>NC_060120.1:991077189-991694939 GCF_021461395.2 Schistocerca americana | reverse complement strand
ACGCATGCTTTTTAAGACCAGTTGTTTTTTATTAGCGATATCGGTTAATATATTCAAGTGTAAGCGCAGTATCTCATTGTCTAGGTCATTTTCAAAAAAACTCACTCGATTTTTCCAAATTTGTTTCACCTCTGTTTGATGAAAGCAAACACTCTTGTTCAACTGCAATGACCTGTGTGAGTCCAGTTGAAGCAAAGCGCTCAGTAATGCAAGATTGCACCGTTTCACAAACTTCAATGGAAATAGCCTTGTAGTATTCCTTTGAAAGTATGCGGTGAACTGTCTTCCAAAATAATTTTGCGATTTTACAAAGCATCATACTAATAATAATTTTTTAAACTATTGAGGGGACTCTGCCCCCCCCCTCCACCACCCCAAACAAATTTTAGAGGGGGCTCGGGCCCCTTCAGGCCCCATGCAGTCGGCGCCTGTGCTTCTGCAGCATGACGATGTCAGACCACACACGAGCGCTGCGACATCTTCAACAATCCGACACCTTGGGTCCACTGTCATAGATCATCCTTTTTACAGTCCTGAATTGGCCCAATCCGATTTCCAAAACTTTTTTTAGGACGCTTTCGAGGAATTGGATTTGGTGGTGATGGAACAGTGCAAGCAGAGGTGAGGTTGTGGCTCCGTCAACAACGAAAAAAAATTCTACAGTGACGGTCTTAACAAACTGATCTCTCGTTGAGAGAAATGTGTTCGTCGATAGGACAAATATGTCGAGAAATAAATATGTAGACATGAAGAGTGAAGATGTAGTATGTTAATAACGTTTGTTTCATTTAAAAATCCGGACTGAGTGGCCGAGCGGTTCTAGACGCTACAGTCTGGAACCGCGCGACCCCTACGGTCGCAGGTTCGAATCCTGCCTCGGGCATGGATGTGTGTGATGTCCATAGGTTAGTTAGGCTTAAGAAGTTCTAAGTTCTAGGGAACTGATGACCTCAGAAGTTAAGTCCCATAGTGGTCAGAGCGATTTGAACCATTTAAAAAGCTTTAAGTGTTTTCACGGAGACATTACTTTTCAGCACGCCGTCGTACAATGCGCTTTAGATGGATATGTTTCACAGAGGAAGATCGCACTGTAGCACCTCCTTCAACTCGTCGAATGAACGACAGAGTGGGTGATATCGAAATAAGTGGACATGGGATAGAAAAGCAACTGAAATCGCCCAACACTGAACCTGATGGGATACCAAAGTGATTCTACATAGAATACGCGAAAGAACTTGCCCTCCTTCTAACAGCAATGCAGGAGCGAAGTGTACCTGATTAATTGAAAAGAGCATGTCATTCCTGTTGTTGAGAAAGTTCATCGCGCAGTCACGTCATCTACAGTCGTATATCTCTGACGGCGATCAGTTGTAGAAGCTTGGAACATGTTTTATGCTCGCGTGTTATGACATTTGTAGAGACCTAAAATCTCCGCTGCCGAAATCAACAAGGGTTCCGAAAACATCGACCGTGTAAAATGCAGGTGGCTGTGTTCGTCTGCGAGATCCAGAAGACGGTAAATACCGGTACCCAGATAAATGTCGTGTTCCTTGGCTTACGCAAGGCACTCGATACGGTTCCTCAATGCCGTTTAAAGAGCAAAATGCTAGAGTACGGAATATCAGATCAACTGTGTGATTCGACTGAAGAGCTTCAAGCAAACAGAACATAACATGTCATTCTCGGTGGGTGTCAATAAAATACCTATTTATATAAGCACAAAATACAAGTAATTTTGTAAGAGGTCCATGACTAAGGAATTTATTGCTAGCGCACTTGAGCAGTAAGGAATTTATTGCTAGCGCACTGGAGCAGATGTAATTTCGATGGATTGCTCACGCGCTGCCTGCGATATGTAAGCTAGAAGAGAATCTCAGACCAGAGAGCAGTGTTGGTTGCAGTAGGAACTGGGTATTAGTAGGAGTAAGTAGTAGCCAGCAGTCGTGTCTGGTGTATGTGAAACATCCCCTTAGAAAAATTAATGAATTACTGTGCTGATAAACCTCTTACGTTATTTGATTTTCAAACATCTGAGCAAAAGTGAACATACTCAGACATTTCTCTCTTTACTTATTCAGATCAACACTAAACTGACAAACAATATTTTTAGCGCAACGAAATCTGACTTTCAATAATCCCTACAAAAGAATGGCCATGACTAACAGTAACCTATACCTTTCATGAATCACTTACCTCACAAAAATCTTCGGTACTCGAATTACTGCAATACAGCGAGCGCCAATACTGCCAGCTAAATAAAAGACTCTAACTACTGAAGGCACTAACTACTGATAGGCATACTTAGCAAATGAAAGAGTTTGATGTGGAACAAACAATGTATTTACCTTAATAATGTTATAAAGTCATCATATATGTATATCAGTTCAGATATCCAGTATTACAAATTTACTGTCTCTGATGGACACATGTCCAGATCATCCGCTCTCAAAACTCCGCCATCTCACTCCCCACATCCACCACTGCTGGCAGCTCACCTCCAACTGCGCAACGCTATGCGCTGTTCGCATCCAACACTACAATAGCGAATTCCAACAATGCCAACCAGCCACAGACTGCACACAGCATAGCCAGTGATTTTCATACAGAGCGCTATGTGGCGTTACCAACATAAAAACCTAAACAGCCTATTTACATATGGAGTTGGCTGGGCCGGTCGTGGGGAGCGATGGCGGTGCCTGAGCGCTGTAGAATAAGGTAAAAGCAACCTCGCACATTTGTACTTTTGTCATATCAAGTTCCATGTAAATGTTTTTAAAAAATCTCTTAATTATGATCTTTCTTATAAAAATTAACTTTTGACAATCATTCATCTCAATTTAAAGAATTTACTAATTTCTCCAATCCATGGTCATCCCGATTATTGTAAGGAAAAATCAGATGTTTCTTTTTATACATCAGAAATATATCGGCCAGCATTGCACTGGGCTGTGCCAGAAACAATTTCTTATCGGAGCAGATATATATGCGTTATCTGGCGACTTTATTGAGGTAAGAACTTTCAATTTATTCAGAATGAATTTTCGGGGCCATGACGCAGCACTGTTGATGTCCAAAATTTATCAGTTTAAATTCACAGTTAAGGTTATAAATGAGTCACATTTTTTTATTAGGAGGTTACACTAAATGTGAATGCATTATACATACATTATTTCACTCTTGGGAGGTTCTTATATATTTTTAACACTTGGAAGGCTACACTCGGCGACCCTGCCAGGATCGTATTTTTGTGAATTTCTGAGAAGTAGTCAGTTATATATCTGCTCTTATTTACTTAATGTTAAATGTAGTTTGCATCTGGCGCAACGCATTTACTAATTTGTTACTTTTTCTTTCAGAAATCATCGGCAATTTATTGCTCTTTGTTGTTATTGTATTTGGTCCATTTCTGCTTTATTTGATCTTGTGCTTATCATTGACTTGTGAAAATGCCGCGAAAAACTGCTAATAGTACATCGCGATGCGCAATGAGTGAAAAAGCCGATTTGAATAATTTGACCAAAAATACTAGTGGCACTCAGTGTCATAATGATATCCTCTAATTACAGATAATCAGTGTGTGCCGACCACCAGTAATGATTTTATTTCAGATGATGAACAAACAAATTCAGTCATGTCCACACTTAATTTAACGACAATTGATGACACGGCATGTTCCGTTACAATGAATGCAGGCCGTTTGACACACCTGTTTTGCAAAATTTACACAGTGAACAGACAAATGTTTCTAACGAAGGTGAACAATGTACTCGAAATATGACAGATTTATTTGATTCTGATGTAGTGACCAACAGTGCACAACCTTTTTGTGAATCAGGCAATGACCAAATGGTTACACAAAACGTGACATATGCAGATACACCCTCACACAGCACAGAAAATAGAGTCGCTAATTTTGGCATGGATCAAGTTATGGCAGTATTGCTAAATTTAATGAAAATTTCAAACAACTTAATGAATCGAACAAACAACTTAATGAATAACAAGACAACCTTAATGAATCGAACAAACAACTTAATGAAAATCTCAAACAGTCGAATGAAAAACAAGAGAACGATTTCAAACAACTTAATGAATCGATAAACAACTTAATGAAAATCTCAAACAGTTGAATGGAAAACACGCCAACCTTAATGAACAGAACAAACAACTTAGAGAACAGATTACAGCCGTTGCCGTGCAATATCATGATACTAAAGAGCAATTACGTGAGGAAATTAAGGCTTGCGCTAGGAACAGTAGGGAAGAAATTAGATCTGTTGCACAAGAATTAAGTAATACACATGCAGCCACAACCAAGTTACTTAAAGATGAAATTAGTGCAGTCGCTAAACAATGTTCTGAAAACGCAACACAGTTACGCGACTGGTTTAAATTAATGTCAGCAAAACTTTCACGCACATTGGATGTGAAAGTCGACAAGAAATCTGAACAAGAAAACAGCCAAATTGACGAACGTTTTAATCACCACCTACAAAACAGTGAAACGCGTTACCGTAAATTCATACAGTAACAGAACAAAGTAAAGAAACAAGTCATGGAAACTATTGGTGCACAGAGACAGGAAGATAAGCGTAAATTGTTTACGGAAGCAAAATCATACGCAGACAACAACATTGCTACAGTATCAGACGAAATCAATACTATCAAACAGTTGAACACCGAATTGCATGATGAAATCTCTGATCTTAAAACAAAAACAGACAGACACACAGTAGACTTTCAGACAGTGAACAGCAGACTTGAACAGTTAGAATGAATACAGGATCCCGATGCCATTAAAGCAGACGTTAAGAAATTGAACGAAACCACACGTAAAATGCAAAAACAAATTAATGCTTGTGACACTAAAAATGATGATCAGGTAAAAGCACTGACATAAAAATATGATGAATTGGCCAGTCGTATTGATGTTATCGAAAATAACAATGACACCAAATCAGACGATACGTCACCAGTTTCGTTTAATCAAACACCCGAATTCCAAAATTTACAGCAGACAATCAATGAGATAAGATCGTCCAGTAATACATTACGTAGAAAATTGTCATCTTTACAGCACGAAGTGACAGAGATGAAAAATGTTTCAGCCTCTAACACGACGGAGCATACGCCACATTCCGAACATTTCTCACACTCACACAGCCAGTATAATTTAGGTAATTTACAGAGAGTACGTGACTTAGGTTCCGAACAGTCACAGACAAGCAGATTATCATACAATCCTGAACCTGTTCAGACATACAAAGATGATAATTTTGATTATAAGCACTTTCTATCCGTGAGAAAATTTAAGGCATTTTTGAATGACAGAACACAGATTCACCCCTTGGATTGGATACAACAATTTAGCTTTGCTTTTCCACCAACTTGGCCCGTAACACACAAACTTGAATTTATTTGCAGTTTTTTGGAAGGTGAACCGGCAACTCGTATGAGACCGATCGCGAGACAATGCTATTCGGTAGAAGAATTTCAGAATGCTTTTTTGTCAGCGTATTGGTCGAAGACGACACAGCGCGGAATCAAAGATCAATTAATTAGCTTAGCGAATTATGAGAACTCAAATTTTCCCACTGTCAAACAATTTTTTGAACACATGGTACAACAAAACCAATACTTATGTGAGCCATTCAGTGAATCAGCACTTATCCAATTATGTATTTCTAAATCACCACGATCGTTATGAGTACCACTTTTAACAGGTCAGCAGAAAGAAAATATTTCGGCATTTAGAGATCTGTTACAGCTTTTGGAAGTTCAGCAATCAGACTATTGTTTCATAAACAAAAATTTTTCACATCACAACCAAGGCCAACAAACATACAGTAATTATGATCAACCACGCTATATCAATAGTAAAGGTGATAGACGCTCCAGGAATGACAACCACCAGAATTTTAATAACAGACAAAATTTTAATTATCAGTATCATCAAAATTGTCAGCAACAGCAAACACATTTTGGCAACAATAGAGGCTTTTCCCCACAAGAGCAACAAAAGCAGCCGGTTAACATACTTAACCAACAATGTAATGTGTGAGGTCAACCAAGCTTTAATGTTTCGCCACCTACACGTATAGCGTCGGCTTCACCAAATAGTAATACACAGCAACAAGGACATCACTACGTACAGAAGACACATTATTTCAACTCTTATCGCAATGCGCCGTATAGCAATGATTATTATGACAGACGTAAAAGTAATGAGCACAGTTTTCAGCGTAACAGTCGGTCTTACCAGCAGCAGAATCACCCCCAACAACAGATTATCATGAATGAACCAGACAGTCAGTATCATCCCGAACCTAATAAGTCAGGAAGAAATAACAGAACAGTGGAAATTGTCGAAATTCCACAGCATCCTCCCACAAATAACAGCACGTCAGAAGGAATTTGACTAGATACAGTACAGGTTGCATCTTCCAGCAACGTAAGCAATACTTTTGACACACAGAATCTTGTTCACGAAAATGTTATTACTTTTGACGACACCCGAGACACACTTTTGCATGAAAAACTAGTTATACAAAAAAATCATTTCCCACCCTGTCATTGAAGTAAGGATTGGATCAACCACATTTTCAGCAGTAATCAATTCTGGATCACCTATGTCAGTTGTAAATGAAGAAACTTTCAATGAATGTAACAAAGAGAACACCTATCCTGCGTTACCATTAGGCAAAACTAAAATAAAAGTAGCAGTATCTGGTAAAGGAGTAGATGTAAAATTACAGACACACTTATCGAATTATAAGGTCATACGTTCCACTAAAATTTTTGGATTGTTCCCTTATTGACAACAGACGTTATTTTAGGTAGGAGATTTTTGGTACAACACGACGCAATTATTGACTTTCAAAATTCCTATTTAATGTTAAAGGATGAAAAAGTACAACTGGCATTAGAATTTCAGCACCTTTATCTGCAGAGGAACAGGCATTTAATCGAACAGAGGTCATTTCTACATCGCGTAACATAGAGTGTCATTCCACATTGTTCACAGATGCGTATCTACACAACTACAATACATCAGACGAAGTCGACTATGACGTTATGCAAATGATTTCTAAGAAGGTAAAACAGAGCAACGCAAATACAGATGACGAAGGTACTCAACTACGCAATATTCTTTTACAGCAAGCTCCAGTTTTTGACAACGTCCCTGGTACTATGTCCGGTTTCATGTATGAATTTAAAGTTAAACAGCACGACACATTTAAAGCCAAACATTATCCCATTCCATATATTCACAGAGAAAAAGTTAAGAAAGAATTGCAAGCTATGCTTGACCAAGGAATTATTGAACTGGCAATTAGTCCGTACATAAACCCGCTCCATATTGTTAAGAAAAAGGGTGGATCACTTCGCCTCGTACTTGATTCGTGTCGTGTCAACGACATTATTATTACTGAAACAGATCGCGCACAGACACTAGAATAACTTTTACAGAAATTTCATGGCACTGCTATTTATTCCACATTAGATTTGAAATCGGGATTTTGGTAAATTCAGCTCCATCCGAACTGCAGAGAGTACCCAGCATTTCTCTGTTTTGGTGACTGATACCTGTTTTGCAAATTACCGTTCGGTTTAACAATTTCTTCAGCAGCATTTATTCGCTGTTTGAATAGTATACTTCCGACAGAACTTAAAGACAGAATCACAACATATGTAGACGACATCCTTATTGCAGAAGCTAACTAGTTTGAACACAATTTGATTCTTGAACAACTGTTGCAAACTTTTCGTGCACAAGGACTCACAGTTAGTCTTAGCAAATCGCACTTTGGTAAAACTTCTATAAAATTTCTTGGACATCTAATTTCAGCAGAAGGCATTGCGCCTGACCCGGGAAAACTTCAAGCTTTACGTGACATTACTGTTCCAACGAAGAAGAAACAACTACGCAGCTTCCTGGGATTAATGAACTTTTTCCGTAAATTTATTCATTACTCTGTTTTAGACACCCCTAGATTATGCCAGTTGACGGGTAAAAACGCTAGTTGGTCCTGGGATAGCCAAGCACAGTCTCAATTTGTTAATTTGAAACATGCCTTGTTGAATGCACCTCTTTTATCACACCCAGATCCTACCAGAATTTCTTCCATTGCCGCCGACAGTTCTAACACAGCTCTAGGCGTACACATTTTTCAGGAAATTGAAGAAGACAGTACTACAGTAATTAAAAACATCGCTTTTGCAAGTCGCATTCTGTCACCTGCTGAACGCAATTACTCTGTTACAGAACCTGAAACATTATGTGTTGTATGGGCATTTACCAGATTTAGGCATTTTCTTTATGGAAGACATACTACCGTTTACACAGGGCATTAACCAGATTTAGGCATTTTCTTTATGGAAGACATACTACCGTTTACACAGATCACAGAGCTATACAGTTTTTACTTTCCGCTAAGTTTACACATGACAGATTAAGCAGCTGGAATCTTTATTTACAGGAATTTAATTTTACAGTTGATCACATTCCCGGTACACAAAATTTTGTAGCAGACGCACTATCCTGTTCTCTCAGCAACAATCAGCAAGACATCGCAACCAACTTCTGCCAAGCAAATTTTAGCGTCATGTATGTTCCACAAGTTGCATTCGAAAATTTCATTCCGTCCTCATTACGAGACATAGCACAGGAGCAGAGCAAAGACAACGTATGGAAAGAAATTAAACACCTTTGGCAAGATAGGAGTAACGTTACCATTAGAAACCATTATACTGTACGCAAGAACATTCTGTTCCGCCGCTCTCACCCTGACAGCAACAACTGGTTATTATGTATTCCTGACGAACTTGTGAACAAATTAATTTGATATACTCATTTAAGTTACGCACATTATGGAGGCAGAAAATGTTTTCTTATACTGAGACAGAACTGTTTTTTGCCAACATGGAGAAACGTATTCGACGAGTTTTTGCGTCACGTAAAATCTGCCTGAAAGCTGAATCAGATACGACTTCACATATTCTCCGTTACATCCGACTGTACCGATTAAATTGAGACTTTTTGGTCCGATTCCCAGAACTAATAAAGGTTTTTGTTACATCCTTGACTTCGAAATTTGTTACCTTCACTCCGTTACGCAAAGCTACTGCTAAATCTATTTCGTATGCATTTGTAAACCATTTTTTATTCCATGTAGGGCATGTATTGAAAGTAATTTCCGACAATGGACCACAATTTCGATCTGCGATATGGACACGTATGTTACGAGGTAGAAACATTTCTCCGATCTATATAGCTAGGTATCACGCTTCTTCAAACTCTTGTGAGCGACTGATGAAAGAAATTGGTAAACTATGTAGAATATACTGCCATAAAAGACATATAGATTCGGATACACACATACTTTCATTCTAGGATGTAATTAACTCCAGACCAAATGAATCAACTATGATATCTCCGACTGTTATATTGAAAAATGTTGAACCACCTAACAAAATTACCGAATTAGTATCTTTTACTACATCTCGTCGACTACGCCACCATGAAATAATTAACATTGCGCTCAACAACATCAAACGTGCTGCAGAGCGCGCAGAAGACAGCGAAAACAGGTTTGTACACGCCGTGACTTTCACATTGGACAGAAGGTATTAGTACACACACATTATTTATCCAACAGAGGAAAAAGTAGATGCAGTAAATTTAAGCTTCTATACGCAGGTCCACATAGAATTCGCAGCATTCCTCACCCACTGTAGTATACGTCGAAACTTTGAGAACCAGAAAAAGCAAGGGCAATCACCGTATTTCCAATATTAAACCCTTCATTGAATGAACATACTTTATGATTTATCACACTGTAATGCCATGATGATTATATATATTACTTGGCAAGTGCCCGGCAAGGTAAGGTTAGCAGGTCGCTTTTCTTGTCATTATATATCAGACTGTACACATTTTCCATTTTTATGTATATATGATGGTTTTCGTATTGAAAGTAGAATTTTCTCGATATGAACTATGAAATCTTTAAGATGTAACAAACACCAGTTGACTCTGACATTTTGCCTTATGATATCTCAATATCTTGACTATTCTACATTTTTTGCTACTACATTATGATACTGTGTGTGCAATTTTTGCACTCGAAAATTGTCTATGTTTTTTGACCTAATACGTTTTCTGTCTTGCTATGCTATATGCTTAGTTATATCACTAGAAACAAGTTTTCATTTAATGGGTATATGATTTAAATGCAAGATATTAACCCTTATTCATCATTTTCAGAAAGCAATATCGTGTAAAACAAATAAATTCAACAACCACAGTGGTTTACTATGAAATGGAAATTTCACAGTTGGAATGAACGAAAGAAAATGAAATACCTTGTCATGAAGAGTAAATGGATCAGAATTAACAAGCATTAACAAGAATATGCTATACACACCGTATATTCTTTCAGAATACAAGGCGATTGATGCAGGCTGTCAAACAGAACTACACATATTAATTTTAATGATGAAATATGCTAGATGTAAGAAACTCTATACTATGTGAAATAATGAATGATAAGGAATAGTTGTAAGAAGTAAATGGTAATATGAATACTGAAGTGTCTATTTTTTGCAGATGATAATAAATGAAGAAGAATAGTTGTATGAAGAATATGGTAATATGAATATGAATAATGAATAATGAAGTGTCTACTTTTTGTAGATGATAATAAATAATGATGAATAGTTATATGAAGTTGTGGTAATATCAATAATGAAGTTTTTCTTTGCATATGATGATAATGATGAAGTTTATATATTTTATGTTAGTTAAGAAATGCTATGTAGTTATTTAAGTATTTGTTGCAGTTCCTTTTGACAGTGTGTCTTATGTCACATAGTATAATGACTAAATGTTTTGGGAAAGACAGCTAGAGTACATACACATTGAGCACACGTTTCATTACCTGTTAATTCGAAGTTTACTACTTTTCAGCATGATGTACGTATCTTCTTTCAGCTCAATAATCCATTTTGTATTTTTTCCAGGAGAAGCTTTTCATGATGTTAGTATGCTATAAGCACTTAATTATGAAACCTGTTCTAATACTTGCATTTTTTTTACCCAGTTGTGTCTGTCATTTATGAATGTGATCACATATACTCTACTTGTTTAATAACCTTGCTACAGCTGACTCATGATGAATGACGTTATTAATCCTTATTTCCAGCAATAAGTCAAAAGCAAATATTTTCATGCCCCAGCAATTATCGATCCTAATGCAATGCATTGCTAGCACAAAAAAATTATTACCAATCCCAACTATTACCAGTATACAACTAAATAATGCTACCAGTTTAAGATATATTTCTAGTCCTAAATATATTGCAAATTTCTCTTATGTATGGATTCCATTATGTCTATGTATTATAGGACTAAACACCTTGAATACTAGTTCCAATGTCTTACATTTTAAATATGTCTTATGTCACTTGCATGATATATATAAACACTAGCAGCTTGATGCTACACAGAATAACTCTTTGAATGATGACTTCTGAGTAATACTGAATGATATTTTATAATACTGCATAAATGCTATGCCAATAATTACCGTAATAAGATGACTTATAAATGATTTTATGTAATACTCCGTACATACTACATAAATGCTTTGTAAATAGCCAACGAATGCCAATGGTTACTGTAATGAGATGACTTATGAATAATGTTCTGTAATACTCCATACATACTACATACATGTTTAGTAACTGACCAATGAATGCCAATAATTACTGTAATAAGATGATTTATGAATGATGTTATGTAATACTCCATACATACTACATAAATGCTTTGTAAATAGCCAACGAATGCCAATGATTACTGTAATGAGGTGACTTGTGAATAATGTTCTGTAATACTCCATACATACCACATAAATGTTCAGTAAATAGCGAATGAGAGCCAATAATTATAATTATTCAAATCGGTTGATACACTAGTGTAATTCTGAATGATCACTAGCATAAGCATTAATGTATCCTTCACCTTCTGACCTAATTACCACCAATTACTCCTATATCCATATGTCGTGTCCATCCTCATGATCATGGAGCACAATATTTGGTTTTTGCACGAATTCTACGTTGATGTAAGAGTATGGATTGTACAAGAATGTGATGTTTGCATATCAACCTGTCCACCACCTTGAACGATGGAGATATTATTATGGTCCTACTGTTTGGTGTACCTAATGTACTACCAAAATGGTAACATACAGTATTAATACAACATTTCAGCGTCTTGACTAAACTGATAAATACTTCAGGGAAGAGAACTTCAGATTGTTTCACTTGGTGTTGTGCATCTGTAGAAAGATATGGACTTTTAGTGCAGCTATGTGCAACTCACTGTGCTAAAACCATGATGCTATCCTTCCATTCCTTTCCTAGTTCTTATAAAATGCTAGAGACTTATACAGTGCGTATACACTTTATTTCATCACTTAATGTGATCAGCCACGTAAAATACGCTAAAGACTTCTACAGTGTATGTACACTTTATTTCACTCCTTGATATGATTAATTCATGTAAAAATGATAAAGACTTTTACAGTGCGTGTGTACTTTATTTCCATCTTTATTCAGGCCTTGTAAAAAATGCTAAAGACTTTTACAGTGTGTATGTCTTCATTTCATTTGTTAATATGATCAGTTCTCCTAAATATGCTAAAGACTTATACAGTGCGTGTGCACTTTATTTCATTTCTTAATGTATTCAGTTCTTGCACTAAATGTTAAGGCTTTATACAGTGCGTGTGCACTTAATTTCATCTCTTAATGTGATTAGTTCATGTAAAAATGTTAAAGACTTATACAGTTCGTGTGCGCTTTATGTCATTCGTTAATATATTTTGTACTCATTTCGTATACACTATGCCATTTCGTAATATGTTCTGTACTCAGTGTGTGTGCACTCTCATTTCTTAATATGTTCTGTACTTACGTTATTTATCAATAATGTTATGTATATGTATATACTCTGTGACTGTAGAATTAGTAAACTACATAGATTATAGAAAAAATTTGTTGCTCATAGCATGTCCAAATGACTCACCATCGCTGCCAAATTTTTTTTTATGTAAGAGGTACATGACTAAGGAATTTATTGCTAGCGCACTTGAGCAAATGTAATTTCGATGGATTACTCACGCGCTGCCGGCGATATGTAAGCTGTAAGAGAATCTCAGACCAGGGAGCAGTGTTGGATGCAGTAGGAACTGGGTGTTAGTAGGAGTAAGTAGTAGCTAGCAGTCGTGTCTGGTGTATGGAGTTGGCTGGGCCGGTCGTGGGGAGCGATGGCGGTGCCTGAGCGATGTAGTATAAGGTAAAAGCAACCTCGCGCATATGTATGAAATTCCATGTAAATGTTTTTAAAAAATCTGTTAATTATAATCTTTCTTATAAAAATTAACTTTTGACAATCATTCATCTCAATTTAAAGAATTTACTAATTTCTCCAATCCATGGTCATCCCGATTATTGTAAATAAAAATCAGTTGTTTCTTTTTATACATGACAAATCTATCAGCCAGCATTGCACTGGACTGTGCCAAAAAAATTTCTTATGAAAAATCAGTTGTTTCTTTTTATACATGACATATCTATCAGCCAGTATTGCACTGGGCTGTGCCAGAAAAATTTCTTATGAAAAATCAGTTGTTTCTTTTTATACATGACAAATTCATCGGCCAGCATTGCACTGGGCTGTGCCAGAAAGATTTCTTATAGGAGCAGATATATATGCGTTATCTGGCGACTTTATTGAGGTAAGAACTTGCAATTTATTCAGAATGAATTTTCAGGGCCATGACGCAGACCTGCTGACGTCCAAAATTTACCAGTTTAAATTCACAGTCAATTATTGAAAGGTTACTTATGAGTCACACTTTTTTATTGGGAGGTTACGCTAAATGTGAATGCAATATAAATATATTTTATTTTACTGTTGGGAGGTTATTATATATTTTTAACACTTAGGAGGTTACAATTTCCTTATAGAATGAGAAAGAAGATATATTTAAATTTATGGAAAAGTGGACAATCAGAAAACCGATATAATTGCAACTGAAAAATTGTAAGTAGCGTCGCAGCAGAGTGTTATAAATTAAGAATACTGATACAGTGCAGGTTTTGCTTTCGAAATTACTTCACGCAATACCTCATGTTCATATAATAACAGTGAAATGAACGAATCGTTAATAAATGAACGTCTCAAACCATCAATATTGTCGCAAGATAATTAGCGTGTATGTGTACGATAATGTAATATGTTTTACATTCGGAGAAAAACCACTGTGGTCTATAGGATATGTAATTATATACATATGAACAATATGTACATAAGTGACAATATCAGGAAGAATTGCAGAACCTACTGTGAGCACATATTCTAAATTGAGAGTAAATCGAAAAAAGACGAACGTAATAAAGAGGACAGAGTACTTTGACGTGATGCAAATGCATTCTCTCCACTTCATAGTGGTTTTGAGCAGGACAACAGCAATTCTTGTGCACTAGGACCGTTCATGGGATAGCTACGTGTATTTAATAAACCGTTCCCAACAGTTAAGCGACTTTGTATGGACCTACGTTGACTTCAGATAACATGTTGATCTGTTGTTCTAATAGCGTTCCACGATTAACACATTATGTGACAGCTCACTGCTTGGAACGCACCTCCGTTGCGGACACCATTTTGAAAGCTACACATAGCGCCGCCACAAATTGGAACTTCATGAAAGTTTAGGGACTAAAGCGAGTATATTCCTCGATGTCCCACAACAAATGCCGCATTTTTTCAACCGAAACTGGCCGAGAAAAACAATTGCCCAGTAGAAACTTAATTATACATGTAGACAGTTAATCCACTCCGGGAAGCGAGGATATTGACCATGTTTGCCTGTTGCCGACATTGAAGACACATCGGCTCCAGGAATTCCAAAACTTTCGAGAATGTTTCAATTTCAAATATCAAGTCGAATAACAAAAGAAAAGAGATATTTTTCTTTCGTGTAGTATGATTACAAGCGAACAGTTTCGGATTTTCCCTTTACGTGTCCTGTGATACGTTGCTTCTTGCCAAATTTCATGATTCTAGGTCGACGGGAAGAACCCGATAAGTTGCCATGACTGAGTTTTCGTAAAAGGCCGTATATTTTGATTGAATTCAGTTAGACGCTTAAAACTTTTACATTGTCAAGGGACCGTAGACCTTAATATATGACAGAAACTTGAACTTGATACGTTCTGAGTGATAGAGTTCTCAACTGTCTGCCAGACAGACAACAAAGATATCCTATAAGATTCCGTTTTTATAGATGGAATCGCGGAAACTTAAAAATGTGTTGCATTACTTACTGAACGGCACTCGTATTTGTATGTATGAGTCCATGAAACATCCACCTGTTTGCGTTTGAGAAAACCGCCATAGAAGCACAGAGTACCTGCCACTGCGCATAGTGAGGTAGAACGGCAGTTAAGCCATCTGATTTGTATCCGAATCTATTGACGCGAATTGACTTACGAGATTAGAAACGCGCTAATTTTTAGATGGTTTGTGTATGTCAGCTGTGTTGACAGTGTTATACGGCACAAATTGTAATTTAGCTAATTTTGAGATGGGTTGGGTGTATCACCTGTGTTCGCAGTGTTTCATGATACAGACTAATTCTACGAACTCGACGCTGTGCGCACTTGAGAAATAACGCATGTGCGGAAGCCAAAGAAAATGACTGCGAGAATGCTACTTCTTGCTGTTACAGTGTCCTTGACACTGGCCTAATAACACTTCGTGCTATGGCTTGAAATACTGGACTAGAAATACGTGCTGTATGAGCGGATCTAATTGTATGATTGCACAGCAGGCTTTACGCATTTGCTTAAAGAATGAAGTTTCATTAAACACGGAGACGTAGTATCTTCTGAATAGAAATACGAAAGTAGTTGTTTTGTTAAAGAGAACTACTGTCTAAATAAATATTTTTCAAAGGCGAGCAAGTTCACCATTTTAACACCTTCGGAAGTTTGTGCTTCAAGTTTACATATACGCACGACTAGACATTCCTCTCAGTGGCTTTATGAGCGTTTTAGATTGCAAGCGTCGCTATAGGCCGTCTTTGGATTTTAATTGTAATTTACTATTATTTTCTCCCCCATAATTGAGAGGACTACATTCATATACCCCAGGGTGTGCCACGAGTGTAGTTGGCCATGCATGTCTAACGTGAGAATAAATAAATTTTTCGGGAGAGGGAAGTGCAACAGTAGCGTTGCGTAGTGTTGAGGCTACAGCTTCCTATCGCTACCATTTGATCATTACGGCTACTGTTCGAACCTACATCATGCAAGTAAACTTACTGAACATAGGCATAGCTGTGCGGTCCTGCAACTTTAGATCCATTGAAAAGGCTGTATTAATGATGACGAAACTTCTCTGTGAAGCACATTAACATTTAACTTAACAGTTAAATGACATTCATTCCAACTTTAATGCTTCAAGTTTAATATTCATTGAAGCAAATTGTAATTTAAATATCTCTTCCTTTCTTTTTCTGTCGCCAGTATGAAACGAAGGAGTGAGGTTCAAAATCTCATCCATCCAACCACATCACAGCTTTCTGCGGTGTTCCTAGAACCCTTAAAGCGAATGCAAGGCTAGTTCTTTTCAGAAGAACGCAACCGATGTACTTCCTCGTCTTCATTCAGCCAGAGCGTGTACTGTAGTGACCTAGTCGTAGACAAGGTGTTTAGCCCGAATCTTCCTTCCTTCTCCCTTTTCATAAGTCAATGATCTTTGGAAACACTAAAAATATATTCAAAACTTGAAGAAACACTAGGGTGAATCAGGAGATTGGAAATTCACGACATCAACATTTTAACAATGCGCATGAGATAGTCGTACGCAAGCAAAATAATGTGCTTCACTGTGTCATTAATAAGCACATGTATAAGGTTTGGATTTTCAGCATATTAAAACAACTTTTTTCCCCGTTCCTACCTAAACCCAGTACTAAGAATTACTCTTCTGCGTGTGAAAACTAGTCATATGTTTTGGAGCCTGTGGAAGAAACGGGAGAGGAAGTGTGCACAATTGCAGTGGGGCTTAAACTGCAGTTGGGTGATGCAGCGCAATGCTTGTCTAACATGTAGTGCAAGGACGATGTAACACCAAAAGTCATCCTGTACAAGAGGAAAGAGTCTCACAGGTATTTCGCCTCATACGGTTACGAGGTCTCCTACGAGTTCACATCAGAACTATGGCTAAAATTCTACCATGATAAACTTCTATGTACCCTCACATGGTACCCACTTTGTGGCTTAAAATTCTCTTTCCGATGGGAATAGCTGTAGGGTATCGACGGTTATCTTTCCTAGCCAAATTTATGAACGAACGCTCTTTGGGATCTGCTTTGCGTGGATATTTGTAGAGTTTTGGAGCTGGGGTTTCCCTTCCTTGCCCATATAGCTCTGTCACAGTGAGCGAAAGGGCACCGATCAGAGCACCGTCGAGTTGTAGAAATGTATTATCTAGTCCAAGAGAAATTATTTTCTCCTGCCGTCAGCTTCCCTTTCTGGTATTATGCGGCCATCTCGACTTACTCTCCTGTGCCGTTCTCTTCACCTCCCAGCGTTTCCAATACCTGCCTTCACGTTTTCCAAAGCCTGACTTGGCCAGTAAGGTCGTCGGATTTCTCCCGAATTGAGAATGTTTGGAGCACTGTGAGCGGGGCCCTGTTTGGAGCATTATGGGTAGTGCCCTACAACCAGCACGGACTTTTGACAATATAACGTGTCAGTTGGACAGAGTCTGGCACGCTGTGCCTCAGAAGGACATCCAATAACTCACTCAATGCCGAGTAACTGCTTGCATGACGGCCAGAGGTGGGCCAACGCGTTACTGACTTGCACAATTTGTGAAGCTCTTTCTCTTGAACAAATCGTACATTTTTTATGAAATTGTGATCATTCGTTTGTTTGTACATGTAGCTCACATATACCGGCTTCCGTACCATTCGATTAATTCCTTCGTGGTGCGTCTTTTTTTTTTGTCTTAGAGTGTATGTACGGTAGTGTAACAGAGCTCGATTTAATTCGACGATACTTCCATGTTTTGTTCTGAATGTGTACTGCTAGAAAATAAAAAAATAAAAATTCTTGGCCGTTGGAAATACGAAAACGTTTAATCTCAATTTCTGAGACGCTTTTTATTTGGTCCTGTTGTAGTGCCGAAATCTGTTACCACCTAGCGCTTTGAGATATCACAGACTATAATGACTTTTCTTTCTCAACTAAAATATTCTTACAGCTTATCGTAAAAGTACTGTGTTCATTTCTGTGTTCGCACTGCAAGTGGCTTACCTGTTTGTTCACGGCAACTGATGTTTGTTAGTACAGACATACCTGTAACAGAACGCTGCTCTCGTGAAACCTCTCTGTGTAAAACAATCAGACACTTTCTAAAACAGTTGCTGCCTCCATTTGGTTTTCGACACTATTGCCGAATCACTTATCGATCCTTTGAGTTTGTCTGTGATTTGTATGAGAGTCTATGTTTTCTCGATACAGCAGTGTAAGCTTGTGGTGTCTGGAGTAAAAGATGCTACTTGAGGTGTACCATATATGAGCTGAAATGTGCCCACTCGAAGGAGAAAGTTCTACAGTAGAACAGTTTTCCAGCTGAACAACGTTAAGAACTGCTAATGATTCAAAATTGCGCGTTCCTATTTTTGTCGTGGCAAGAACGCGCATTAGAACAACGGTGGGATTTTCATTGTGTTGTATACTCGGCATACACCCTCTTTATGAGTAACCTGTCGTAATATAAAAAAAGAAATATCATCAGTGTTTCTCATCGGTGAAAAATAAAAAGTATTACGTCTCAGAACAACATGTTTTGGTCGTTTGCCATCATTCCTTAGGAACGCTCGAAGTGAAAATTTAATAAAGTTCTTGCACTAAAATAACGAAGGAATTAAGATAATCGGATTCCTACATTGACGAAGGTAGGTTCTTTCTCTGATAAGAGAAAGTTTAACGAAAGAGGACAAATAAAGCTCGGATCATTTTATCAGTGAACAACCTTTTGAAGAAAACAGCCTCTATCAATATAAGTAAAATACTTCATAAAGGAAATATGAATTCAAATAAGGTATGTCACCGGACATAAAGAAATAAAACGCCGCGAAGCAATTTTCAAGTTATTATTTCGTAAGTGACAGTAGAATAACTTACATATTGCCACTGGCAAAAATCAAGCAATGGAAGATCCGGGATGGAATGTAACAATACCAGAGAAGGAAAGTTGCTACATATAGAGGAGATGTTGAGTCGCGATAGGCACAATAAAAAGATTCACACAATTAAAGCTTTCGGCCAGTGCAGTGTGGTCTCAGCTCTCTGAGACTGCAGATGTGTGTGCAAGTTGCGTTTATGTGAGTATCTGTGTGTGTGTGTGTGTGTGTGTGTGTGTGTGTGTGTGTGTGTATGTCTGTGCGTGTGTGAGTGTATGTCTACTGCTGACAAAGGCCTTAATGACCGAAAGCTTTAATTGTGTGAATCTTTTTATTGTGCTTATCGCGACTCAGCATCTCCGCTGTATGGTGAGTAGCAACTTTTTTTCTCTGGTATTGTTACATAATGCCTCTGTAACAACTGGACAGAGAAAGATGAGTGAGCGAGGAAGCGACACACGAAAAAAAGTGGACAAAAAATAGCTTGCGTACATCTAGCCCTCCAGGTTTCTAAGTTAAAAATATGCACCGTATTCAAAGTCTTTACATTTACACATCGCGCACTCATAAAAAGAAACTAATTCTGTGCCAAATTTTAGCTTCTGATTTAAAAAGAAACGCTATAGTGAGGAGGCGATGTATTGTGATAACGAAGGGAGACGTCTATCACAACGTGTTATCAGTCATAAACCCGCCACAGAGACGCTGAAAGAGAAAGTGAAAAATACCAGTCAACCACTAAAGTCATTATATCCGCTACAACAATGTGCATACAGCAATAAGTATGCCACCAAACTTTGTAAAGCGTAGCTCTCAATGATTACTTTGAATTCTTACTTTCGTCAGGGTTAAGAGTGGTTTCGACAAAGTTGCCGTTTAAATAATTTTTAACCCATGATAATAAACAATATACGAGGGGCGTTCAGAAAGTAAGCTCCGATCGGTCGCGAAATGGAAACGACTATGAAAATCCGATAAAGCTTTGCACAGATGTGTTGGGTAGTGTCTCTAGTATAACCCCAGTCAGCATCACGTCGCTCTTCTCATTTCTGAGCTCGCAGTGAGTGCGTAAAGATGTCTAGAAAATAGTGTCTGCCGCCAAGTATGAGGGCCTGGTGTGAAATTTCTCCTGAAGCTATGCAGCTAACATTACATAACTGTCGTGCTGTTTCGTCTTCACGACAATTCTCAGCCGCATTCTGCAGGGGCAATGAAGATGCTCCTGCATCGTTTTCAAATGGAAATGTTAGATTACCCACAATACAGTCCGCAATTGTCTCCCCCTGAGTTTCATCTCTGGTCACATGAACCGCTGTCTTTGAAGACAACATTTTGACATAGACAACGAGGTGTAGGCCAGCGTGGAGAATTGGCGGAAAGCACTGGCGGCTGCCTTCTATGATGAGGCTATTGAAAAGTTGGTACAACGCTATGACAAAAGTCTAAGTCAGAACGGCGACTACGTAGAGAAGTAGCTGAAAGGTGTAGCTAATTGTTACAAGTAAAACATTTCTGATGTTCACTGTGGTTTCAATTTGGCAATCAATCGGAGCTTACTTTCTGAACAGGCCTCGTAATTTATTATTTTGAAATGGGAATACAAACTGGCTTCAGCAATGTTATTAGGCACTGCTCCGAGGTGTGACCCTATTTTGACTTAATCTTCTAGGTTGGCCATGAACTGCGTGGACAGACGCGATTTCTCGGCCGTAGTTTCCGAGTTGAGAGCGGGCTTGCGGATATGTGGCCGTCCCCATGCACGGAGTTCTTGTGTCCTTGCGGAGCTGAGCAGTCTTGATGCGCTGCAGCCTGTGGGTTATGGATTTGCTGATAGTGTGTCTATGTTCCGTGTATGTCAGACACATGGAGTCATGTTATGGGCACAATATGCGCAGAATTGATCGTGGCAAGTAACATTCAATTTTGGACAGGCAGGCTACTGTAATCTGAGGGATACTCTAATCGGCATATCTAATAACTACCTATGTGCATTGTTTCGACTGACTGTGTTAACAATTGACTGTATTAATCTGATGGTCCACAGTGTTTTATGTCTGATGTGTTATTACAGACCTTGAACAAGTGTATGTGACAGCAGTATATGCCAAACTTCTAGCTTCCTACAAAGGGGAAGCTTGGTTCTTAACTGTATTTATCTTGTTATTGTTACGCTTTAATTCATAATTCTAGGAAGCTGCTTACTTATGTTATCGATAAATGAATAAGTGTTTCACGGTTAACCCGAACTCAGTCAATGGATTCCACCTTTCTATCTAAGTGCGCTACTTCACGCAACATATGGCAGCAGAGCACGGTTGATTGAGAGGGCAATAGTTTTTTCTACGGAATTACTGTAGCTTTCCGTTTGCTTAGGCTATTGATATTTTGCAGATTGCCTGGCGATGTAAAGCATCCGGCTTCCTGAGACATGGCGAGGTAATTTGTGAATTATAGTGACGAAAGCAAGAACCTAAAGGTACTGCCTGTGAGCTGGTTGAACAAGCATGCCAAAATAGAAATTCATCAGTGGTTCAACAATTTACAGCGCCCAGTGAGGTAAGTTTGGCTGCCGCTGCAGTTTTTGCCTGACTTGAAGAAATGTTTCAGCTCCTGCAAGATGAGGACGGTTGTACGTATGGAGGTGGCCGGACCCTTTTAAACATTATGGGGGCAGAATGATTGAGCTAAACGATATGGAACAGTGTTTGGAGATCTATAACGTTGTTAATGTAGGGGTTCCAAGCCAGTAATAAAAAACTGAGTGAGTTTGGTAAAGTTGATCAGAGAGTTTTCGACAGTGCGTCGCGGTGAATGATCCTTGACACTATGTTTCCTATGTTGGAGAATCCGTTCCAGGATGTGAATGTTCTCATTTATCTTTTAATTCAGTTGACCTCTTAATCGAGCCTATGGGGTTTCAGTATAGAGTATGTCTTTGAAATGAGTGATGTAGATGCTTTAACATTATCGCCGTTAAGGTGAAGGATCATCTGTGTGAAAAAGTATTGCGGGGCATACTGGAAAATAGTACATGGCAACAAATCTGGGTTAGAATTTGTTGGTTTATTTCGCTCAGAGCTTTACAAGAGTTAATCTGTTGTCATAAAGGTAGAATCCGAGCACTGACGAATCGTTAATAGTGAAGAGCGAGTTGAAAGGAGTGTAACGACCTTGGAATTGATGTAAACTGAAGAGCAGGATGTAAGTTATATTTTAGTGGGCTGAATCCCGAGAGTAGACAGAAAGCAGTATTCTGTTGTAGCTCTAAGACATTGGCTCAGTTATATGAGGTGATACGGCAAATACAGGCAACTGAAGTTGTGGATTAACGGAGAGATAACTGCGTAGTAAGAGGAAGAATGTGGGAGCATAGAGACTTAGATGGGTAAAACTTTTATAAAAAAGCATACCAAGCTAGTAGAAACTTGGAGGATTCATCTTGCAAGAAATCCCACTCGTACTAAACGTCCAGAAATGTCTCAGTTTAGCCGGTGAGTCCGTAAATGGTGGTAAAAGGGGCGTACCACTGACCATGCTTTCCCATTCGAGTTTTGAGAAAATTAAGCTGCTCCTCCTGCTGTCTATGTTTTACGCAATGAAGCGGGAAGAAGTTTTTTGCCCAAATAATTTTTACATGGGATACCATTATGGTGTTTTTTTTTAAGACACACCGTAAAATTAACTTGTTCGCACTAATTGTAAGCTAAATTTTAACGGTACGAGACCTTGGTCTAATGTATGACTTAATGGGAAGGCATTCTGTCGACGACTGCCGACTTTGGCGCAAAATCTGTAACCTGAGCATGCAGTCGGTATGGTTCGTATAAGATCGTGCGTCTTGGGTTATGCCAAAGTCATTCATTTATTTATTAATATCAACGTTTCCTGCCGTTGTAAAATTACTGAAAGATAACATTTATTACCTGTAAACTTCTCCTAATATCCGAGTAGCAAAAGGCAACATTTGTTAGCAAATATTTATTAAATGATAATTAATTGAAACCCTCAGCTCCCAAGAGGTGTTGTTGATATACCGCGATGGGGACAGCTGCATATGTGTGCCCCGACCGGGACTCGAACCCGGGATCTCCTGCTTACATGGCAGACTTTTTCTTTTTTCTTTATTCTTTTTTTCATTTTGGTCGTTATTGATTGTTGTGTTTGGTCGTTGCGGACGACACATGACATCCGTTCAAGTTCGTCTGTTGATCCTTACACTCAGTTTTTTTAAATTTTTTTTATTATTATTACAGAGGCCAACCGGCTCTCTGACCGAACACGCTGAGCTACCGTACCGGCTACGCTTCCCGTGAGACCCACATTCCCAACTGTCCACAATCTACGTACGTAATGTTCCTAATAGATATTTGCCCATCTACTCATTACTCGCGCCACTAAGGTGACGATTCCCGCAAGAGTTTGGGTAACCTGTGCTCATTAGCAAAGACGAAGGTCAATGGCCGGGTAGCCTTCAACCATATATGAACATAGTAACTGTTCTCGAATGAATAGATACCGTTGATGACCGTGCAGCTTCTCTATCATTTGTTCTAGAGAAGCTGCACGGTCATCAATTTGGAGTTCAACGCATTATATTCTTCAGTCTCTCTAAGACAATTTTGGTCTAAAATTTTAACATTGTGTTACAACTATTTAATAAATTTACTGTGATTTACTACGGCTACTTCCCCAGCAGTGACACTTTTATTCATAATTTTGAGCCACTGCCCGCTGTTCTTTGATTATATTCTCAGTTTTTTCATCTACCACTCTTAAATTTTGCTTAATAACTATAATAAATTTATCTAGCTTATCATGTGTGTTTTATTAATTTCTTCCGTAATTTTTATCTTCTTTAGTATCTTTAGCACTTTCCTCTATTGTATTATTGGTTACTTTGTGTTATTGTTTATTTTCTTGTACTTTCTTAATAGTTTCCCTAGCAGTTTCTTTTGTTTTGATGCTAGTAGTTTCCAGTTTTTGGTCTAGTTCCTCTAGCACTTTCCTCTAGTTTACTCATCATAACTGAAAACACGGCTTGCACATTGAAGTCTGAACCATTAATTTTGTTACGTTCAGTTTCTGTCGTCATATTTTTCTTGACCATTGTCTGAGTCTCTGACTCAGCAGCATTTTCTGTGGTATCTAAAGCATTTAATGGGACTTCCTGCCGCTCGTTGCCTAGAATGTCATTTATCCTGACTACAGCGGAAATATATCATGCGTTTCTGATAAGTCAGAGGTCTCCTAAGCCACATTCTCGCTAATATTTGGTATGCTCATTTTACTTTTAGTACTTCTAACACTGACTACATACAACACTATTCTGTCACTTTAACCTACTTTTAAAATTATATATTTTACAGGGTGCAGTAATGCTCCTTTGACTCACAGTGCATCGAACTCCGTACCCGAGTTAGAGCGCCTCCAGCACACTCCTCCTCAGCTGCTGTTTTGAGCTGAGTTGCTATCAACGCAGTGCCATTGCGTCGCGTTGTTTACTCCGGTTACGCGGCTTGCTTACTATGTTGGACGTCGCTGTCTTCTTTCTTCTTCTACGATCTCTTCTCCACGATCGTTCACTACTCTTCACTCGCGAAATGTTCGTACTCCAGTGACGCGAATTGTAGTTTTCGCTATGTGAGACTTATCACTTTACGTGACACACTTCCTACATTACCTGACTCACACTGTTTTAATGTTACACATTTCAATCACTTATAACATTTATTGTTTACTTCCCGCTTCTTTTTCATCGAAATTGCACTTCCTATTTGGCCATAAATTTGCAATAATCAGTTTTTTCCGTCACAAGTTATTTCTGTTCAGACGTATTTCAGTCACAAGATGTCAAGTGCAAGAGGCATCCACCACAAATTGTCCAAATTGCGAAGACGTGGTAAAAGGATCCACTGTAATCTATCCAGATTTGCGAGATACATTTCCCGCCAGGGATGAGAGATGCAAGAACCCCCATTCGTACTAAACCTCCAGAAATGTCTCAGTTTAATCGGTGAGTCCATAGGTAGCGGTATAAGGGCCGTACAGTACAAGTGGCCACGCTTTCCCACCCGAGTTTTTCGATAATTAGGCCAGTCCGTCCTCTGACTTATTTAGTAAGCCGCGCCTAGAAATTCTTCCTACCTGTTATGTGGAGGTGCTCCCCTTGCAGAGCTGAAGCAGGGCCGCCGCATTCTGAAAGTGCTGTGTATGTTTCACGTAATGAAGCGGGAAGAAGTATTTTTGTGCAAATAAATTTTCACTGGCTGCCATTATGGTGCGTTTATTTAAGAAACACCCTAAAATGAACTTGTTCACACTGATTATAAGCTAACTATTAACGGTACGAGAGCATGGTCTACTCCATGACTATATCGAAAGCCATTCCATCGACGACTCCCGACTATGGCGCACAGTCTGCAACTTCAGCTTAAAATAGATATAATTCGTATAAGATCGTAAATCTTCGATTATGCCAAAGCTATTCATTTATTTATAACTATCAACGTTTCCTGGCATTGTAAAATTAATAAAAGATAATATTTATTACCAGTAGACGCCTCCTAATGTCTATTGACAAAAGGCAACTTTCGTTAGCAATTATTTATTAATGACAATGACTTGATATGCGCCAGAATAAATTTACTTTTCATACGTGCCTCTTTGCTGACGTCATGAGCAAAAAATGACGTAAATTTCTTTTGGATCATCCCAAGAAGTCTCAGTTTTGGCATTAAACCAAGCATTTTTAGGGGTAGTTGGTCCCGCTGCAACAGCAAGAAGGGAATATTAACACAAAGCCTATGAATCGAGGCAATTAAATGGAGTGGAAAAAGGTACTCTGATTTGGAACCTCTGGCAGTTATTTTGGCATGAAGTCGTAGGTTTGAATGTAGTGAGAATAACCCAGGAGACGATAGGCTAGTGCAGGACCGTTGTTCAGGTCCAATGGTGACTTCGATTTTGACTCAGATTCAGCACCTATTTCATTATATTAGGGAGTTCCATGATCAAGACGAAAGCATTAATGAAACTGAGGATGAAAGTTAACTAAATAAATAAAAAAGAGAACACAGATTATGTGAATGTGCACCTGTTCGCTTTGGTTTTGAATTGCCTCTTCCTGAATTTACAGTCTCTTTCTGAATGTAAGCTATTACATACCGAAAAATTCCATTAATAGGAAAGAAATAGTTTACTCTCAAGAACTAAATCTGTCAGCGAGAATGAGAACCAAAGCTGACTGCGTGAATCTAAATGAAATATGATCTGTCTGAATCAACATGTAAGTAGGCTGTTTATGTTTTTTTTTTTTATTGGCAACGTTACGTAGCGCTCTGAATGAAAATCACTGTATGTGCTGTGTGCAGTCTGTGGCTGGTTTGCATTGTTGTTGGAATATATGCTATTGTAGTGTTGGGCAGCTGGATGTTAACAGCGCGTAGCGTTGTGCAGTTGGAGGTGAGCCGCCAGTAGTGGTGGATGTGGAGAGAGAAATGGCGGAGTTTTGATATTTGTAAGAATGGATGTTATGAACTCCTATATATATTATGACTTTTTATGATATTAAGGTAAGTACATTGTTTGTTCTCTATTAATATCTTTCATTTGCTAACTATCCCTATCAGTAGTTAGTGCCTTCCGTAGTTTGAATCTTTTATTTAGCTGGCAGTAGTGGTGCTCGCTGTATTGCAGTAGTTCGAGTAACCAAGATTTTTGTGAGGTAAGTGATTTGTGAAACGTATAGGTTAATGTTAGTCAGGGCCATTCTTTTGTAGGGATTTTTGAAAGTCAGATTGCGTTGCGCTAAAAATATTGTATGTCAGTTTAAGCACAGTCATGTATAAATTGTTCAAAGGGGACGTTTCAAACACTGTCTGTTACAAAAAAAATAACTTTGAACTTTAATGAGAGTAATTATATGCAACATTGTTATTTCATCTACATTGGGCCGTTGTCACAATTCAACGCGGGGTCGGCCATGTTACTATGGATTTAGCGATGTTAATGTCAGAGGGTGGTCGGATGTCATTCCTGTCGCCACCCCCCCAAGAATCTCTTGACACAATTCCATTTACAAAATTTCACCATTGAAGAGCTGGCAACCAATAAGAACATAATATTTCGTTACAAATTACAGTTACGTAAAACCAAGACGAGAAATACGAAATCGTAGCTCAACATGAAAATTTACTCTAACACAAAAGTCATCGTGCTAATGATTAAATTCTTTTCTTCTTTTCAGATCCTTTAGCAATAATTGTGATAGAATTTACAAAAACAGCAAGAAATTCCTGCTTTGTGTGTCTGTATTGAACCAACAATGCGTAACTAAATGCTGCCGTAATCAAGTAACATATGTTTGTTAACTTAAATCCCATTCTTCTCAGAACAGCGTGAATCTTAGTATACCCATCTCAATGAATAATGATAATGCTCCTTTTGTAATAATAATAATAATACCTTCCATCAGATCAATAAAATAGTTCTCAAGAGCATATTCTGCGTTCTTCCTGTACAAGCTAACTGCCATAACACCGCACTACAACTCCTACTTCCCCTGCCCGTGATCAACACTGGCGCATCTTTGCCTAAAAGTATGACCTAAATAGCCTCCGTGGAGGGCAGCATTTCTGATGCGTCTGTGCGCGCGTAACTAAACGATCAGATATTACATGCGTGTCGTAAGACATCCACAAACAAGAAAATTACCTATAAAATTATGTACATGCATCTTTCGAGTAGAGGGTTCAGAAAGGTGAAAATACGAAATTCTATTTTGAGAGTAGAAAGTAGTATGCTGTACATCATGCAGGAATAATCACTTTAAGAAAGTTGTGCCCAAGGATCTGGTTCTGTAGCTGTATGAATCTCTTGTGGGAGCACATTTAGCAGTGTATAAGACACGTGAGAAAATCAGACTTCGTCTGATTACTGCCTACACTTTTGGTGACGACTTAAGTAGTGATCCAAAGTTTACAGGGCATTTTCGGTACCTCTGGACCTCTTCAATCTATAGTAACTGATAATGCGACTCCATTTACTGCACATACGTTCAATAAATTTTGGCTGGGCATGGGAGTGCGTCGTGTAATAACATCAACCTTGATACCTTAATCCATCTCATGCAGAGCACATTCATATAACACTTAGACAGCCCCAATAGCCTGTCAGAGTAATAGCCAAAGTGGATGGTTAACGATGGAACCAAAGTGGATGATTAACGATGGTATTTAACACCATTCCTCATGAAAGTAATCACCTTGCTTTTGGGCTACTGTACAGCGACTGTGCTGTGCGATTTCGGTCTATTGATGACCTCTTCCTTCAAAAGAGAGATGTTCAACAGATGGTTGCACAATGGGGGTCGGCTAAAAGGAATATTCAGCATACACACAAGAGGGTAGCCAAACACTGTAATGTGGTGACCAAACACAAAGTGAGTTGGTACAAGGTTTTTGTTAGGAATTCTGTAAGGGCGAGGAAGAAATTATTGCCCAGATTTAAGGTTCCGTTGGAGGTTAAAAGGTTATACCTCCTTCATTTGTTTGTTCAGTGATCTAGTTACGTGGAAGGAAATTAGGTTTCACCTCTCTGAGATTAACCCAGGTTCTAAGTGCTAGTCTGATTCTCCATAGCAGGTTGCCGGTTTAGGAGGGAGGAGGGAGGGGGGAGGGAGGAAGTACGTGCTGAGTGTGGCACTATTTCGAAGAGCTACAAGGGCAGAGGCAGTTGCCTGGCAGCTAGGCCAGGAGGTGTTGATATGTGGCGATCTGCATACATGGAGTTAGTGTGAGGTTACTGAGCTGAGAGGCCTTGAGGCGTTGCAACCTGTAGGTTATGGATTTACTGATAAAGTGTCTATGTTCTGTTTAGGTCAGAAACACAGTTACATAGTAGCCATAATGAGTGCATAAGTAACTGTGGCAAGCAACATTCTGATGTGAATGGGTACTGTAATCCGATGGATACTATGTCTGGCATTATTTGCGACAACCTACATGCAGTGTGTTCATAGTGTGTTAAAAATGAATGTATTGTACTGGTGGCCTACAGTAATGTTTGCTGTAGAATTTTACAGCTCTTCAACGAGTGTATGTGGTCAGTGGACATTTTGGATGCTACATTTTGTGCAGTACAATTAACGGTATTGTTGCACAGATGCAGACCTGTAGTAGTCCCTGTAGCTAATAGAAGACATGGTTTTCTCTGTTTGTAATACTGATTTGTTTCATATTAGTTTCTGAGATATTTCTTGTTCATGTTTGGGTTGATCGACTGTGGTTCGAGTATCATGTTGTATCTAATAACAGTATTCAGATGGCAAGCATCTTGGTTCCTGAAAAGGAAAGCTTCATTTTAATTTTATTTATCTTCTTACTGCTCTTAAGAGGTTTTAATCGGTTGCATGGTAATTTTTTGATGCTCTTGGACTAAATATAGTTATTAATTTGCTTGTGCCAGCTTGTTGTCCTTTGTATTACCATATTGAATATGGTGCTAAATTAAAAGCATTATTCTCTTACCCTTCCTTTTTATGCTATTAAAATTTGTACAGGAAGAATGCTATTCGATTTAAATCAATTTAATGAATGAATTTTTTTAGAAGAAATCAATATTATACTTGTAGGATGCTACTTAGTTTTGTGATCAATGAATGGATAAATAGTGTACTGTTAACCCAATTCAATTAACTGATCCCTACTTCACATAACAGTACTAAAGTTTACTTTGTTTCGCTACAGGAATTATTCCTGACGATATTTAATATTTAAAAATCATTCTGTGACTTCACACAATGTTACTAGCTGCAAAACCCATTTAAGACTGTTTACAGTATTATTACGCGTGATTAATAATGTAGTAAACGTGAATGTGTGTAAGAATTTTTTGCTATTGACATGTTAAACTCTTATTATATAAATGCATTGCTGGAGGATACTGAATCATTGACAATATCTACATCCGTCTTCCAGTTATCACAGGAACAAAATTTTTTCGTCTAATTTCAGTTCCAAAATTGTGCACACGAAAATAAAGTACTCCCATCATGTGTTTATGCAAGTTTTCCTTACAACACGACGTCAGGTTTTAGGCGTGCCCGTGATCATTATTTGTAGTATTGAAGTATTGAAGTGTTGAAGTACTGAAGCAATAAATTCCGGCGGTTATACTACGGGCTGCCCAATTTGGGTGGCCGTTGTGTCCTCACTGAAACTTAGCTAGGCATCATTGGCATTAAACTGCAACTTTAATCCCATAGTAATGAGTGGTTTCTTGCTAAGTTTGTGTTAATAAATTGAAATTATTGTCACATAATTATAGACAGATGTGCTTTGCATAGGTATCAGAAGCAAATATTGCCATCGTGTGGCTATATGCAGGAATCGGTTTCGACGACGACATGAGATTCGTCCTACCAAGTTCGACGTCCATTGCACTCTTGGAGCTCCAGAAACCTGTGATAAACATTTGGGGCAGCCTCAGTAATAGGAGCTGACGTAGTTGCACCGCAGTGCAGGCGGTGTCGAACTGTATTTGCTGATTCAGAAACATAAGTCGCCAAAGCCCTAAACTCCTGAGTGTGGGTAACTGATGTGGCAGTTCTGTTTGTACCCATCATGAGCATCAGGTGTCTGTTCAAGAGGTCGTTAGTGGGAATGGGACAGTTCCCTTCACCTAGACCCTTATCCACCTGTCCCACATTGATCACGTGATACAAAACACACGTTATTGAGGCTTCTTTTTTTTTACAATCTCGTCTTGGTTTTGTCCAGAACACAGCTTGGCTATTCATATAATAGAAAAACGAAATTTGAAGTAGGTTATGTAGTTCATTCTGCACAATATATTCCATCCTGTAGAATTGTTATTTGCAAACAAGCTTTTTTTATTTGAGTCATTAACATTACGTTTGGTTTGATGTGATCCAACACGACTTCCTCTTCGCCGCCAATCTCATCAAGGCAGAGTTGCACTTACGCTAAACGTCCACAATTATTTGTCTGATATAGTGCAAAGTCTGTGTTTTCCTACAGTTTTTGCCCTCTATGGTCCTCGCTCGTACAATGGAAGCTATTCTCTGACGTCTTAGCTTATCTACACAATGACATTTCCTTAAACTAAATATTCTATTCTATAATGTGAACTCATTTGTAAACAACGAGTAACCAGCCATACCAAACTAATTATGTTAATACGTTGTGAACTAACATGTTCCATGACATTACTGTTCATCGAGAAAGGTGCTCTATGAAACCTGTAACTAACTGTCAAACTGGGAATCAGGTTTGGGGAGTGTGTTAATTTATTATTATTTTTTGTTTGTAAGTATAGATTTCACTGAATGAAATGTGAACAGCTATTGCAAAAGAAATTAAGAAACCAAGTACACAAACAATCATTGTGATTAGATATTTCATACTAGTGTATCTTAAAGGTTTTATTCTCAGAATTAACGTTAAAACACTAAAGGTACGCTGACATTGAATTTTAGTACTTTGGCTAACAGCCAGACTAATTGGCTATGCTGGTCAGCTCTCAGAGGTCATAGTGTATTGGCTTCGAGTCTTACACTGACGTGGATGTGTTTGTGATGGTACTTCTTGATACTGCGATATTAGCGTCAGTGATGCTCATACGTAATACTGACATAACTGTCACAATTGACAGGTAATGAGGCATTCTCCAGTGGGATATAAATCAAACAGACTCATCAACAAAGCGAGAAATTACAACTCAAAAACCTAAACAAGAAGAAGATCTGTAAGAAGCACATGTATAAGTATACGCACATAGTTTCATTTCAAGTCTTTATTCCACAACACCAGAAAGATCACATCATATGAGGTTCTCCCAAAATGATTTCAGTTTATGCAAGTCATTTTTGTGACATCTTCATCCAATAAGTAGAAGCTAAATCTGCATATTTTGCAGTAACAAAAAAGTGTAAAATACATTTTTTTTTTCTCCGACGACAAACATCACATCATAGAGAATGAAATTAGTATTGTTTTGCCCTGAATATGAGGTAGAATAGTAACATAACTTGCTTTCCTTCATTTTCTGTGAGATGAGGAGATCAAAGTATACTTTCTCAGTGTTAGGAAAATGAAGAAGAAGTGAAAAGATTATATTCTAAATAATTAATTTTTTTAAAAGATTTTACATTCCATTTTTTCGGATACTGGTGGCGTGTATGGGTCAAGTTGTTGGGTTTGGCTGCAGATTTCAGTGGCCGTACTTTCCATAGCCTCCAAGTCCTCCGAAGCCGCTGGAAGCTCCACCGTATCCTCCAGCAAGGCCGCCACTGTAGCCTCCTCCAAGTCCACCACCAATGCCTCCTCCGATACCGCCGTGGCCAGCGCTGACGACGTAGGGCACTGGACGCTTAACGACGTAGGGCTGAGGAACTGGGACGGACACTGGGGTGGGAACCTTGACGGGGACGGGCACAGGGTTGTCTACAGGGACGGGGTACGGCTGTGGTACCTGCACAGGGACAGGCCGGTCCACAGTTACTGTGAATGGGACCTTCACTGGCACTCGAACGATTCTCTCCACAGGGACTGGGACCCGGACAGGGATTCTGTTGACAGTGATCTGTGGTTGTCCCCCTCCAATTCCAGCCCCGATGCCGCCTGCAATGCCGCCTCCGAGTCCACCTCCATAGCCACCTCCATAGCCGCCTCCATAGCCGCCTCCATAGCCGCCACCATAGCCGCCTCCATAGCCGCCACTGAAGCCACCTCCCAGACCATAGCCGCCACTATATCCACCCAGCGAACCGGAGAGTCCTCGCTTCTCCTTCACCGGCTGCTCCTCCTCGGCTAGGACGGACAGGGCCAGACCACACAGAAACACGCACACCTGTTGAGAATCAGACGTTTGTAATCAAACTATCAGATAGGTAATAGAGCTGTGAATACTGCTTTGTTATGTTGCATGTTGACACACTACAGAAATTTCGCATTCACTCTTATGTGTTAACAGTTTTGTGTGCAGCAGTTGTTTCTATTGCAGAAAATCAGCTGTTACTCAAAGAATTATGGTGGAAGCAATTAAGTTTCCAGTGAAACTATGAAAATTAAACTTAGAATGTTGAAATTACGACGTATATCCAAGTAAATGTGTATTGCAATACAGACCAGAGGATTATGCTGTATACCTGATTTCTTTTGGTTAAAACTTCAGGTCATAACGGTTGTGGCCGATGTATGAGGTTGGTGCATAATTTCATGGACTTCTGTTTTAGATCTACATCTACATCTACATGAATACTCTGCAATTCACATTTAAGTGCTTGGCAGAGGGTTCGTCGAACCACAATCATACTATCTCTCTACCATTCCACTCCCGAATAGCGCGCGGGAATAACGAGCACCTAAACCTTTCTGTTCGAGCTGTGATTTCTCTTATTTCATTTTGATGATCATTCCTACCTATGTAGGTTGGGCTCAACAAAATATTTTCGCATTCGGAAGAGAAAGTTAGTGACTGAAATTTCGTAAGTAGATCTCGCCGCAACGAAAAACGTCTTTGCTTTAGTGACTTCCATCCCAATTCGCGTATCATATCTGCCACACTCTCTCCCTTACTACGTGATAATACAAAACGAGCTGCCCTTCTTTGCACCCTTTCGATGTCCTCCGTCAATCCCACCTGGTAAGGATCCCACACCGCGCAGCAATATTCTAACAGAGGACGAACGAGTGTAGTGTAAGCTGTCTCTTTAGTGGACTTGTTGCATCTTCTAAGTGTCCTGCCTATGAAACGCTACCTTTGGCTCACCTTCCCCACAATATTATCTATGTGGTCTTTCCAACTGAAGTTGTTCGTAATTTTAACACCCAGGTACTTAGTTGAATTGACAGCCTTGAGAATTGTACTATTTATCGAGTAATCGAATTCCAACGGATTTCTTTTGGAACTCATGTGGATCACCTCACACTTTTCGTTATTTAGCGTCAACTGCCACCTGCCACACCATACAGCAATCTTTTCTAAATCGCTTTGCAACTGATACTGGTCTTCGGATGACCTTACTAGACGGTAAATTACAGCATCATCTGCGAACAACCTAAGAGAACTGCTGAGATTGCCACCCAGGTCATTTATAAATCAGGAACAGCAGAGGTCCCAGGACGCTTTCCTGGGGAACACCTGATATCACTTCAGTTTTACTCGATGATTTGCCGTCTATTACTACGAACTGCGACCTTCCTGACAGGAAATCACGAATCCAGTCGCACAACTGAGACGATACCCCATAGGCCCGCAGCTTGATTAGAAGTCGCTTGTGAGGAACGGTGTCAAAAGCTTTCCGGAAATCTAGAAATACGGAATCAACTTGAGATCCCCTGTCGATAACGGCCATTACTTCGTGCGAATAAAGAGCTAGCTGCGTTGCACAAGAACGATGTTTTCTGAAACCGTGCTGATTACGTATCAATAGATCGTTCCCTTCGAGGTGATTCATAATGTTTGAATACAGTATATGCTCCAAAACCCTACTGCAAACCGACGTCAATGATATAGGTCTGTAGTTCGATGGATTACTCCTAGCACCCTTCTTAAACACTGGTGCGACCTGCGCAATTTTCCAATCTGTAGGTACAGATCTATCGGTCGGATGTGGGTATTCTGGTTACTATGGGTTTATTTATCGATTGTCACTTTTTATCTGTAGTTCGCTGCTGCTAATTTAGATATTATCGTTCTGTCATTTGGAGGTCCAAACAAAGCAGCAAATCCCCATAGAAAATCCTGTGCGCATACATAAAAGATAATGTTATTTATCTGGTGTAATGTACTACGAATTGATTCCCCGAGGTGTAATCATCACTGCTGACATTTGTTGTCAACAACTGAGACGTCTTGCAGAAGCAATCCAGTAATAATGACTAGGAAGACTTCGTGAAATGTTGCCACTCTACGATAACGCCAGCCCGCATTCTGCCAGACTAACAGCAGTTGGATTTGAAAGTCGTTCCGCATCCATCGCATTCACCTGATCTTGCGTCCTCAGATTTTCAGCTGTTCCCCTCTCTATTGAACAGCCTTCAATAAACGTCCTTTCCTGATGAAAATACGCTGCGAACATTCGTCGACGAGTTTTTCGCTTTAAAACCACGTGATTACTACAGTCGCGAAATAGAAATGTTACCCAGTGCTAGCAGACTGTTGTAAGTAATGAAGGAGAATATACTGTATTATTGAAGACTAGTCTCTGTTATTTGTATCCGCTGTGTTTATTAAACTAACGAAAAAACGCTGCGAACTATTGCAACAATCTAATATACAACTATTCTCTGGCGTTTCATCTGTGACTGCGGCAGACATCTTTGAAAGTAAAATGGCAGTTGCGTTTTTACTTCAGAAGACGTCTGAAGCTTCTGATCCTGAAAGTTTCAACAGAAATATACTCTAGTCATAAAAGTCTACGTAGCATTATGATATCAGATTTTATCTGAAATGAAGAAATTTTAACTGAGAAAATTTTCATGCATGTGAATTGTATTTAGGAATAGTTTGTTGTACTGTTTCAACTCACGACTTGTTTTGCGTACTGATACACAGATTGGACGTAGCAACCGGGAGCGTTTGGTGCGACGGCGTACTCTGACCCTGTGATATGATGCTTAGTAATATTTCAACGGTATATTTTCGTATGAATTATGTTGAAACCTGACGGCATGGAACTGTGAGTTCCAGTGCCGAGTAAACATTGTGCAACTGCCCTTGGACTAGGTGAAATAACTGGACCGTTAGCCTTTAATTTCACATTTTGACATTTCGCAACTGTTGCTGCAGTAAAATGTCACTATTATATCATTCACTGTTGTTCGCAAGACTTCTGAAATGTCAGAAAGAAAAGTACATACTTCTATTTACAATAGTCGCAACTGTTCTGATGTAGACTACACAGAAAATGCTCGAATTTTACTTATAGAGCAAGATTACTCGTCCATTCATATAGCTGCATCATTAGAAACCTTAGGTCGATGTTACATAACACAGATATCCAAAATGTTACCAACTTTTCGAAGAGAGTATATGATATTTCTACATTTTGCATTTTGCTGGATACTACTTATACTTATGACAAAGATTTAAAGAAACAGTGCACGTTTCTTGTGCTAAAAGATGTGGAAGGGTAAAGAGAAAATGATGCTTCATTATGTGATGATATAGAAAATTGACTCTTTTTTTAGGAAACAGAAAACTACTGTTACACTGGTTTTCACCGTTTAAATGACTTAGTTAAGCTCTTTTACAGGGCATCGGTTTTGGAGAGTAATTGGAACCAGATTTCCTGCTACAATGGAGCAGCCCTGCTGTATCTAAGTGGTTTCTTCCATGTTCAAATAATTAATGTCCAGCGTGTGGTGGGAGGAATAATACTTAACTCACTGAAAAGAAACTTTTGCTAAAGACGATGAATATATGTGTAACCAGTTTACAAGTTTCAAAAGCTACGACAAAAAATACAGGATTGTGACGTTTGCAAAACTCAAAACTATTTCGCAATAAATCAGCGCACCTTAGGTGATGTATGTAAAGCCAATAAAGTAAATATTTTTATACCGTCTGTAAGCAGGGAAAGTAAAGCATAAATTTTATGTATTAATGAAAGTGAGCCATGAATAACCTATCGAAATGATTCTTTCCTACGTAACTGATGAACGAAATTAGAATATATGATATTCACATTCAGTACTTAATCTACAGGTAGCATTGACATGGTAAGTATAGGAACATTACATTCTCATTTCTAGACAAAATATGTATATCTGACTCCGTAACTGTAAATATGTTCCAGGTCAGCTGCGTCACATTTTAATCATTTCTTTCCGCTCCGTGAAGGCTTCGGGGAAGACTAGCAGTTTATTATTCTCGTCTACATTTTTTTTATTAGTCCAAGTCGATCTCCAGCGATAATCGGGGCCGAATCTGAAGCATTCGGGTTGTACCTAAATTCATCAAGCGAGGTGGTGCAATGGTTTCGAGAATTTGTATTCGTGAAAAGAATAAGCTGTACCACCCTATCTGAAGTTTTCCGTGGTTTCCGTAAATTAGATCAGACAATTACTGGGATGGTTGCCGGAAAAACCCATGGTCAGTCTTTTCCTCCATCGTTCCAGTCATAGCAAGTATGCCGTTCTTGTAACCTTGACGTCAAATTTGTGTTAAATTCTAATTTGTAAATGGGTGTCTGAAGAGGTGTGCTTGGAATTGTGTTTCCGTTGGCCATTAGGCCTATTGCTTCGCGTGACTGACAGTTCAGTATTCTTCGAATTGTGTTTCCGTTGCCCATTAGGCTTTTTGCTTCGAATGTTTTATAGTTCAGCTTTCTCGGTATTTTTTGCCGTGATCTCTCCTTCTCAAAGAAACCTTGACCTGTTTCTTCGCTTCGTGGAGGAGTGCTGCATATGGTTCAAAATATTGGCATTGTAATCCTTAATTAGTTTTACGGAAGACGTTGTCTAATGCCAAAAGTGTCTTTCTTGTGGTTCAACCCAACAAACCTTGATAAGACTCATGTGTCTTCCTTTGCGTTCGCTCGATGTTTCTATTGAATGTGTATCACATACTTAGGTGCATAAACGCATCTACACTAGACTTGAATGAAGGGGCTCTATTGTAGCAAGTATTTACTGTCGGTACTCACCAGGATCCTCATTGCTGCTTGTGTGTTGTGCTGAGAGCGAGCAATGACTGATACTCTTCCGAGGCAGCAGTGAGCTTTTATACCCGTAGCAGGCCAAATACCCGCCTACTCCCCCACATTCACCGGAGCGCAATTACGGCGTCCGGTTTCACAGAAACTGCACAGCTACGTAACTACCTCCGCTGATACAGGAGCTATGTGGAACTATGGAAAGTAGTAAGATGTCAATACAAAAGTGAAGCAGATCTCAGATCTGCTGGTACTCAGAGTACAACAGAAAATCAGTGATCACAACGCCGTTCGGCATCACTGAATATGGCTGTAAATATTAATATAAAGAAAGGCAGGAAGAACCTCCAGCTTAGGAGGAGTGACAAGAAACAGATTTCAGATTAACTGAACGGCCAGCACGAAGCAATCATCTCGAGCACTAACAGCGTTGAGTTTCTCTGAGAATTACATTGAACAATTACTTCATGAGCCCACACGAATTGTAAATGGTTGTGAAAACACACTTGACCTCTTAGCCACAAATAATCCTGATCTAATAGAGAGCGTCATGACGGATACAGGGATTAGGGAACACAAGGAGGCTCAAAACCATATCAACCAAAACCACTAAAAATAAACACAAAATATATCTGTTTAAAACAGCAGACAAAAATTCGCTTGATGCCTTCCTAAGAGAGAGTCTCCATTCCTTCCAAGCTAATTAGGTAAGTGCAGACCAGATACGGCTCAAATTCAAAGATACAGTATCGACAGCAATAGGTAGATCCATACCGCATAAGTTAATAAGAGATGGGACTGATCCATCGTGGTACACAAAACACGTCAGAACACTGTTGCGGAAGCATGCCAAATTCAGAAGAACGCAAAATGCCCAAGACTGGCTAAGTTTCACGGAAGCTCGAAATTTAGTGTGGACGTCAATGTGAGATGCTTTTAATAGTTTCCACAATGAAACATTGTCTCAAAATATGGTAGGAAACCCAAAGAGATTCTGGTCGTATGTAAAGTACACCAGTGGCAAAAAACAGTCAATACCGTCACTGCGCGATAGCGACGGAAATGTTACCGATGATGGTGCACTAAAGCGGATTTACTAAATACAGTTTTCAGTAATTCCTTCTCGAAAGAAGACGAAGTAAATATTCCAGAATTCGAAACCAGAACAGCTCATAGCATGAGTGACATAAAAGTGGATATCTTAGGTCTTGCGAAACAACTCAAATCACTTAACAGAGGCAAGTCTTCCGGTTGAGATGGTATACCAACCAGGTTCCTATCAGAGTATGCAGACACACTATCGCCTTTATTGGTAATCATATACACCTGTTCCTTAAAACTGGAAAGTAGGACAGGTCAAGAAAGGAAATAGGAGTAACCCATTGAATTACAGACCCATATCACTGACCTAAATTTGCAGTAGGATTTTGGAGCATATACTGTACTCGAACATTATGATTCACCTTGAAGAAAAAAACTTATTGATGCAAAACCAACACGGATTCAGCAAATACCGTTTACTGTGCAGCACAGATAGCTCTTTCAAAAAATGTTCAAATGTGCGAAAAGTATTATGGAACTTAACTGCTAAGGTCATCAGTCCCTAAGCTTACACACGACGAAACCTAAATTATCCTAAGGACAAACACACACACGCATGTCCGAGGGAGGACTCGAACCTCCGCCGGGATCAGCTGCGCAGTCCATGACTGCAGTTCCTCAGACCGCTCGTCCAACCCCGCGCGGCAGATAGCTCTTTATTCCCACGAAGTAATGAGTGCTGTCGACTAGGGATCTCAGATCGATTCCATATTCCTAGATTACCGAAAAGCTTTTCATACCGTTCCTCACAATCGACTATTACTCAGATTGCGAGCATACGGGGTATCGTCTCAGTTGTGTGACTGGATTCGTGATTTCCTCTCAGAGAGATCACAGTTCGTAGTGATAAATGCTAAATCATGGAGTAGAACAGAAATGATATCTGGCGTTCCGCGAGGTAGTGTCATAGGCCCTCTGCTGTTCCTGATTTACATAAATAATCTAGGTGATAATCTGAGCAGCTCCCTTCGATTGTTTGCAGATGACGCTGTAATTTACCGTCTAGTAAAATTATGAGACGATCAATTCCAATTACAAAATGATCTAGAGAGAATTTCTGTATGGTACGAAAAGTGGCAACTGGCACTAAACAAAGAAAAACACGAGGTCATCCAAATGGTTACTAAAAGAAATCCGATAAATTTTGGGTATACGATAAATCGCACAAATCTAAGGGCTGTCAGTTTGACTAAATGCCTAGGAATTACAATTACGAACAACTTAAATTGGAAAGACCACATAGATAATATTGTTGGGAAGGCGAAACATAGACTGCGCTTTGTTGGCAGAACACTTAGAAGATGGGACAGCCTACATTACACTTGTCCGTCCTCTACTGGAATATTGCTGCGCGGTGTGGGATCCTTACCAGATAGGATTGACGGAGGACATCGAAAAAGTGCAAAGAAGGGTAGCTCGTTTCGTGTTATCGCCCAATAGGGGTGAGAGTGTCATTGATATGATACGCAAATTGAGGTGGCAGTCACTGAAACAGAGGCGGTCTTCTTTGCGGCGATATCTCTTTACGAAATTTCGATCAACAACTTTCTCTTCCGAATGAAAAAAAATATTTTGTTTACACCCACCTACGTAGGGAGAAATGATCATCATAATAAAATAAGAGAAATCAGAGCTCGAACGGAAAGATTTAGGTGTTCCTTTGTCCCACGCGCCATTCGAGAGTGGAATGGTAGAGAAGTGGTATGAAAATGGTTCGATGAACCCTCTCCAGGCACTTAAATGTGAACTGAAGAGTAACCATGTAGATCTAGATGTAGATGTAGGCATATTCAACAGCGTTGTACGAAGACATGCTGACAATTAATGCTTCTGAATTTCTTTTGTGAAAACTCTTAAAGCTTTTTAAATAAAACAAACGTTATTAAAGTTCTACATCTTTATTCGTCACGTCTAGATATCTGCAACCCTCTATTGCGAGACGGCTCCGAATTGTAGTGTGTAACATGGCGGTGTATGAGAAACATGTCCTGTAATTGAAGTTCTAATTTGAAGGCTCCGTCCACGCATGGAGCGCCCTCTCGTTGAGTATGACAATGGAAAACGGCACACGAGGGTCGCGACATCTGTAACAATAGGACGCCTTTGGTTCACTGTCATCGATCATCCTCCATACAGTCTCGACTTGGCCCCATCAGAGTTTCATCTGTTTCCCAAGCAAGCGAACACCATCGAGGGCTTCAGTTTGACAGTGTTGATGCGGTGCAAGTAAAGGTGAGGTTGGGGTTCCGTCAACAAAGTAAAAAATTCTTTAGTGGTGGTATCAACAAACTGGTCTCTCCTTTCAAATAGTTCAAATGGTTCTGAGCACTATGGGACTTAACTTCTGAGGTCATCAGTCCTCTAGAACTTAGAACTACTTAAACCTAACTAACATAAGGACATCACACACATCCATGCCAGAGGCAGGATTCGAACGTGCGACTGTAGCGGTCGCACGATTCCAGACTGTAGCGCCTAGAACCGCTCGGCCACCCAGGGCGGCTCTCTCCTTTCGAGGAATATATTCGTCACCAGGGTAACTAAGTTGGGAAATAAATCTGTAAACATGAAGAGTAAAGATGTAGAATGCTAATAATGTGTGTTTTATTTAAAAAGCTTTAAGAGTTTTCGCAAAAACAATTCGGATGCTTTACTTTTAAGCAAGCCCTCATACAATACGCTTTACAGCTATGAGCCGAGCAGAGTTGTGAGGGATGAAAAAAAACCTGTTGTTCTTCACCAGCCATATTAGGAAGCTGCTACGAAGTCAAAGAAAGCTTCAAGCAAATTTAAACGTAGCCTCACAGAGAAACAAATACCAAAGGAAACAGAAAACAGCGCATGGGGAGCTATGCGTGAAGCTTTCAACGTATTCGAAAGCGAAATTCTGTCTACCGACTTGACAGAAAACCCTGAGAAGTTTTAGCGTTGTGACAAATCAGTAAACTAACCTAAACCATTTTTGCAGACACTCTGCAATCATAATGACTTTGACACAGAGGACGACAAATGAAAGGCCGAAATACTAAAAGTCTTTTTCCAAAACTGTTGCACAGAGGAATATCGCACTGTAGTACCTCCTTCAACTCGTCGCGTGAACGGCAGAATGGATGATAATGAAATAAGAAGCCATGAGATAAATTGAAATGACCCAACATTGCACCTGATAGGATACTGAAACGATTCTACAGAGAATGTGTGAAAGAACATTCCCTGTTTCTAACAGCAGTGTACTGTAGGTTTTTGACAGCCGTTGTGGCCGAGCGGTTCTAGGTGCTTCAACCTGGAACTGTGCGGCCGCTACGGTTGCTGGTTCGAATCCTGCCTCGGGCATGGATGTGTGTGATGTCCTTAGGTTAGTTAGGTTTAAGTAGTTCTAACTCTAGGGGACTGATGACCTCAGATGTTAAGTCCCATAGTGCTCAGAGCCATTTGAACCATTGTTTTTGTAGGTGTTTGCAGGAGAGAAGTGCTCCTGATGTCTGCAAAAAAGGACAGATCATTTCTGTCTTGAGGAAGCATTATCGAACACATGCACAATCTTTAGTCATATGCCTCTGACATCGGTCAGTTGTAGCTCGGGTATTAAGATATTTATTGGCACCTAAAATCTCCGTCGTCTCAAAATGCGTCTCTAAGACATTGGGCGTCTGAAACCCACCTCGGTCTGTTCCTCTAAGATAAGCAGAAGGCGGTAGATATCAGGTCTCAGATGGATGCCGTGTTCCTAGACTTTCGGAAGACATTCGGTACAGTTCCGTGCTGCCGTCTAATGAACAAAACACGGGTGTATGGAATATCAGGTCAGTTGTGTTATTGCACTGAATAGTTTCTAGCAAACAGAAGACAAGTTATTCTCAGTTATATCTTCAGATGTAAAACTGACTTCAGGGGTGCCCCAAGGAAGCGTTATAGGTCCATTACCTTAAAAAATAGTAGACAGCATCGGAAGTTCCATGAAGCTTTTCGCGGGTGGTACTATTGTACAAGGAGAAGACGCAACACTAAAAAATTATAGCGAAGACCTGCAGAGAATCGACGCTTGGTGCAAGAACTGACAGTTGACCCTCAACATAAACATATATTGAAATGCCAAAACATTGTGACCACTGCCCACCGCGACGTTATATGCTGCCTGGTGGCTCTGCGGGTACGTGACAACAAACGTATGTAAGCGGAGCAGACCCAGACGGGGGAACACCCAGCGAAGATATGGGCTGCAAATGGGGTAATCCATTGAGATAGGCGACTTAGAAAAAGGGCAGAGTATTGTTACCCAGAGCCTCTGAACGATTGTCTCGATAACGGCGATACTGTTTGAATGTTCACGTGCTATTGTGTTGAGCATCTACAGAAAGAGGTAGAAGGACAGTGAAACTACCACTAGCCGCTAAATAGTTGGACAATGTTACTTAAAATTCGTCTCGATTGCAAATTTTTTATTCATATGACCGGTTTCGGTTCATTCAGAACCATCTTCAGATCTAGCATGTGAAAGTTGCTGGATTTGGACGGATCACTCCTGTAACTGAAATATCAGATCTGAAGATGGAATGAACCGAAACCGGTCATATGTTTAAAAAATTTGCAATCAAGACGGATTTTAAGTAACATTATAAAATCACTGATTGCTGTTATCCCATAAGACATTATGTCTGTTTTTGCAAATAGTTGGACGTCCACGACTCTTCACAGAAAGTGGGGTTCGGAGGCTTGACTGCTTTGTAAAGAAGGATAGCTGGAGATCTTTGGCATCTGTGACGAAGGAATACAATGTTATTGCACTCACAAGTGTTTCGGAGCATAGTGTACATTGTACAATGTCGAACATGGAGCTCCGCACAAGACGACCACTATGTGTTTACATGTTGACCAAACGACAGCGTCAATTACGATTGCAGTGGGCACGAGACCATTGAGATTCGACTGTCGATCAATGGAAACGTGTCGGCTCTTCGGGTGAAACACATTGTTGCTACACTAGGTCGACGGTCGTCTCCACAAACGCCGTCGGCGAGCTGAACGGCGGTTGGAAACGTGCAGCGCGCCACGGACACAGGGTGATGGCAGCAGTATTATGCTATGGGAGACATTTTCCTGCGCTTGGTTGGAACCAGTGGTGGTGACCGGAGACAGGCTTACAGTTGTGAACCACGTTCATCCCTTCGTGCTTGATGTCTTCCCCGATGGTGATGTCATCTTTCAGCAGCATAACTTGTCCGTATCTTGGTGCCAGAATGACACTACAATGGTCTGAGGAGCATTGTAATGAACTCGCGTTGATGTCTCGACGATAAAATTGGCCTACTGCAAATCCTATGGAACCCATCTGGGTCGCTATCGGTCGTCATCACAGCGTACGTAGATCAGTGGCCTTATATTTACGATATATAAATGACCTGTTCGTAGACATCTAATGCAACATTCCTCCACAAACCTGCCAATAAACTGTCGGACCCCTGATATACAAAATCAGTGATGTATTTCATTCCAAAGACGCACAAACAAGCTATTAAGCACGTGCTCAAAATGCTTTCGAACATCATTGTATGTAACGTATTGTGCATACACAGACAGAAAGACCCATTGTTGTGTGATTACACGGGTACAGAACGAACGATGGAAAAAGCTAGATCCGTGAAATGTCTCGGAGTATGCAGTACGGAGTAATTTAAGGTGGATTCATAGGAAGAATCCTCAGGAAATGTGGTAATCGACACGTTCGATCAGTCTGAATGTTATTCGTCAGTATTGGGATCCGTACCAGATAGGAGTGACAGAGAAAATAGAGAAGATCCAATCAAGAGCAGCGCGTTTCGTTACAGGTTAACGTTGAAAGCACGAAACCATCACAGATATGATCACCCAACTCCAATGGCAGACGCTGCAAGAGAGGCGATCTGCAGCACAGATATGTATAGAAGAGCCATCAAATATATTGCTTGGCCCTACGTAATCTCGCCAGAAAATCATGAAGACAAAATTAAACAGATTCGAGCCCACACAGAGGCTTCTCGCAATCATTCTTAGTTCGAACTGTTCGCCACTGTAACGAGAAAGGGGGGAAGAGGCAGTGAAACACAAAGTACCCGCCGTCGTGCACCGCAAGTTGGCTTGAGAAGAACAGATGTAGATATAGATGTAGAACTTCTTGGTAAAAATAAGTCCCTTACTTTACCTCAGAATGTTTGGAGAAAATTGAAGGAATGACAAGGAACCCCTTGAGTGAGAAGCTGCAGAAGGCCAGTGATGTTTACGACATTCGACGCCCAACATATTCTCTACTATGCAATCGAAATATTGGCTGCTAATGGCAATACAGGCGGGACTCGAAATATCCAATGGTGAGCACAGCAAGAGGTTACGAAGAGTGGTTGAACTTCTTAGTCGACGAGTAACACAAAACAGTGCTACACTGCTGGTGGTGTTGATAGAAAGCACAGCAATGGCAACGATAAACAAAGCAAACATTACATCTACAACGACAGTTTCCGAAGTTCACATTTCGTTAAAAGGAATTTTACAAAAAAATGGCTCTGAGCACTAAGGGACTTAACATCTGTGGTCATCAGTCCCATAGAACTTAGAACTACTTAAACCTAACTAACCTAAGGACATCACACACATCCATGCCCGAGGCAGGATTCGAACCTGCGACCGTAGCGGTCACACGGTTCCAGACTGAAGCACCTAGAGCCGCACGGTCACACCGGCCGGCAACGAATTTTACAGAGCGAGAAAGAAGAAGCAGATGTATTATTAACGTTTCTGCAAGATGAGCCAGTGGAATATGTGCTGTCGTATCCACTCGACTGTGCGGACATTGTACATGAGGAGTACAATGACGACGATACGTGCCCAATGGGGTGAAAGTGATATTGAAACATATGTCGAGCCATACAGTTCATCACTCTTGTCGGACAGGGAGCCACAAATCCCGTATCCAGTATTGTTGTTGTTGTGGTCTTCAGTCCAGAGACTGGTTTGAAGCATCTCTCCACGCTACTCTATCCTGTGCAAGCTTCTTCATCTACAAGTAACTACTGCGACCTACATCCTTCTGAATATGCTTGGTGTATTCATCTCTTGGTCTCCCTCTACGATTTTTACCCTCCACGCTGTCCTACAGTACTAAATTGGTGATCCCTTGATGCCTCAGAACATGTCCTACCAACCGTTCCCTTTTTCTAGTCAAGTTGTGCCACAAATCACTCTTCTCCCCAATTCTATTCAGTGGCTCCTCATTAGACAAGCGATCGACCCAACAAATATTCAGCATTCTTCAGTTCCACCACATTTCGAAAGCTTCTATTCCCTTCTTGTCCAAACTATTTATCGTCCATGTTTCACTTCCATACATGGCTGCACTCCATACAAATACTTTCAGAAACGACTTTCTGACACTTAAATCAATACTCGATGTTAACAAATTTCTCTTCTTCAGAAACGCTTTCCTTGCCATTACCAGTCAACATTTTATATCCTCTCTACATCGACCATCATCAGTTATTTTGCTCCCAAAATAGCAAAACTCATCTACTAATTTAAGTGTCTCATTTCCTAATCTAATTCCCTCAGCATCACCCGACTTAATTCGACTACATTCTATTATCCGCATTTTGCTTTTGTTGATGTTCATCTTATATCCTCCTTTCAAGACACCGTCCATTTCGTTCAACTGTTCTTCCAGGTCCTTTGCTGTCTCTGACAGAATTACAATGTCATCGAAGAACCCCCAGTGATAGGCAGTAAAGATCTTTCTCCAAGGAGCGGGTACTAAACATAATTACGTACACGGAAGATCATCCGCAGCATAGTAAAAAATCCAACTATGAACACATCTCGAATAAGTCCCTAGAAATATCATCGTGTAGTGCATAAGGAAAACTCCGGATATTCAAGGAAGTACAAGGCGGATTTGTTACAAAAACTGTTTTTTGTGCCTTTCAAGGCTGGTCTATAGAGTTCACAGGATGTCCATAATATTGACCTAGTACGTTACGCACATCAAACTGCGCTCGACATAGATTACAGTGATTCTAAGGCAAGCAGTGGATGGCTGCGTAACCTCAAACAGTGCTACAGAATTTGAAGACGTAAGAAACAAAGTGTCAGATTGATGCGTGGCAAACTGAGGAATCGACTGAAAATTTATAAATGAGGTAAACAAACTTATCCTATCGTTAGTAAGAAATTTGTTTTCAAGTCTGACCAACGGGGATTTCAAGAATAAATGCATATGAAAGGAACCCTGTAAATTAAGTCTACTACCATCAATGCCTTAACGCAATCGTCTACAGTTATGCCAGCTGTTACTCTGGATCGTAAATTGGGTGGAAAGTTATTTACTGTGCAGCGAGATGTTGGCGGCGCTCTGCCCCCTATGATTCTTTCTCGTGTTCGATATGTTTCAATGGCAGCAGGGAATATTTACGTCACAGCAACAAGAGAGGGAAAATGGCCGCAAGATAACTATAACCACGGTATGAACACTGCTGTTGACCAATAGCTGTTCGAAATAACTTTCTTTTTCTTGATTCCTGGACTGCATATAAAAATCATACTCCTTTAGAGCAAACCATCCGTCTTGAAAAGTGTGCGACATTGCATTTCATACCAACTGGAAGCACTGGACAAATTCAGCCTCTGGATGTTTGTTTTTTCCGTGCCTATAAAACATATTATTGAACTGTCTGCAGCTACTCCTTGAAAGATAGCCAGTTTCACGATAAGCTCCAACACAGGTTATTTCACATTCAGTTTCATGCCATCATATTCTATCAGTTCTCATCCACCCCTTACACCGATATGATTATTATATGCATTCTTTATTAATTGATACTTAACTGAATGTCGTGCACGGTTTGTAGCTCCCAAGGATTTCACCTTTGATTTTGATGGTGCGAAACTTTGCGATGTCTATGGTGCGTCGTTTCTTGCGTGCATCCCATAGTATGTTGATCTCTGTGCCTCCTGGACATTCATTTTCTGTCACCCACCTGATGCACGTGGTGAATTATTAGCAACTAATATTTTTACTGTCGGAAGTGTTAACACAACAGTTTCAAATGAGCCTTACTAAAGACTTTACTCGCGGCCCCGCACTCAAATTAAAGTGGGGGATTTTTTCACTATTTTACGGTATCTGAGTTAAGAATTGTGCGGTGGACTAGTGCATTAGACGTTACTTAACGTAAAAACGAGACTTATTGCCAACTGGGTTCTTAGGAAAATTCCTGAGTTAAATTGGAAAAAAGAGGACTTGTCATTTGACAGCTCCTCTTCTTGCACGGATCTCTCTGCCGCTTGATGGGAAAAGTGCTGCTCACTCCCTTTAATGTGTTTGTAGCAGTGGCAAAATAGCCAACCATGGCACTGATAGTAACGATAAAAGCTCTGAATTCGTTAAAAAAAACTGAAGACCTGAAATTGAAGAAAGTAAATATCGAGTAACATGAGTATTCGAAAGAAGAACTTGTTCCAAACAGGTGCAGATTACAGATAATTATGTTTAATAATATATTATTCATTTATTCGGGTTGTATACTTAAGTTTAATTATTGATATTTACGAAACTTTCGCTCCTTTTCACATTAATGTAATCTTAAAACATACTTATGTTCCATTTATGAGAAAAATAAATATTGAATTCATGCCGCCTTATTCGTTCACGAACCCACCGAATACATTGCTGAGTGATGGCTGCAATGTCCTCTTAAAAGATCAATATCAAATAGTAATTGTTCCGTTTTTCCTACCTACAGATGCAAAAGAAAATGTTTCATTAAAATATCTAATGATTCAAAGGTCTTATTATTGAGCGAGTTTAATTGAGTAAGTAAAAATGGACAGGACACTTATCTGAGTTCCCTCATAGGGCCTTACATGTCAAAGATCATAAAACAACAGAATAATAGTTTCTAACACCGACCAATATATCAATAGTTTTGTTCCGACTTAAGTTAAAGTTGGTTTCCGAGACCCTGTCGTCTGCAAACAGGCATTTCCCGCAATTCCTGGCATTATGAAGCGGTGACTGAAAAGACTTTGTCCAGGAGGGTGTGTGTTCCCTATCAGATGGTCTAGGAAAACACAACCAACAGCGCAAGATTCCACAGGATACCAATGTTTTAATAGGGCAATTTATTCGTTCATTTTCGTTCAGAGTTGCTCATTATGGGAAAACTGGTAGAAGAAAGAAGTATCTGTCTTGCGACTAATCAGTTACGAGGTTATGATAGCTATTCATGCAGAAATATGTTACAGATATGTACTTAATTTATCAATATATGAAATCTAGAGGAGCTGATAAGTATACACTCAATCCGAAAGAGAAATACCATTATTTTTACTGTTATTTCAAAGATCTCTTCAGCTACGGATTTAGCCGACCTAAAGTGGATATACGTGGTAATTGTGAACAATTTAAACTCAACATTGAAACAAACATAGCTTCAAAGGTACAACCGGAAAAGGAGCTATAACTTCGCAAGTTAAGAGTGAAAGCGTTTTATATGAGTGTGGAAAGTTGTGAAGAACTAGTTAAAGGCAGAAGAAAGCAAAAGCAGAACACACAGGTTTTTACATGATAAAGCCTTCTTCTATATGCATGATGAGACACCTGCTAGGAAAAGCCCAAGCTAAGTTGCTGCTCTGCTAATGAGTTTTACTGAAAAACGTATAGCTACTACTGTAAGAAAACTGTTTTCTTAGAGGCTTCTTCAGTCCAAAATAGGAATCAAACAGTTGTTTATTTTGGTACAGTTTGGTCTACAACAGTAATGTTTCTGTACTACGCCATATGTTTCCTTCACATGGTCGTTCATGCATGGCACACGAGCGAGACTTTTTGTAATTAAAAAAAAAATCAAGATACGGCGTATACCCCTTGACAATGGTCGATGGTATGACATGTTACGTATTAATCCGACAATGTAAGTGTCCCAAACATGTACTAATGGTATAATTTTCGATTTTGCTGATAATTGTAATTCCTTTTTCAAAAAATTTGTTGTAGTGAATGGGAATAAATGAGCTGTGGCTTTACATAAAATGTTTGCGTTCTCTGCAACAATAAAATGTGTAATAATAGCTCCCCATTGCAGTGGTATAGTTACGTACGTTTTCTCACTTCTAAAACCTGGTAGGCATCCTACTATGTCAGGTGCGCCCCCAGACTACTTTGACTTATTACCAATAAAAACTGCCAAGGCCAATGATGTTGCTAAAATGCTTGAATTCATGGCATTAGAACACCATGATTATTTCAAGATCATTGTTGGGCGATTTTCTGACAGAGGACAACCAAACCGCAAGATTCAGAAAGTGAAGCGTGGGATACGGATTGATTACAGTTTTGCTTGAAATATTGTTTTTGAAACTACTATAATGAATCTGATTTTGTTCTATCATACAATGTAGGCTTTCACGGCCGGTGCTGTCTTCAGTTACAACTTCCGGGCTGAGAGGCCGTGGTCGATGTATAAAATTTCCACCTGACGTTTCGTCTCCATCTGCGGGAGACATATTCTGAGGTCGTCCGGCTATTGCCACTGAGGCTCGATGTACTCTCGCATTTATAGAGCGCATTGAGGGCACCACCATTCGTCACGTGATGCCGACGGTATGCCTATCTTTGGAAGGCGTCATCATTTTCGATTAAGAGTAATCGATTGTCACTCTGCTGGTGCAACGTCGACAGCGATATTTTGTCTAAATTTAAAACTTCCTCTATTCTATTAAAATTGTTATGGTGTTTGTGAATCTCTATTGCTTCTCTATACATGCACGCATGATAATGGGATGTTCGTGTTAGAACGCTTGTCTCATTAAATTTAATTTCGTGATTCCCCTCTCGAAAAACATGCTCAGCTACGGCCGATTTTTCGATGTGTCCTAAGCGACAGTTTCTTTTATGTTCGGCTAAGCGGGTGTTTACATTTCTTTTCGTTGTTCCAATATGTACTTGTCCACAACTGCATGGAATTTTGTATACGGCAAGTGTTGCTAGGGGGTGTCGGGCGTCTTTTGCAGTTCTTAAATATTCCTTAATTTTATTGGTGGGTCTGAAGATTGTTTCGATCCCAAACTTTGCCAGAACTTTCTCGATACGGTCGGTGATTTTATTAATGAACGTCAAGAAAACTTTTCCAGTAGGTGACCGTTCTTGCTCTGGACTTCTGGCTTCTTTTCTTCTTCGATGGAGGGCTCGATCAATTTCCTTGCTGGCATATCCATTTTTCATGAAGGCTGACCTTAGGTGATTGTAAGTAATCCGGCTCGCTGATTTTGTGTGCTCTGTCCACCAAGATTTTCATGACACCTCTTTTTTCGTAGGATGATGTTTAGATTCTTTGTGGAGGTATCGATCCGTGTGGGTGTTCCTTCTATATACCTTGTGGCCCAGCGTCCCATCCACCCGTCTAATTACGGACACATCCAGGAAATTGAGTTAACCGTTGCTATCTTTCTCCATCGTAAACTGTATCTTCGGGTTAATGCTGTTCAGATGCACCAAGAAGACATCCAATTCTTCTTCACCATGAGTCCACACCACAAGCGTTCTAGTACGAACATCCCATTATCATGCGCGCATCTATAGAGAAGCAATAGAGTTTTACAAACACCATAACAATTTTAATAGAAAAGAGGAAGTTTTAAAGTTAGACAAAATATGGATGTCGACGTTGCGCCAGCAGAATGACAATCGATTACTCTTAATCGAGAATGATGACGCCTTCCAAAGATAGGCATACCGTCGGCATCACGTGACGAATGGTGGTGCCCTCTATGCGCTCTATAAATGCGAGAGTACCTGGAGCCTCAGTGGCAGTAGCCGAACGACTTCAGAAGATATTTCCCGTAGATGGAGACGAAACGTCAGGTGGAAACTTTATACATCGACCACGGCCTCTCAACCCGGAAATTTTAACTGAAGACTGATTCTGTTCAGTTATGTTTACTTGAGTGTGTCGTTGTATAAAGCGATTAAATATTAAGTACTGGTAATTTTCATACCGTGTACTTATTCAAAATGGGCCTTCCTGTTCAGTGCAAAAGGGGAACTTGTTGACAGTTTTTGAACTCATTTTACAGACTGTAAAACTTCCTCGAATTCAAAGATTTCTTCTAATGATGTAACGATTTACAGCACCCTAAGTGTACAAAAAATTTAAGCATACTGCAAAATTATGTGTTTTATAAAGTTCTTGTTGTTTTTCTCAAAATTGCTGATAAACTAGTTCCCTTCCTGATCACAAACCTTTATTTATGAGAGATGACTATTCGCGATACTTCCAGATCCGTTAATCTGGTCTACTATTTAGGCGACAGATGTCGGAGCTAATGCTATGCAGGAAGTTGTGGCTTTCTTGCTCTAAGAAAATGTAATATCCACTCCTACTGACGTGAAACATTACAATTTATAGTTCGTATGCCTCATGAAAGACATTTAAATAAGGAACAGACACTGCAAAAATAATTTGGACCACGAAGTGGAGATAGGACCAGGGAAAACAACTTTAAATAGGATTAGTGTCACATATAAAATAATAATAGCGATGTTTTACGTACCTGTATTCTTTTTAATCATCTCCAAAATTCGCACGTTTCAGTATGCAATATTTAATTGTTGAATAATATCTTCAATCTTTTACATCTTCAGATCTACTCATAATTAATTCCATTGGTCTGAATTAATTTCAGTCAAATCAAATTAATGGTGCTGTTTGATACAGTAACGACTATAACCATTATTTTTCCCGTTTCTCACTAATGGCGGAATGGAGCTCCCTAAAAACTGATACACTTCTTCTTCTCTGTCTAAGGAAAGGAAAACTTAAGAAGGCAGTCACACATGTGTTTCTGATCCTCATCTAATAGTTTGGGTAATCACAGATCGAGATTATTTAAGGCGGATCCTGATTGAAGCGCCTAGAACCGCTCGGCCACATCGGCCGGCCGAATGATCGCTCCTGTCACATCCCCGAATATTAATCATTCCTCCTGGGATATCCTGTGTATTAATGCAGGTAATTGTGTGTACTGTAGTGTAATAATACTCGATTTAATTCGACTGTACTTCCATGATTTCCTATGAATGTGTACTAGTAAAAAAAAAATTCTTTTCTCTTTCGAAGTACAAAAATTTAATAATGAAGTTAAGTATTAATTTAAAAGACGTGCTCCTTATTGTCGTAAACTTATCTTGATCATTTCTATCTCCTTAAGTGCACATGGATAATATCGTTAGACACCTCTTCCCATTTTACTTCTATTTAACTAAAAGTTTACAGCAAATTATATTATGTCAGCAGCGCTTGTCTGTTAGTGCAGATATACTTGCTACGGCACGCTACTTTTGTGAAACCTCGTTGTGTAACATAATCAGACATGTCCTAATACATCTGCTGTTTCTATTTGGTTTCTGATACTACTGCTAAATCCCTCCTACAACTTTTTCTCGTCCTTCAAAATTTTTAACCTCTTTGTGATATTCTGTTGTTATAACAAACCCCGCTATTTGAAGCTATCTAGCGTACCTTCCATAGTGGAATTATGAACGCTGTTAGAGTAAACCAAGTAGCGGAGTTCCATTTTTGCAATCTCCACGTTAACATTGCTTCTTTAGATAGTTTGACTTTACTATGGCTCCAAATAGTCCGTCTGCCCCTTATCTCCGCTTCTCAAGAATGTGAAACATGCTGTAAGGGATTTCTTGCAATAAGACAGTAAATTCAAGACAACATGCAAACTCAACACATGTGTAAATTCGAGGTATCAACACACATTATTTTATTTCCATTATTTGTTAATTTCTTAATTAATTTTGAAGCATCTCAATATACATACAAATGTTCTGTGAACATAAAATGTAGCGCTATATGTTAGTGTCTTGATCAACTGCTTATGTAAATGTTTTTATTTTTCTGTGCAAAGTTGTAATTTTTCTCTTTATCACTTTTTATACTTTTCTTTAAGGATTAAAGAAAAACGTTTTTGATAACATTTAGAAATTAAGCACAGCAAACAGGTCAAAAACGTTTAGTATTTTTGAAAGAGATGAGCCGTCTGTTTCTGGCAGTGAGGCAATTAGTGTGCTGTGTGTGTTTGTGGAAGACATATAGTTTTATAAATACGTGTGGAGGTGATGTATCGAGGTGATATATTGAGATGATGGAGGAAGATTTTTATCACAATGATTATTAACCATCAACTCGACACAGAGACACTGAGGAAGAGAGAGTAAAATGCTAGTCAGACACTATAGTCATGATATCCACTTCAAAACGCACCTGCAAAGATAAATAGGCCAATAAACCTCGTAAAGTGTAGTTCTGAAACATTACTTTGAACTTCTATTTTCATAAATTAAAAATGATTTCAGCAAATTTACCTGTTGTACCATTTCCTCCTTTCTGCGTAATGTTTGTGGTTATTTTGTAAAAATCAGAGCAGATTGATACGTGCGGTTTTAAATACGCTTGCAGGCGTCAGTCGCAACCTATTGCAATGTTAATGTAACGTAGCTGTTTATATTCTGAATATTGGTTTGGAACACGACGCATATTTTGAATGCGAGTAAATGCGTCTAAAATATATGTAGCGTGACTTAATCTCAATACGCAGGCAAAAAGTTATTTATTATTGATGGAAATGTTACTCTCTCTTTCAATGAATGACAATGAAACGTAAACTGCAACTAACTCAGCGATAATATAGAGCATGAAATGATTTCTTTTCCCAGCAAATTAATCTAATGTTACGCAGAAAGAAATTATGGTACATATACCGGCGTATTTTTGAAATAATTGCAAAGAATTTCTTTAACTTAATCTCTTTAAGAATTGGGTTAACATTTTAAACCTTTCAGTTAACTGAAAATATTTTAAACCAGAGGTGAAGCTTTACCTATGCCCTGCGGTGTTAAATCTCTGAATAAGTTTCGTAATAAAAAATATTACCTAACTTTAATATTGAAAACTGACCGTAAAAATTCATAAAATTACTTAGAATTATTTTCCTTTGTGAGTGAATCTCGCAAATACTGAAATACTTTTTAGTCCACTTAATGGTGGACTAGGCGTCATCGAAACAGTTGAAGCCAGATAGGCAAACGACAGCAATGTTATTATTACCTTTACATAATTTCAAGTGGAGGGAGAGGTATTTTTGAAAGAAAACGTAAGATACTTCAATTGACAATAAACTGTAACCTTGAAGCTCATACAGATAGCTTGTTATACATACGTCGATCCACAGGAGAGAGATAAAAAGCGACAAACAGAGAACAAACAGATGAGACCAACATTATATTACACTTTAAGTTCCATTCTTTCATGGAACCTACTGAAATATAGTATTCTTTATCTTTTAGAGTAGTGAAAAATATTTACAATATTTGTCACATAATATTATTAGGCTCGAGGAAATGGCATATAATGTTACCGGTATTATTGTCTCTGTTTACATTACATTCACATCGGCTGAATAAATTGCGCCATTAAAAGAAATGTTCAAGTGTGTGTGACTGCCTAAGAAACCAAACTGCTGAGGTCATCGGTCCCTAGACTTTTCACTACCTAAACTAACTTATGCTAAGAACAACACCCACCCATGCCCGAGGGAGGACTCGAACTCCGGCGGAAGGGGTCGCGTAATCCGTGACATGACGCCTCTAACCATGCGGCCACTCCGCGCTGCCAATCGCGCCATACATTAGATAGACTTCCAGGTGACGCCACACGATGTAAATAGTTTTTAACCCACGGTACTAAAACAATATTAATTATTGTTTCCAAATGGAAATGCAAATTTGCTTCGACAATGTTTCTTGACCCTGTGCCGAGTGTGGCACTGTTTGGATATAGCCTTCTAAGTTGGCAGCACTTCCTGTACTTTGCTGCTAGCGAATGAAGCTTGTCTCTCTGGTTCGGAATTGATTTTCTGTCTGTGTCCTGTGGGCAGTGAGTGGAGCCATGGGGACAAAGGTGGTTGTCGGGAGTTGAAAGCGGCTCTGTTGATATGTGAACGTCCGCACGCACAGAGTTAGTGTGGACTTGCAATACTAAGCACTCATGAGACGTTGTAACGTGTGGCTTATGGATTTGTTAATAGTGTCTATGTTCCATCTGCGTCAGCCACATGGAGCTATATCCTGGACAAGATGTGTTGATCGTGATGAGCAACGTTCAGTTGTGAGCAGGTGCTATAATGTGATGGATACAATAACTCTAATTATATAATAACTTAGCCATGTGCAATGTGTCGATAGACTTTGTTGATAACTGCCGGTACTGAGCTAATGGCCCACAGTGTTTTATGTTTCCTGTATAATTTTACGGACTTTGATCGATTGTATGTGATGGTAGTATTCATATGACTGACATCCAGGCTCCAGGAAAGGGAAAGCTTCGGTTTTAATTTTATGTACCTTGTTACTTTTCCTGCTGATATTTTGCAGAGTGCCTGGAAATGTAAGAGATCAGAGTTTCCTGAGACAAGGCGAGTTGATGTACAAATTACAGTGCTCGAACCTAGTGCCCATATGTATTATCCGTTATCTGGTCGTACAAATGTGCCAAAATAGTCATGCAACATAGTGGTGCAACCAATTACTGAGTCCAGTGGGGTAATTTTGGCTGCTGCCGCAACTTGTGCTCCGTTCGAAGAAATGTTTGAGCACATGCAAGAAGACGACAGCTGAATGCTCAGTTGCAGGCCCGTTTTAATCATTTTGGGGACAGAATGACTGAGCTAATAGGCGTGAGCAAGAATCACAAACAGTGTTTGTTAGACCTACAACAATACTATTATCGAATTGTTTCAGGCCTGTAAACGTAAACGCAGGAGTTTGGCAGTGAAGTTAATCAGAGAGTTCACTGTAATGAGTCAGGGTAAATGATCCTTGATACCTCGTTTGCTATATTGCAGAATGCATTACAGGATTTTTTGAATTAATGTTCTCATTTAAGTCTGAATTGAGTTGACCATGCAGTAGACTTTTTACGGTGGCGTTTCAAACTATAGTCCGTGTCTTGGAAAAGAGTGACGTTGTTGCTGCCTACTCACCAAGTATGTGTTGCCTAGGAAATCTGCTTCTCGGATCGCTAGACAACAATTCAAGAAAATGGTGTTAATGAATTTTTGTTACAATAAGATAACTGGCAATACTTTACTTTGAGAATTCACAATGATGTTGTGGTGTGCGTACTGTAAGACCTTCGATACACACACACCATCAGATTATTTGACTTGTCGCTCTAACGAAGAAGGCAATATGTCTCGTGGTCTTATCGTGGCGTGTTTATCTTCTGCCGTTAGGTCAGACGATAGAAATGCCTCTTGCACGCTTAGAGTAGCAGATTGACGGTGATCAATTTTAAACAGAACTTGATTAATTTTCACACACATTTATTAAAATAATAAAAAGCATAGACATTACGTAACTTGATTCTGGATACTGTTTACAATTGGCAATCTGAAGTTCCTTTGGTCTTAGTACGTTAATCTTATTCCCACATATCTCTGATACTTGACAAAGTGTCCATTCATTTATCTTCATGGCTATGTACAGGAATATGGTAATCTTATTAGGTGCACACTGAAACTCGACTATAGACTGGTACAGACTAATGTAGACTGGTACAGACAGGTGCAGATAAATGCAGAATTGTACAAACTAATGCAGACTGACTGATCAGAGGTCTGTACACTCGTTATAATACCTCGCGCGTTCAGGTATCACTGTGCGTGTGTGATCCGTGAGGAGAAAAGCAGCAATCTCATTGGCTGCTTTACATATTAATATGTGGATCGGCGGAAGCAGAATTTGGTCCGTCTCTAAGGCTGCGCCATCTCGTAGTGCGGAGATGGACGAGTGCTGCGCCTGCACTGTTGTGCTTAGCAGGGCGCGCTTTAGTGGAAAAGTTGTGTACGTGCTGACTACGCGGAACTATGTACACAACAGATGTGTTGCAAGCAATGTGTGACAGAGAAAATAAGAAATCTCATCAGTATAGACAATTTCTAATACAAGTGAAATTGTATAGTTCGTAAGTCGCTGCTGTAGAGCTCGTAGAACGGCTAGTCTTCAACTGGGCCGCGCTTATGTTCTCTTTGCCTAGATGCCGCTGCTGTCTCATTGTCGTCCTAGAGAGGGGTCGGTCAGCATACTACTGGCTGACGTCTTCTTTACAGTCCTCTCTGCTTTAGCGTGCCTGACCGTCGTGCCGGCGCTTGACTTTACTCCGGAACATTAAGATCATTTACTGTTAAGGTAAAGGATAAATTGCATGAAGAAGTATAGGAGGTCATAAGGGGAAATAATACTCGTATATGGACAAAATTCCGTTCTAGAATTTGTAGGTTAAATCCGCCAACAGCTCTAAAAGAGTTTATCTGTCGTCAGCCAGGTAGTGAATAGGTATTGTCAAAGTTTAAATAAATTATATGGAGTGAGTTGAAAGGAGTATGGTGGCACTGGAAATAAAACACACCGAACAGATAGAGAGTCATATTTTAGAGGTGTTGAATCTCGAGTGTAGACAGAGAGCGGTATTTTGTCGAATCCCTGAGATATTGGTTCAATTATAAGAAGTAGTACAGCAAATACATGCAACTGAATTTGTGGATCATCGGAGGGATACTAGCACCATAAGAGGTGACGCTTGGGAAAAAACTTTTACAGAAAAGCACTCAAACAAAACGGTAACTCATAGGACGTATGTAAAGAGACTCATTCAAGGTGATGTGTTGGAACTGTGGCAAGCTCAATACTGTGAAAAGGAAATATGTTGGGAAGGAGGGCCGGAAACAAGAATTATGACGATTACAGCAATGACACTGTAGGTTGCTTAGTGTCTTCAAGGATAAAGGAAGTCCACATTTACCGTTTATATGCACGGCCATGGTATTAAATAATGAACCAATCTACACGTTGCTGGAATTTTGACAGCATGATCTCTGCAGTTTATTGTAAGTTGCTATAGGAACATCAGTAGGAAAGGTTAGTAGTAGATAAGGGACAATGTTTGACTGCAGATAAATTGAGTTTGATAGTGAAAGGGTGTTTAAGAATCAAGGTCACGTATGGCCACTTTTCATGGAAGACTGGCGTGGAGGTCATCGGCGAAGTGTATTTTGGAGGCGGATTTTACTGCTGAGGTACATCTGTTTCTCTACTGGTCGGGGTGCCACTGCGGTTTAGCCGGCATGGGCAGGGGGTGGGGGTGGTGATGATAGTGGCATACGATAAATCAAATACGGATGCAGTTACTCTTGCTAACACATACTCATTAGAGAAGCATTTAGCTCATTTAGATAAATTTTTGAAAAATATGATGGAAATCTTATGTGCTGAACTGCGAGATGCCTTGACTGAGAAATTGGAAGTACGTGTGTCTATGACCCACGTACGTCAGATACACGGAGTTACATTGTGGCCACGACGTGTGCATAACCGATCGTGGAAAGCAACATTCAATTCTGAACAGGTACTGTAGTCTGATGGATAATATAACAGTAATTATCTAACAGCTATCTAAGTGCATTACATTGATAGAGGAGGATAATGATTGACTGAACTGAGGAGTATAACTTTAATGGAACTTGAAAGAGTGTTTGCTGTCAGTGGACAGATGGGATTCAAAATTTTGCATGTTACAGTTAGTAGTACTGTTTTACTGGTCACCTGCAACTGCCGTAGTTCCTGTTACTAGTAGAAGGCACAGTTATTTCTGTTTCTAATTCTGAGCTGTTTCAGGTTAGTTTTTGAGGTATTTCTAGTGCCTTTATATGTCGGTGGACTGATCTTCCAATAGCAAGGTGAATGTGACAGCAGAACTCGGTTGACAAATATCGAGACTCCTACAAACGGGAAACTTCGTTCTTAAGCGCAGCCGGCTGGTGCGGCCGAGCGGTTCTAGGTGCTACAGTCTGGAACAGCGCGACCGCTACGGTTGCAGGTTCGAATCCTGCCTCGGGCATGGATGTGTGTGATGTCCTTAGGCTAGTTAGGTTTAAGTAGTTCTAAGTTCTAGAGGACTGATGACCAAAGAAGTTAAGTCCCATAGTGCTTAGAGCCATTTGAACCATTTCTTTTCTTAATCGCATTTAATTGTATTTATCTTCTTACTGTTCTTAACTGGTGTTACTGTATGCATAGTAAATTATTTGACTTGTCTGGAGTGTTGGTGGACTGAGGTTCGAGTACCAAGGTATATGTGACAGCAATATTCAGACGGGAAACATCCTGGCTCCTGCAAATGGAAGGTTCGTTCTTAATCGCATTTAACTGCACTTATCTTCTTACTGTTCTCTGTTGTTTTTGATTGTATGCATAGTAGATCATTTGACTCGTTTCAATTTAGTATAGCTGTAAATTTGCTAGAACTGGCTTGTTGTCCTATGCTATATAATATTATACACGATGCGAAATTGAAATAAATATTTTACTATCACTCCTTTTTTATCGCTTTGAAGTAAAATTTAGGCCAGGAAGCATGATATTCAATTTGAATAAATTTAGTTAACACAATTATTGCTGAGAATAAATCAAATTTATATTTGTATGATGCTACTTAGTTATGCCATCAATAAATAGATAAATAATGTACTGGTCACCCAAGTTCAGTTAACCAGACAAACTGCCTATTGGCTTCTGTCTCGGGTTCTTCGGCCGACGTTCATCTGATGATTTTACTGACGTTTCGCCAGCATGAGTGGCTGGCATTGTCAAAGCTTGTCCCTTCATTGCCGGTGGTGAACTGGAGCCGAGCTTGCGGCCGCAGGCTATACTTACCTGTCGCGCCGATGTCCGAGGGCTTCTCCGCGGTCGTTTTCGGTGCGGTTCTCCTCTTGCTACCTGCGACGGTCGTTCGCTGCAGTACTGGAAGCCAGGATCCGTTTACCTTAGGGATTTCCTCTTTCTTGTTGAAGCTGTTTGCGTGTTTTTGTATTTCTACAGCTTCTCTGAACAAGCGGTTGTGATAGTGCTTCTCTACAGCCAGAACTTCAAAAAAATGGTTCAAATGGGTCTGAGCACTATGGGACTCAACATCTTAGGTCATAAGTCCCCTAGAACTTAGAACTACTTAAACCTAACCAACCTAAGGACATCACGCACACTTATGCCCGAGGCAGGATTCGAACCTGCGACCGTAGCAGCCTCGCGGTTCCGGACTGCAGCGCCAGAACCGCATGGCCACCGCGGCCGGCCAGCCAGAACTTTCTTATCGGCGAATTTTATTACGTGGTCGGTCTCAATCAGCGCGTGTTTTGCCACGGCCGATTTCTCCACCTGCCCCAACTTGCAGTGACAGAAGCTAATAGGCAGTTTGTGAACAAGTGCCCACGAAAGCCTTAACAATTCAATTAATCTGTTCCACACTTTAATCCTAAGGGCTCTACTTCACGTAACTGCACTAAAATTTTCTTTGTTTCACTACACGATTTCTACCTGACAATATTTAATGTTTAAAAATCGTTACAGTCACGCCAGAGAATATTACTGGTTGCATAATGTATTTAAAATTGTTTACTGTATAATTTTTATGTATGATTAATAATGTCGTTCATATCAATGTGTGTATGCATTTTTATTGATCTATTGAATTCTTATCACATAAATGCATTGCTGGAGGACAGTAACTCATCGACACTATCGGCATCAACCTTCCAGTTAATGTATGAACGAAATTATTCTTTCTCCTCATTTAAAATTCAAAATTGTGCACATGAAAGTAAAGTTCTCCCACTATGTGTTTATTCAAATTTTTGTCATAGTAAGGCGTTAGAGTGTACGACATGCCTGCAGTCATTATTCTGAAACAGCATACTTAAGAAATAAGAGGGTCGTTCAGCGACTAACGTCCAAAATTTTTTTTCTCAGAGCATATTTATTGTTAAGAGTCAGAATTTGGTGACAATATACATTAACATGTGTTGCCCATATCATATTTTTAATACGTAGTCTCCATCGCGTTCGCTGGCCATTCGCCAACGTTGTGGAAGAGCATGTATTCTCTGATGGTAAAAGCTCTTGTCCTGTAGATGTAGCCATGTTTTCACTGCACGACTCACACTCTCGTCATCTTCAAAGTATGTTCCCCATAGAGAATCTTTAAGCGGCAATCGGCACGAATAATGTCATCCGCACGATTCAGCATGTCTGGAGCAGTGGCTGTGACACAACGTCTCGAGCGTGGCTGATCATGGAGCTCTGTTTCTGTATTTCCTGAGGCTGTAACTATCTTTACCCATCGCTCACCTGTACTCCTATCAACTGCAGCATCGCCATACACTGCACACAAACGTTTATGGATGTTCACCACGGTTTCTTATTGTGCACACAAGAATTCAATAACAGCACGCTGCTTGTAACGTGTCATATGCAGACGCCATTTTTAAGCTGTACTTCGGCTCTGCCATATTCCAGAACGGTTCGAAACTTCTTCGGCGCACAGAACAAACATCAAATGTGAAGCACCAACCAGGCTGTTTGTCTACGTACATTAACGACTTTTTTTTATGTGGGGTATTACTTACTGAAAGGCCCTCGTAAATTCTAACGTATGGTCACCTGAAACAATTCTGACATAAAGAAATAAATTTACTTTCCATGAGAATACTCAGTTGTAGCTTTTTCAGAACTTCTGACTTCCCCAGTTGGTGTGGCCGTTTTGTTCTCCCTGCAGCTAAGTTAGGCGTCAGTGGCATTAATCTGCAACTTCGACTCCATTTTCTCGATCTGTATTGTTATGTTCGCTTTAAGAAATACAAATTATTTTCCACAGAATTATGAAATTCGACAGACGTGCTACGCGTTGGTATGAGATCCAAACGTTCGCAAGGTGGCGTGAAATGCAGGAACAGCGGTCGATGACGACGTGGCATTCGTCCCACCACGTTAGACATCCATTGTACTCTTGCAGAGGTAAACATTCGGTGCAGCAGTAATGGGAGCGTGATAATGCTAACTGCGTCTTCAGGCGGCGACGAATGGTGCTTGCAGAAGCAGCCATGCGCCGCGCCACAGCCGTGCTGAAACTCTGGTCTGACAGTTCTGTCTGTAATCGTCATGCACACCAGGTGCCTGCCCATGCGGTCGTCAGTGGGAATGGGTCCGTTGGTTTCACCTAGGCACCATTCCACCTGTACCTCGTAGATCATGCAATACAATATCTGTTATAACAAGGGTTATTGTTTTTACGAAGCAAGCTCCAGTTTCATCACAATTTTGTTCAGAACACAGGTTAGCAACTCTTCTTGCAGCAGGACTTGATCCGAAACTAGCTGAAGTAGTTCTTTACAGGCAGTTCAGTTTATTCCACTGAAGGAGTAATGTTTAGAAACTAGCTTACTTTGATCGTTAGTAATACAGCCAGTTTGATGGGGCGCACCACGACGTCGTCTTCTGTGCCACCCTCTCCGTCGCACTTCACCCAAGGTCCTCCGCATTTATTTTGTTAGATTTATTCATCTCTCTTTATTTCCCTCTAGTTTTGTTCCTCTACAGTCCCCTCTATCACGACAGCCATTCCCTGACATACTAGTTTATTTAGTACGAAAGCGTCGCATACTTATTCGTGTTATTAAACTAAATATTGTATTATGTTATGCGAAATGACCTGTAAATGGCCAGTAATTGTCTTATTCAACCCTTGGATGCCAAACAGGGGTCTTTTGGACACAGGAGTCTTCGATTTTATGGATAAACTGTATTGCAGTTGTTTACGTTCTGTATAATCCTTGGGAAAGCAGTTAACATCCCTTAGGAATAATATTATTTGGCGCAATTCATATTAATTACTTTTCTTGATTAATTTTTTATTCCTACACGTGTAATGAATGACAGAGGTATTTTAAACTGTCTATGAAAAAAACCACGTGTCGGACAGTTTATTTACATTTGTCTGAATGGCACATTATGTTGACAAGATTGCTGACAACGGTTACGAGCACGGTGCACCTACACTGAAAATGGAAATGTGCGCTTGGCGTCATTGGCCGGGAGGTCCTTTGTAGGGCAGGTCCGGCCGCCTTGGCGCAGGTCTCATTATATTCGACGCCACATCGGGTGACCTGCGTGCCGCATGGGGTTGAAATGACGATGAAGACAGTACAACACCCAGTCCCTGAGCGGAGAAAATCCCCGACCCAGCCGGGAATCGAACCCGGGCTCATAGGACGGCAGTCCATCACGCTGACCACCCATCTATCGGGGCGGACACACCTACACTTATACGTGAGAAGTCAGAAGTTCTGAAAAAGCTACAACTGAGTATTCTCATGGAAAGTAAATTTATTTCTTTATGTCAGAATTGTTTCAGGTGACCATACGTTTCGTTTGACGATTAGAATCACTATGCAAACCGTGTCTTCTAGCATTCCAAGTGAACGCAGATTGTAGAGATGTCGATTTATTTATTGGTAACGATGGATTGTGTGAAGCAAAAAACACCGCCACCAAGCAGCAGAATTCGAGTACAAAATACCGTGAAAATTTCCCCTGAAGCAGAAACACGTTGCGCAGCTGCCACTCTGAGAACCCATGGCACTACTTCATCTCGCAAAGAATGTGACAGGGAGCCGTGCATTGCGTTGTTTTAGAAGGTACGTGCATTGCTAGTATCAAGAAAAAATAGGCAGAATATTACATTTGATGAAATGAGCTCATTTTTTGGACTGTGATCAGAGAAAAAAAAAATACGAATATTGACACTTCCTGGCAGATTAAAACTATGTGCCGGACCGAGACTCGAACTCGGGACCTTTGCCTTTCGTGGGCAAGTGCTCTACCAATTGAGGTACCCAAGCACGACTCGCGCCCCGTCCTCACAGCTTTACTTCTGCCAGTACCTCGTCTCCTACCTTCCAAACTTTACAGAAGCTCTCCTGCGGAACTCGCAGAACTAGCACTCCTGAAAGAAAGGATGCTGCGGAGACATGGCTTAGCCACAGCCTGGGGGATGTTTCCAGAATGAGATTTTCACTCTGCAGCGGAGTGTGCGCTGATATGAAACTTCCTGGCAGATTAAAACTGTGTGCCGGACCGAGACTCGATCTCGGGACCTTTGCCTTTCGCGTGCAAGTGCTCTACCAACTGAGCTATCCAAGCAAGATTCACGCCCCGTCCTCAAAGCTTTACTTCTGCCTGTACCTCGTCTCCTACCTTCCAAACTTTACAGAAGCTCTTCTGAGAACCCTGCAGAACTAGAGTTCGAGTCTCGGTCTGGCACACAGTTTTAATCTGCCAGGAAGTTTCATATCAGCGCACACTCCGCTGCAGACTGAAAATCTCATTCCGGAAACATCCCCCAGTCTGTGGCTAAGCCATGTCTCCGCAGTATCCTTTCTTTCAGGAGTGCTAGTTTTGCAAGGTTCGCAGGAGAGCTTCTGTAAAGTTTGGAAGGTAGGAGACGAGGCACTGGCAGAAGTAAAGCTGTGAGGACGGGGCGTGAGTCGTGCTTGGGTACCTCAGTTGGTAGAGCACTTGCCCGCAAAAGGCAAAGGTCCCGAGTTCGAGTCTCGGTCCGGCACACAGTTTTAATCTGCCAGGAAGTTTCATATTAGCGCACACTCCGCTGCAGAGTGCAAATCTCATTCTGAATACGAATATTGCTTCTACTACATTAAATACACTAATAAAGCCATTGGGAGACACATCAACAAACATTATAAAAGTTTCTCACAAGTGATCTTTTATTTGAAGATGTGATGCAGGTAAATATTACAGCATTTGGAAACGAAACAATGTGGGAGCTAAGGAATTTCACTATAAGTGAAGGCTTCCATGTTCAGACCACTTTTTTCTACATTATAAGACTTAGAAGATAATTTTAGAATTGTAGGTTATGTGCTCAAAACGAACAAATGTGTCATATTGCTCAGATCACTGGACTGTATTGCCACTAACCAGAGATTGCAGAAACATGAAGATCAACAAAAATAAGATGTTCTGTGAGCTCGCATGGATTAGACAGAAAAAGTAATCAAACATGTGACAAATTGAGGCATATATTTTTCATGAGAAGAATTTCTGGTATATGTTCAATAAAATTGTAAGTTTGTTGTTTACTCTCAGAAAAACTTTAACACAATATTTGACATTATATTTTGTTACTAAAATGAAAGTTACAATATCGTAATTACTTTATTATTGATTCTGTTACCAAACCTATTAAATCTGGTAACATTTCTCTAGTAATTACTTTTTTATTTTGTCTTATGGGCCCCTCTCATGCATTTTTTGTGTTTTGAGGCACTCATGCATCCAAGGGTGTAATGCTATAAACGTTAATGTTCTGTAAACTAATATGTATCACCACGTCACTGTTTATAGTGAAAAGTGATCCTCGGAGCCCCTAATTAACTATCAAACTGGAAAAAATATTTGGCCAATCCGTTCATTTACTATTACGTTTTTGCTGTTGTACATATGGATTTGAATAACTGAAATGCGAATAGTTTTTCGAAAAAATCTCAAATAACATAGAAAATGTATGAATTTGTTGGTGTTCATATTCACTGATAGAAATTAAGAAACCAAATACACATATAATTATTGTTATTAGGAATTCCATATTCTTATAACGTAAATGATTAATCCTTAAAAAAGTACCAAATATTGACTTCAGTGATCAGAATACATGTTGTAAGGCACTACAGATAGTCTGACACTGACTTTTAATACTTCGACCTATAGCCTGCCCAGTTAGCTATGCTAGTACGTAGTGAGCTCTCAGTAGTCATAATTAGTTTGGAGACTTACATGGGAATGGATGTGCATGTCATGGTGCTTGTTCTTAGTTGCTGTGATGTCAGTGGCGGTGATGTCCAAGCTAAATGCTGACACAACGACCATGGATGTCAGGTAATAAGGCAGTATCCACTGCGTTATAAAGTATATATACTTTTCAAATGCAATTAAAGCGATAAATTACAAACATAAAATAGAAAAAAGAGGAAGAGGTTAGGAAGAAAATGTATTAGCACAGAGCTTTTCTTTAAGTCTTCCTTTCAGGTTACATGAGATTGTCTTGAAAGGATTTCAGTTTTCTTGAGTGGACTTTGGTGTCATTTACATCACATAAATTTAAACTAAAGTTGTACACTTTTCTGCAACAAAAAACTTAAAAATACATTATTTACTCTGATGACAAACGTTTTCGTACACAGAGAGATGAAATGGGTGTTGCCTGAGGAAGTGAACATGAGACAGAATGATTACATAGCTTACTTGCCTTCATTTTCCTGAGAGGATATCAAAGTATCCTCATCCAGTGGTGGGACAATATAGCAAAAGTGAAAAGTTTTTATTCAGAAAAGTTTATTTTTTCAACCATTTTTACATTCCATTACTATGGATACTGGTGGCATGTATGGGTCAAGTTGTTGGGTTTGGCTCCAGGATTCAGTGGCCGTATTTTCCATAGCCCCCAAGTCCTCCAAAGCCACTGGCAGCTCCACTATATCCTCCAGCAACGCCGCCGCTGTAGCCTCCGCCGAATTTTCCACCGAGGCCTCCTCCGAGACCACCACCGAGGCCTCCTCCGATACCGCCGTGGCCAGCACTGACGACGTAGGGCACTGGACGCTTAACGACGTAGGGCTGAGGAACTGGGACGGACACTGGGGTGGGGACCTTGACGGGGACGGGCACAGGGTTGTCTACAGGGACAGGGTACGGCTGTGGTACCTGGACAGGAACAGGCCGGTCCACAGTTACAGTGAATGGGACCTTCACAGGCACTCGAACGATCCTCTCCACAGGGACTGGGACACGGACAGGTATTCTGTTGACAGTGATCTGTGGTTCTCCTCCTCCAATGCCGGACCCAATGCCGCCTGCAAGGCCGCCTCCGAGTCCACCAGCGTATCCACCTCCGTAGCCACCTCCGTAGCCGCCACCGTAGCCGCCTCCATAGCCGCCACTGTAGCCACCTCCCAGACTGTAGCCGCCACCATAACCACCCAGTGAACCGGAGAGTCCTCGCTTCTCTTTCACCGGCTGCTCCTCCTCAGCTAGGACGGACAGGGCCAGACCGCACAGATACATGCACACCTGTTGACAGTCAGACATTTGTAGCGAAAATACTATGATAGATAATAGAGCTGTGAACACCAATTTGTTATGTTGAATGCTTACACACTAGAGAAGTGTTCCCATTTATCTGTAGAAAATACTTTCCCTGTTATCCGTTAACTGTTTTGCGTGCAGCATTTGTTTCTGTTCCAGAAAATCAACTTTACTCAAGGAACTATAGTGGATGCAGTTAAATTTTCACTTAACTATGAAAATTAGACATAGAATGGTCCCCTGCAAATGTGTATTTCAATGCAGACCATAGAGCTATACAACATATCAATTATCAAGTACATATCGAATTTTCTTCTTAACAATTATTTTTCAGCAAACCTACCCTGCAGACTGTTTCTAACCACACTAAGATATCAAAAAATGTGTTCGCCAAGTGGAGGAATAATGATAGACATTTTTGAAAGATTAACTGGAAATAAAATGTTGTTAAACATGATGGATATACACTTGATTAGTTTCACAATCTTCCGACATGTAAAAAATTCTTTCGAGAACTACAGGTCACACAAGCCGTTCATTCGGTATCCGTTCCCATCTGCAGTTGACCTGAAAGAGTGTGGTACATTGCTGCAAGTATTTACTGTGGTACTCACCAGGATCCTCATTGCTGCTTGTGTGTTCTGCTGAGAGCAAGCAATGACTGATGCTGTTGCCAGGCCGCGGCGGGCTTTTATACATTTAGCAGGACAACATCCGGCTCCCCCACATTCACTAAGGCGCAGTCACGGCACCCGCTTTCACAGAAACTGCACAGCGGCGTAACCGCCTCCGCTGATACAGGAGCTGTGCAGTGTGACGGAACGTAGTTAACAGACGAGTGGAGAAATACTTGGTTAACGTTAGTGCTGTATTTTACTACAGATTGTTTGGAAATAGTAATGAGACATGACTATTACTGATACTCCCTGATTCGTTGAACTGGTCCACCTTTTTTTTTTTTTTGGTCATCAGTCTACTGACTGGTTTGATGCGGCCCGCCACGAATTCCTTTCCTGTGCACTTACAACCTACGTCCTCAATTATTTGCTTGACGTATTCCAATCTCTGTCTTCCTCTACAGTTTTTGCCCCCTACAGCACCCTCTAGTACCATGGCAGTCATTCCCTCATGTCTTAGCAGATGTCCTATCGTCCTGTCCCTTCTCCTTATCAGTGTTTTCCCCATATTCCTTTCCTCTCCGATTCTGCGTAGAACCTCCTCATTCCTTACCTTATCAATCCACCTAATTTTCAACATTCGTCTATAGCACCACATCTCAAATGCTTCGATTCTCTTCTGTTCCGGTTTTCCCACAGTCCATGTTTCACTACCATACATTGCTGTACTCCAGACGTACATCCTCAGAAATTTCTTCCTCAAATTAAGGCCGGTATTTGATATTAGTAGGCTTCCCTTGGCCAGAAATGCCTTTTTTGCCATAGCTAGTCTGCTTTTGATGTCCTCCTTGCTCCGTCCGTCATTGGTTATTTTACTGCCTAGGTAGCAGAATTTCTTAACTTCATTGACTTCGTGACCATCAATCCTGACGTTAAGTTTATCGCTGTTCTCATTTCTACTACTTCTCATTACCTTCGTCTTTCTCCGATTTACTCTCAAACCATACTGTGTACTCATTAGACTGTTCATTCCGTTCAGCAGATCATTTAATTCTTCTTCACTTTCACTCAGGATAGCAATGTCATCAGCGAATCGTATCATTGATATCCTTTCACCTTGTATTTTAATTCCACTCCTGAGCCTTTCTTTTATTTCCATCATTGCTTCCTCGATGTACAGATTGAAGAGTAGGGGCGAAAGGCTACAGCCTTGTCTTACACCCTTCTTAATACGAACACTTCGTTCTTGATCGTCCACTCTTATTTATCCCTCTTGGTTGTCGTACATATTGTATATGACCCGTCTCTCCCTATAGCTTACCCCTACTTTTTTAAGAATCTCGAACAGCTTGCACCATTTTATACTGTCGAACGCTTTTTCCAGGTCGACAAATCCTATGAAAGTGTCTTGATGTTTCCTTAGCCTTGCTTCCATTATTAGCCGTAACGTCAGAATTGCCTCTCTCGCTCCTTTACTTTTCCTAAAGCCAAACTGATCGTCACCTAGCGCATTCTCAATTTTCTTTTCCATTCTTCTGTATATTATTCTTGTAAGCAGCTTCGATGTATGAGCTGTTAAGCTGTTTGTGCGATAATTCTCGCACTTGTCAGCTCTTGCCGTCTTCGGAATTGTGTGGATGATGCTTTTCCGAAAGTCACATGGTATATCGCCAGACTCATATATTCTACACACCAACGTGAATAGTCGTTTTGTTGCCACTTCCCCCAATGATTTTAGAAATTCTGATGGAATGTTATCCATCCCTTCTGCCTTATTTGACCGTAAGTCCTCCAAAGCTCTTTCAAATTCCGATTCTAATACTGAATCCCTTCTAAATCGACTCCTGTTTCTTCTTCTATCACATGAGACAAATCTTCACCCTCATAGAGGCTTTCAATGTATTCTTTCCACCTATCTGCTCTCTCCTCTGCATTTAACAGTGGAATTCCCGTTGCACTCTTAATGTTACCACCGTTGATTTTAATGTCACCAAAGGTTGTTTTGACTTTCCTGTATGCTGAGTCTGTCCTTCCGACGATCATATCTTTTTCGATGTCTTCACATTTTTCCTGCAGCCATTTCGTCTTAGCTTCCCTCCACTTCCTATTTATTTCATTCCTCAGCGACTTGTATTTCTGTATTCCTGATTTTCCTGGAACATGTTTGTACTTCCTCCTTTCATCAATCAACTGAAGTATTTCTTCTGTTACCCATGGTTTCTTCGCAGCTACCTTCTTTGTACCTATGGTTTCCTTCCCAACTTCTGTGATGGCCCTTTTTAGAGATGTCCATTCCTCTTCAACTGTACTGCCTACTGCGCTATTCCTTATTGCTGTATCTATAGCGATAGAGAACTTCAAATGTATCTCGTCATTCCTTAGTACTTCCGTATCCCACTTCTTTGCGTATTGATTCTTCCTGACTAATGTCTTGAACTTCAGCCTACTCTTCATCACTACTATATAGTGATCTGAGTCCATATCTGCTCCTGGGTACGCCTTACAATCCAGTATCTGATTTCGGAGTCTCTGTCTGACCATGATGTAATCTAATTGAAATCTTCCCGTATCTCCCGGCATTTTCCAAGTATACCTCCTCCTCTTGTGATTCTTGAACAGGGTATTCGCTATTACTAGCTGAAACTTGTTACAGATCTCAATTAGTGTTTCTCCTCTTTCATTTCTTGTCCCAAGCCCATATTATCCTGTAACCTTTTCTGCTACTCCTTCCCCTAGAACTGCATTCCAGTTGCCCATGACTATTAGATTTTCGTCCCCCTTTACATACTGCATTACCCTTTCAATATCCCCATACACTTTCTCTATCTGTTCATCTTCAGCTTGCGACGTCGGCATGTATACCTGAACTATCGTTGTCGGTGTTGGTCTGCTGTCGATTCTGATTAGAACAACCCAGTCACTGAACTGTTCACAGTAACACACCCTCTGCCCTATTTTCCTATTCATAACGAATCCTACAACTGTTATACCATTTTCTGCTGCTGTTGATATTACCCGATACTCATCTGACCAGAAATCCTTGTCTTCCTTCCACTTCACTTCACTGACCCCTAATATATCGAGATTGAGCCTTTGCATTTCCCTTTTCAGATTTTCTAGTTTCACTACCACGTTCAAACTTCTGACATTCCACACCCCGACTCGTAGAACGTTATCCTTTCGTTGATTATTCAATCTTTTTCTCATGGTAACCTCCCTCTTGGCAGTCCCCTCCCGGAAATCCGAATGGGGGACTATTCCGGAATCTTTTGCCGATGGAGAGATCATCATGACACTTCTTCAAATACAGGCCACATGTCCTGTGGATACACGTTACGTGTCTTTAATGCAGAGTTTTCCATTGCCTTCTGCATCCTCATGTCGTTGATCATTGCTGATTCTTCCCCCTTTAGGGGCAATTTCCCACCCCTAGGACAAGAGAGTGCCCTGAACCTCTATCCGCTCCTCCGCCCTCTTTGACAAGGCCGTTGGCAGAATGAGGCTGATTTCTTATGCCGGAAGTCTTCGGCTGCCAATGCTGATTATTTATCAAAATTTAGGCAGTGGTGGGGATCGAACCCGGTACCGAAGACGTTTTGGTTATGAATCAAAGACGCTACCCTTCTTTTTCTTTTTTTTTTTTTTTTTTTTTTTTTTTAAGTCTCAATTTGTTCGCTTTTGTTCGTTGCATCTGCTCGAGGCGGACGTCGTAAGACATCCGTTTAAGTTCGTTGTTGATCGATTAGCTCAGTTTTTTTTATTACAGAGGGCTGCTAACCCTCTGACCGAGCACGCTGAGCTACCGTCCCGGCATCCCTAGACCCCCGGATACTGTCTCTAATTCACCTATTAGACGACAAATGTGGGAGACTGATGAACAGGGGGTCTGCAGAAGGATCAGGACTTCTTGCGCTAAGAAACTATAGATCTGCTGCTGTTTCCCTGAAATTTTATAATTTACAATCCTACGACCCACAAAAGGCATTTATCTGCGGGGCAGATCTTGTAAAAGTATTCGGACCACGAAATAGAGAAAGGACTCGGGAATAAAACTTTAAAGGGGATTAATGTCTTATATATAATAATAATATATAACTTTTTCATTTTTATTCTTCTGCAAGACTCCTGTACCTACATTTGTTTATGTGAAATTTAATTATTAAATAATTTCTTCAATCTTTTACACCTCAGAAGCATCTCAGAATTAATTTAACTAGTCTTAACGAATTTCAGCGAAATCAAATTAATTGTGCAGTTTGATACAACGCCCGCTACAAACCAATTTTTTCGTGTTTCTCTTTGACGGCGGAAAATATAGATACACACCATCTTCCTCCATTGAAGTGAAAACATAAGAAGGTAGGAAGAGAGGTATATTTGATCTTTATCTGTCAGTTTACGTAATATTTGATGAAGTTTACTCGTTGAATGATTACTTAATATTTTATTGAAAACTTACAACAGAATTTCTACCTAAGATGGAAGGCTACGGAAGAAATTAATGTCTCTTCAGAGAGGAACAACCTGTTTCAGCTCATAGTTATACCAATAGAAGAAAAAAATTAACATCGTAATCAAAGTCAAATTTCAAATGAACTACAACTTTTATAAACATGGCATACGAGCAATGCAGTTTATGTAGGATTCAGAGTGAGAAAAGAGTTTCAGTAAGATTCACGGAAATGTGGACATTCAGAAAATTGAAATGAATGCAATTAAAACAAATTATAAGCAGCATCATAGCAGGATGATAAAAATTAAACACAGTGATGCAGCACAGGTTATGCTTTCGAATTTGCTTCACACAAAGGGCTATGTTCATTTAATAATCATAAAATGATGAATAAATGAATTTATCATGCCATCAAAACTGTCACAAGATCATTAGTGTGTGTATCCAACAACGTACAATGGTGTAAAATGATAGAAATTCTGACGAAAAGCGGAGTAAACTATTGCAAAAATGTGTAAGATACAGTAGTGAACAATGTATGCATGTACAGTACACATACATGTAACAGTATGAGGAAGTGTTGTCGGACTGTTGAATGGAACGAACAATTTATGAGCACACGCTATGAGGAGTGAGAGTAGACCGGAGTAACACGGAAGTCAGGAAGAGTAGCAGAAATTGGATTATCAATAAACTTAACACCAAAAATTGAGGTCCATGAAGTAGACGAAGTGAAGGAATTTTGCTATCTTGAAAACAAGCTACCAGGTGCCGGATGAACCAAGGTGGAGGTAATCACCTAGTTCGGTGTTAAAAAGAGTACTCTACAGCATTGGCCCCTTACTTAGCTTGCATTTATAGTGAATAACTCACCCAGTGCGAAATCCCAAGCGACTGAAAGAAGGAGCAGGTGACTCCAGTACGTAAAAAGGATAAATGAAGGAACAGCAGAATTACAGAGCAATATGCCTGTTTGCTGCAGAATCCTTGAACAAATTCTCAGTTCGAATATAATATATTTTCTTGAAACTGAGAAGCTTCGTATGTCCACGAGCCAGCATGGTTTTAGAAAGCATCGCTCGTGCGAAACTCACCTTGTCTTTTCCACACATAATATCTGCGAACTACAGATGAAGGGCAACAGGCAGATTCCATATTTCTAGATTTCCGGGAAGCACTTAACACGGTGCTCCATTGCAGACTGTTTACGAAGGTAGGAGCATATGGAATAAGGTTACAGATACGTAAGTCGCTCGAACACTTCTTAAATAACAGAACTCGTTATGTTGTCCTCGACGGCGAGTGTTCACCAGAGATAAGGGTATCGTCAGGAGTGCCCGATACACTGGTGTGCGGTAAGGTGTCGATGTTGAGTGACTGTAGGAGGATACAAGACGACTTATACAAAATTTCCAGTTTGTTTGATGAATGTCAGCTAGCCGTAAATGTGCAAAAATGAAAGCTAATGCGGATGTAGGAAGATCGAACGAGTAATGTTCAGATACCGTATTACTAGTGTCCTGCTTGACACAGTCAAGGCATTTAAATACACTATTTGCCATTAAAATTGCTACACCACGAAGATGACGTGCTACAGACGCGAAATTTAACCGACAGGAAGAAGATGCTGTGATATGCAAATGATTAGCTTTTGAGACCATTCACACAAGGTTGGCGCCAGTGGCGACACCTACAACGTGCTGACTTGAGGAAAGTTTCCAACCGATTTCTCATACACAAACAGCAGTTGACCGGCATTGCCTGGTGAAACGTTGTTGTGATGCCTCGTGTAAGGAGGAGAAATGCGTACCTGGCATTGTAGCCTATCGCGATTGCGGTTTATCATATCGCGACATTGCTGCTCGCGCTGGTCGAGAGCCAATGACTGTTAGCAGAATATGGAATCGGAGGTTTAAGGAGGGTAATACGGAACGCCGTGCTAGATACCAGCGGCCTCGTATCACTAGCAGTCGATATGACAGGCATCTTATCCTCATGGCTGTAACGGATTGTGCAGCCACGTCTCGATCTCTAAGTCAACAGATGGGGACGTTTGCAAGACAACAACCATCTGCACGAACAGTTCGACGACGTTTGCAGTAGCATGCACTATCAGCTCGGAGACCATGGCTGCCGTTACTCTTGACTTTGCATCACAGACAGGAGCGCCTGTGATGGTGTACTCAACGACGAACCTGGGGGCACGAAAGGCAAAACGTCATTTTTTCGGATGAATCCAGGTTCTGTTTACAGCATCATGATAGTCGCATCCGTGGTTAGCGACACCGGGGTGAACGCACATTAGAAGTGTGTATTCGTCATCGACCGGCATCATGGTATGGGGTGCCATTGGTTACACGTGACGGCACTTTGAACAGTGGACGTTACGTTTCAGATGTGTTACGACCCGTGGTTCTACCCTTCATTCGACCTCTGCGAAACACTACATTTCAGCAGGATAATGCGCAACCCCATGTTGCAGGTCCTGTAAGGGCCTTTCTGGATACAGAAAATGTTCGACTGCTGCCCTGGCCAGCACATTCTCCAGATCTCTCACCAATTGAAAACGTCTGGTCGATGGTGGTCGAGCAACTGGCTCGTCACAATATGCCAGTTACTACTCTTGATGAACTGTGGGATCGTGTTGAAGCTGCATGGGCAGTTGTACCTGTACACGCCACCCAAGCTCTGTTTGACGCAATGTGCAGGCGTATCAAGGCCTTTATTATGGCCAGAGGTGGTTGTTCTGGGTACTGATTTCTCAGGATCTATGCACCCAAATTGCATGAAAATGTAATCACATGTCAGTTCTAGTATAATATATTTGTCCAATGAATGCCCATTTATCATCCGCTTTTCTTCTTGGTGTAGCAATTTTAATGGCCAGTAGTGTATCTGGGTGTACCATTCCAAACCGATATGAGGATGGAACAATCTTGTGAGGAATGCGAATGGTCGACCTCGGTTTATTGTCAGACTTCTAGGAAAGAGTGGTTCACCTGTAAAGGAGATAGCACATAGGACGCTGGTATGACCTATTCTTGAGTACTGTTCGAGTGTTTGGGATCCGTGCCAGGTCAGATTGAAGGAAGACATTGAAGCAACTGAGAGACGCTCTGCTAGATTTGTTACCGGTAGGTTCGAGCAACACTTAAATGTGAGGAAGGTGCTTTAGGAACTCAAATGGGAATCCCTGGAGGGAGGGCGACGTTCTCCTCGAGAAACTCTATTGAGAATATTTAGAGAACCGGCATTTGAAGCTGACTGGCGAACTATTCTGCTGCCGCCAACATACATTGCGCGTAAGAACCCCAACGATAAGATACAAGAAATAAGGGGACCATCAGGGGCATGTTGACAATCGCTTTTCCTTCATTCTATTTACGAGTGGAACAGGAAAGAAAATGACTGCCCTCTGCCACGCACCGTTCTGTTGCTTGTAGTGTAGCTATGTACATGTAAATGTAGGTTTGTAAATGTGACATAGGTTATTACGCGGAATTCGAGCGACACAGGTACTGATGGCTAGCCTTCCCGACTGCTTTCTCTAAATCGATGTTCAGTAGCGCTAATGTTTTTGACATACTGGCATGAGAAGAATGCAGTATGTTTTAATGAACAATTTCGCCTATGATGCTTTTGGTTGGCATGCTATACATTTCTTATGGCCTGAGGGAGTCTTCAGAGGTCAGTTTAAATTTTGTCGCTATGACAGGAAATGTGACTCACGAGTCTGCACATAACAACGTTGTCAGTATGAAACCTGTTATCCATTGTGGTTTCTTTCTCTTGGGGAATCGAGTGTGATTACTCCAGGTCCTTTTTCGGAGTATAAGTGCCGCAGTATTGTTTCTCCCTCACTAACTCCATGAACTCTTTCCTGATGATCGGTCTGAAAGTTTTTTAAAATTCGTAGGGGGTACCTTCAGCTGTTGGACTCCTGTAATTTGGCATGATTTATTATTATGTCTCCTAATTCTTCTTCGGATACTGGTTCTGATAAAGTAGTAGTACCTTCGAGTGATACACATACGTAAAATCTTGTATCATCAGATGGCTTTGTGCCATAGAGCCCATAGAAATGTTCTTTGATTCCCACCCAGATAACATATTTGTACTCGTCTGCAGACAGGAAATTACGTACAAATCTCTATTTACATTATTTTTGTTCTCTTGTAAGGTGTTGGATGCTGCTCTTCTCATTTAGTAGGTGTTCATATGGGGTGCATTCGAGTTCTAAGGCCTCCGATTTTTTTTTTCTCTGGACTGGAAAGAGATAGAAACATGTGCATTGTTTTAAAATGAGGACGCATTCATTGTCAATACGTCCCAGAGATGGCAGCACCGGACGGCAGATGGAATTTTACCGCCAGCGGCGAGAATGAGAACTGTTTTAAATACTTAAAATGGCGACGTTTTCCTTACTTGAACAGCGTGCAATCACTCGTTTTCTGAATTTGCGTGGTGTGAAACCAATTGAAATTCATCGACAGTTGAAGGAGACATGTGGTGATGGAGTTATGGATGTGTCGAAAGTGCGTTCGTGGGTGCAACAGTTTAATGAAGGCAGAAGATCGTGTGACAACAAACCGAAACAACCTTGGGCTCGCACAAGCCGGTCTGACGACATGATCGAGAAAGTGGAGAGAGTTGTTTTGGGGGATCGCCGAATGACTGTTGAACAGATCGCCTCCAGAGTTGGCATTTCTGTGGGTTCTGTGCACACAATCCTGCATGAGGACCTGAAAATGCGAAAAGTGTCATCCAGGTGGGTGCCACGAATGCTGATGGACGACCACATGGCTGCCCGTGTGGCATGTTGCCAAGCAATGTTGACGCGCAATGACAGCATGAATGGGACTTTTCTTTCGTCGGTTGTGACAATGGATGAGACGTGGATGCCATTTTTCAATTCAGAAACAAAGCGCCAGACAGCTCAATGAAAGCACACAGATTCACCGCCACCAAAAAAATTTCGGGTAACCGCCAGCGCTGAAAAAATGATGGTGGCCATGTTCTGGGACAGCGAGAGCGTAATCCTTACCCATTGCGTTCCAAAGGGCACTACGGTAACAGGTGCATCCTACGAAAATGTTTTGAAGAACAAATTCCTTCCTGCACTGCAACAAAAACGTCCGGAAAGGGCTGCGCGTGTGCTGTTTCACCAAGACAACGCACCCGCACATCGAGCTAACGTTACGCAACAGTTTCTTCGTGATAACAACTTTGAAGTGATTCCTCATGCTCCCGTCTCACCTGACGTGGCTCCTAGTGACTTTTGACTTTTTCCAACAATGAAAGACACTCTCCGTGGCCGCCCATTCACCAGCCATGCTGCTATTGCCTCAGCGATTTTCCAGTGGTCAAAACAGACTCCTAAAGAAGCCTTCGCCGCTGCCATGGAATCATGGCGTCAGCGTTGTAAAAAATGTGTACGTCTGCAGGGCAATTACGTCGAGAAGTAACGCCAGTTTCATAGATTTCGGGTGAGTAGTTAATTAGAAAAAAAATCGGAGGCCTTAGAACTTGAATGCACCTCGTAAAATGATGATTGATGTATTTGATAATGTTCGGGGAGTGGAATTACAGACGATTATCTAAGGGTTGGAACATAAATAGTGGAAACTATTTATTCACAACCGATACAAAAGAGTTACATGTTTACACCTGTTACTGCCCTTCAAAGTAGTCACCAGCGTTGTGTAGAATCCGTCGCCAGCGACGTGGAAGGCGTAGTATACCGTTAGCAGGGCATGTTCTGTTGATGGTGTGCAATGCAGCGGTCTACTACCTGTCGAATCTCTGGCGCAGTTCTGAAGCGAATGCAACGAAGTGGTTCCTTCATCTTCGGAATCAAATCAATGTCACAAGGACTTAAGTCTAGGGAGTATGGTGGATGGTACAGGACTTCGCAGTCCCCTCGACCGAACAGAGTAGCCACAGCTTGCGCTGTATGCGCCCGAGCATTGTCGTGCAAAATGATGAGTGGGTTGCACAAAGCTGGTCGCAGGTGATGCTCCAAAACTGAACAGTAATACTGTGCACTGACAGTCTGCATGGAGGAAAATAATGCGTTAGGATAACACCATCACAGTCATACACGAGAATCACCATAACTTTAGACTGCTCCATTCGCACCATCAACAGAACAGGCTCTGCTAACGGTATACTATGCCTTCCACATCGCTGGCAACGGGTTCTACACAGCGCTGGTGACTGCTTTGAAGGACAGTAACAGGTGCAAACATGTAGCTCTTTTCTATCGGTTGTGAATAAATAGTTGCCACTATTTAAGTTCCAACCCTCGTATAATTTTCAGAACTGGATGTCACATGATTAAGGCAAAATCTGCTAAATACATTGTTTGCCCTTCAACAAAATCTTTCTTTTGCTAACCGCATGCCTACTAGTAGTTAGAGATTATAGTAGTTAGAATTTTTTTTATTCAGCTGGCTGTAGTTGCTGCTTGCTGTAATTGCTGTAGTTCGTGTTATGAAGATTTTCTGTGAGGTAAGTGACTTATGAAAAAGTATGGATTATTCTTAGGATTTCTTCCAATTTAGAGCCATTCTTTTGTGTTAATTATTTGAAGTCAGGTTGTCATTTTAGAGCAGTCAGACTGCGTTGCGCGTGTATGTTGTGGGTAATAAATGAAACGGTTAAGTTTGAGTCGTCCTTGTCAGGGAAAATTCTGTAGGTAAGTGTTGTAATGATAAAAATAAGTAACGAGACAGTAGGTTCAGTTGCATTCAGCAGTTTCAGTACAAACTGAGAAGTTTCACCCACTCACTTCTTTCAGTAGACAAAAAGAAATAAGTTTCAATATCTACTAAAAGCTCACGTATTTCGCATAAACAACAGACCGCTGATTTGTGTACGCGCTGATGGCTCTCGATAGCGACCCATATCGGTCCATATGCTTTACATCAGGTGAATTTGGTCGCCGAGACTTCAACGTTAGTTCACTATAATGCTCCTCAAACCCTGATAACATGGTTCTGGTTCTGAGACGCGGACAATTGTACTGCTGAAAGATGATATCGTTGTCGGGGAAAACATCAAGAATGAAGGCACGCAGGTGATTCGCAGCTGTCAGCGTGTCTTCGATAACTACAAATGCCCCATGCAAGTGCATGAAAATGTCTCCCATATCATAATACTGCTCCCAACAGCCTGTGTCCGGAAGCACGCTGCACCTTTCGAGCCGCCGCTCACCTCGATGACGGCGTTTGTGGAAACGACCATCGACTTAATTTATCAAAAATGTGATTCATCCAACGAGCCAAAAGGTTTCCATTGATCGACGATCGAATCCCGATGGTTCCGTGCCCACTGCAGTCAACATGTGAACACATAGAGACAGAAGCTTGGCTTGAGGTGGTACTGACATTTCTTTCAAACTGTTAATAAGTTCATAGCTGATCTTTATCGAATTTGATTTTTCAAATGTGTATTTCTCTACAAGTATGTCATTTAGTTCTCTCATTAATTTGTAGGCTGGGCTATTAATTGAGTTCACAATAGGCCAGATAGGTGAGTCGGGTTTATGGACTTTTCGCTGTGCTCTGAGTTTGAGGGCTATTCACAATATAAAACCACCAGATGCAAGGCTTGATGCCTCTGGCATTTACAAAATTACCTGCAGCCAATGTAATAAATATTATATCGGCCAAACAGGCACAAATTTCAGAACCCGATTCAAAGAACATTTAGACTGCTACAGGCTTGATAAATGTAATAAATCAGCAGTAGCAACTCACATTAAAGACACAGGCCACTCTCTGAAAACCGAAGACAACCTCGAAATTTTACAAAAAAACAGGAAAAAGTAAAAGAATGGATATCATGGAAGAAATGGAAATTTTCATACATAATACAAAGCATGGAGAGAGCATTCTTAATGAAATAACCGAATTCAAAAACTCAAAATTCTTCAAATATCTTAAGCCAGTCCTAACCCAAGAGATTCAATATATGTCAATGTAAATAATGACTACAAATCTGTCAGTACCAAGAATATCGATACAAAACCTCGATAATCGATACACACTCTCATGCTACAGTCCGCCATCTTGTGGTGTGTGCATAACGTCGAAGCAGTTTGCGCAGTGAATTACGTTGGCAATCAGTGACAAAATACAATGTATAATAGTGTAATGTCAATCAACAGCTCCGCCATTACACCAGTGATGCAAGTGAAGCAGCAAGATGGTGAAATCGTAAGTGATCAACTGTCATAAAAGCCTTTCACACTGTTTTCGTAACACATAAGTGATGCAAATCTATCTGCATGCTATACAGGCTGTGATATCATACAGAGTCAACCACAAGGAAGAAAACCAGCAGAAGACATCACTGATTTCAAATTCTAGCCATACACTGCCCCCCTCCTCCCCCCTCCCCAAAGTACCACACCAGCCACTACAGTAACAAACAATGGACAAAGAGTTCTAGATTAATCTAGTTTAAGAGTCTTTAACTTTAAGTAACATTTCTCTTTATGTATGTATGTATGTATGTTTAAACGCCTGAAGATGAACAGAACATGTTCGAAACGCGTTGTATTATGTTAGATTAAACATAAAATAAAAAAGTGACTGGTAGCAGAAACTAGAAATAAATAATTATCCCACACAGTCACGCTTCACAAACATAGCCACTATGGCTGAAAATAGTAGCCATCTAACCATGTTATATGTCCTAACAGTCAGCGAGTACCTGGTAGCATCCTATGGTTTTAATGTTTAACAAGTAGCACAGTGCAACAAATACACTGTTGCTATAAAACGAAACTGGCTGAGGGCTAGCTGCTTGTGAGTGCAAAACATATATATATATGTAGCACTACTGTCATTCTGCAGTAATAAGAACACACAAAAGTTTGTTAATGTAGAAGTGCACCTTCTAAACAATGAGTATCACGAAAATGATGTAAACCACGCTCATTCTGCCAGCAGTTTTAATTGTTTGCCTGTAAACTATGTGAAAATCTGTAATGCACCCAGTTCCAATGATCTGCTGCTCTGCTCGGTATTTATTGTAAGCAAATTGCATTTCAAAATCAGGATGGGTTGTATATGATGTAGTTTTTATGGAACATTTTGTTAGCTGTAGTAAGTAGCACTACACAGCAAATTCTAGTAAGAGAAGGGTCTGACACCCATAATGTAGACTAACTCTTGGTTGAAAAGTATGTTACAAATCAGTTTCCATTGCACTAGTTGAGTACAGGCTATTATAAGTGGAATTAGTTACAAAATCAGGAGTGGGTGTACACGTGGGAAAAAAATGTAGTTCTGTACTGGAACATATGCTTGACGGGATCCAGTATGGCCTTAGTCTGCTAAAACTAGGGGTCTGAGAGTTGCTCATAACGTAACTTGTAGGATACTCCACTGAAAAGGGCGCGCGCTGACACCCCTAGTGTAGACTCCAACACAGACGACATAGATATTCTACATATGCGCCGTGTTAATGTTGGGGAAACATACTTCTTTCAGCCCAGGATCTTGTTAAAGTAACGCAGCATATATCTAAATTCTGTATTGTGACGGACAGTGCATCAAGAAAACAATGTGTATCAAACAGGCTTTCATTTCCTATTAGGGATTCAGATCTGCAGTTTTTCTACTGGAGTGGTAATAACGACATCTGAAATTTGACTTATGTAGAAGTACATCTACTCTCGCAGACAATGGAGAGCAAGAAAAAGTTATCAGCTATCCTTTTTATAGCGTACCTATAAACTAGGAGGTGATACTGAAAACAGACAGTAATGCATTATATACATAATGGCTGTATTTCAGCTGAGGGAACATATATTTTTTTAATCCTGGACCTTATTAAATTGGTATAACATTCATCCAAATTATGTATTCAGATACAAAATTTAAAATTGCTTTTTAAGGGCAATAGACTCAAAAAGTCGTATGAAGCACAGCCGAGGACACCTTGTACCACTACTAGATGTTTCCTTTTCTGTTCCACTCATGAATACAGCGAGGGAAAATTCGGCCGTCCAAAAGCACTGTAAAAGCCCTAATTTCTCTTGTATTTGCGATACATACCCAAAATGTTCATTGGTGGCCGTAGAACCGCTCTGCTGTCAGCTACAAATGGAGTTTCTGTAAATACTTTCAATAGTATTTCGTGAAAAGAAGCTCATCTTCCCTCCAGGGATTTCTATCCGTGTTTATGAAGCATCTCTATAATGCTCGCTCGTTTTTTGAAAATTCGGTTAATAAATCTAACTGAAACTACTAATAAAATGACATTAGGCGATCGATTGTTTGTTAGGTGCTGCTTTCATCCATATGTCAGACTCCTTTCTAATATTACACTAATTTTGTGGATGCATTTCGAAAGAAAAAGTAGTCACTCTAGAGTACCGTTGGAGTATTTGGTTGCAAATTAATTTATCTGGTGACGCAGAAATGCAAAAGGTTACGAGACATTATGAGAAAGTAAGCTCTTTCAAAATAATTGGTAAATAAGGCCACGTAATTGGAGATGCGAACTTACAAGGGGAGGGGCGGGGGGCGTGACGAGGCTCGCCGTTTCGGTTCATACTATGTGAGTAAAAGTGGGCAGAAGCCCCTTTCAGGTTCCTAGAATATTTCGTTTGAGTAAGCCGTAGGAAAAGAGAAAAGAGATTTCTGAATAGGGTAGAGGTATTTTTGAGCAACAAAAAGGAGTAAAATATAAAATTTTAATTTACTTAAACAGTTAAATTTATATACGTAAAAATATTACATTCAATTTAGTTACGATTACTTAAACTTGATTAAATAATATATGTAAACAAGAATTGTTTTAAATGATACATTTCTGACAGTTTGTGATTTAAACTGTTCTTCAGTAGTAACGTTCTGTTGTAGTCATATCCCCACTCTGTTTTTTCCTTTGTTCTCTTTCGTGCTTTCAGAGCACATGACTCTGGCAGCTGTTTCAAATCTCTTAAGTCGGTCCCTACGATATTTCTTTTCTTACATTTTGTGATGGTCTCTACTGTTATGAAGAGCGTCTCCTCACGCATCTATGATTAATTTCAGTGAAAACTTCTTATTTTATTGGAAAGTGGAAACCAAAAAGAAATTTCTAGCAGTGAAGTGATTGGTGACAACATAAAAACCATAACTGTTGATAAATATTTAAGAAAAAAAATTCACTATTGCTTTTTATTACACATTTTCAATTTATTTCAATTTAGAAAGGAAAAGGTATTGTTTTCAACAGTTCCTCTGGTCTGTGGGTCCATGAGTAATAGGTATGTGTCAAGCAGCTGCAGAGGAGGTTACTGAAATTATGAATCATTAGTTCATAATAAATGATGAAGAGTTTATGCTATACAGCATATCGAACCTGATGAACAAAATCATTGTGAATAAGTATGCGGATTTTGTCATTCTCTGTTTCTCTCTGTCTCTCTCTCTCTCTCTCTGTCTCTCTCTCTCTCTCTCTCTCCCTCCCTCTCTCTCACTCTCTATGTCTTTCTCTCTCTCTCTCTCCCTCTCTCTCTTTGCTCAACCACACTTTTACTATACGCAGCCTTATTTTATTTGTGATAGGTTCCTTCTTCAAGTACAGACGTGAACGACAGTGCTTATCTTCCTAATGAAAATTTCTCTCGCACTTTGGTGTCCTTGGATGACAAGACGAACGGCGTCGATTTTGCTGATTCTTATCCAAAGTGGAAGTTCCCAATCTCGGAAAAAAGCCTTCAGATTTGGAGGAAATAAATAATACAACGTGGCACTACAAATGACAAAACTACATTCATCAATTCCGAAAAATGGGAAGCCTTCATGACACACGAGGGTGTTGTGAACAATGAAGACCAGGGCATTACAACAATGAGCAATGACATTACGAAGAAATAAAATAACGGTAGCAGCGTGTGCGTAACTGTTGCGCTGTGGCCCTTTAAAAGAAAGTACTGAAAAATCTGTTACACTCTATTCGAAAATCTTTGAGAGCGTTCCGGCCTGCTTAGGTGAGATATTCTATTAAATTTAAAGAGGCATCTGCCTGCTTCTGTTCACACAGTTTGAGCCGAATCGGTGAGCCCCGCCTCGCGGCTTCAACTTGTATGCGTGTGCATCAGGTTTTCTTGCGCCTCCCAGATAAGAATCATCTTCAAACTCACCGATAAGTGTCTGTAAAGAGTTTCAGTACAGGCCATCCACTCCAGGTGTGTGTGAAATACGAGACAGAAATAAGTTACATATGGAAGCCCGCGCGGTTAGCCGTGCAGTCTAACGCACTGCTTTCTGGGCGGGAAGGCGTGCCAATCCCAGACACAAATCCGCCCGGCGAATTAGTGTCGAGGTCCGGGGTGCCGGCCAGTTTGTGGATGGTTTTTATGGCGGTTTTCCACCTGCCTTGACGAATGCGAGCTGTTTCCCCATATTCCGCCTCAGTTACCGCATGTCGGCGATTGCTGTGCAATCGCTGTCTCCGCGCACGAGTACACCATAATTACTCTCCCACACAAACATTTGGCGTTACACTCGTCTGGTGTGAGACGTTCCCGGGGGGGTCCACTGGGGGCCGAACCGCACAATAACCTTTGTTTCGGTGTGGGGCGGCGGTGTGATGAGTGGAGTGCTGTAGCCTGTTGTGGGGTTGTAAACCACTGAGGGCATGGCGGGGACGAAGTTTCTCCGTCGTTTCTAGGTCCCAAGTTCAATACAATACAATACAATACAATACATAAGGAATCACGGTATTATTGAAAGTCCATACAAATATTATTATTTATCTCGCCTTTCGTGTGTTTCTTTTTCTGGTAAGCAAAAAGAACTGGCTATACATTGTAGGAGTCAACGTGAGAACACGCCTGGCACAATGACATGTGATACACCAACTACTGATTACCTCTGTAATTGTAAACAAAGAGCCAATTTAGTGACTCCATCACGATTTTTAGTATAGTAAGACTGTCATCAACAGAAAACACTTTATACAGAACTGACACCGCCAAAGTACCAGAACGTTTTTTTAAGTACAGTTGACTTAGAAAAAGCTTGTTGCCGCACAGGATACTTTGGTGATAATAGCAGTACATCTAGGTTGTTGTTAATTTCAAGTCATTACTGGCACTATTGTCTGCCCCCATAGCTGAGTGGTTAAGGGAGCTGACTGTCATGCGGAGAACCCGGTCTTCATTCCCAGTGGCGCCAGGAATTTTTCCTTGTTGGGAAAAATCGAACCGGGAGCACTCAGCTTCATGATGCTGAGGAACTACGTGACCGAGTAGCAGAGACTACACGTCACAACAGCTAATAAAGGCCGCAAGAGCGGTGTGCTGACGCCACACCACTCCATACCGCATCCAATGACGCCATTGGCGAAGGATGGCACGGTGGTCGGTCGGTGCAAATGGGCCCACCAGGGGCTGTGGACAGTGCTTACGTTTGCAAGTAATAGTCTCAGGTATTAAAGATAAATGCAACAAAAGAAATTGTATTTTTCTTCAAGACTGGCTGTATTCTCCTCTGGGCCCTGCTTCGCGTATGTATAGGTAAGGTTCGTGTGTTTTATCATGGTCCACTGATGACACCGTCGTGTGTTTCATAAGTAAATGCATATGTGTGCTCCTGGAATTCAAGGTGCGTTGTCTTCTGTGAGCTGAGGTACGTTGACCATGGGTGACTGTCTCTCTCTTCTCTCCCTGTCAGTGTGTCTCTCCAATAACATAATCAGTACATTGAATTCTGTGACCGTCGGTAATATGTGCGAGATGCTTGTTGCGGCCTGCCACCTACTTTGTGGCTGGAGATACTATTGTGGGCAGAAGGTGGTGACAGCCCTCAGCTAGTGATCTGGAAAGTCGTGAGTGAGCATGGTGAGGAATATATGCACAGGTTTTATCTGTTTTTAAAATATTGTGCGTTTCTTCATAGATTCAGTACCAGTTGTGGGGAAATTGTTTACAGCGTACGCATAGCGATGTGTTGTGGGGGTATATACTCCTATTTCCCACCATTATTTGCTAATATGGTGTGTGCATTCTTATAGCGAAGTCATTGTTTTCACATACTGTGACATCACATTTTTATTTTTGGTGGTACTTGTTTAGAGTATAAATTTAACGATGTCGTGTCTGTGTACGTACTCTGGGTTTTCGACGTTACTTACAATTCTACTCGGGGCTACTAGGGGCAGCGTTATAGTGACATCAGACACCAATAATGCGGGTATAACGTAGACAGCATATGACTTATTGCACTGTGCTATTCGTTTAAATTGAGATATTTGTGTATTTGTTAAAATATCATGCTGTGTTAATTGTTCAACGTATGATGTGTATTTGTTTAAATATAGCACTGTGCTATTTGTGTAAAGAGATGTCAGTATTGGCCGAGCGGTTCTAGGCGCTACAGTCTGGAACCGCCCGAACGCTACGGTCGCAGGTTCGAATCCTGCCTCGGGCATGGATGTGTATGATGTCCTTGGGTTAGTTAGGTTTATGTAGTTCTCAGTTCTAGGGGACTGATGACCTCAGAAGTTAAGTCCCATAGTGCTCAGAGCCATTTGTGCCTGCTGCGATTATTCGTTGTTAGACAGTATATTTAAACAGAAAATCCCGACTGCCGAATTAAAACGTGATTATTTTGTGTGGCCGCTGTGTCCTAACTGCAGCTGCATTAACCTGCAAAAGGTCTTCCTGCTTAGCTGAGTGCTAACGTGCTCGCCGCCCCTGCACGCAGGTCGGGGTTCGATTCCCAGCTGGGATGGAGATTTTCTTCGCTCGGGGACTGCGTGCTGTGTTGTCCTCATCATCATTTCATCCTTATCACTGGCGCGCAAGTCGCCCAATGTGGCGTCGACTGAAATAAGACTTGCACTTCTCGGCCGAACTTCCCCGCATGGGACCTCCCGGCCAACGATGCCGTACGCTCATTTCCATTTTACCTGCAACTTTTATTCCAAGATCTTGTACAAGTTTAAGTTTGTGTAAAGCACACAATTACAGATTTAGAGAGATGTACTCGCCACTGGTATCAGATGTAAATGTTGCCATCGTGGAGTATATGCAGAAACAGGGTTCAATTACGGCATTCGTACTACCGAGTTAGTGTAATCTTGGAGCACAAGGAAGCTGTTGTAAACGTTTGGGGCAGCCTGTGTGGTGGGAATGGAATTGAGCGTACGGAATTGTGGGCCGGGAGTCCCCCATTCGGGGAAGATCGGCGGCCGAGGGCAAGTACTTATTGCATTCGACGCCACATTGGGCGACTTGCGCGTCGGAGATGGGGATGAAATGATGATGAGGACAACACAAACCCAGTTCCTGAGCGAAGAAAGTCTCCAGCCTCAGCCGGGACTCGAACCCGGGCCCCTTGGCGTGGCCATTTGGCTAGAAATGATAGTCTCTAACATTACTACTAGTGCTTGTATTATACAAGTTTAAGTATTTTAAAACTTTCTTTTCTTTTATTCTCAGTTACCTTCCGCCCATAGACATTTGTCTTTATTTTGTGGACACTACACAGTGGTGGTTTTGAGTGGGGAGATGTTTTGAATTACGGTTGCGTAAGATGCCGGTAGATGTCGGGCAGGAACTACCAACGCCAACCGAAGGAAACAATTGCACTGTAGCCACTACCAAATGCTTTGTCTGTGTCCAGTTTTCTTTGTGTTGTGGACTGCTTTTTTTTATTAGTCTGAAATGAGTGAAGAGGCTAATCTTCGTGCGTAAAGAGAATCGAATGCGACTCTCACAACAACAAAAGGAATCGGCGGTTTCTACGACCATTATGTGAGATCTGCTTTCGTGGAAGCACAGAAAGTGAGCGTAGGGTGGCAACCCTTCGAGAAGGAGGTGGTGCTTATTCTCCCACAACGCTCCTCTTCGCTCCGGCAGTCAAACTTCTCTTTTGCTAACGGTCGCGGCTGACTGCCACGATATACTGTCCGCATAATATCTGCACTAGTGTTTCTTGTGTTTTCTAGATTTAGATATTTTGAAAATTTTTCGTTCTCGGTGAACTTTTATCTCTAAAAATTTGACTTTAGCTGCATTACTGGTACGTATGTTCACTATATTTAGGTATCCTTAAATTTTTTGTTAAATAAATCTGTTTAATGTTTCGTTTTATTTGCGCTCGGCACCTTACCACTACCCGACCGTAGTTCGTTGACCGGTGGAACCCACAGCTATGAATATTATATTTCAAGAGTATGCTTATTTTTTTAATTTTTAATTTTTTTAATGTAATTTTTACTGAATGAAATGTGAAAGGTTTATCCAAGTACTCACTAATTACGCAGAAAGTGTATGATATTGTTGGTACTGAAAAGCCAAATACATATATCATTATTATGATTCGGTATTTGGTAGTGGTATTTCTTAAAGGCTTTCATCAAATGTGGATTGTAAATGTGTTCTGATCAGAGTAAATGTTGTACTGACCTCTGAAGCACTAAAGATAATCTGATACTGACTTTCAATACTTTGACTAAAAGCCAACCCAGTTAGCAATGCCAGTCAGTTGTGAGCTGTGGGTAGTCATAGCGTTTTGGCTTGGTGTCTTACATGGGCATGTCTGTGAATGTGATTGTGCTTGCGTTTAGTCACTATGATGTCAGTATCAGTGACATACATGCTTAATGATGACACATACGTCTCGACAAGTAATAAAGTTGTGGTGTCACCGCCAGACACCACACTTGCTAGGTGGTAGCCTTTAAATCGGCCGCGGTCCGTTAGTATACGTCGGACCCGCGTGTCGCCACTATCAGTGATTGCAGACCGAGCGCCGCCACACGGCAGGTCTAGAGAGACTTCCTAGCACTCGCCCAGTTGTACAACCGACTTTGCTACCGATAGTTCACTGACAAAATACGCTCTAATTTGCCCAGACGATAGTTAGCATAGCCTTAAGCAACGTCATTTGCTACGACCTAGCAAGGCGGCATGTTCGGTTACTATTGATATTGTGAATAATGTACAGTCAAGAGCGACGTTCACCAGTTATGGATTAAAGTTAAGTATTCCACCAGCTACGTCCGTTTTTTCTAAAGTCTAATTTCCTTGTCCTGTTCCAGACCTCACGCCAGCCTGCGTGAGCTAAAACCCGGTGTTGGCTCTCCTGCCAACCCACAACAAAAGTAGTCTCTGCTGTCAAATATAGTAAATATACTCGTCAACAAAGCGGGAAATTAAAGACATGAAAGCGAAAATAAGAAGAAAAGGTGTAAAAAAATGTATAAAACACAAAATTACTTTAGGTCTTCCCTCCACAAGACGAGGAAGTTTACATTATATATCAGTATTCTTGACTGATTTTATGTGTCAGTCACACAGAATAAATATATGCTAAACATGTATAATGTGCAGCAACAAAAACCTTAAAAATACATAACTTTCTTGGACGACAAACGTCAGTGTCATACATTGGAAGATAAAACTTGTTTGACAGAGTGAATATAGAATGATTACATAACTTACTGTCCTTCATTTCCGTGAAAGATGAGTGTGTCAGAGTGCACTTACTCCATGGTGGGACAAAATAAAGCAAAAGTGAAAAGATTTTATTCTGAAAAATTTTTTTTTAAAGCTTTTACATTCCATTACTATGGATACTGGTGGCATGTATGAGTCAGGTTGTTGGGTTTGGCTCCAGATTTCAGTGGCCATACTTTCCGTAGCCCCCATGTCCTCCAAAGCCACCGGCAGCTCCGCCATATCCTGCAGCAAGGCCACCACTGTAGCCTCCTCCAAGACCACCGCCAAGACCTCCTCCGATACCACCGTGGCCAGCACTGACGACGTAGGGCCCTGGATGCTTAACGACGTAGGGCTGAGGAACTGGGACGGACACTGGGGTGGGGACCTTGACAGGGACGGGCACAGGGTTGTCTACAGGGACAGGGTACGGCTGCGGTACCTGGACAGGAACAGGCCGGTCCACAGTTACCGTGAATGGGACCTTCACAGGCACTCGAACGATCCTCTCCACAGGGACTGGGACCCGGACAGGTATTCTGTTGACAGTGATCTGTGGTTGTCCCCCTCCAATGCCGGACCCAATGCCGCCTGCAAGGCCGCCTCCGAGTCCACCAGCGTATCCACCTCCGTAGCCACCTCCGTAGCTGCCACCGTAGCCGCCTCCATAGCCGCCACTGTAGCCACCTCCAAGACTGTAGCCGCCACCATAACCACCCAGTGAACCGGAGAGTCCTCGCTTCTCTTTCACCGGCTGCTCCTCCTCAGCTAGGACGGACAGGGCCAGACCGCACAGATACATGCACATCTGTTGACAGTCACACATTTGTAGCGAAAATACTATGATAGATAATAGAGCTGTGAACAACAATTTGTTATGTTGAATGCTTACACACTAGAGAAGTGTTCCCATTTATCTGTAGAAAATACTTTCCCTGTTATCCGTTAACTGTTTTGCGTGCAGCATTTGTTTCTGTTCCAGAAAATCAACTTTACTCAAGGAACTATAGTGAATGCAGTTAAATTTTCACTGAACTATGAAAATTAGACATAGAAGGGTCCCCTGCAAATGTGTATTTCAATGCAGACCATAGAGCTATACAACATATCAATTATCAAGTACATATCGAATTTTCTTCTTAACAATTATTTTTCAGCAAACCTACCCTGCAGACTGTTTCTAACCACACTAAGATATCAAAAAATGTGTTCGCCATGTGGAGGAATAATGATAGACATTTTTGAAAGATTAACTGGAAATAAAATGTTGTTAAACATGATGGATATACACTTGATTAGTTTCACAATCTTCCGACATGTAAAACATTCTTTCGAGAACTACAGGTCACACAAGCCGTTCATTCGGTATCCGTTCCCATCTGCGGTTGACCTGAAAGAGTGTGGTACATTGCAGCAAGTATTTACTGTGGTACTCACCAGGATCCTCATTGCTGCTTGTGTGTTCTGCTGAGAGCAAGCAATGACTGATGCTGTTGCCAGGCCGCGGCGGGCTTTTATACATTTAGCAGGACAACATCCGGCTCCCGCACATTCACTAAGGCGCAGTCACGGCACCCGCTTTCACAGAAACTGCACAGCGGCGTAACCGCCTCCGCTGATACAGGAGCTGTGCAGTGTGACGGAACGTAGTTAACAGACGAGTGGAGAAATACTTGGTTAACGTTAGTGCTGTATTTTACTACAGATTGTTTGGAAATAGTAATGAGACATGACTATTAGTGATACTCCCTGATTCGTTGAACTGGTCCACCTTTTTTTTTTTTTTTTTGGTCATCAGTCTACTGACTGGTTTGATGCGGCCCGCCACGAATTCCTTTCCTGTGCACTTACAACCTACGTCCTCAATTATTTGCTTGACGTATTCCAATCTCTGTCTTCCTCTACAGTTTTTGCCCCCTACAGCACCCTCTAGTACCATGGCAGTCATTCCCTCATGTCTTAGCAGATGTCCTATCATCCTGTCCCTTCTCCTTATCAGTGTTTTCCACATATTCCTTTCCTCTCCGATTCTGCGTAGAACCTCCTCATTCCTTACCTTATCAATCCACCTAATTTTCAACATTCGTCTATAGCACCACATCTCAAATGCTTCGATTCTCTTCTGTTCCGGTTTTCCCACAGTCCATGTTTCACTACCATACAATGCTGTACTCCAGACGTACATCCTCAGAAATTTCTTCCTCAAATTAAGGCCGGTATTTGATATTAGTAGGCTTCTGTTGGCCAGAAATGCCTTTTTTGCCGTAGCTAGTCTGCTTTTGATGTCCTCCTTGCTCCGTCCGTCATTGGTTATTTTACTGCCTAGGTAGCAGAATTTCTTAACTTCATTGACTTCGTGACCATCAATCCTGACGTTAAGTTTATCGCTGTTCTCATTTCTATTACTTCTCATTACCTTCGTCTTTCTCCTATTTACTCTCAAACCATACTGTGTACTCATTAGACTGTTCATTCCGTTCAGCAGATCATTTAATTCTTCTTCACTTTCACTCAGGATAGCAATGTCATCAGCGAATCGTATCATTGATATCCTTTCACCTTGTATTTTAATTCCACTCCTGAGCCTTTCCTTTATTTCCATCATTGCTTCCTCGATGTACAGATTGAAGAGTAGGGGCGAAAGGCTACAGCCTTGTCTTACAACCTTCTTAATACGAACACTTCGTTCTTGATCGTCCACTCTTATTATTCCCTCTTGGTTGTCATACATATTGTATATGACCCGTCTCTCCCTATAGCTTACCCCTACTTTTTTAAGAATCTCGAACAGCTTGCACCATTTTATACTGTCGAACGCTTTTTCCAGGTCGACAAATCCTATGAAAGTGTCTTGATGTTTCTTTAGCCTTGCTTCCATTATTAGCCGTAACATCAGAATTGCCTCTCTCGCTCCTTTACTTTTCCTAAAGCCAAACTGATCGTCACCTAGCGCATTCTCAATTTTCTTTTCCATTCTTCTGTATATTATTCTTGTAAGCAGCTTCGATGTATGAGCTGTTAAGCTGATTGTGCGATAATTCTCGCACTTGTCAGCTCTTGCCGTCTTCGGAATTGTGTGGATGATGCTTTTCCGAAAGTCACACGGTATATCGCCAGACTCATATATTCTACACACCAACGTGAATAGTCGTTTTGTTGCCACTTCCCCCAATGATTTTAGAAATTCTGATGGAATGTTATCCATCCCTTCTGCCTTATTTGACCGTAAGTCCTCCAAAGCTCTTTCAAATTCCGATTCTAATACTGAATCCCTTCTAAATCGACTCCTGTTTCTTCTTCTATCACATGAGACAAATCTTCACCCTCATAGAGGCTTTCAATGTATTCTTTCCACCTATCTGCTCTCTCCTCTGCATTTAACAGTGGAATTCCCGTTGCACTCTTAATGTTACCACCGTTGATTTTAATGTCACCAAAGGTTGTTTTGACTTTCCTGTATGCTGAGTCTGTCCTTCCGACGATCATATCTTTTTCAATGTCTTCACATTTTTCCTGCAGCCATTTCGTCTTAGCTTCCCTCCACTTCCTATTTATTTCATTCCTCAGCGGCTTGTATTTCTGTATTCCTGATTTTCCTGGAACATGTTTGTACTTCCTCCTTTCATCAATCAACTGAAGTATTTCTCCTGTTACCCGTGGTTTCTTCGCAGCTACCTTCTTTGTACCTATGGTTTCCTTCCCAACTTCTGTGATGGCCCTTTTTAGAGATGTCCATTCCTCTTCAACTGTACTGCCTACTGCGCTATTCCTTATTGCTGTATCTATAGCGATAGAGAACTTCAAATGTATCTCGTCATTCCTTAGTACTTCCGTATCCCACTTCTTTGCGTATTGATTCTTTCTGACTAATGTCTTGAACTTCAGCCTGCTCTTCATCACTACTATATTGTGATCTTAGTCCATATCTGCTCCTGGGTACGCCTTACAATCCAGTATCTGATTTCGGAATCTCTGTCTGACCATGATGTAATCTAATTGAAATCTTCCAGTATCTCCCGGCATTTTCCAAGTATACCTCCTCCTCTTGTGATTCTTGAACAGGGTATTCGCTATTACTAGCTGAAACTTGTTACAGATCTCAATTAGTGTTTCTCCTCTTTCATTTCTTGTCCCAAGCCCATATTATCCTGTAACCTTTTCTGCTACTCCTTCCCCTAGAACTGCATTCCAGTTGCCCATGACTATTAGATTTTCGTCCCCCTTTACATACTGCATTACCCTTTCAATATCCCCATACACTTTCTCTATCTGTTCATCTTCAGCTTGCGACGTCGGCATGTATACCTGAACTATCGTTGTCGGTGTTGGTCTGCTGTCGATTCTGATTAGAACAACCCAGTCACTGAACTGTTCACAGTAACACACCCTCTGCCCTATTTTCCTATTCATAACGAATCCTACAACTGTTATACCATTTTCTGCTGCTGTTGATATTACCCGATACTCATCTGACCAGAAATCCTTGTCTTCCTTCCACTTCACTTCACTGACCCCTAATATATCGAGATTGAGCCTTTGCATTTCCCTTTTCAGATTTTCTAGTTTCACTACCACGTTCAAACTTCTGACATTCCACACCCCGACTCGTAGAACGTTATCCTTTCGTTGATTATTCAATCTTTTTCTCATGGTAACCTCCCTCTTGGCAGTCCCCTCCCGGAAATCCGAATGGGGGACTATTCCGGAATCTTTTGCCGATGGAGAGATCATCATGACACTTCTTCAAATACAGGCCACATGTCCTGTGGATACACGTTACGTGTCTTTAATGCAGAGTTTTCCATTGCCTTCTGCATCCTCATGTCGTTGATCATTGCTGATCCTTCCCCCTTTAGGGGCAATTTCCCACCCCTAGGACAAGAGAGTGCCCTGAACCTCTATCCGCTCCTCCGCCCTCTTTGACAAGGCCGTTGGCAGAATGAGGCTGATTTCTTATGCCGGAAGTCTTCGGCTGCCAATGCTGATTATTTATCAAACTTTAGGCAGTGGTGGGGATCGAACCCGGTACCGAAGACGTTTTGGTTATGAATCAAAGACGCTACCCTCTTTTTTTTTTTTTAAGTCTCAATTTGTTCGCTTTTGTTCGTTGCATCTGCTCGAGGCGGACGTCGTAAGACATCCGTTTAAGTTCGTTGTTGATCGATTAGCTCAGTTTTTTTATTACAGAGGGCTGCTAACCCTCTGACCGAGCACGCTGAGCTACCGTCCCGGCATCCCTAGACCACGCATACTGTCTCTAATTCACCTATTAGACGACAAATGTGGGAGACTGATGAACAGGGGGTCTGCAGAAGGATCAGGACTTCTTGCGCTAAGAAACTATAGATCTGCTGCTGTTTCCCTGAAATTTTATAATTTACAATCCTACGACCCACAAGAGGCATTTAACTGCGGGGCAGATCTTGTAAAAGTATTCGGACCACGAAATAGAGAAAGGACTCGGGAATAAAACTTTAAAGGGGATTAATGTCATATATAATAATAATATATAACTTTTTCATTTTTATTCTTCTGCAAGACTTCTGTACCTACATTTGTTTATGTGAAATTTAATTATTAAATAATTTCTTCAATCTTTTACACCTCAGAAGCATCTCATAATTAATTTAACTAGTCTTAACGAATTTCAGCGAAATCAAATTAATTGTGCAGTTTGATACAACGCCCGCTACAAACCAATTTTTTCGTGTTTCTCTTTGACGGCGGAAAATATAGATACACACCATCTTCCTCCATTGAAGTGAAAACATAAGAAGGTAGGAAGAGAGGTATATTTGATCTTTATCTGTCAGTTTACGTAATATTAGATGAAGTTTACTCGTTGAATGATTACTTAATATTTTATTGAAAACTTACAACAGAATTTCTACCTAAGATGGAAGGCTACGGAAGAAATTAATGTCTCTTCACAGAGGAACAACCTGTTTCAGCTCATAGTTATACCAATAGAAGAAAAAAATTAACATCGTAATCAAAGTCAAATTTCAAATGAACTACAACTTTTATAAACATGGCATACGAGCAATGCAGTTTATGTAGGATTCAGAGTGAGAAAAGAGTTTCAGTAAGATTCACGGAAATGTGGACATTCAGAAAATTGAAATGAATGCAATTAAAACAAATTATAAGCAGCATCATAGCAGGATGATAAAAATTAAACACAGTGATGCAGCACAGGTTATGCTTTCGAATTTGCTTCACACAAAGGGCTATGTTCATTTAATAATCATAAAATGATGAATAAATGAATTTATCATGCCATCAAAACTGTCACAAGATCATTAGTGTGTGTATCCAACAACGTACAATGGTGTAAAATGATAGAAATTCTGACGAAAAGCGGAGTAAACTATTGCAAAAATGTGTAAGATACAGTAGTGAACAATGTATGCATGTACAGTACACATACATGTAACAGTATGAGGAAGTGTTGTCGGACTGTTGAATGGAACGAACAATTTATGAGCACACGCTATGAGGAGTGAGAGTAGACCGGAGTAACACGGAAGTCAGGAAGAGTAGCAGAAATTGGATTATCAATAAACTTAACACCAAAAATTGAGGTCCATGAAGTAGACGAAGTGAAGGAATTTTGCTATCTTGAAAACAAGCTACCAGGTGCCGGATGAACCAAGGTGGAGGTAATCACCTAGTTCGGTGTTAAAAAGAGTACTCTACAGCATTGGCCCCTTACTTAGCTTGCATTTATAGTGAATAACTCACCCAGTGCGAAATCCCAAGCGACTGAAAGAAGGAGCAGGTGACTCCAGTACGTAAAAAGGATAAATGAAGGAACAGCAGAATTACAGAGCAATATGCCTGTTTGCTGCAGAATCCTTGAACAAATTCTCAGTTCGAATATAATATATTTTCTTGAAACTGAGAAGCTTCGTATGTCCACGAGCCAGCATGGTTTTAGAAAGCATCGCTCGTGCGAAACTCACCTTGTCTTTTCCACACATAATATCTGCGAACTACAGATGAAGGGCAACAGGCAGATTCCATATTTCTAGATTTCCGGGAAGCACTTAACACGGTGCTCCATTGCAGACTGTTTACGAAGGTAGGAGCATATGGAATAAGGTTACAGATACGTAAGTCGCTCGAACACTTCTTAAATAACAGAACTCGTTATGTTGTCCTCGACGGCGAGTGTTCACCAGAGATAAGGGTATCGTCAGGAGTGCCCCAGAGTAGAGTGATAGGATCACTGTTTTTTATATCTGCTGTTGTTTGCTGATGATACACTGGTGTGCGGTAAGGTGTCGATGTTGAGTGACTGTAGGAGGATACAAGACGACTTATACAAAATTTCCAGTTTGTTTGATGAATGTCAGCTAGCCGTAAATGTGCAAAAATGAAAGCTAATGCGGATGTAGGAAGATCGAACGAGTAATGTTCAGATACCGTATTACTAGTGTCCTGCTTGACACAGTCAAGGCATTTAAATACACTATTTGCCATTAAAATTGCTACACCACGAAGATGACGTGCTACAGACGCGAAATTTAACCGACAGGAAGAAGATGCTGTGATATGCAAATGATTAGCTTTTGAGACCATTCACACAAGGTTGGCGCCAGTGGCGACACCTACAACGTGCTGACTTGAGGAAAGTTTCCAACCGATTTCTCATACACAAACAGCAGTTGACCGGCATTGCCTGGTGAAACGTTGTTGTGATGCCTCGTGTAAGGAGGAGAAATGCGTACCTGGCATTGTAGCCTATCGCGATTGCGGTTTATCATATCGCGACATTGCTGCTCGCGCTGGTCGAGAGCCAATGACTGTTAGCAGAATATGGAATCGGAGGTTTAAGGAGGGTAATACGGAACGCCGTGCTAGATACCAGCGGCCTCGTATCACTAGCAGTCGATATGACAGGCATCTTATCCTCATGGCTGTAACGGATTGTGCAGCCACGTCTCGATCTCTAAGTCAACAGATGGGGACGTTTGCAAGACAACAACCATCTGCACGAACAGTTCGACGACGTTTGCAGTAGCATGCACTATCAGCTCGGAGACCATGGCTGCCGTTACTCCTGACTTTGCATCACAGACAGGAGCGCCTGTGATGGTGTACTCAACGACGAACCTGGGTGCACGAAAGGCAAAACGTCATTTTTTCAGATGAATCCAGGTTCTGTTTACAGCATCATGATAGTCGCATCCGTGTTTAGCGACATCGGGGGGAACGCACAGTAGAAGTGTGTATTCGTCATCGACCGGCATCATGGTATGGGGTGCCATTGGTTACACGTGACGGCACTTTGAACAGTGGACGTTACGTTTCAGATGTGTTACGACCCGTGGTTCTACCCTTCATTCGATCTCTGCGAAACGCTACATTTCAACAGGATAATGCGCAACCCCATGTTGCAGGTCCTGTAAGGGCCTTTCTGGATACAGAAAATGTTCGACTGCTGCCCTGGCCAGCACATTCTCCAGATCTCTCACCAATTGAAAACGTCTGGTCGATGGTGGTCGAGCAACTGGCTCGTCACAATATGCCAGTTACTACTCTTGATGAACTGTGGGATCGTGTTGAAGCTGCATGGGCAGTTGTACCTGTACACGCCACCCAAGCTCTGTTTGACACAATGTGCAGGCGTATCAAGGCCTTTATTATGGCCAGAGGTGGTTGTTCTGGGTACTGATTTCTCAGGATCTATGCACCCAAATTGCATGAAAATGTAATCACATGTCAGTTCTAGTATAATATATTTGTCCAATGAATGCCCATTTATCATCCGCTTTTCTTCTTGGTGTAGCAATTTTAATGGCCAGTAGTGTATCTGGGCGTACCATTCCAAACCGATATGAGGATGGAACAATCTTGTGAGGAATGCGAATGGTCGACCTCGGTTTATTTTCAGAATTCTAGGAAAGAGTGGTTCACCTGTAGAGGAGATAGCACATAGGACGCTGGTATGACCTATTCTTGAGTACTGTTCGAGTGTTTGGGATCCGTGCCAGGTCAGATTGAAGGAAGACATTGAAGCAACTGAGAGACGCTCTGCTAGATTTGTTACCGGTAGGTTCGAGCAACACTTAAATGTGAGGAAGGTGCTTTAGGAACTCAAATGGGAATCCCTGGAGGGAGGGCGACGTTCTCCTCGAGAAACTCTATTGAGAATATTTAGAGAACCGGCATTTGAAGCTGACTGGCGAACTATTCTGCTGCCGCCAACATACATTGCGCGTAAGAACCACAAAGATAAGATACAAGAAATAAGGGGACATCCAGGGGCATGTTGACAATCGCTTTTCCTTCACTCTATTTACGAGTGGAACAGGAAAGAAAATGACTGCCCTCTGCCACGCACCGTTCTGTTGCTTGTAGTGTAGCTATGTACATGTAAATGTAGGTTTGTAAATGTGACATAGGTTATTACGCGGAATTCGAGCGACACAGGTACTGATGGCTAGCCTTCCCGACTGCTTTCTCTAAATCGATGTTCAGTAGCGCTAATGTTTTTGACATACTGGCATGAGAAGAATGCAGTATGTTTTAATGAACAATTTCGCCTATGATGCTTTTGGTTGGCATGCTATACATTTCTTATGGCCTGAGGGAGTCTTCAGAGGTCAGTTTAAATTTTGTCACTATGACAGGAAATGTGACTCACGAGTCTGCACATAACAACGTTGTCGGTATGAAACCTGTTATCCATTGTGGTTTCTTTCTCTTGGGGAATCGAGTGTGATTACTCCAGGTCCTTTTTCGGAGTATAAGTGCCGCAGTATTGTTTTTCCCTCACTAACTCCATGAACTCTTTCCTGATGATCGGTCTGAAAGTTTTTTAAAATTCGTAGGGGGTACCTTCAGCTGTTGGACTCCTGTAATTTGGCATGATTTATTATTATGTCTCCTAATTCTTCTTCGGATACTGGTTCTGATAAAGTAGTAGTACCTTCGAGTGATACACATACGTAAAATCTTGTATCATCAGATGGCTTTGTGCCATAGAGCCCATAGAAATGTTCTTTGATTCCCACCCAGATAACATATTTGTACTCGTCTGCAGACAGGAAATTACGTACAAATCTCTATTTACATTATTTTTGTTCTCTTGTAAGGTGTTGGATGCTGCTCTTCTCATTTAGTAGGTGTTCATACGGGGTGCATTCAAGTTCTAAGGCCTCCGATTTTTTTTTCTCTGGACTGGAAAGAGATAGAAACATGCGCATTGTTTTAAAATGAGGCCGCATTCATTGTCAATACGTCCCAGAGATGGCAGCACCGGACGGCAGATGGAATTTTACCGCCAGCGGCGAGAATGAGAACTGTTTTAAATACTTAAAATGGCGACGTTTTCCTTACTTGAACAGCGTGCAATCATTCGTTTTCTGAATTTGCGTGGTGTGAAACCAATTGAAATTCATCGACAGTTGAAGGAGACATGCGGTGATGGAGTTATGGATGTGTCGAAAGTGCGTTCGTGGGTGCAACAGTTTAATGAAGGCAGAACATCGTGTGACAACAAACCGAAACAACCTTGGGCTCGCACAAGCCGGTCTGACGACATGATCGAGAAAGTGGAGAGAATTGTTTTGGGGGATCGCCGAATGACTGTTGAACAGATCGCCTCCAGAGTTGGCATTTCTGTGGGTTCTGTGCACACAATCCTGCATGAGGACCTGAAAATGCGAAAAGTGTCACCCAGGTGGATGCCACGAATGCTGACGGACGACCACATGGCTGCCCATGTGGCATGTTGCCAAGCAATGTTGACGCGCAATGACAGCATGAATGGGACTTTTCTTTCGTCGGTTGTGACAATGGATGAGACGTGGATGCCATTTTTCAATTCAGAAACAAAGCGCCAGACAGCTCAATGAAAGCACGCAGATTCACCGCCACCAAAAAAATTTCGGGTAACCGCCAGTGCTGAAAAAATGATGGTGGCCATGTTCTGGGACAGCGAGAGCGTAATCCTTACCCATTGCGTTCCAAAGGGCACTACGGTAACAGGTGCATCCTACGAAAATGTTTTGAAGAACAAATTCCTTCCTGCACTGCAACAAAAACGTCCGGAAAGGGCTGCGCGTGTGCTGTTTCACCAAGACAATGCACCCGCACATCGAGCTAACGTTACGCAACAGTTTCTTCGTGATAACAACTTTGAAGTGATTCCTCATGCTCCCGTCTCACCTGACGTGGCTCCTAGTGACTTTTGGCTTTTTCCAACAATGAAAGACACTCTCCGTGGCCGCACATTCACCAGCCATGCTGCTATTGCCTCAGCGATTTTCCAGTGGTCAAAACAGACTCCTAAAGAAGCCTTCGCCGCTGCCATGGAATCATGGCGTCAGCGTTGTAAAAAATGTGTACGTCTGCAGGTCAATTACGTCGAGAAGTAACGCCAGTTTCATCGATTTCGGGTGAGTAGTTAATTAGAAAAAAAATCGGAGGCCTTAGAACTTGAATGCACCTCGTAAAATGATGATTGATGTATTTGATAATGTTCGGGGAGTGGAATTACAGACGATTATCTAAGGGTTGGCACATAAATAGTGGAAACTATTTATTCACAACCGATACAAAAGAGTTACATGTTTACACCTGTTACTGCCCTTCAAAGTAGTCACCAGCGTTGTGTAGAATCCGTCGCCAGCGACGTGGAAGGCGTAGTATACCGTTATGTTCTGTTGATGGTGTGCAATGCAGCGGTCTACTACCTGTCGAATCTCTGGAGCAGTTCTGAAGCGAATGCAACGAAGTGGTTCCTTCATCATCGGAATCAAATCAATGTCACAAGGACTTAAGTCTAGGGAGTATGGTGGATGGTACAGGACTTCGCAGTCCCCTCGACCGAACAGAGTAGCCACAGCTTGCGCTGTATGCGCCCGAGCATTGTCGTGCAAAATGATGAGTGGGTTGCACAAAGCTCGTCGCAGGTGATGCTCCAAAACCGAACAGTAATACTGTGCACTGACAGTCTGCATGGAGGAAAATAATGCGTTAGGATAACACCATCATAGTCATACACGAGAATCACCATAACTTTAGACTGCTCCATTCGCACCATCAACAGAACAGGCTCTGCTAACGGCATACTATGCCTTCCACATCGCTGGCAACGGGTTCTACACAGCGCTGGTGACTGCTTTGAAGGACAGTAACAGGTGCAAACATGTAGCTCTTTTCTATCGGTTGTGAATAAATAGTTGCCACTATTTAAGTTCCAACCCTCGTATAATTTTCAGAACTGGATGTCACATGATTAAGGTAAAATCTGCTAAATACATTGTTTGCCCTTCAACAAAATCTTTCTTTTGCTAACCACATGCCTACTAGTAGTTAGAGATTATAGTAGTTAGAATTTTTTTTATTCAGCTGGCTGTAGTTGCTGCTTGCTGTAATTGCTGTAGTTCGTGTTATGAAGATTTTCTGTGAGGTAAGTGACTTATGAAAAAGTATGAATTATTCTTAGGATTTCTTCCAATTTAGAGCCATTCTTTTGTGTTAATTATTTGAAGTCAGGTTGTCATTTTAGAGCAGTCAGACTGCGTTGTGCGTGTATGTTGTGGGTAATAAATGAAACGGTTAAGTTTGAGTCGTCCTTGTCAGGGAAAATTCTGTAGGTAAGTGTTGTAATGATAAAAATAAGTAACGAGACAGTAGGTTCAGTTGCATTCAGAAGTTTCAATACAAACTGAAAGTTTCACCCACTCACTTCTTTCAGTAGACAAAAAGAAAGAAGTTTCAATAGCTACTAAAAGTTCACGTATTTCGCATAAACAACAGACCGCTGATTTGTGTACGCGCTGATGGCTCTCGATAGCGACCCATATCGGTCCATAGGCTTTACATCAGGTGAATTTGGTCGCCGAGACTTCAACGTTAGTTCACTATAATGCTCCTCAAACCCTGATAACATGGATCTGGTTCTGAGACGCGGACAATTGTACTGCTGAAAGATGATATCGTTGTCGGGGAAAACATCAAGAATGAAGGCACGCAGGTGATTCGCAGCTGTCAGCGTGTTTTCGATAACTACAAATGCCCCATGCAAGTGCATGAAAATGTCTCCCATATCATAATACTGCTCCCAACAGCCTGTGTCCGGAAGCACGCTGCACCTTTCGAGCCGCCGCTCACCTCGATGACGGCGTTTGTGGAAACGACCATCGACTTAATTTATCAAAAATGTGATTCATCCAACGAGCCAAAAGGTTTCCATTGATCGACGATCGAATCCCGATGGTTCCGTGCCCACTGCAGTCAACATGTGAACACATAGAGACAGAAGCTTGGCTTGAGGTGGTACTGACATTTCTTTCAAACTGTTAATAAGTTCATAGCTGATCTTTATCGAATTTGATTTTTCAAATGTGTATTTCTCTACAAGTATGTAGATTAATCTAGTTTAAGAGTCTTTAACTTTAAGTAACATTTCTCTTTATGTATGTATGTATGTTTAAACGCCTGAAGATGAACAGAACATGTTCGAAACGCGTTGTATTATGTTAGATTAAACATAAAATAAAAAAGTGACTGGTAGCAGAAACTAGAAATAAATAATTATCCCACACAGTCACGCTTCACAAACATAGCCACTATGGCTGAAAATAGTAGCCATCTAACCATGTTATATGTCCTAACAGTCAGCGAGTACCTGGTAGCATCCTATGGTTTTAATGTTTAACAAGTAGCACAGTGCAACAAATACACTGTTGCTACAAAACGAAACTGGCTGAGGGCTAACTGCTTGTGAGTGCAAAACATATATATATATATATATATATATGTAGCACTACTGTCATGCTGCAGTAATAAGAACACACAAAAGTTTGTTAATGTAGAAGTGCACCTTCTAAACAATGAGTATCACGAAAATGATGTAAACCATGCTCATTCTGCCAGCAGTTTTAATTGTTTGCCTGTAAACTATGTGAAAATCTGTAATGCACCCAGTTCCAATGATCTGCTGCTCTGCTCGGTATTTATTGTAAGCAAATTGCATTTCAAAATCAGGATGGGTTGTATATGATGTAGTTTTTATGGAACATTTTGTTAGCTGTAGTAAGTAGCACTACACAGCAAATTCTAGTAAGAGAAGAGTCTGACACCCATAATGTAGACTAACTCTTGGTTGAAAAGTATGTTACGAATCAGTTTCCATTGCACTAGTCGAGTACAGGCTATTATAAGTGGAATTAGTTACAATATCAGGAGTGGGTGTACACGTGGGAAAAAAATGTAGTTCTGTACTGGAACATATGCTTGACGGGATCCAGTATGGCCTTAGTCTGCTAAAACTAGGGGTCTGAGAGTTGCTCATAACGTAACTTGTAGGATACTCCACTGAAAAGGGCGCGCGCTGACACCCCTAGTGTAGACTCCAACACAGACGACATAGATATTCTACATATGCGCCGTGTTAATGTTGGGGAAACATACTTCTTTCAGCCCAGGATCTTGTTAAAGTAACGCAGCATGTATCTAAATTCTGTATTGTGACAACAATGTGTATCAAACAGGCTTTCATTTCCTATTAGGGATTCAGATCTGCAGTTTTTCTACTGGAGTGGTAATGACGACATCTGAAATTTGACTTATGTAGAAGTACATCTACTCTCGCAGACAATGGAGAGCAAGAAAAAGTTATCAGCTATCCTTTTTATAGCGTACCTATAAACTAAGAGGTGATATTAAAAACAGACAGTAATGCATTATATACATAATGGCTGTATTTCAGCTGAGGGAACATATATTTTTTTAATCCTGGACCTTATTAAATTGGTATAACATTCATCCAAATTATGTATTCAGATACAAAATTCAAAATTGCTTTTTAAGGGCAATAGACTCAAAAAGTCGTATGAAGCACAGCCGAGGACACCTTGTACCACTACTAGATGTTTCCTTTTCTGTTCCACTCATGAATACAGCGAGGGAAAATTCGGCCGTCCAAAAGCACTGTAAAAGCCCTAATTTCTCTTGTCTCTGTAAATACTTTCAATAGTATTTCGTGAAAAGAAGCTCATCTTCCCTCCAGGGATTTCTATCCGAGTTTATGAAGCATCTCTATAATGCTCGCTCGTTTTTTGAAAATTCGGTTAATAAATCTAACTGAAACTACTAATAAAATGACATTAGGCGATCGATTGTTTATTAGGTGCTGCTTTCATCCATATGTCAGACTCCTTTCTAATATTACACTAATTTTCTGGATGCATTTCGAAAGAAAAAGTAGTCACTCTAGAGTACCGTTGGAGTGTTTGGTTGCAAATTAATTTATCAGGTGACGCAGAAATGCAAAAGGTTACGAGACATTATGAGAAAGTAAGCTCTTTCAAAATAATTGGTAAATAAGGCCACGTAATTGGAGGTGTGAACTTACAAGGGGCGTGGCGGGGGGCGGGACGACGCTCGCCGTTTTGGATCATACTATGTGAGTAAAAGTGGGCAGAAGCCCCTTTCAGGTTCCTAGAATATTTCGTTTGAGTAAGCCGTAGGAAAAGAGAAAAGAGATTTCTGAATAGGGTAGAGGTATTTTTGAGCAACAAAAAGGAGTAAAATATAAAATTTTAATTTACTTAAACAGTTAAATTTATATACGTAAAAATATTACATTCAATTTAGTTACGATTACTTAAACTTGATTAAATAATGTATGTAAACAAGAATTGTTTTAAATGATACATTTCTGACAGTTTGTGATTTAAACTGTTCTTCAGTAGTAACGTTCTGTTGTAGTCATATCCCCACTCTGTTTTTTCCTTTGTTCTCTTTCGTGCTTTCAGAGCACATGACTCTGGCAGCTGTTTCAAATCTCTTAAGTCGGTCCCTACGATATTTCTTTTCTTACATTTTGTGATGGTCTCTACTGTTATGAAGAGCGTCTCCTCACGCATCTATGATTAATTTCAGTGAAAACTTCTTATTTTATTGGAAAGTGGAAACCAAAAAGAAATTTCTAGCAGTGAAGTGATTGGTGACAACATAAAAACCATAACTGTTGATAAATATTTAAGAAAAAAAATTCACTATTGCTTTTTATTACACATTTTCAATTTATTTCAATTTAGAAAGGAAAAGGTATTGTTTTCAACAGTTCCTCTGGTCTGTGGGTCCATGAGTAATAGGTATGTGTCAAGCAGCTGCAGAGGAGGTTACTGAAATTATGAATCATTAGTTCATAATAAATGATGAAGAGTTTATGCTATACAGCATATCGAACCTGATGAACAAAATCATTGTGAATAAGTATGCGGATTTTGTCATTCTCTGTTTCTCTCTGTCTCTCTCTCTCTCTCTCTGTCTCTCTCTCTCTCTCTCTCTCCCTCCCTCTCTCTCACTCTCTATGTCTTTCTCTCTCTCTCTCTCCCTCTCTCTCTTTGCTCAACCACACTTTTACTATACGCAGCCTCATTTTATTTGTGATAGGTTCCTTCTTCAAGTACAGACGTGAACGACAGTGCTTATCTTCCTAATGAAAATTTCTCTCGCACTTTGGTGTCCTTGGATGACAAGACGAACGGCGTCGATTTTGCTGATTCTTATCCAAAGTGGAAGTTCCCAATCTCGGAAAAAAGCCTTCAGATTTGGAGGAAATAAATAATACAACGTGGCACTACAAATGACAAAACTACATTCATCAATTCCGAAAAATGGGAAGCCTTCATGACACACGAGGGTGTTGTGAACAATGAAGACCAGGGCATTACAACAATGAGCAATGACATTACGAAGAAATAAAATAACGGTAGCAGCGTGTGCGTAACTGTTGCGCTGTGGCCCTTTAAAAGAAAGTACTGAAAAATCTGTTACACTCTATTCGAAAATCTTTGAGAGCGTTCCGGCCTGCTTAGGTGAGATATTCTATTAAATTTAAAGAGGCATCTGCCTGCTTCTGTTCACACAATTTGAGCCGAATCGGTGAGCCCCGCCTCGCGGCTTCAACTTGTATGCGTGTGCATCAGGTTTTCTTGCGCCTCCCAGATAAGAATCATCTTCAAACTCACCGATAAGTGTCTGTAAAGAGTTTCAATACAGGCCATCCACTCCAGGTGTGTGTGAAATACGAGACAGAAATAAGTTACATAAGGAAGCCCGCGCGGTTAGCCGTGCAGTCTAACGCACTGCTTTCTGGGCGGGAAGGCGTGCCAATCCCAGACACAAATCCGCCCGGCGAATTAGTGTCGAGGTCCGGGGTGCCGGCCAGTTTGTGGATGGTTTTTATGGCGGTTTTCCACCTGCCTTGGCGAATGCGAGCTGTTTCCCCATATTCCGCCTCAGTTACCGCATGTCGGCGATTGCTGTGCAATCGCTGTCTCCGCGCACGAGTACACCATAATTACTCTCCCACACAAACATTTGGCGTTACACTCGTCTGGTGTGAAACGTTCCCGGGGGGTCCACTGGGGGCCCAACCGCACAATAACCTTTGTTTCGGTGTGGGGCGGCGGTGTGGTGAGTGGAGTGCTGTAGCCTGTTGTGGGGTTGTGAACCACTGAGGGCATGGCGGGGACGAAGTTTCTCCGTCGTTTCTAGGTCCCAAGTTCAATACAATACAATACAATACATGAGGAATCACGGTATTATTGAAAGACCATACAAATATTATTATTTATCTCACCTTTCGTGTGTTTCTTTTTCTGGTAAGCAAAAAGAACTGGCTATACATTGTAGGAGTCAACGTGAGAACAAGCCTTGCACAATGACATGTGATACAGCAACTACTGATTACCTCTGTAATTGTAAACAAAAAGCCAATTTAGTGACTACATCACGATTTTTAGTATAGTAAGACTGTCATCAACAGAAAACACTTTATAGAGAATTGACACCGCCAAAGTACCAGAACGTTTTTTTAAGTGCAGTTGACTTAGAAAAGCTTGTTGCCGTACAGGATACTTTGGTGATAATAGCAGTACATCTAGGTTGTTGTTAATTTCAAGTCATTACTGGCACTATTGTCTGCCCCCATAGCTGAGTGGTTAAGGGAGCTGACTGTCATGCGGAGAACCCGGTCTTCAACCCCAGTGCCGCCAGGAATTTTTCCTTGTTGGGAAAAATCGAACCGGGAGCACTCAGCCTCATGATGCTGACGAACTACGTGACCGAGTAGCAGAGACTACACGTCACAACAAGTAATAAAGGCCGCAAGAGCGGTGTGCTGACGCTACACCACTCCATACCGCATCCAATGACGCCATTGGCGAAGGATGACACGGTGGCCGGTCGGTGCAAATAGGCCCACCAGAGGCTATGGACAATGCTTACGTTTACAAGTAATAGTCTCAGGTATTAAAGATAAATGCAACAAAAGAAATTGTATTTTTCTTCAAGACTGGCTGTATTCTCCTCTGGGCCCTGCTTCGCGTATGTATAGGTAAGGTTCGTGTGTTTTATCATGGTCCACTGATGCCACCGTCGTGGGTTTCATAAGGAAATGGATATGTGTGCTCCTGGAATTCAAGGTGCGTTGTCTTCTGTGAGCTGAGGTACGTTGACCATGGGTGACTGCCTCTCTCTTCTCTCCCTGTCAGTATGTCTCTCCAATAACATAATCCGTACATTGAATTCTGTGACCGTCGGTAATATGTGCGAGATGCTTGTTGCGGCCTGCCACCTACTTTGTGGCTGGAGATACTATTGTGGGCAGAAGGTGGTGACAGCCCTCAGCTAGCGATCTGGAAAGTCGTGAGTGAGCATGGTGAGGAATATATGCTCAGGTTTTTTCTGTTTTTAAAATGTTGTGCGTTTCTTCATAGGTTCAGTACCAGTTGTGGGGAAATTGTTTACAGCGTACGCATAGCGATGTGTTGTGGGGGTATATACTCCTATTTCCCACCATTATTTGCTAATGTGGTGTGTGCATTCTTATAGCGAAGTCATTGTTTTCACATACTGTGACATCACATTTTTATTTTTGATGGTACTTGTTTAGAGTATAAATTTAACGATGTCGTGTCTGTGTACGTACTCTGGGTTTTCGACGTTACTTACAATTCTACTAGGGGCTACTAGGGGCAGCGTTATAGTGACATCAGACACCAATAATGCGGGTATAACGTAGACAGCATATGACTTATTGCACTGTGCTATTCGTTTAAATTGAGATATTTGTGTATTTGTTAAAATATCATGCTGTGTTAATTGTTCAACGTATGATGTGTATTTGTTTAAATATAGCACTGTGCTATTTGTGTAAAGAGATGTCAGTATTGGCCGAGCGGTTCTAGGCGCTACAGTCTGGAACCGCCCGAACGCTACGGTCGCAGGTTCGAATCCTGCCTCGGGCATGGATGTGTATGATGTCCTTGGGTTAGTTAGGTTTATGTAGTTCTCAGTTCTAGGGGACTGATGACCTCAGAAGTTAAGTCCCATAGTGCTCAGAGCCATTTGTGCCTGCTGCGATTATTCGTTGTTAGACAGTATATTTAAACAGAAAATCCCGACTGCCGAATTAAAACGTGATTATTTTGTGTGGCCGCTGTGTCCTAACTGCAGCTGCATTAACCTGCAAAAGGTCTTCCTGCTTAGCTGAGTGCTAACGTGCTCGCCGCCCCTGCACGCAGGTCGGGGTTCGATTCCCAGCTGGGATGGAGATTTTCTTCGCTCGGGGACTGCGTGTTGTGTTGTCCTCATCATCATTTCATCCTTATCACTGGCGCGCAAGTAGCCCAATGTGGCGTCGACTGAAATAAGACTTGCACTTGTCGACCGAACTTCCCCGCATGGGACCTCCCGGCCAACGATGCCGTACGCTCATTTCCATTTTACCTGCAACTTTTATTCCAAGATCTTGTACAAGTTTAAGTTTGTGTAAAGCACACAATTACAGATTTAGAGAGATGTACTCGCCACTGGTATCAGATGTAAATGTTGCCATCGTGGAGTATATGCAGAAACAGGGTTCAATTACGGCATTCGTACTACCGAGTTAGTGTAATCTTGGAGCACAAGGAAGCTGTTGTAAACGTTTGGGGCAGCCTGTGTGGTGAGAATGGAATTGAGCGTACGGCATTGTGGGCCGGGAGTCCCCCATTCGGGGAAGATCGGCGGCCGAGGGCAAGTACTTATTGCATTCGACGCCACATTGGGCGACTTGCGCGTCGGAGATGGGGATGAAATGATGATGAGGACAACACAAACCCAGTTCCTGAGCGAAGAAAGTCTCCAGCCTCAGCCGGGACTCGAACCCGGGCCCCTTGGCGTGGCCATTTGGCTAGAAATGATAGTCTCTAACATTACTACTAGTGCTTGTATTATACAAGTTTAAGTATTTTAAAACTTTCTTTTCTTTTATTCTCAGTTACCTTCCGCCCATAGACATTTGTCTTTATTTTGTGGACACTACACAGTGGTGGTTTTGAGTGGGGAGATGTTTTGAATTACGGTTGCGTAAGATGCCGGTAGATGTCGGGCAGGAACTACCAACGCCAACCGAAGGAAACAATTGCACTGTAGCCACTACCAAATGCTTTGTCTAGTCCAGTTTTCTTTGTGTTGTGGACTGCTTTTTTTTATTAGTCTGAAATGAGTGAAGAGGCTAATCTTCGTGCGTAAAGAGAATCGAATGCGACTCTCACAACAATAAAAGGAATCGGCGGTTTCTACGACCATTATGTGAGATCTGCTTTCGTGGAAGCACAGAAAGTGAGCGTAGGGTGGCAACCCTTCGAGAAGGAGGCGGTGCTTATTCTCCCACAACGCTCCTCTCCGCTCCGGCAGTCAAACTTCTCTTTTGCTAACGGTCGCGGCTGACTGCCACGATATACTGTCCGCATAATATCTGCACTAGTGTTTCTGGTGTTTTCTAGATTTAGATATTTTGAAAATTTTTTGTTCTCGGTTAACTTTTATCTCTAAAAATTTGACTTTAGCTGCATTACTGGTACGTATGTTCACTATATCTGGGTATCCTTAAATTTTTTGTTAAATAAATCTGTTTGATGTTTCGTTTTATTTGCGCTCGGCACCTTACCACTACCCGATCGTAGTTCGTTGACCCGTGGAACCCACAGCTATGAATATTATATTTCGAGAGTATTTTTTTTTTAATTCTTAATTATTTTTGATGTAATTTTTACTGAATGAAATGTAAAAGGTTTATCCAAGTACTCACTAATTACGCAGAAAGTGTATGATATTGTTGGTACTGAAAAGCCAAATACATATATCATTATTATGATTCGGTATTCGGTAGTGGTATTTCTTAAAGGCTCTCATCAAATGTGGATTGTAAATGTGTTCTGATCAGAGTAAATGTTGTACTGACCTCTGAAGCACTAAAGATAATCTGATACTGACTTTCAATACTTTGACTAAAAGCCAACCCAGTTAGCAATGCCAGTCAGTTGTGAGCTGTGTGTAGTCATAGCGTTTTGGCTTGGTGTCTTACATGGGCGTGTCTGTGAATGTGATTGTGCTTGCTTTTAGTCACTATGATGTCAGTATCAGTGGCATACATGCTTAATGATGACACATACGTCTCGACAAGTAATAAAGTTGTGGTGTCACCGCCAGACACCACACTTGCTAGGTGGTAGCCTTTAAATCGGCCGCGGTCCGTTAGTATACGTCGGACCCGCGTGTCGCCACTATCAGTGATTGCAGACCGAGCGCCGCCACACGGCAGGTCTAGAGAGACTTCCTAGCACTCGCCCAGTTGTACAACCGACTTTGCTACCGATAGTTCACTGACAAAATGCACTCTCATTTGCCGAGACGATAGTTAGCATAGCCTTCAGCTACGTCATTTGCTAGCAAGGCGGCATGTTCAGTTACTATTGATATTGTGAATAATGTACAGTCAAGAGCGACGTTCACCAGTTATGGATTAAAATTAAGTATTCCACCAGCTACGTCCGTTTTTTCTAAAGTCTAATTTCCTTGTCCTGTTCCAGACCTCACGCCAGCCTGCGTGAGCTAAAACGCGTGCCTTTCGGCTTCCTCTCATAACTCGGTGTTGGCTCTCCTGCCAACCCACAACAAAAGTAGTCTCTGCTGTCAAATATAGTAAATATACTCGTCAACAAAGCGGGAAATTAAAGACATGAAAGCGAAAATAAGAAGAAAAGGTGTAAAAAATGTATAAGAACACAAAATTACTTTAGGTCTTCCCTCCACAAGACGAGGAAGTTTACGTTATATATCAGTATACTCGACTGATTTTATGTGTCAGCCACACAGAATAAATATATGCTAAACATGTATAACGTGCAGCAACAAAAACCTTAAAAATACATAACTTTCTTGGACGACAAACGTCAGTGTCATACATTGGAAGATAAAACTTGTTTAACAGAGTGAATAGAGGCAGAATGATTACATAACTTACTGTCCTTCATTTCCGTGAAAGGTGAGTGTGTCAAAATGCACTTACTGCATGGTGGGACAAGCAAAAGTGAAAAGATTTTACTCTGAAAAATTTATTTTTAAAGCTTTTACATTCCATTACTATGGATACTGGTGGCATGTATGGGTCAAGTTGTTGGGTTTGGCTCCAGAATTCAGTGGCCATACTTTCCGTAGCCCCCAAGTCCTCCAAAGCCACCGGCAACTCCACCGTATCCTCCAGCAAGGCCACCACTGTAACCTCCTCCAAGACCACCGCCAAGGCCTCCTCCGATACCGCCGTGACCAGCGCTGACGACGTAGGGCACTGGACGCTTAACGACGTAGGGCTGAGGAACTGGGACAGACACTGGGGTGGGGACCTTGACAGGGACGGGCACAGGGTTGTCTACAGGGACAGGGTACGGCTGTGGCACCTGCACAGGGACAGGCCGGTCCACAGTTACTGTGAATGGGACCTTCACAGGCACTCGAACGATCCTCTCCACAGGGACTGGGACCCGGACAGGTATTCTGTTGACAGTGATCTGTGGTTGTCCCCCTCCAATGCCGGACCCGATGCCGCCTGCAAGGCCGCCTCCGAGTCCACCAGCGTATCCACCTCCGTAGCCGCCTCCATAGCCGCCACCGTAGCCGCCTCCATAGCCACCACTGTAGCCACCTCCCAGACCGTAGCCGCCACCATAACCACCCAGTGAACCGGAGAGTCCTCGCTTCTCTTTCACTGGCTGCTCCTCCTCGGCTAGGACGGACAGGGCCACACCGCACAGATACACGCACACCTGTTGAGATTCAGATATTTGTAACTGAACCATTATGATGCTAGGATTGTGGATACAAATTTGTAATATTACATGCTTAAACACTACCGATACGTTCTCATTTAGCTGTAGAAGCTACTTTTATTGATATTTGTTGACTGATTTACATGTCGAACTTGTTTCTATTGCAGAAAATCAGTTCTAACTCAAAGAGTTATTGTGTATGCAGTTAAATTTTCAATAAAATTGTGAAAATTTGTAAATATTACGACATTTTGCAACCTGGCAAGAACAATTTCTTGAGATTACGTCACTGAAAAATACGTGTAAAGTGCCCCTAAGTATACAAAGTATCTAATGGAACCTACTTCCAGCTATATGTACGCGAATTTTGAAGAAAGGTTACGCTATTTCAATGTAAGTTTTACAGAATTAATTCTTTACTGCGAGATTTCCTAAGTATTACATTTTTGATTCTTTACTATCCTTGCTGGTGTGTGATATATCCAAATAAACGTGTACTGCCGTGGAATACATCAATATATCAGATTTCCTTCGGTTAAAACCTCCGAAGACGTCTCTCACAGACGCAGATGAAACTTTGAGGAATAGTTTTATATTTCGACCACAGTCTCCAGCCCAGAAGTTTTAATTCAAATGACAATGAAAACCTACATAATAACATTATACAAGATTCTGTCCGAAGGGAAAAAATTAACTGACATTATTTTCACTCGTGCGATTTATAATTTACAAATAATTTGATGTAAAGATCACTCTCGTTACTCTTTGCTATTTTATAAATACATTTTCGTACAACAACCGTAAGACCGGGGCTACTTGAAACGAGCGTGTACTCTGACCACAGTTTTATAGTGCTCAGTCTCATATAACCTGTAGTTTTTGGTATAAATAGCCTGGAATCCTGTCGTCACGGAATTATGAGTTCCGACGCCAAGCAAATATCGCACAGCTGAGCGAAACTAAACTGCAACATTAGCTACCGTTAATTTCAACTTTTGCACATTTCTCAACAATTTTGATAGAGAAATGTCTGTGTTACATCATTCTTTTGTTGTTCATAAGACATCTGAACTGATACTATGAAAAGTACAAATTTCAGTTTAAAATGGTCGTAACTGCTCTACTATTAAACTACACAAAAATGCACGAATATCATACAGCAAGATACCTCTCCAGTCGCCTTTTCTTATATAAATACCGGTAAGACTGCCAACTTTACATAGGACTTTTTGATCTATTTGCAGTTTGTGTATTGTGTATTGAGCTGGGGAGCTAGAAACGACGAAGAGGCTTCGTCTCACCGTAGCCCTCAGTGGTTCGGTCCACAGTAGATATATTCAAGCATTAATATATATATATTCAAGCATAATATCCATCATGTGATGTTAGGATCAATGATGGACGTTCCTGAAAGACACATTGGAAACAAAATCTTGTTAAAATAATGAATATGTGCTTAATAAGTTTCACGGTTTTCTGATAGAAAATTTGTAAGAGAAACTACGACAGAAAGTGAGGGGTTGTGACGCTAGTGAAACTTGAAGTTATTTACCAATAAATCAGCGCGCCGTAGGTGTTATGGGTAGAGATATCATTACAAAACCTTTTATCCGACCTTCAAGCAGGAAAATTAGAGCATGTATTTCACAAAATGTTGAAAGTGAAGCCATGAATGATATACTGAAATACTACTTCACTGTCTGGCTGACGAACGAAATGTAACTGAAAATGTGTGCAATTCATGTTCAATATTTTAGCACCATATATCAATGATGTTAAAGAATAGTATATGATTTTCACCTCTCGAGCAGATGACTACCTCTGGCTCCTTACATCGTAATTATGTTTAAGATCTGTAGAAAATGGTAGTTTTGTTGCGACACGTCTCCATCATTTCTTTGCGTTTCATGAATGCCTCTCGGATGACTGGCAGGCAATTTTCTCGTCTATAGTTTTTATTAGTCTAAGCTGAACTGCAGCGATATGATAGGGGACTGGTATCTGAAGCATTCGCATTCATCACGCGAGATGATTCATTAAATTCGAGGACCTGTATTATTGACGAAACAAGTCAGATTAGCCCAAAAGGAAGTGGTCAACATAAATTAGATCAACTACTGGGATGGCTGACAGAACAACCTGTGGTCGAAATCTTCCTCTACTGATCTAATTTTAACAAGAAAAACGTTCTAATAATCTCGACGTTAAATTTATGTTGAATTTTAATCTATATTTTTATTTCTAGGTGTCTGACGGAGGAAGTTTTCATGTAATTGTGTTTTCGTTGGCCATCAGGCCCTTTTGCTTCGAATGCCTGATAGCTCAGATTTTTCAGCATTTTTGTCACGATCTGTCTTGGCTTTGTATTTATTCTATAGTTTTACAGGAGACGCTGTCTAATGCCAAAAATGACTTTATCCAGGTTCCATCCTATAAACCTTCATATGGCCCTTCATTGTATTTTCTCGATGTCCTCTGGTAGTCCTATTATCTTGGAGCTCATATCTAGTGACAGAAGTGCATTACGGTTCGTACAAGCAGTTTGTACGGTATCTGTTATCATCTTACCTGAAAGAGGTTGGTATATTATCGCAAGAATGTACCGTCAGTACTCACCAGGATCCTCATTGCTGCTTGTGTGTTCTTCTGAGAGCGAGCAATGACTGATGCTGTTGCGAGGCGGTGGTGAGCTTTTATACCTCTAGCAAGCTAACGTCCGCCTGCCCCACGTTCACCACAGCACAATTACGGCGTCCTGTTTCACAGAAACTGCACAACAGCGTAACAACCTTCGCTGATACGGAAGCTGTGCGGTGTGATGGGACGTTGTAAGCTGTCGGTAACGGGTTGAGAATTACTCGGTGAAAATTAGTGCGATCCTCTACAGGTTTTGCGCTAATTATGACAGATAACTATCAGCGATAGTTCCAACTTCGTTACTCTGATTTGTTTGTTAGACGAAGATGTCGGAGAATGATGAATAAGGGGAAAGGCTACTGCTCTGCAGGAAGTTCTGGACTTCTTGCGCTAAGAAAGCCAAAGATACGTTCCTACTAGCATGAAGTACACACTGATAAGCCAAGACATTGTGGTCTCTGTCCACTGCGACGTTGGATGCCTTCTGGTGGCGTTAGGGTCGCGTGACGCGGTAACAAAAATATGTAAGCGGAGTGATACGTATTTCCTTAGTCGTACAACACTTGCACAGTATATCTTAAATACCGTAAAAGAGGAAGCGGGATGGAATCATGGTTGGTAGTCACACTTTATAATTAAGTCATTTTATTGGCATTACGCCTTTAAAAAAATTATTTGAGAATTACAAATTGTGAAGGAGTCACTAGATAAAACTTCGCAAATACAATTAGAAACACAACGAACTCAGTACTCTAACAATTCCAAATTAAGAAAAGGGGGTTACTGACAAACTTGAGAACTTCAAACTCCCATGTAGCACTACCCTCAAAATCGATATAATGAGACAATTACAGGTAAAGGGTGACTTAATAACGCTTCAGCACTAATGCCAAAGTAAGATGCCATTACAAACATGATGGAATCATTTAATTAAAAAGTAACTGCAACAGAGACACTGAGCTTAAGAAAATAAATGTTTACGTACTCAGACGTGTTAATAAAAAAATTACTAGAAAAAGCTGCACAAGGAACTCAGCGGATGATATGCAGTTTAAAGATTAGCCAGTTGCCAGTCAGTAATATTGAAGACAACAAGTTCATATACAAACAGGTTACATACAAAAAATATATCTACCAGCTTAACCCGCCTTAACGGAAGGAAGAAAAATACTAAACTTTGGAAGGGCATATGTGATCAACTCTGGTAGTGGCCAGGTTCTTAAACACTGCCAGGCCTAGATATCGGATGATATTTCACTCCCCGCCAAGGCACTGGCACAATTAAAAGTTTCAGCCCGAATCACAACGACATTCCAATAACTCTGAAACATAGAAACTCTGGGCAGAGCCTTTGGCTCACTTACAAATAGACGACAGTATTAATAGAGTGCAGACTTTAAAAAGGGCAACATAAAATCATTTGATTGCAAGAGACACAAAAAAACTTCTGAGTAAATTTTCAAATAACGGCCACTATTTAACTAGGCCAAGAAAGTCTCCCATAATAATAAAGTTCAAAATCTCTGAGTGCATCGGTGAACAAACAATTACGACGAATTACTCCATATCAGGTACACAATACGAGGGAGCGGTTTCCACAGATTCACCGCTTCCCTTCAAATTTTGTTCCCAGCGAAGTCACAGAACTTGTATCTCCAAGCTGCCCATGTCGGCAAAACGTCCAAGCAATTTCACGCCACAACGTGTAACGGTCATCACACTCGTTCGGCAGCCGTTGACTCTCGTATCAACGGCGAATGACACGAGATCTCGAGGGTTCCCGTCGAAGGCTAACAACCAACTCGCTTTGCCTGCGAAGCCGCAAGATAAGACACGCGAAAAGCAAAGATAGCTTACCTCAACCACAATCGATCTCAACGATACATGAACAAAATAAAACTGGCGCCAGCTCGCCACGGCTCACGGAGCAGACGCGGACGGGAGATCACTCTAGCGAAAATATGGGCTGAAAATGAGGATATCCATTGAGATACGGATTCTGACAAATTGTAGATTATTACTACGCAGAGTCTGTGAAGGAGTATCTCGTAATGGCAAAGCTGGTCGAATGTTCATGTGCTACTGCCGTACGGAACGGTGAAACTACCACTAGGCGCTAAATGATTGGACGTCCGCGACTCTTGACAGAACGTGGGGTTCGGAAGCTTGTCTGCTCTGCAAAATAGGATAGATGGTGATCTGTGACATCTCTGCCAAAAGAGCACAATGCTGGTACACGTACAAAGTTTCGGACCACACCTTTCGTTGTGGTACACTGTTGAACATGGAGCTGCTCAGCAGACCACACCTACGTGTTAACATGTTGACCCAACGACATCGTCACTTACGACTGCAGTGGGAACGAGACCATCGAGATTCACCCATCGATCGACGGAAACGTGTCGGCTCTTCGGTTGAATGACATTTTTGCTGCACTGGGCCGACGGTAGTCTCCACAAACGCTGTCATCGAGGCGAACGGCGGTTCGAAACGTGCAGCGCGCCATGGACGCAGGGTAGTGAGAGCAGCATTGTGGTATGGGTGACATTCTCCTGTTTTTGGATGAGGCCGGTAATAGTAATCGAAGAACACTGACAACTGAGAATCACCTGCATCCCTTCATGCTTGATGTCTTCCCCTACTGCGATGGCAACTTTCAGCAGTATAACTGTCCGTATTTCGAGGCCAGAACCGCGTTACTGCGGTTTGAGGAGCATTATAGTGAACTCGCGTTGATGTCTTGGGACCGAATTCACCTAATGTATGGAACCCACCTGGGTCGCTATCGGGAGTCGTCACTGCGTGCGCAAAACAACGGACCATTTTTTGCACGAATTACGTGAGCTGTAGATGAACATCTAAGGCCACCAACCTTGGCAACCTACCAACAAACTATCAGATTCTTGATAAGCAGATTCAGTGATGTATTTTGTTCCAGAGACGGAAGGCAGTTAAATGTGGCGCAGATCTAACAAAAATAATTTGGATCACAGAATAAAGAAAGGTGCTGGGTACACAAATTTAAGTGGGAATAGCGCCACATGCAAAATTGTAATAATAGTATTGTATATACCATTCTTTATTTTTATTGTGCACGAAGACTCGGCACAACAACGTTTGAGTATGGGATGTTTAGTTATTATTAAATAACATTTTCGTCCTTTTACAAGTCCAGTCCTTTCCATATCTAATTTCTTCAGTCTTAATGAATTCCAACTAGATAAAAATTAAGCAGCTCGAAACAGTGCCGACTTTGGATCATTTTAATTGTGCATGCGCTTCTCTCTAATGGTGGAATCGAACTAAAACATTGGTAGACTACGTCTTCCACAACAGAAGGGAAAGCAAACAAGAAACTAAGGACAAACTTATCTGTGAGTTTACGTAGTCTTAGATCGAGACTATTCAGTGGATTATTACTTAATACATTACTGAAAAATTAGGATTTATAGTCAAAATAGGAGGAGGAAAAGAAAAACATGCGAGATCATACATAACATAAGAAAGCTGCTGTTGGTTCATGGATCACAATTATATTGATAGCACAATAAAATTAGAATCGTGGCAAAAGTCTGTTTTCAAATGAACTACGTGTGGGTTCAAATGTTCAAATAAGCCGGCCAGAGTGGCCGAGCTGTTCTAGGCGCTACAGTCTGGAACCGCGTGACCGCTACGATCGCAGGTTCGAATCCTGCCTCGGGCATGGATTTGTGTGATGTCCTTAGGTTAGTTAGGTTTAAGTAGTTCTAAGTCCTAGGGGACTGATGACCTCAGAAGTTAAGTCCCATAATGCTGAGAGCCATTTGAACCATTGTTTTGTTGAAATGTGTGTGAATCCCTAAGGGACCAAACTGCTGAGGTCTTCGGTCCGTAGACTTACACACTACTTAAACTAACTTACGCTAAGGACATCACACACATCCATGCAAGAGGGAGGGGCCACGCAGTCTGTGACATGGTGCCTCTAGCCGCGCGGCCACTCAGAGCGGCAAAACTACGAGTTAAATGACTACAACATACGAGTTATTCCAGTGGAGGTAATGCTGTTGTATCTACGGGACGACGTAAGAAAGAAGATGAATTAAAGTTTACAGAACTGTGTAAAATCAGATAATAGCAGGCCGTTAAAAATTAAGAACACTGATACAGCACAGCGTTTGCTTTAGAATTTGTTTATCATAATATATTGTTTTCATTAAACAATCATAAAACGAACAAATGGTTAATAAATGAATATGCCTTCGCATGAATATTATCACGAGATTATTAGTGAGTGCATCTGTGAATACAAAATGGTATAAAATATTCAAAATTCTGAGGAAAGCAGCTCAAGATAGGGAGAAAGACTGGTAACATACAATATGTACATATGCTCATTTGTGAAATATGTACATTTGTAAAAATATGAGGAAGAACTACAGAACTAGTTGAATGGAATGGACAATGTAGAGCGCAGACTGAGAGTCAGTCGAAGAAAGACAAAAGTAATGAAGATCAGCGGCAACGGGAATAGCGATAAATTTAATTGAGAACCATGATGTAGCCGAGGCGAAGGAATTCTTTTGTATGGAAGCACAATAACACATGATGGATGAAGCAAGGAATAAAAATGTATGGGAATGGGCACAGTCAAACAGGAATTCTGGCCAGGAGAAGTCTGCTGGTATAAAACATTGACCTATATCTGAGGAAGAAATTTCTGATAATGTACGTTTGGGGTATATGGTTTTTGTGGTGGTGACAGTGAGAAAACCGTAAAAGAAAATCGAAGCGATTGAGATGTGATGTAACAGAAAATTAGGTGGACTGCTAGTATTAGAAACCAGAAGGTACTTCACAGAATCTATGACGAGAGGAACATGTATTTTCAAGAAATAACTTCCAGAATACTGGAGGCTAGCTAAAAAATATACAAGACAGAGATTCGGATATTTCGAACAAACAATTGAGGACTTTGGGTGCAAGTGCAGCTCTTACATGAAGAGGTCAGCATGGGAGGAAACCGTAGAGAACCGCATCAAACCAGACAGAAGCCTGTCAGAAGCACTGTATATCATCATTTCATTGTATATTCGGCCAAGGGAACACAAACAGAACACTACAATGACCACGCACTCTTCAGTCATCTAGACAATGTAAATACATTCTGTTCTCTTCATAAGGATCTGAAGGGATGGAATAGCAACCTGTCTCCGGTAAGACCTTCCCTCTGACTGCTATACGTATTTCGTAAGTTGTCCTCAGCAGTCAAGCGACTTTTCAGGGGGATGGGAAACTCACTTTTGGTAATATCTAAATCTGTTACCGTAGTATCCCAACAGACTTAAAACGTGATACGGAGACACAATGCCAGTGGCACCAATAGCAGTGCGTTTCTATTAGCGTCCAAGAGTCCAAGATACACCAACTGTTCAGTTTGATGAATAGACACTAAGTACAAAGCCCCTGTTACAGTACAGAATGAGGTAACGTAGTTGCTAAGTCACAGCATTTGTAACGAAGGAAGCGAGGCTCAAGTATTCGTTCAGTTCACCATATCTAAACTTTCTGTAGTTTACGTGGAGAGCTTAAAGCGATTTCTAGTTATTTTGAAAAGATCACATCCAGTATCCATCCTTATCCTTATCCTTACCCGGTCAGGGTGTGTACTTTGTCTCCACTAATGTCGTCGTCGAGAGGACGTTCAGCCGTTCTGCACAGACCATCCCCCATGTGATCACATGTTGACCCAACGACATCGTCAATTACGATTGCAGTGGGCACGAGACAATCGGGATTCCAGCATCGATCAATGTAAACTTGTCGGCTCCTCCGATGAATCACATTTTTGTTACACTAGGTCGATGGTGGTCTCCTCAAACGCAGGCATCGAGATGAACGGCGGCTCTAACGTGCAGCGCGCCCAGAAGCAGGATGGTGGAAGCTGAAAAATGTTGTGGGAGACATTCTTCTGCGATTGCATAGGGCCTGTGGTGGTAACCGAAGACACACTGATGGCTGTGAAACACCTGCGTCTTTTCGTTCTTGATATCTTTCCTGGTGGTGATGTCATCTTCAGCAGTATAACTGTCCTTCTCTAGGAACCAGAATGGTGCTACAGTGGGTTTGAGGAGCATTAGAGTGAACTCACGTTGATATCTCGGCGACCAAATTCGCCTGATGGAAATCCTATGGAACCCATCTGGGTGTCTGTCGAGCACCATCACCGCGTACGCAAATCAGTGGACCGTTATTTACTCGAATTATATGACCTGTGAATGCCACATGGCCCACAAACATACTAATGATTTGTCTGATACCTGATTCTCAAAATCAGTGATGTATTTCGTCCCAAAGAACGACAAACAAGCTATTAAGGAGTTGGTCATAATAAGAGCCAAAGAAACTGGAAAACCTGCCTATCGTGTAGGGCCCCTGAAAGCACGCAGAAGTGCTGCAACACGACGTGGCGTGGACTTGACAAATGTCTGAAGTAGTCCAGAGAGGACTAACACCATGAATGGCTGTCCATAAATCCGTAAGAGAACGAGGGGGTGGAGATCTCTTCTGAACAGCACATTCCAAGGCATCCCAGACATGCCCAATGATGGCTGGGGAATTTGGTGGCCAACGGAAGTGTTTAAACTCAGAAGAGTGTTCCTGGAGGCACCCTGTTGCAATTCTGTCCTTGTGGAGTGTAGCATTGTCCTGGTGGAATTGCCCAAGTACGTCGATATGCACAATGGAAATGAATGGATGCAGGTGATCAGACAGGATGCTTACGTGTCACCTGTCAGAGTCGTATCTAGACGTATCAGGCTCCCGTATCATTCCAGCTGCACACATCCCACACAATTATACAGCCTCCACTAGCTTTAACTGTCCCTTGTTGGCATGCAGGGTACATGGATTCATGAGGTTGTCTCCATACCGGTACACGTTCATCCGCTCGATACAATTTGAAACGAGACTCGTCCGCCCAGGTAACATGTTTCCAGTCATCAACAGTCCAATGTCAGTGTTGATAGGTCCAGGCGAGGCGAGCATTCTGTCGTGCAATCATCAAGGGTATACGCATGGGCCTTCGGCTTCGAAAGCCCATATCGATGATGCTTGGTTGAATGGTTCTCACGCTGACACTCGTAGATGACCCAGCATTGAAATCTGCAGCAGTGTGATGAAGGGTTGCACTCCCGTCACGTTGAACGTCTCTTCAGTCGTCGTTGGTCCCGTCCTTGGATGATATTTTTCCGGCCGCAGCGATGTCGGATTCCTAATATTCATGGTACACTCGTGAAATGGTCACACGGGAGAGTCTCCACTTCATCTCTACCTCTGGGATGCTGTGTCCCATCGCTCTTGCACTGTACTATAGCACCACGTCCAAACTCACTTAAATCTTGATAACCTGTCATTATAGCAGCAGTGACCGATCTTACAAGTGCGCCAGACACTTACTGTCTTATATAGGCGTTGCCGACAGCAGCGCTGTTTTCTGTCTTTTTACACATCTCAGTTTTTGAATACGCATGCCTATACCAGTTTATTTGGCGTTTCAGTGTATAGTGTTCCTGGCACTACACAGACAATGTTTGGGAGGACACCATGGCACAGTGTCGTGCAGACGTCACACCCTTGTGTAAAGATGGCATCCCGTAGGTAACGAGAACGTAGTCCTGCCTACCACAGCCTCAGAGGGACGACGAGAGACACACACAGACAGCTTTTCTTTCCCCGCAAAATTCTTCTCTGTAGAGGGACACAGTTGAACTGACAAGAAATTCGTTGAGTGTGGGGTCCTGTGTTCAATATTTTGTGAGTCTCATTTGGAAGTGTGTTAATGATAATGACAGGAAGTGCAGAGATCATCTTTCTTTGCGACGTATGTATTACATTTCATAAAATGGACATAGTCGACATTCAAGAAATGCTCAAAACAAATCACCACGCACTTGCACCAAGAACACCGACTGAAAATGTCGCCACAGTGATCACAAAGGTTCGCACCATCAAGATAGAAGGCGAACTCATTTGGAGTTACGAACCCTGCAGGACGTTCAGTTAGATGTAGAGGCTTAAAGAATGCGTACAGAATCATACTTGTGCAACAAGGTGATGCAAACTGATGAAGTGTGATAGCATGTGACCGGATGCGAAACAGTCCGTCGTGGAGAATTCGTGAAACTGGCTGTCCTTTAATACGTACGTAGCTGCAGCTAATACGATAATATGTTCCATAGGCATAGAAAGAAACGAACATCCAGAAGCTGAATTTGTCCATTGGCTCCAGGTGGTATGACCTGCAATGTGACACACTTTTCAGGGAGTATAATTTGCTATAAAGGAATCTGATTTTTATACGCAGTCAAGGACTCAAGCAAAAGCAAATAATTTTAACCAGCTATTGGCCAAAAGCAGTGCTCATACTATAGTTGTAGCTCTCTTACGCCAATTTTCCCTCTCTTGCTTGCTGCGACGTAAACATCCCCTACTGCCCTGGAGAAACCACGTGCACTCGAAAGAATCGTAGGGGACAGAGCACCTCCAGATTCTCGCAGAACAATAACTAACTTCCCAGCCAATTTACCATCCTGATTAACAGTCGGCATAATTGGATTCGAATGCGTTAAGGCATTAATGTCAGTTAATATTTATACAACTTTCTTGGTAACTCTAATTCCCAAGGTTCCTCTCATATGCATTTCCCTTTCAAATCCTGATTGGTCGGAGTTGAAAACAGATTCATTACTGAACGATGGGATAATTTTGCATATATCATGCGATGTTTGCTTTGTTTATCGTTGCCATTGCTCTGCTTTGTATCAACACCACTAACACAGTAGTACTGTTGTCAGTTACTCGTCAACTAAACAGTTCAACTACGCCCCGTACCCTCATGATATGCTCATCAAAGGATATCTTCAACCGCTCCCTGCTCCCATTAGGAGCCATTATTTTGGCTGCATGGTAGACAACATGTGAGGAATCGAATGCCGTAAACGTCACTAGCCTATTGTGAGCTCGCAATCAAGGGCTTTCTTGTGAGTCTTAAGCGGTTGGGATGTTACGCTTTCTTCGGTTTTAAACACAATAATGTGATCTTAACCACTGAAGTAGGCCTCTCAAGAGCCCAGTGGCGGTGTTCCACCAGCGTCCCCATGTAATAATGTCTGTGTCCTGTAAACTTGCTGTAACGGCGGCTCAAGCACAGAATTGTAATGAGACAGTGAGTTAATGCTTCTGGCATCCTTCTTCCATCTTCTTATTTTATTTCGAAGTCGGTGGAACTACACAATTGGGTTATGAAAAAATGCGCATTATCCACGAATTATACTGATAAATGGTACACATCACTTTCTAATAAAATTGTATGTGATATTATTAACCTGTACTCGTAATAAAGTATAATTACTATTGTTTGTTTTTCGTGTTACTTACGTTAACTGCAAAAGGAAGATAACATCCCGATTTCCTATGTAACTGGCGAAGCAGCACGCCACTCACTGAAAGTCTGTGGCAGCAATGATGTTTGCAGTGGTGCCTACGTGGAGGAACAAGGGTCGGCTGGGATCAACGACAAAAGGTAGCGGATTGTCAAGCAGGAGACTAGCGCTACAGCCAAAGACTTTCAATGTTAGGTGCAAGTACTTGCTAAGGGAAATCTCTGTAATACACTAATGAAGACAGGTGAGCTGTTTACGGGTAAAGAGAGAGAGAGAGAGAAAGAGAGAGAGAGAAAGTCGCACAGTTGCTGTGAGTGACTTTTGACTAGAGGCCAGCCTCGGTTTGTATTTGCATCTGTCTTGGCTCATGTCTGCTATTGGTCGCCCGTCCTCAAGCCTGTTTGTCAGTGTGATTATAGCAACAGGTATGTTGGTCGCTGTGTACTAGACCACATACGGTGTTAATTCGATATTAGGAATGCTAATTTCTGACGTACGCTGCGCTAGTCACAGCCGAAGGTAACAGCAGGTATTCTGGTCATGCTACCATTTATACAAAACCATGTGCTCTCAGGATACTGTATAATAAGACGAACAGTTGTTTTTCTCGGTAAATTATTCTCAACTTACATCCGAATTCGGACGTAGATAACTTTCCCCATGACATTCTATAAATATCGCTTTGGGTTGACGCGATAAATGATAATAACGAACGGCAGGTTTAGCAGAGGCAAGACTCGTTGGAAGAACTGTGGTGTCACCGCAAGACACCACACTTGCTAGGTGGTAGCCTTTAAATCGGCCGCGGTCCGTTAGTATACGTCGGACCCGCGTGTCGCCACTATCAGTGATTGCAGACCGAGCGCCGCCACACGGCAGGTCTAGAGAGACTTCCTAGCACTCGTCCAGTTGTACAACCGACTTTGCTAGCGATGGTTCACTGACAAAATACGCTCTCATTTGCCGAGACGATAGTTAGCATAGCCTTCAGCTACGTCATTTGCTACGACCTAGCAACGTGCCATGTTCAGTTACTATTGATATTGTGAATAATGTACAGTCAAGAGCGACGCTCATCGTGAATGGATTAAAGTTAAGTATTCCACCAGCTACGTCCGTTTTTCTAAATTCTAATTTCCTTGACCTGCCAGACCTCACGCCAGCCTGCGTGAGCTAAAACGCGTGCCTTTCGGCTTCCTCTCATAACCCGGTGTTGGCTCTCCTGCCAACCCACAACAAGAACCATCAGGAAGTGTATTTCACCCACAAAGGAGGTCGTTTACAAAAACCTCGTTCGACCAATATTTTAATACTGCTAGTCATCCAGGGATTCGTACCACATAGGACTGATAGAGCAAACAGAGAAGATACAAAGAAGAGCAGCGAGTTTATTTACAGGTTCGTTTAACATGAGCGAAAGCGTCATGGAGATGGTCAGCCAACTCCCGTGGCAGATGATGCAAGAGAGGCGTCCTGTATCGTAATATGGTTTACTGCTGAAGTTCCGGGATCATGCATTACGTGGAGAGTCATCCAATACACTGCTTCCTCCCACGTATTATGGCGAAACTATTACGAAGGTAAAATTAGAGAGATTCGAGCCCACACGGAGGCTCACCGGTAATCGTTCTGCCCGCAAACCATTCACGACTGGAACAGAAATGGAAGGGGTTGGATGGGGGGACGGTTAACAGCGCTACCTGAGGTACCTTCCACCATACGCCGTAGGCTGGCTCGCGGAATATAGATGTAGATGAAGAAATTATGCCAAGGTGTTTTTTTTTATATATATAAATGCAGAAGACTGTGGTGACAGCTATTTGAAACTATACATACTGTGAAAAATAATTCTTCCCTTCTTTTGTTGTTATAAAATGCTAATAGACAGTGGTATAATCAACTTGCGGAAATAATGTGGACTGAATGGCACTGAAGCGCCGAAGAAACTGGTATAGGCATGGGTATTCAAATACAGAGATATGTAAACAGGCAGAATACGACACTGCGGTCGGCAACGCCTATTCAAGACAACAAGTGTCTGGCGCAGCTGTTAGATCGGTTACTGCTGCTACAATGGCAGGTTATCAAGATTTATGTGAGTTTGAACACGCTGTTATAGTCGGCGCACGAGCGATTAAACACAGCAGCTCCGTGGTAGCGATGAAATGGGGATTTCCCCGTACGACCATTTCACAAATGTACCGTGAATATGAGGAATCCTGTAAAACATCAAATCTCCGACATCGCTGCGGGCGGAAAAAGACTGTGCAAGAACGAGACCAACGACGGCTGAAGAGAATCGTTCAACGTGACAGAAGTGTAGCCCTTCCGCAAATTGCTGCAGATTTCAATGCTCGGCCATCAACAAGTGTCAGCGTGCGAACCATTCAACGAAACATCATCGATACGGGCTTTCGGAACCGAAGGCCCACTCGTGTACCATTGATGACTGCACGGCACAAAGCCTGACACCTTGTCTGGGCCCATCAACACCGACATTGGACTGTTGAAGACTGGAAACATGTTGCCTGGTCGGACGAGTCTCGTTTCAAATTGTATCGAGCGCATGGACGTTTACGGGTCTGGAGACACCGTCATAAATCCATGGACCCTGCATGTCAGCAGGCTACTGTTCAAGCTGGTGGAGGCTCTTTAATGGTGTGGGGCGTGTGCAGTTAGAGTGATATGGCACCCCTGATACGTCTAGATACGACTCTGACGGGTGACACGTACGTAAGGATCCTGTCTGATCACCTGCATCCGTTCATGTCCACTGTGCATTCCGATGGACTTGAGCTATTCCAGCAGGACAATACGACACGTCCAGAATTGCTACAGCGTGGCTACAGAAACACTCTTCTGAGTTTAAATACTTCCGTTGCCCACCAAACTCCCTAGACACGAACATTATTGGGCATATCTGGGGTGCTTTGCAACGTTCTATTCAGAAGTGCTCTCCACCCCGTCAGTTCCCTCCAGCAACACTTTAGACATAAGTCGAGTCCATGCCAGGTAGTGTTACGGCACTTCTGGGTGCTCGCGGGGGTCCTACACGACATTAGGCAGACGTACGAGTTTCTTTGGTTCTTCAGTGTAGTTCTGCGAACATTGCCACTTCTTCAATATTTTTCTTATACTTTTTGAGAAACTAACTTATATTTTTACACGAAGAGCTAACAGTTTTATGTAGTAAAGGTATTCTATAAGGAAATGAAACATTAAAGGTCGTACATACTCGTAATTGACAATGGCTGGAGTAAAGAGAATGCGAAATGTAGAGTGGCATAGCAAAATAAGCGTTTATGGAAAATGAGAAATTTTTAACTTCGAAGATAAATTTAAAGTTTAGTAACTACTTTGAAAAACTATTTGGAGCATGGCTTTGTACAGAGGCGAAACACGGACGACAAGCAGTTCACACAAGAAAAGAACAGAAATTTTTGAAATGTAGTTCCACAGAAAAATGTCGAAGTACTTCATCGAACTGGGGTGGAAACAAATGTATACTAAATAAATGTGGTTTCGTTTATAAGATGCATTCTGAGGCATCAAGAAGTACTTTATTTGGTAACGGAGGAAACTGGAAAGGGAGGTTTGACTGGATTGTGGAGGAGGACGAAAACTTGTTTTCTGCAACCACGTTCAATTGGATGTAGATTGCAATAGTTATGTAGAGATGAACGCAGCTGCGCTAGATAGGTGAGTGCTGTATCAAACCAGTCGTCGGACTGAAGGTCACAACAACGTGCCGACTTATTCCTGTATGGAAACGTTACGCTGAAAACGATGTTAATCTGGATTGATTGAAAGCAGCACAAAGTAGACCAACGCTTGTTATTACTGTGCTACTAACACCGAGTGCTTACGATTAAACTGACCTCGTTCTGTTTGATGCAGTGCCAGCTGTATACATTGAAGGGATATTCATTAATTGGTGCGCTTGTGGAATATGCTGAATTAAAAAAAAAAGTAGCAGCGTTGCACTCCCGGAATATCGCCGACAGAAACAGTTGTGAAGATGCCCCATGTCAATAAATTGGCTAGACAATATGATGAAGAATTCTGAAAAACAGGTTAGTTAGGCGGTGCAGCAAGGACAGGGAGGCGGCTCATTTGTATGGCAGTCGTTGCTGTTACCCTCTGTACAACACATGCCTCGAATTTTGGAGCCAGTCCTCGAGCTGTGTCAAGGGTACCGTCTCTCTCCTGGTCAACAGTGCAAAAGATTTTGGGGCGCATTTTACACTGGTACCCATAGAAGATTCTGAATGTGCACCAAATGAAGCCACAAGACAGCCTACAACACCGTGACTTGGTCCTTCTTTTTTTGTGCACACACAGAAATGGATGAAATGTGGCCGGGGTAGATTCTTTGGACGTACAAGGTACATTACACTATGCACGGTGCCATGAATGTTTAGAAATATCGCATTGGTGGCTCTATTCCACTATATGTTGTGCATGGACATCCACTGCACTCAGCTTATATGACTGTGTGGTGTGGTTTCACAAGCTCCTTCATTATCAGTCCTTTTTTCCCTTCTTCTGTTTCTAAGATATGAAGCCTCACGGTCCTGTTAGGTATACAGTGACATCTACATGTTATAAGATCCTCCTCGTGCAACATCCGATTCCAGTTTTTCAAGAAAGAAACTGTGTCCACACCATTATTTTCTTGCAAGAGGGGCGACATATGTCACCTGCCAGCACCCAAACAGCTTACAGAGCGAAATTTTCGCCTGATGGTGGACAGCAGAGCTATAATGTTTTTCAGCATACTCTGCGAATGCACCTCCGATATTTCAGCGTCCTGCGATGTATAGGGCCCGCACTGCACCACTCTCAACGCCCCCAATTTAATTACAACCGCGCAGCACATGGTAGAGGTTGGCTCAAATGGTTCAAATGGCTCTGAGCACTGTGGGACTTAACATCTCAAGTCATCAGTCCCCTAGAACTTAGAGCTACTTAAACCTAACTAACCTAAGGACATCACACACATCCACGCCCGAGGCAGGAGTCGAACCTGCGACCGTAGCGGTCGCGCGGTTCCAGACTGAAGCGCCTAGAACATGGTAGAGGTTCAGTAGCATATTAGGTAGTCTTGGTTTAGCAGTTGTAGATCTTTATTTCTTTCACTACTATTTTTTATTCACTGTGCCTTACAAATTATTTCTTGGCAGCTTCAAGAGTCAACAGGAGATGCTGATAGTTTAAATCTTCCACTGGGTAAAATGTATTCACGTGTAGCTGTCTACGATGGGAATCACTTGTAGAAGTAATAACTGGTACGATCGTCTCAATATGTTCCTCAGCGTTGTATACGTCACTCTGTTTCCTAACTTCTGTCTAACTGCGAAAGAGTTATGATTCGTCATATTTCCAATCGTTGCGTAGCTTGCGTCTAGCGACAGAGCACTTACGGTGCTTGTAGCACTGGATCCATTGCCAAGTGTTCAGCACTCTTCAGTGAGGAAATAGTAATGGGTGGTACAATTATTTATGTGTTGTTTAGTGTTAATAAGGAAAGTATTGTCACTCCCTCTGATGGGGACAATGATAACTATATGAACATCTACAACCAAAATCCAGTCCAGCCCGTGGGTAGCACCTCTTACATTAATTCACAAAACTGGATGGATCTCTCAGAGCTTGTAGGGATCTTAAGGCTATCAGTGCTCAGTCTGTCATTGACAGTAGGCGAATGTTATTCTACTAAACCGTATCAACAGCTCCCTTTCATGCCAAATGTTTCACACATTTTGGCTCCATTAAACGCACTGTTGTCGTTGTGCTCGATGATGGATATAAGACTTATGAGAAATCAAGATGCGTTCATAGGTTTGTGTCCACAGAAAAAGCGGGTTGTCTGCGTTAAAGTGTGCAAAATATTCGAAATTCAAAGAAACATAGATGTAAACTATAGGAAAAAAATAGTAAAATGCAATATGCGTAAGAATCCAGAAGAATCAATAAGAAGTGTTCGGATTAAAGTGTAAAAGATGGATTCAGTTTTTCTCACCTACTGTTCAGTTTTACTCGCAGATGATTTTAACAGAAAAACAGTTCATGGTTTCTTAAACAAATATTTAGCTTACATCCAAGTGAATTATTATTACAGTATCATGTAAAAATTTGTAGTCTTTCGAAGAAGAACTTTCGCTAACGACGTTTCCCCTTTATGTACATACATATATGACAGTATGTCCGCCTGATTGTTATAGTATCGTGCATTTTTGTTATAGTATTGTGCAAAAATTTATAAGAAACTGGTCAAAAATTTTTTGAGACATTTGTTGACAATTTTAGAGTACTGGGTAAAAATTTGAAGTAAATCAGTGAAGGTCTCTTCAAGTATTTCCTGACAACAAATCTCTCTCTCTCTCTCACTCTCTCTCTCTCTCTCTCTCTCTCTCTCTCTCTCTCTCTCTCTCTCTCTATATATATATATATATATATATATATATATATATATATATATATATATATGGTGTAAACGGTATAAGGCGCCAAAATTATACAGATGGTACATCTCGGTGTGCTTGATAAAAAAAAGTCTAATGACATTTTCTTGTATCATGTACTATATTTTTGTATTATTAAAACCTCATTCTGCCAACGGCCTCGCCAAAGAGGGCGGAGGAGTGGATAGAGGTTCAGGGCACTCTCTTGTCCTAGGGGTGGGAAATTGCCCCTAAAGGCGGAAGAATCAGCAATGATCAACAACATGAGGATGCAGAAGGCAATGGAAATCACTGCATTAAAGACACGTAACGTGTATCCACAGGACATGTGGGCCGGCCGAAGTGGCCGTGCGGTTAAAGGCGCTGCAGTCTGGAACCGCGAGGCCGCTACGGTCGCAGGTTCGAATCCTGCCTCGGGCATGGATGTTTGTGATGTCCTTAGGTTAGTTAGGTTTAACTAGTTCTAAGTTCTAGGGGACTAATGACCTCAGCAGTTGAGTCCCATAGTGCTCAGAGCCATTTTTTTTGAACAGGACATGTGGCCTGTATTTGAAGAAGTGTCATGATGATCCCTCCATCGGCAAAAGATTCCGGAATAGTCCCCCATTCGGATCTCTGGGAGGGGGCTGCCAAGGGGGAGGTTACCATGAGAAAAAGATTGAATAATCAACGAAAGGATAACGTTCTACGAGTCGGGGCGTGGAATGTCAGAAGCTTGAACGTGGTAGGGAAACTAGAAAATCTGAAAAGGGAAATGCAAAGGCTCAATATAGACATAGTAGGGGTCAGTGAAGTGAAGTGGAAGGAAGACAAGGATTTCTGGTCAGATGAGTATCGGGTAATATCAACAGCAGCAGAAAATGGTATAACAGGTGTAGGATTCGTTATGAATAGGAAGGTAGGGCAGAGGGTGTGTTACTGTGAACAGTTCAGTGACCGGGTTGTTCTAATCAGAATCGACAGCAGACCAACACCAACAATGATAGTTCAGGTACACATGCCGACATCGCAAGCTGAAGATGAACAGATAGAGAAAGTGTATGAGGATATTGAAAGGGTAATGCAGTATATAAAGGGGGACGAAAATCTAATAGTCATGGGCGACTGGAATGCAGTTGTAGGGGAAGGAGTAGAAGAAAAGGTTACAGGAGAATATGGGCTTGGCACAAGGAATGAAAGAGGAGAAAGACTAATTGAGTTCTGTAACAAGTTTTAGCTAGTAATAGCGAATACCTTGTTCAACAATCACAAGACGGGGAGGTATACTTGGAAAAGGTCGGGAGATACGGGAAGATTTCAATTAGATTACATCATGGTCAGACAGAGATTCCGAAATCAGATACTGGATTGTAAGGCGTACCCAGGAGCAGATATGGACTCAGATCACAATATAGTAGTGATGAAGAGTAGGCTGAAGTTCAAGACATTAGTCAGGAAGAATCAATACGCAAAGAAGTGGGATACGGAAGTACTAAGGAATGACGAGATACGTTTGAAGTTCTCTAACGTTGTAGATATAGCAATAAGGAATAGCGCAGCAGGAGTACAGTTGAAGAGGAATGGACATCTCTAAAAAGGGCCATCACAGAAGTTGGGAAGGAAAACATAGGTACAAAGAAGGTAGCTGCCAAGAAACCATGGGTAACAGAAAAAAATTCTTCAGTTGATTGATGAAAGAAGGAAGTACAAACATGTTCCGGGAAAATCAGGAATACAGAAATACAAGTCGCTGAGGAATGAAATAAATAGGAAGTGCAGGGAAGCTAAGACGAAATGGCTGCAGGAAAAATGTGAAGACATCGAAAAAGGTATGATTGTCGGAAGGACAGACTCAGCATACAGGAAAGTCAAAACAACCTTTGGTGACATTAAAAGCAACGGTGGTAACATTAAGAGTGCAACGGGAATTCCACTGTTAAATGCAGAGGAGAGAGCAGATAGGCGGAAAAAATACATTGAAAGTCTCCATGAGGTTGAAGATTTGTCTGATGTGATAGAAGAAGAAACAGGAGTCGATTTAGAAGAGATATGGGATCCAGTATTAGAATCGGAATTTAAAAGAGCTTTGGAGAACTTACGGTCAAATAAGGCTGAAGGGATAGATAACATTCCATCAGAATTTCTAAAATCACTGGGGGAAGTGGCAACAAAACGACTATTAACGTTGGTGTGTAGAATATATGAGTCTGGCGATATACCATCTGACTTTCGGAAAAGCATCATCCACACAATTCAAAAGACCGGAAGAGCTGACAAGTGCGAGAATTATCGCACAATCAGCTTAACAGCTCATGCATCGAAGCTGCTTACATGAATAATATACAGAAGAATGGAAAAGAAAATTGAGAATGCGCTATTTGACGATCAGTTTGGCTTTAGGAAAAGTAAAGGGACGAGAGAGGCAATTCTGACGTTACGGCTAATAATGGAAGCAAGGCTAAAGAAAACTCAAGACACTTTCATAGGATTTGTCGACCTGGAAAAAGCGTTCGACAATATAAAATGGTGCAAGCTGTTCGAGATTCTGAAAAAAGTAGGGGTAAGCTATAGGGAGAGACGGGTCATATACAATATGTACAACAACCAAGAGGGAATAATAAGAGTGGACGATCAAGAACGAAGTGCTCGTATTAAGAAGGGTGTAAGACAAGGCTGTAGCCTTTCGCCCCTACTCTTCAATCTGTACATCGAGGAAGCAATGATGGAAATAAAAGAAAGATTCAGGAGTGGAATTAAAATACAAGGTGAAAGGATATTAATGATACGATTCGCTGATGACATTGCTATCCTGAGTGAAAATGAAGAAGAATTAAATGATCTGCTGAACGGAATGAACAGTCTAATGAGTACACAGTATGGTTTGAGAGTAAATCTGAGATAGACGAAGGTAATGAGAAGTAGTAGAAATGAGAACAGCGAGAAACTTAACATCAGGATTGATGGTCACGAAGTCAATGAAGTTAAGGAATTCTGCTACCTAGGCAGTAAAATAACCAATGACGGACGGAGCAAGGAGGACATCAAAAGCAGACTCGCTATGGCAAAAAAGGCATTTCTGGCCAAGTGAAGTCTACTAATATCAAATACCGGCCTTAATTTGAGGAAAAATTTCTGAGGATGTACGTGTGGAGTACAGAATTGTATGGTAGTGAAACATGGACTGTGGGAAAACCGGAACAGAAGAGAATCGAAGCATTTGAGATGTGGTGCTACAGACGAATGTTGAAAATTAGGTGGACTGATAAGGTAAGGAAGGAGGAGGTTCTACGCAGAATCGGAGAGGAAAGGAATATGTGAAAAACACTGATAAGGAGAAGGTTCAAACGGCTCTGAGCACTATGGGACTTAACTTCTAAGGTCATCAGTCCCCTAGAACTTAGAACTACTTAAACCTAACTAACCTAAGGACATCACACCCATCCATGCCCGAGGCAGGATTCGTACCTGCGACCGTAGCAGTCGCGCGGTTCCAAACTGTAGCGCCTAGCTTGGCCACTCCGGCCGGCTAAGGAGAAGGGTCAGGATGATAGGACATCTGCTAAGACGTGAGGGAATGACTTCCATGGTACTAGAGGGAGCTGTCGAGGGCAAAAACTGGAGAGGAAGACAGAGATTGGAATACATCAAGCAAATAATTGAGACGTAGGTTGCAAGTGCTGCTCTGAGATGAAGAGGTTAGCACAGGAAAGGAATTCGTGGCGGGCCGCGTCAAACCAATCAGTAGACTGATGACAAAAAAAAAAAATGTTCGTAGGATAGATAGTATACGCAATTCTCAGTACACGGCGTACCGAGCTTATTGCCTACAATGATGAGGCGGCCAGAGAAAGGCAACGAGCCGACCAGAGGATTGAAATCATTAGACGCGTACAACGACGTGGTGTGATAATCAAGTGGTACCGAAAAAATCATGCTGCGCACTGTGTAACAAAAACCACTCTGAGAATTCACGTCGTGGAGGGAAATCTTGTTCTTCCAATGCTTGTACGCGTTGAATGTGGTAAGGCCGCAGATGCTCCTCTTGCGAAGTGCGATGAACGGCAGTGTGCGATATACCCACGTGGCGGGCGATGGTTCTAGTACTCTGAGAAGAATCCTCGTGGATGTGGTCCACAATTCTTTCCTCAGCTTCCAATGTACGATTGGCGCGTTGTGGGCCTCTGCCTTCTGCGCGGGGCAGTAAAGAGCCAGTATCTCTCAATCTAAGGAAATTAAATACGTACTCGTCAGTTGTATTCTGTCATGATGTAACAAAAACGGAAAGCATATCAGAACAGAAGATACGTTTCGCATACGGACAAAAATTTACAAAGGTGCAGATAACTACTGTACTTAATTAAGATGTAAATGCATAATAATCGCATACAAGTAGAGAATTATAATGACGCCGGCCGCGGTGGTCTCGTGGTTCTAGGCGCGCAGTCAGGAACCGTGCGACTGCTACGGTCGCAGGTTCGAATCCTGCCTCGGGCATGGATGTGTGTGATGTCCTTAGGTTAGTTAGGTTTAAGTAGTTCTAAGTTCTTGGGGACTGATGACCACAGCAGTTGAGTCCCATAGTGCTCAGAGCCATTTGAATTACAATGACACAAACCTTTGGTGCACAGCAGCAAATGTCTTTCGTGCAGGAAGTCGTCGTTGTTGGAAGCGTTCTCGATAAATTTGTACAGCTGCCCTCTCAACACCTTATGCCTCGCCGTAAATTAAATTCTTATCCCATTGTTCAGCTATAGTAAATCTCCTTTCCATCGTAACAGTTAACAGAGTTGCAATAACATCTGCACAGGTTACTCGCGTACTGTCGTCGCTCGGTGTATTACAATGACGCAGCCACTCAGGCCGCAGTTGCCTATGTGTTTACGATTTACGCTCGCGATGTCAATACGCGCAGCCGGCAATAACAGGAACCGATTGCTTACGTACGTGCACTGCTAAGCATCTACTTTTCCAAAAACATTATCCTGAGACGAACTGTTTTATATCATAAGTTCGAGCTGCTGCTTCAAAGTGCAGAACGTGAATGAGAGAATATTTGATCGAGATGTAAGTTAATAGGTGGCCGTTAGGCCCTGTGGCGAGTAAACATTTTCTTGCAACTGAGTGTGCAGTGGTCGGGCTGCAAGAGAGATATGATTCAGCGCTGCAGGGTAGGAGGAACTACACTAGCATGGCATGCAGTTACTCACGGAGGTCCAGGGCGGGCTGTAACTATCGTACGGCAACGAAACATGTTAGATATGCTAATGTGTTAATCAGGAACCAATTTCCGCTGGAAAAAATTAGTTCAAATTTTGGCAAACAGGGGAAAATTGGCGCTCTAAGGATGTCGTCAGCGTCTCCGGTGCTCATACGGAACGAAATGTGCAAGACGCACTTAATAATAAAATCAGAATTATGCCTTTCTCACTTGTCTGACATTTCCTGCCTACGTCCCATTTCTAATCTGTTACATAAGTAAACATTTATACATTGCTTTCCTGCATTCACAGTGCTAGATTTGCACGTGCTGGTTAAAAATAGACCAATTTTTTCCAGCGTAAATCGGTTCCGAATTAACGCATTATAATATCTACTAAGTTTGGCTGTCACACAATAAGTACAGCCCACACTGGTCCTCTCTGAGTAGCAGCACTTTAATTATAACCATCCTGTAGAGTTACTTGTTTGTGAAATGGTGAGTGAACGAAAGGTAGGACAATATTTTCATCGTGAACAGTTATTAAATGTGTTTATTCAACACGATCACGATTCAGTCTAGCGTCATTTTCAAGTGAGACTCACTATGAAGTGCGTTAATGCATTAATATTTTAGGGAAGACACCGTCTTCGTGTCAACCGTGTTTACATATGCCATTTGTATAATAAGATAGGTCTCATCGTCATTTCTATATATATGGCATGTTTAAATTTGCTATTTGTATCCAAATATACGTGACACATTTAAACATGCTTGACATGAGAACAGTGACCTCTTAAAAGAAGCTGCACATTGATGCACTTCATAGCACGCTATCATTTGAAAGTGCCACAATAGGCCAAAATCGCGATCGTGCTGAATAAAAACACTTAACGGCAGTCCAGGATGAAAATGTTGCCCTTTGTGAAGTATTACAAGACTGTGTACACAAGTAAATGGTACATAAAACTTGAATAGTGGGTTTACGTGAAACGTTCGTTCGAACAAGGTTTTTCTCACTCGACTAGCTATTAGGTTCAATACCAAATCCGTCCCAGTTTCAGTAGCGAATGTAGCTAGAAGTACTGAGAAGCGTAATAAATATTGTCTTATAACTAGAGACGGATTGGTTATTCCTGGTCACAGACGGGGTCAGAACGAGATGCTTGACAAGGCGACATTAAATTCTTCATTTGTGTGGTCATAGTGTCCGTAGTTGCTTTATAATTCAGGAGGGTATTTTTGATATGTCGTTGCAACTAAAAAAGTGTGTGATTTTTTCACCAGACGCGTTTCGCTTTATTGGGTAATGCATCATCAGTCGTCTGTAATTAAGTTTATTTACATTTTGATATGCTTTTTAGATCGAAAAACAATTGTTTAAGAATAGGTTGGTTTGTACTTACGGTGATTTTTCTGCTGATTTCTCGCTTACATCATAGAATGCCGTCTGAAAGCACGATGTAAGCGAGAAATCAACGGAAAAATCACCGTAAGTACAAACCAACACGTTTTCTTGATGGATATACGAGGGCTATCCACAAAGTACATTACGTTTTCGAATTAAAAATAAATAAAGTATTTGGAATTTTTTATTAGATACACTTAAATACTACTTTTCTACGTAGTTGCCATTTAAATTAAGGCACTTATCATAGCGATGGACGAGCTTGGAAATTCCTTCGTCGTAAAATTCGGCCGCCTGCGCCTTCAACCACGTGGTTACCTCTTCTTGAAGCTGTGCGTCGTCATCAAAACGCTGCATAGCCAACCACTTCTTCATTGCTGGGAATAAGTGGAAGTCGCTCGGTGCCAGGTCGGGACTTTACGGCGGATGAGGAAACAACTCCCACTTAAAAGATTCGAGAACTTCATGAGTGGCATTTACCGTGTGGGCCCGGGCGTTGTCGTGAATCAGCAAGATCTTTGAGCCCAACTTTCCCCTGAGCTTGTTTTTTATTGCACTTCTGAGGTTGTGCAGAGTTTGGCAATACCTTTGAGAGTTTATTGTAGTGCCTCTTTCCAGGAAATCCACAAAAATTACACTTTTTCTGTCTCAAAAGACAGTCGCCATCACCTTCCTTGCCGACATTGTCTGCATGCATTTCTTGGGTTTTTGGGGTGAATTTGTGTGTCCCACTGCATTGACTGCAATTTTGTCTCGCAATTCACATGCTTAACCCATGTTTCGCCACCAGTAACGATGCGATCGAGTAATGAGTCGCCATCTTTCTCGTAAGCGTCCAAAAATGTTAACGCTGCAGCCATTCGCTGGTTTTTGTGAATCTCTGTCAAGATTTTTGGTATCCATCTTGCACAAAACTTATGGTAACAAAGCTTTTCGGTAATGATTTCGTGCAACAAACTTCGTGAAATTTGTGGAAAACTCATAGAGAGTTCCGTTATTGTGAAATTACGGTTTTCACGGACCGCGGCATCGACTTTTTCGACAAGTTCGGCAGTCACTATGCTGGGTCTTCCACTTCTCTCTTCGTCGTGAACGTTAGTTCGGCCATTTTTAAATTTTATAACCCATTGACGCACTCTACCTTCAGTGGTTATGTCGTCCCCATGCACTTCACAAAGCTGCCGATAGATTTCTATCGGTGTACAGTTTTTTGCAGTCAGAAACCTTATTATAGCACGCACTTCACACTTCGCGGCATTTTCAATTAACGCTGATATTTCAAACTGTCACAGTAACTCAACAGAGTACAGCACGAACCTCTCACTAGCACGGCAGGATGCCGACTGAGCGGCGCAATGCCATGACGCCAAGAGGGCCGCGCTAGCCCCGCCCCTAACGGACACAAACGAAAACGTAATGTACTTTGTGAATAGCCCTCGTAGGACCAGATCTCCTGCCTCCGATGCAACGATCATACACTACTGCCCATTAAAATTGCTACACCAAGAAACTAAGAAGATGCTGTAACATGCAAATGATTAGCTTTTCAGAGCATTCACACAAGCGGGCTCCGGTGGCGACACTTACAACGTGCTGACATGAGGAAAGTTGCCAACCGATTTCTCATACACAAATAGTAGTTGATAGGCGTTGCTCGGTGAAACGTTGTTGTGATGCCTCGTGTAAGGAGGAGAAATGCGTACCATCGCGTATCAGACCTCGATAAAGGTCGGATTGTAGCCTATCGCGATTGCGGTTTATCGTATCGCGACATTGCTGCTCGAGTTGATCGAAATCCAATGAGTGTTAGCAGAATATGTAATCGGTGGGTTCAGGAGGGTAATACGGAACGCCATGCTGGATCCCAAGGGCCACGTATCACTAGCAGTCGAGATGACAGGCATCATATCCGCATGGCTGTAACGGTCGTGCAGCCACGTCTCGATCCCTGAGTCAACAGATTGGGACGTTTGCAAGACAACAACCATCTGCACGAACAGTTCGACGACGTTTGCAGCAGCATGGTCTATCAGCTCGGAGACCATGGTTGCGGTTACCCTTGGCGCTGCATCACAGACAGGAGAGCTTGCGATGATGTACTCAACGACGAACCTGGGTGCACGAATGGCAAAACGTCATTTTTTTCGGATGAATCCAGGTTCTGTTTACAGCATCATGATGGTCGCATCCGTGTTTGGCGACATCGCGGTGAACGCACATTGGAAGCGTGTATTCGTCATCGCCATACTGGCGTATCACTCGGCGTGGTGGTATGGGGTGCCATTGGTTACACGTATCGGTCACCTCTTGTTCGCATTGACGGCACTTTGAACAGTGGACGTTACATTTCAGATGTGTTACGACCCGTGACTCTACCCTTCATTCGATCCCTGCGAAACCATACATTTCAGCAGGATAATGCACGACCGCATGTTGCAGTTCCTGTCCGGGCCTTTCCGGATACAGAAAATGTTCGACTGCTGCCCTGGCCAGCACAGTCTCCAAATCTCTCACCAACTGAAAACGTCTGGTCAATGGTGTCCGAGCAACTGGCTCGTCACAATACCACAGTCACTACTCTTGATGAACTGTGGTATTGTGTTGAAGCTGCATGGGCAGCTGTACCTGTTCACGCCATCCAAGCTCTGTTTGACTCAATGCCCATGCGTATCAAGGCCATTATTACGGCCAGAGGTGGTTGATCTGGGTACTGATTTCTCAGGATCTATGCACCGAAATTGCGTGAAAAATCCAATCACATATCAGTTCTAGTATAATATATATGTCCAATGAATACTCGTTTATCATCTGCATTTCTTCTTGGTGTAGCAATTTCAATGGCCAGTAGTGTAGTTTTTCCCCAAGTGTTCATTCTCGCAGACCTTCGCAAATGTTTTGTGAAAGACAATGCCCACATTTCAATAACCATTTGCAAACAGGAAGGGATTAAACACCTTCTCGAGGCACAAATAGTTCAAATGGCTCTGAGCACTATGGGACTTAACTACCGAGGTCATCAGTCCACTAGAACTTAGAACTACCTAAACCTAACTAACCTAAGGACATCCCACACATCCATGCCCGAGGCAGGATTCGAACCTGCGACCGTAGCGGTTGCGCGGTTCCAGACTGTAGCGCCTAGAACCGCTCGGCCACTTCGGCCATCTCTCGAGGCACATGTTCGTCGCGGGTCCAATGGTGAACCTGGGCGCTATGACACAACTTCCGCCAACGGAGTGTTCAGCACGTTCCTCATTTCTTACAGAGGTGCACGTTGGTGGAACTAGATAGACTACAATGGAAATGTTGCATGGACGCTACTTCCGCACACTACTGCCCCTTCTCGTATCTGCCTCATCCCCACCCTACCAGCACCGTCGTCCTACACACGCTGGTCACGATGGTCTGGATTTGCCACACACACATACTGGATGATTGCCAGTAAAGATGCTGGCAACTCAGTGACGCCGCCAGGATTGTCTTTTGAATCATCAAACGTGTATGCACGACTGTAAGCAATTTTGACTACTGTTGCAGCTTCAGTCGACACCTGCGCCAACACCAGAATACAGCTCAACTCCGAGGCTGAAGGTGCGGCCGCCTGTCAGATTGACTTATGAAGTAGGTACATGTATCTGCAAAGTGCTACCATCCGGGTACTACATCACCTTTTAGACAGCTTCAATCTATCGACCTCAGTCGAAGGAAGATTTGTCCTTTGTCCCTCAACAATCGATAGGGTGTTTCCGAGCACCTCAAAACAATGTAGCCACTTCTCCCCATAGCACCTGAGCTCCAAAGGTGTAGTTACTGTGCGTCACAATTTGGCGAGCCGGCCGCGGTGGCCGAGCGGTTCTAGGGGCTTCAGTCTGGAACCGCGTGACTGCTACGGCCGCAGGTTCGAATCCTGCCTCGGGCATGGATGTGTGTGATGTCCTTAGGTTAGTTAGGTCTAAGTAGTTCTAAGTTCTAGGGCACTGATGACCTCAGATGTTAGGTCCCATAGTGCTCAGAGACATTTGAACCAATGTGTCGGCTTGAAGACCGCCGGCAGCGACCCTACTTTACGCATCAATTCCAGTTGCCTATTAAGATGCTTATAACAGACCATAAATGCGTAGGTTATAGCTCATTTGTCCCCACAACTCTTTCAAACATTGTCCAGCTGCCACCTCCACCTACTCTGGCCTGATATCCCTTGCAAAGACCATTTTAACGTGATCTCTCTCTTCCTGACCCCAATGTTCGCCCTGTCTTCTACCCTACCAGCTACAGTTCTTCTCTGGATCTAGGCTTCAATAGCTTCTCCCAGCCTCACAACCCGTCTCGCTCGTTGAGGTTACGAATGGTTCAAATGGCTCTGAGCACTATGGGACTTAACTTCTGAGGTCATCAGTCCCCTAGAAGTACTTAAACCTAACTAACCTAAGGACATCACACACACCCATGACCGAGGCAGGATTCGAACTGTAGCGCCTAGAACCGTTCGGCCACCCCGTCGGCGTTGAGGTTACAGGCTCCATACAAACATCGCACTGCCCAATTGTGACGCCTTTCCCTCCTTTTAGCATTTAGCAATTAGAAAATTAATGTTTGTAGTTCACGTTGACAGTGCATAAAACGTTCACAGTTTAGTAGGCAATGTATATTCACGTGCAAGGAAGGTAACATCACCAACTGCAGAAATTTCAATTAGTTTTCTAAGATGGCGACAATATCCAAAGACGTTGGAACTGTGGGTAATGTCATATTTGAGTTCCAGGGTGCTAAATGACTCAGCATGGAGTTCACAGATATTTTCTCATAAAGTATGGTTTATTTACATTCCACAAAAAATTTCACATGTAGTTTCACATTTTCACATGAAAATCCCAACACGTAAAACATAGGACTCTTTTCAATGTCCCTCTGCTGCAAACACTGCAACGCTTTTCATGAGTTAACTTAATCCACTTAAAAAAACAATCTGATGCAGTTAGCGGCTGTGGACAACAATACGTGATAAGAACTCGTAGTTTCCTGAACTTTCGACAAGTCAACACTACGTTAGTCTGATTTCCGTTTTTAGATTATTCATAAGACTTAGTTTATTGAACGTTTCTTGAGGACATATATTCATGTTAAATGTTTTGATAATAACAGTTGATAACAGAGGTTGAATCATTTTCTGCTATTAAAACTGGGAACTTCCTGTTGTGTTACAACATCCGTCACATATCGATATATGAAATATAAATGGCGATATAAATTTTATCTGAAGTTGAACTGACGTGCTAAGAAGTCCCTAGTTTGGTAATGTATTGCCATAAATGTTGCTCATTGAAAATACTGGTATAAATCCGTTTTCTTTTCATACGTGTAGTATTCTCAAACCCCCTGCCCAGAATCATTGTATTCCTTTACGCGTTCTCGGTGCAGCAGTTTTGTGACAATATCCGCATCCTATCAACTATCCCCACACAATTGCCTTTCCAAAAGTCGCTACTCAGTGGCTGGATGTCCACTACCACTTGAAGAGTCGTGCTCTAAGTCTTAATATTAAACCGTTCTGGCGCTAAATGCAGCTGATAAGCACACCAATGTGTTCCGCCTAGGAGCAGAATTTACTGCCCCTCGTATTCTCCTATCCCAGGTATTCTCCCCGTATGCTAAGACAGCAGCTTTTTCGCTGCATTTCAACTACTTGGGCCTCTACTCTGTCACCTGGTGAAATCTGGGTTTTGTCTGCTTCAAGAAGCCGTTTGATCGCGTTATGTTTCTACCCTTCTGTGTTAGCAGCTGCATTTTTGCAGTTCTCCCCCCCCCCCCCTTTTAATTCCTCGCTCAAAGCTGCCCTGGCGGTTTCCTGACCTCCTCCAGTTATACTTAGCAAGCTGTACTCTCCCATTTCGTGCTTCAGGAAGCATATGCACCAGAAAGTAACCCGATTGTACATTAAAGTATTTGCTGAATGAGATTTCCACTCTGCAGCGGAGTGTGCGCTGATATGAAACTTCTGGCAGCTTAAAACTGTGTGCCCGACCGAAACTCGAACTCGGGACCTTTGCCTTTCGCGGGCAAGTGCTCTACCCACTGAGCAGGAGAGCTTCTGTAAAGTTTGGAAGGTAGGAGACGAGGTACTGGCAGAAGTAAAGCTGTGAGTACCGGGCGTGAGTCGTGCTTCGGTAGCTAAGTTGGTAGAGCACTAGCCCGCGAAAGGCAAAGGTCCCGAGTTCGAGTCTCGGTCGGGCACACAGTTTTAATCTGCCAGGAAGTTTCATATCAGCGCACACTCCGCTGCAGAGTGAAAATCTCATTCTGGAAACATCCCCCAGGCTGTGGCTGAGCCATGTCTCCTCAATATCCTTTCTTTCAGGAGTGCTAGTTCTGCGAGGTTCGCGGGAGGGCTTCTGTAAAGTTTGGAAGATAGGAGACGAGGTACTGGCAGAAGTGAAGCTGTGAGTACTGGGCGTGAGTCGTGCTTCGGTAGCTCAGTTGGTAGAGCACTTGCCCGCGAAAGGCAAAGGTCCCGAGTTCGAGTCTCCGTCGGGCACACAGTTTTAATCTGCCAGGAAGTTTCAAAGTATTTGCTGTTTACACAATTATCTAGGATGGTTTCGCCACTTGTGTAACAGCTTAGGTGCTGTATATCCACTCGGACTGTCGTTGGTTTACCTCGATAATGTATTAACCAAAATCCACATTTTAGATCCAATAAAACTTTCACTGGACATTAGCTCGACAATGGAGGTGCAGATCGACATCTACACCAGTATTTAAGGGCGAGTCTCGGATCAATAGTTCTCAGAGAACAAGGCTGATGAGGGCTGGCAGTAACTCCCAGGAATACCCATTAGCATACATTTACAAACATTTACGAAACATCGGATAACACATTTACTATGGTACACCGTATCGAAAAAACTACACATAAAGCGCAGTTTTATTTTCCATTAGCTTACAAATCCGGCGTTGCCTGGGTGTTCATTTTACCAATTTACTATTAGAAACGAAAAATGAAAAGAACTGTGTTTGTTAGTGTAATAGCGAAAAAAGTTCGTTTCCCTGTATTCGAGATAAGACCTTTGAAATTATGAAACAGTCATACATGAAATATACATAACGCACAAATATTGAAATACAGAAACATAGTATGCAAAATAAAATTCTATGTAATGTTTATTTAACTCAGAAATTTATTAGAAGCAGTATTTCTAGTTCCATGTCCAGCAGCTGGTAGCAACTGCTTCACGTGTCTATAATGGGAGTTTGTGAGCGTCCTTACGGAAACGCCTTTTCATAGCTTTATAGAAGGCTATTGTTTTCGCCTATAGCCGTTTGCATTCCGCAGTTGAAAACTGTCAAAAGCGCCGCCAGGAGTCAGAGATTTCCCAAAGTTGACTCGACTGTAGGAGAGTCTTAGTAGTGAAAATAAATGTATTAAAATCAAGGGTGTAAAAAAAAAAACAAACGGAGATGGCAGTATAGACTTATGCTGTACCTTGTTTTGAAGACGCAGTGGGCGGAGCCTGTCGCCATTCTAAGTGGCCCAAAACATCACCACACTACGGTTGCTTTTTGCTCATTGTTTCTGTGCTTACATGAATAACACAGCGTCAGGGAGAATATTTCGATCGTTTTTCTGATCTTGAAAGCGTGTTTGCTCTAGTAATACGACGCACTTGGCCTCGTTAACTTGTATTTTGTTCATATATTTCGAAAAACACGCATTCGTAATCCATTTAATTCCACTTTTACTCTGTTTGTGTCAATAGCAAATGAAGCTGGAAGTCTGAAACCAATGCCTGTGTGCTTACTGAGACTGCTCCTTGTTCGTTACATTTTCAGCTTTTCAACTCGTATGCACAACATTTTTATGTTCGCGTTTGCTAGAAATTTTCCAACTTGTGCTTTGTTAGCCTATTAATGTGTACAATAAGGAAAGAAGCAAGGGATGCCACCGTATCTTGCGCATGACGGGAGAGTGTCGATTATTGAAATGTCAAAGAAACAGAACTGTATAGAGTTATATCTCCATGCTGAATATTCTTGTTTTATTATATTATCAGTGCATTAGTCTCACTATAGTTTGCATATCTTCTCAACTTGAAACGTTACCGTAACGAGTAGTTCAGCGTGTGGCCACTAACAGCAATTTACAAGGAAAAAAAAAGATATAATTTCTAAATATCTTCCAGCATTGTGGAATGCTACGGACATGACGAGGGGAATGGTCTCTAAAGCTTAAGACCCCGTAAAATGGATATTTTGCTTTAATATCTATGTAAGTAATTTTTCTAGTAATGATAGCCTAACCTGTGTAAGGTGTAGAGTTACCTTTCCAACAGTAGGCTATTTGCTTTTTTCCCCATAATATTTATCGTTAGTAACTCTGTCAGGTTTTCGGAAAAATTTATTGTGTATCTACTTTGATCATCTGATTGATTTTAATTCTGAATTTCATTTTGTGGTTTCGAAGTATATAAGCGGGTACCATGTTTTATGATACACGAGTAGTTAGTTTCATGTTCCATGTATCATTTACACAAAAATGGAAATGATCGTATGGTATTGTTGGCCGGGAGGCCCAATTCGGGAGAGATCGGCCGCCGTATTGGGAGTCCTTTTTAGTTGACGCCACTTCGCCGACTTGCGAGTCAATGATGATGGACACACAACACCCAGTTCCCTGTCGGTAATCGAAACCGGGCCTCCTGCATGGTAGGTAGTAACGCTACCGCTACGCTACGGAGGCGAACGTCATTTACAAGATAAATCGTAATGAGTTGGAACTGCTCATTGTATACTGACATCAATTTCTTTTTTTTTCTATGCATGCCTCCATGCTGATCATTTATTAGCTTTCTCGTTTTCTAATTAAAGACAGATGGACTTTAATAATTCCTACCCATCACCATTTACAAATTACAGTAACAAATAACCTTCAGCGGAATAAAAGGAGTTGACAAACAGAAACGTTTTCAGTTTAGCTTCAAATTTAACTTTCCTGTCTGTTACGCATTGTATATCAATGGGTAAGTGATTAAAACTTTTGATATCACCGTTGTGAAATCTTGTTTGCGCTACAGAAAATCTTAATGTGGCCTAATGAATGTCATATTTTCTTCTGACATTGTAATTATGTACATCAATGTACCTGTTGAAATGTAGTCGATTGTTTGCAACAAACTTCATGAGCAAATAACTATACTGTGAAACGGATAGACTGTTACTCACACGCCGAGCAGCAGGCAGGCACGACGAAAAGAGTGTTCACATAAGTTTTCAGCCAAAGCCTTCTTCAGAAGGAAGTAAAGCGCATATGCACTTTCACAGAGTCGTGTACATAAAACTTACACACACACGATCGCTGTCTCCGGCTGTTCTAGCCAGAATATTTTTTAGAGCGGGAGGCAATGTGAACAATGAATAATGATCGGCGGGAGGAATTTAGGGCATGAGATGCTGTCCCAGCAACCAGAGCGGTTACGCAGTCGTGTGCGTGCGGGTACGAAACCGTTGATACAGGGTGGCTCGGATGTCAGAGCTTTTGCGATATGGTAGGCAATGAGAAACACAGGGAAGAAGAGAGGGAAAGGACACTGAGTACAGTAAAGTAAATCTGAAGTCCAATTACAGGAATAAAGGTAAAGAGTGCAGCCATGTGTACGAAAGAAGATATTGCTTGAACGGCTCCAGTTACGAATGAAATGTGATTCCTATAAACTTTAATTTACGAGCGGATCGTTTAGTATACTCGTAAATAACACAACCCGGCATTTTTGATGAAACAACTGCGTCTCCATACATTCAAAGCACGCAGCACGGTCGAAACTGGGCACGGGCGCGTCTGAATGACATCACGGAGAAAGATCACGGTGGTGAACCTAATGTTTTGGGCTACGTAATATGCCAGAGTTGGGCTTTAATTATGTGGTGTAACGGCAACTCCCTTCTTTTTTTTACCTCCATGATTAAAACAATGCGTGTTTCGGCATTTATTCATGCATTTCAGTCTTGTATCTCGTGAGCTATGTTTGGTACTACGATATAATTTTTCAAGTGCATTTAGCGGAGTTTGTGGATTCTGTGTGCGAAATTTTTTGTGGGTAGAGTTAGTAGCACGGAAGTAATAAATTTAAACATCATGCACGATGCAGCAGTTTTTCGGGCATCTCATTCCTTATGACGTCATATCCCCTGAACTGTGATAGGTAGGTGGTTCTTACCCAGTGATTATTGCCTGACACTAAGGGATATGTATACCAAGTTTGGTGCAAAATGATCCAGTGAATTAGGAGGAGATGTGGAACATACGTAAGTGCTGCGCACACACACACACACACACACACACACACACACACACACATACACGGGCGCGCGCGCGCACGCACGCACGCACGCATACATACGTACATCTGTCTTTATACGTTTGAATTTCTCTTTCAGAATATTTCAATGATCTATTTTGAATTATTTTATAATCATATCAGCTATCGAATGCTTTCTTTGAAACCAGTGTTCAAGTTGTGACAGTACTGCGCATTCAGAAAAAAAGTTTATGTCGCCAAGCTACAAAATACATTTCTGTAGGACTGCTATGCTGTATAGAGGCAACAGAGCAGCAGAAATCTAAGCTACGTTACTAAAATAACATTCGTACAGAGCGCACCGTGAGAAGTGCTTAGTATAGGGAAAAACCTTTAATCTAGGGAATCCCTTGGTCCTTTGCGCGTTTTCCGTACCTTCATACTACTGAAAAAATGTAAAAAGAATAGTATTCATGAAACAATGCATCATAGGACAGTCTGGTGCATACACAAACATGGCAATAATTATTCAAATCGGGAACTGAATAATGCATCAAACCACGATTTTCCGAGAAACAACTTTTGATTCACATTTAAAAGAGTGTTCTTAGAAGCAATCAAACACAGAACATCCAGCTTGTTACATGCAATTCAGTTCGCGATGACAATCTTTCTGATGATTGGTGAAGAGATAGACTCCAAATGTTTGGGTGCAGTGATACGAGGTAGACTCTAGGCTAAGGTACATGTTAACGACTTTCTGCACTAGCTTATAGTTACAAAAGTGTTTAAAATTAGATAGATACTGTGTTTTTCTGCACTGTTATTTAATATTTTAAATTTTAGTTTGAAAAGGATTTAATTCTAGGTGGTTTTCTATGTATGCAAAGCGTCGCTGCCGACTGGAGTTTGTCCGCTGCGTATCGTAGGCCAATCGCTGTTGCGCCTGCCATGCAGGCAAAAGATGTTGAAAGCACGAACCCCACTACGCTGCGTAGGTTCTGTTCTTAGTTTTTCTTTTAACAGTAATTACTGTTAATTGTATTTTATTGTTGTGTAATGATCTCACAAAATTTCAACAAAAACACGTTGATTTAGGGACATGGACGCCGCCATATCGTATTGACCATGTAGCTATCCAAAAAAGATTCCGAAACAGTTTAAAATGTTAGAACCTTTAGGGCTGCAGACTGTGATACAGACTATACGATAATCATACCAGAAATGAAAATAAAACCCAAAAGGGAACTAAAGAATGCAAAATACTAGATACAAAATAAGAAATATGACTGAAGAAAATGCAAAAGAAAACTTGGCAAAAGTAAGGAAAGTAACCTTACATAAGGTGAACTTTGCCAAAAGGGAACAACAAGATGTCGAAAGCAGATGGAGACATCTGAAGAACAGTATTAAAGAAGTAATTTCCACAGTTATAGGAAGAAGAATAGAATCTAACAAAATCTGGTTTAATATAAAGTGCCAAGTACACGTGCTGCAGAAAAGAAGTGCGAGGAAACCTTGATTCAAGAAAGAAACATTATGGCACTGAAGGAAAGATACTATGAAATCCACCAGGAAATACAATGGACTCAAATACAAGAGAAAAGGAAGTACCACAACAGAATTATAACCGAAGTAGAGGATGATTTCAAGCTTCACTAGGCAAGGCAGATGTTGCAAAATATAGAAAGAAATCTTTTGATAGATTTACTAAAAAAGGCTATTTTATAAACGATCAGCATGGGAAAATAATGACCAACAAGAATGACATACACAGAAAGGTGGAAGACTTACTTTTAACGACTAGTCAACTGCACCGATGCACAGTCTTCCCTTAAATTTGAATAACTTGGTGCAGTTAATTAACAAGTCATCGCCCCATCAGTAAATGAAGTACTGCAAGCAATAAAGAAATTAAACAATAACAGGGCTTGTAGTGAAGACTAGATATACACTAATGAATTGAAGAATGGAAACAAATCGTAAGAGAAGAGCCATACCGGCGAACTAGAAAATCGCAGTTATACACACATATTTAAAAAGAATTGTTCCCCTTACCTGCGATAACTTCAGAGGAATTGCTTTACTAGATGTCTGTTACAAAATCCTATCTATGTGCCTGTTAAACAGACTATCCCCATAAGTGAAGAACTAATTAGTGACTGCCGCAGAAATAGATCCGCAATAGGTCATTTATTCACTCTAAGACAGGTAACTGAGAAGGTGTGTGGATTCAGTGCATGTGTCCACATATTTTTTATACATTTACAAAGGCCTATGCTAGCATACACCGACAGACTCTCCTAAATATTACGAGGTAATCTGAAATACCATCAAAGCTAATCAGATTAGTTAAAATGTCTATAACCGAAACTTTATGTCGTATAAAGACACAAGTCCGGGAAACTGAAAATTTCAAGGTGGTCACTAGATTGCAACAAGAGGACGTAGTGTCAACAATTTCATTTAGGCTCGTCTTAGTGAAGATCGACAGAGAATTTAGGAAAACTGTTCCACAAGGGACTCAAACGTGGATGGTGAGCGTTAATAAGTATTTGCAAAACAGAATTAATCAGAATAATGCCAAATTATTACAAAGTCACCGAGAAAACAAAATTACTTGGTAATGAAGAAAAGACAGAATATCTGGCCAAAAGGAAGAAAATCCGCAGTGATGTGTCTTTGGCTGTAAAGGTATTCACTTTCCAGACAGTCGACTACTTCAAGTATATAGGGAATATTTTTAGTGATAATAATAGAGTGACATAGAAGCAGATGCCCTTCTAACAACATCGAACAAAACACTTTTTCGTTTTATCAAAATCTTAAAGTAAAGATTACTTTGCACTATCTTCAAAACCAACTTTTATCAGTCGACTACTATACTGTTAACATTACATAGATGTGAAGTATTTAGAAAGAAAGTGTTTAGGAAGAAAGACGAAGGAAACAGTTAATATTCGAAACAAAAATAAGAAAAAAGTTTTCTGAATCGGTATACAGCGGGAACAACGTGGAATAGAGGATAAGAAATAAGAAAGCTGCACAAACACCGTAACATTGCCGAAGTTCTACAGAAGAGAAGGTTAAACTGGGCAGGCCATATAGCAAGAATGACAGAAAATCGACTGCCTAAAATAGCATTCGGCAGGATAATAGATAGAACGAGAGGAAGGGGAAACCCAGGATTATGTAATGAGAAAACATCCGAAGGACACAACTAGGGTGACATAAACACCGAAGAGACAAAAAGTACGCTCGATGAACAGAAATGAAAGAGGCTCGTACAACAGGCATATGGGCGATAAGGCCCTTGCCACCTGTAAAATAAGTATTTCTTTGTTTCATTGGAAGAATGTGAGCTTCGCTTCGTAAACTTTGTAGAATAAATTGTGATTCTGTTCTCAAGTCTTTCAGCCTTATGTTCAAGTCTATTTGACAATATTTCGATGATATTCCCAAATGTTATATTTAGGTGAAACGCTGCTGTTGCTGAATCTCATTGAACAGCAACCTTTAACCTAAAGATGATGACCAAGAAAACCAGCGAAATCTTGTGTCAAGTAGACTTGAAGATTTTTCAGCAACCACAAGAAGATTATCACAGAACAAATTCTGTTTAAAATTAGAGCAACGGTGTTTATACTGTAGCAGATCTTTAGTAACTGTGCATACCACTGTGTAGCACAGTACAAAAGACAGTTTCAATAGGCTTCAACAATTGGGGAAGGATGCTAGTAACAAGATACATGTTATTAAACTCAAATTGTAGAATTTCTCCTTTGCAGTCGCTTTCTATTTCATACAGGAGGAGATTGGGTCCACTTATTTGCGTTATGTGATACACAGAAATGAATGAAACAGCAGGAAAGTCTATCGATGTGTTAGTACTGTATGCCTGCTTTGCATTGTTACTGTAATTGTATATCGCTAGAACTTACTTGGATGTACGAAAAATGATCATGCATCAAAGACGCTGACTTCTAAATCCTCAGATTACAAGCTTTTTGTGTGGTTCACATATACTGATTCCGATTAAATATGCTACGATATGCTACGATAGGTCATGGAGAAGATCTTGTATTTGTCGTCACAGTGGAAATGAGAACATAATAGATTAATGTATCACAGTACCACAGCCAGAAAGTATATTAGGATGTTGAACATTATTTTCGCTAAAGAGTCTAGCATATAAAAGAAAAGACTGATGTTTAGGAATTAAAAAGATTAGCAGTGAGTTCATTAATAAATGTTTGAAGAATAAGTAGTGACAGATTAATAATAACCATGTAATTACATGTGACATTTAAACAAAATAGAAAATATTACAGAGATTAATGTTGTTAACTAGATGCTTGAATCAGCCACGCAAAAGATGAAAAGAGTCGTAAAGAGTAAAAATAAAGTTTCTTTGAAGAAGAATACAGCCCAGCTTGTAGTATCAAACATTTAACATGTAGTAATTTCTCCAGATATTCCAGTTGCCTTGTGGTGCCTGGCTTATGTAGAAAATTTAATATTCATCTCCGCTTGTTGAAGAATTATCAACACTTTGGAATAACTTCAATATTCTTAGAGGAGACGTCTTTATAATACAGTCAGAGACAAAATAAATAATACTTACAGGAAAATAAATTCTATTTTACTCACCTAGAAGGGTTGACAATAGTTATCAAATGGTTGAAATGGCTCTGAGCACTATGGGACTTAACTTCTGAGGTCATCATTCCCCTATAACTTAGAACTACTTAAACCTAACTAATCTAAGAATATCTCACACATCCATCCCTGAGGCAGGATTCGAACCTGCGACCATAGCGGTCTCGCAGTTGCAGACATAATAATTATCAGGCTGTAGAATAACCATATTTATGAAAAATGTGTGATTTTGTAGGTGTGGGCCACCAAGTATGATAAGACAGAAAAGTTTTATTCCAAGTATTTTATTTTTAAAAGATTTTACATCCAGATGGTACGGATTCTGGTGGTGCATACTGGTCAAGTTCTTGGGTTCAGCATCAGATTTCAGTGGCCGTATTTTCCGTACCCCCCAAGTCCTCCAAAGCCACCGACAGCTCCGCCGTATCCTCCGCCGAAGCCGCCGCCGTAGCCTCCACCGAATTTTCCTGCGAGGCCTCCTCCGAGACCACCGCCGAGTCCTCCGCCGAGACCACCGTGGCCAGCGCTGACGACGTAGGGCACTGGACGCTTAACGACGTAGGGCTGAGGTACTGGGACGGACACAGGGGTGGGGACCTTGACAGGGACGGGCACAGGGTTGTCTACAGGGACAGGGTACGGCTGTGGCACCTGGACGGGAACAGGACGCTCCACAGGGACTGTGACTGGGACCCTCACGGGCACTGGGATGGTCCTCTCCACAGGTACTGGGACAGGGACGGGCACGCTGTTGACAGTGACCTGAGGGGCCCCACCACCGATGCCAGCTCCAATGCCGCCGCCAAGACCGCCTCCTAGTCCACCAGCGAAGCCGCCTCCATATCCGCCTCCGTAGCCACCTCCATAGCCACCACCGTAGCCGCCTCCGTAGCCTCCACCGTAGCCGCCTCCGTAGCCTCCACCGAAGCCTCCACCGTATCCACCAAGGGAGCCAGAGAGTCCTCTCTTCTCTGTCTTCACCTTCTGCTCCTCCTCAGCGAGGACAGCGAGGGCTAGACCGCACAGGTACACACACACCTGTTGAGGAGGTAGTGAGAGCAAATATGAATATATAATATGCTGCCGTCATAGGTAATAAATATGTCAGAGTACGAAGTTTAAATTCTGGTATAGCGTCGTCATACATTGCATACAGGATACTAGGAATTTTCATCATGATCTGTTCTAATATGGCAAATTACTTTTAAATTTATGCGACTGCAGTCTTTCTTGACGTATTCCACAGATGAATTCTTCTCGGGTTATCAGGCGAGTGGTGGTGTCGGCTTGTCGCAACGTTTCGCAGAAGATAATGGGTGCAAAACTCAATGAAAAGTTGCGACGAGACGGCGCCACCAATCGGCTAATAACCCGAGAAGAATTCTTCATTTTAAATTTCTAGGCAGCCTACTACCTACTGCCACCTGCAAGTGAATATGTATGGTTCTTGTTGTCTGCGAGTCACAGTTTTGATGGTATAGAGACTGAGATACATTCCTTATGATATTAGTTATGGTCAAATGAAGGTCGTCACTGGTATTTAGATTATAAGCTGGTTTGCACCTTGTCTACAGAGTGATTGCCGTTCAGCAGATACTAAAAACAACAATCCTCACTCAAATACACCAGTGATTCTCTCCAATCTTAATCACTGATCAGCCTCTGAAGAAAGGCCAGTGTCATTAACTTACCCGTGGGAAATATAGACAGCAGAGACTCTATTTAAATTATAAGAGCAACAGTAATTTATGTTGACGAATTGAATCATTTTTGCCGGCCGTGGTGGCCGAGCGGTTCTAGGCGCTTCAGTCCGGAACTGCGCGACTGCTACGGTCGCAGGTTCGAATCCTGCCTCGGGCATGGATGTGTGTGATCTCCTTAGGTTAGTTAGGTTCAAGTAGTTCTAAGTTCTAGGGGACTGATGACCTCAGATGTTAAGTCCCATAGTGCTCAGAGCCATTTGAACCATTTTGAATCATTTTTCATGGGACATAGGTACAGTAAAGACACGTTAAATGTGGTACAACATTCACTGTAGCAGAGCTATCCTTAATTACAGACGATAGACCATTCTCATTACGGTAGCTGTAATACAGGTTAGCTCTTTTGGTGTCATATTTCTCTCTTGTATATTAGCAACTGAAGGAAGAGAATCAAGGGAAATAACAAGGAACCTACAGTACGAATTTCTTAATGCGGATCCAGTGTCTTAAGATCTACACCACGTCTCTTCGTACTGTAGTTGTGGAAGATTTAATGTTTCGTGTGATAGACCTATAACACCGAAAGACAGCAAAATTGTTCGTAGGCGATGCCCTCTTGTGAGGAGACAGGCTTTTGTGTTGTCATGTAACCGTAGCAAAATGTTAGAGTATCGCTAGAGCATCGTACAGTTCGCGTCCTGTATAACTGTGGAATTAGTACACATAACATGTACATGCAAAAAAAAAATTGCTGTCTTCAGTAATTGTTTAACCTTAGCATTAGACCAGTAGCTCATTGCGAACGGAATTTACTCGTTACATCGCTGTCTGGTGAAACAACACCACTGAGGAACTTCACAAATGAAATTTGAAAAACAACAGTCAACCTTGTATTGATAAAACGCTTAGTGAGTGTATGTGAGGTAAGAAACGAAGATAACATTCTTTTGCTGGTCAGCCTTAGCTCAAGAAATGCTATGTGCTACGAAAGATTTAATAACCAGTAAATTTAGTAAAGTGCTGGATACTGTTCGAGGAGCAATATAGCGAAAAAGAATTTCGAATTTGCGCCAATTAACATACGCTGTGAGTCTGTGAAGTACGACATGTGTGAATATCAACTTTCCCGGTGTGCACTGCTGATGGAAGGCTCTTGCATTTTCAGCCAGATAGCGGAAATGAGATTCTGCGACGTTTCAAACAGTATCGTGCTACATTGCCTTCTGGCGAACTGATTATAATCAGTATGATACTCGCCGAAACAGCGCGTTATCTCAGCACTGCCACCTGTCTGTAAACCCCAGAGCATTCCAGCAAAATACAACAATGCTCCACATTGCATAGCTTGCCCCTTAGCGACTTAGAAGTGGTGCTGCTCGACTTACCAGGATCCTCATTGCTGCTGCTGCGATGGTCTGCTGTGAGCGAGCAATGACTGATGCTCTAGTGTGCGGCGGGGAGTCTTTTTATACGCTGTGAGGTGGTTCGCCTTTCCCCTCCCTCTCCCCCCCCCCCCCTTCTAAATTCTCCTTCCTTCCCTACCTCAACGTTGCCACAGTGCAATTAGCGGGTGCATCTTCGCTACTGGATTCAGTTCCGTGACAGGCAAGCCGTGTGAAAGCAGCATCCTTTGCATTAATTACGTGGTCAACGAACTTCCGCAAAGCGAAGAACGCCTAGACTCGCGCTGTTACAAAAGCCTTTTACTCTCATGTGAAAGTAATAATGATACAGTGAAATACATTTATACGTAGGACCAGTCCAAGTTGTAAATTTCTAATGTTTATTCATTCTATGACTAGTTTCGGGCCGACAACCATTTTCAAGTCGTCATAACAATGTCGAAAATGGCATTTCCGAAGGTGTCAAAAATGTTCAGTGAACATTTACAGTACATACAGATAACTGAGTTATCCATTCTCGGCCCGAAACTAGTCATCGAATGAATAAAAAGTAAAAATTTGCGACTTGCTCTGTTCTTTCGTTCTTCTGATTAACAGAAGTTGCTGCCCAAGCTACTCCAGCACGCTGGAAGTTCGTATACATTTATACGAGGTGAATCTGAGCGCCATCGTCAAAATTGAGCATATTGGTATAAGATACCAGTGGACTCCGATGGCTCGTTACAGAGTAACAATGTAATTTCGATTTTTTTTCACTGTTACTCCAATAGGCCGTGCGGTTCCAGGCGCTTCAGTCTGCAACCGCGCTGCTGCTACGGTCGCAGGTTCGAATCCTGCCTCGGGCATGGATGTGTGTGATGTCCTTAGGTTAGTTAGGTTTAAGTGGTTCTAAGTCTAGGGGACTGATGACCTCAGATGTTAAGTCACATAGTGCTCAGAACCATTTGAACCATTTGAAGACCCTTACACGAGGTGCATATCGGGCAACTCTTCCTCAGTAAACTTCTACACACCAGCGTATATCACAGAGTACAACTAACAGATCTTTTTTTTAAAAAAGATGTTGTTGCTGTGGTCTTCAGTCCTGAGACTGGTTTGATGCAGCTCTCCATGCTACTCTATCGTGTGCAAGCCTCTTCATCTCCCAGTACCTACTGCAACCTACATCCTTCTGAATCTGCTTAGTGTATTCATCTCTTGGTATCCCTCTACGATTTTTACCCTCCACGCTGCCGTCCAGTACTAAATTGGTGATCCCTTGATGCCTCAAAACATGTCCTGCCAACCGATCCCTTCTTCTAGTTAAGTTGTGCCACAACCTCCTCTTCTCCCCAATTCTATTCAATACCTCCTCATTAGTTATGTGATCTACCCATCTAATCTTCAGCATTCTTCTGTAGCACCACATTTCGAAAGCTTCTATTCTCTTCTTGTCTAAACTATTTATCGTCCATGTTTCACTTCCATACATGGCTACACTCCATACAAACACTTCCAGAAACGACTTCCTGACACTTAAATCAATACTCGATGTTAACAAATTTCTCTTCTTCAGAAACGCTTTCCTTGCCATTGCCAGTCTACATTTTATATCCCCTCTACTTCGAACATCATCAGTTATTTTGCTCCCCAAATAGCAAAACTCCTTTACTACTTAAAGTGTCTCAGTTCCTAATCTAATTCCCTCAGCATCACCCGACTTAAATCGACTACATTCCATTATCCTCCTTTTGCTTTTGTTGATGTTCATCTTATGTCCTCCTTTCAGGACACTGTCCATTCCGTTCAACTGCTCTTCCAAGTCCTTCGCTGTCTCTGACAGAATTACAATGTCATCGGCGAACCTCATGGATTTTAATACCTACTCCGATCTTTTCTTTCGTTTCCTTTACTGCTTGCTCTATATACAGATTGAATAGCATCGGGGAGAGGCTACACCCTGTCTCACTCCCTTCCCAACCACTGCTTCTCTTTCATGTCCCACGACTCTTATAACTGCCATCTGGTTTCTGTATAGATTGTAAATAGTCTTTCGGTCCCTGTATTTTACCCCTGCGACCTTCAGAATTTGAAAGAGAGTATTCCAGTCAACATTGTCAAAACCTTTCTCTAAGTACACAAATGCTAGAAACGTAGATTTGCCTTTCCTTAATCTTTCTTCTAAGATAAGTCGTAGGGTCAGTATTGCCTCACGTGTTCCAACATTTCTACGGAATCCAAAGTGATCTTCCCCGAGGTCGGCTTCTACCAGGTTTTCCATTCGTCTGTAAAGAATTCGCGTTAGTATCTTGCAGCTGTGACTTATTAAACTGATAGTTCGGTAATTTTCACATCTGTCAACACCAGCTTTCTTTAGGATAGGAATTATTATATTCTCCTTGAAGTCTGAGGGTATTTCCTCTGTCTCATACATCTTGCTCACCAGATGGTAGAGGTTTGTCAGGACTGGCTCTCCCAAGGCTGTCAGTAGTTCTAATGGAATGTTGTCTACTCCCGGTGCCTTGTATCGACTTAGGTCTGTCAGTGCTCTGTCAAACACTTCACGCAGTATCATATCTCCCATTTCATCTTCATCTATCTCCTATTCCATTTCCATAATATAGTCCTCAAGAATATGGCCCCTGTATAGACACTCTATATACTCCTTCCACCTTTCTGCTTTCCCTTCTTTGCTTAGAACTGGGTTTCCATCTGAGCTCATACTCATACAAGTGCTTCTCTTTTCTCCAAAGGTCTCTTTCATTTTCCTGTAGGCAGTATCTATCTTGTCCCTCATGAGATAAGCCTCTACATCCTTACATTTGTCCTCCAGCTATCCCTGCTTAGCCATTTTGCACTTCCTGTCGATCTCATTTTTGAGACGTTTGTATTCCTTTTTGCCTGCTTCACTTGCTGCATTTTTGTATTTTCTCCTTTCATCCATTAAATTCAGTATCTCTTCTGTTACCCAAGAATTTCTACTAGCCCTAGTCTTTTTAACTACATGGTCTTCTGCTGACTTCACTACTTCATTCCCCAAAGCTACCTATTCTTCTTCTACTGTATTTCTTTCCCCCATTCCTGTCATTGTTCACTTATGCTCTCCCTGAAACTCTGTACAACCTCTGGTTTAGTCAGTTTATCGAGATCTCATCTCCTTAAATTCCCACCTTTTTGCAGTTTCTTCAGTTTTAATCTACAGTTCATAACCAATAGATTGTGGTCAGAGTCCGCACCTGCCCCTGGAAATGTCTTACAATTTAAAACCTGGTTCCTAAATCTCTGTCTTACCATTATATAATCTATCTGAAACCTGTCAGTATCTCGAGGCTTCTTCCATGTATGCAACCTTCTTTTATGATTCTTGAACCAAGTGTTAGCTATGATTAAGTTATGCTCTGAGCAAAATTCTACCAGGCGGCTTCCTCTTTCATTCCTTAGCCCCAATCCATATTCACCTCCTAACTTTCCTTCTCTTCCTTTTCCTACTGTCGAATTCCAGTCACCCATGACTATTAAATTTTCATATCCCTTCACTACCTGTATAATTTCTTTTATCTCATCATACATTTCATCAACTTCCTCATCGTCTGCAGAGCTAGTTGGCATATAAACTTGTACTACTGTAGTAGGTGTGGACTTCGTGTCTATCTTGGCCACAATAATGCGTTCACTATGTGTTTGTAGTAACTTACCCGCACTCCTATTTTTTTATTCATTATTATTCCAACTCCAGCATTACCCCTATTTATAACCCTGTATGCACCTGACTAAAAGTCTTGTTACTCCTGCCACCGAACTTCACTAATTCTCACTATATCTGACATTAACCTATCCATTTCCCTTTTTAAATTGTCTAACCTACCTGTCCGATTAAGGGATCTGACATTCCACGCTCCGATCCGTAGAATGCCTGTTTTCTTTCTCCTGATAACGATGTCCTCTTGAGTAGTCCCCGCCCGGAGATCCGAATGGGGGACTAATTTACCTCCTGAATATTTTACCCAAGAGGACGCCATCATCATTTAATCATACCGTAAAGCTGCATGCACTCTGGAAAAATTACGGCTGTAGTTTCCCCTTGCTTTCAACCGTTCGCAGTACCAGCACAGCAAGGCCGTTTTGGTTAGTGTTACAAGGCCAGATCAGTCGATCATCCAGACTGTTGCCCCTGCAACTACTGAAAAGGCTGCTGCCCCTCTTCAGGAACCACACGTTTGTCTGGCCTCTCAACGGATACCCCTCCGTTGCGGTTGCACCTACGGTACGGCTATCTGTATCGTTGAGGCATGCAAGCGTCGCCACCAACGGCAAGGTCCATGGTTCATGGGGGAGGGGGGGGGGGGGGGGGGTAAAAAAGATAAATTATCTAGGCAGAACCGAGAAGTAGTGGATGGTTGTAACTAACCTTTCACTACTTGAGTCACTGTAGATGGAAAACTATTTACCATATGAGACCAAACTTTATAGGTTAAAAATCATTTAAAAGCCAAGATCGCACAAAATATCTCTTATTCGAGACAACCGGCTTCAACAGTCTTTGCTGTCATGGTCAGGTCTGAAATATATTTTAGCAGTAAAACATGCTTATTTTAATCTGAACCTCATGCACAAGATGAAGTGGATAAAACCGAAGACATCATATGGCACTTAAAGTGGATTCGCACTGCTTAGTATGTGTCCAGCATGTGTAAACATATGTGCTGTTGTGTACCGTATTTGTATCATGTAACAAGCATCTGTGAGCAATATGTATATGGACATGGCCTTTTGGACAAGATGCTGTGTGCTTTTAAATATTTTAGCGATGACAAAAGTTTATAATGTGCTGAGTTTTATCCACTTGACATCTCGTACATGAGGTTCAGCGAAAAATGAAGATATTTTACTGCAAAAAGATGTTTAAGATCTGAAGATGACACCGAAGATTGTTGGAACCGCTTGCCTTGAATAAAAAATATTTTTTGCGATCTTGGCTTTTGAATGGTTTTTAAAAATTAAAACAGATTGCCCTGCAACACTCTCATAATGAGAAAATTCAAGCAACTTTGTAGGAATGATGTTCAGATTGTGCGCTGCAATATTCATGTAGTTAGTAGCGTTGATGTCATGACTGCCGTTAGGTGCCAGTATTGGTGCGTCGCCGTAGGTTTGAATCAAAAGCAGTGTGCATCACATTTGCAGGCAGTCAACATGGGTCTCGACAAGGCGAGCACGGTTTTACTCGTGAAGCTGTTCTATCATATCAACAGCAATATTGCTGCTGCTCTTCCCGAGTATCGACGCGTTGAAGCAGTACGAAGCCGTCCTCTTACCGCACCAGGTATCCGTCCCGATAAGTGAGTGGTCAGCGTGACGGATTGCCGTCCTACAGGCCCGGGTTAGATTCCCGGCTGTGTCGGGGATTTTCTCCGCTCATGGACTGGGTGTTGTGCTGTCTTCATCATCATTTCATCCCCATCCGGCGCGCAGGTCGCCCACTGTGGCATCGAATGTAATAAGACCTGCACCAAGGCAGCCGGACTGCCCCGCAAGGGGCCTCCCAGCCACTGACGCCAAACGCTCGTTTCATTTCATACCGCACCAGGTTTGAAGAACATTATTTGGTTTATTAACTGGTGATTTGGGAATTGCTCCTCAGAGAGGCCGCAGCCGATTGTGCCACGAATAGTTGAAGGAGCTACTGTTGTCATGGTTGGAAATGCTGGATGCGATGTGCGACCGCAAGCAGTGCATCAACTGTGCCACGACAACTGAACATTCCATAGTCCACCGTTGTGTCGGGCAGCAGCACAGAATCACTAGTGAGGGGCCAGGCTGTTGTGAATGTTGATGGTCGCCACACTGACCAACGTTTTTAACCTCGAAAGTAAACATGGGGCGCAATTAGCAGGTGTTACTCCTTCATGTGGAAATTAAAATGCGTTTTTTTTCAGTGGTTTATTCGTCATCACTCTTCCGCATGCCTTTACATATACACTGCTGGCCACCGTAAATGCAACACCCTGAAGGAAGCATCCGAATCAAGTGAAATTTACACCATGAGTTTGCAGCGATGAGATATGCAGCTGATTAGAATTTCAGCGCAGACGCACATCACGCGCGCCTGTGGCGCCACCTCATAGCGCCATTTAAGGCTTGGCGATTTCGACGAGTGTACGTTCGGCACGTGTGTTTACCTTGTGGTTGTTTCACAAGACGATCAGTTATGCCTCGTAGACAACAGCGAACATCTTTTGATCAAGTATCCGAGTTCGACAGAGGAAGGATTGTGGCTTACCGAGATTGTGGATTATCATACAGAGAAATCGCTAGTCGTGTTGGACGAAACCAAACAACTGTAATGCGGATATGTGACCGTTGGATGCATGAGGGTACGACGGACCGACGTGGTCGATCGCATTCACCTCGGTGCACCACTGCAAGTGATGATAGGCAAATTGTGCGCATGGCAGTGACTGATCGCTCAGTGACATCCCGAAACATAGCACAGCACATTGCGTCTGTAACGCATCATCCAGTGTCCGCGCGTACCATTCGACGCCGTTTACAGCAGAGTGGTCTGTCCGCAAGGCGTCCATTGCTTCGTCTACCATTGACGCAGAACCACAGACGTCTCTGTCGCCAATGGTGTGATGACAGACGGATGTGGACGGCAGAATGGAATGACGTTGTCTTTACTGACGAGGCACGCTTCTGTCTGCAGCACCACGATGGTCGGACTCGAGTGTGGAGACACCGTGGAGAGAGGATGCTGGACAGCTGCATTATGCACCGCCACACTGGTCTTGCACCGGGTATTATGGTATGAGGCGGTATTGGATATTACTCTCGCACGCCTCTAGTACGCATTGCCGGTACTTTAAATAGCCGGCGCTACATATCCGAGGTGCTGGAGCCAGTTGTCCTTCCTTACCTTCAGGGCTCGGCCACAGCCATAGTTCAACAGGATAATGCGCGACCACACGTGGCACGCATTGTCCAAAGGTTCTTCGTCAATAACTAGATTGAATTGCTTCCCTGGCCGGCTCGCTCTCCGGATCTTTCGCCGATAGAAAACATGTGGTCCATGATTGCTCAACGAGTGACCCAGATTACATCCCCAGCTGCCACACCAGATGATCTTTGGCAACGTGTGGAAGCTGCTTGGGCTGCTGTACCCCAGGAACACATCCAACGTCTCTTTGACTCAATGCCGAGACGTGTGGCAGCGGTGATCTCCAACAATGGCGGCTACTCTGGCTACTGATTCTGGCAGGAACCACATGTCACAGACGTCTGTAAACATAATCATTTGATACTTGGTCAACATGTTATCTACAAAATAAATTTTGTTGTGCTACCTCTTGTCTTTCTTGGTGTTGCATTTACTGTGGCCAGCAGTGTATTTAAAAAATGTTTCATTGTCCTACGATCATACGTTTTTCACGAAGGCCCTCTCAAGTAGCGATAGATTAATCATAACCGCCCTACACTAAATCCAAGCTGGAGGACAATGAGTAAAGTGAACGTTAATTGTTGTCAACAGCAGCTACTGTGAGGGAATAGAACAATATACAGCGCATACTACCGACAATTTTTCGATTGTGCAGATTTTTTCAGTGAAAATGCAGATGGAGAGATAAATGAGGATAGGAAGAAAAAGGAGGTGCAATAGCTCAGTAAGGAGACGAATATCTCGTTCCAAAATACTCTGAAAATATTCCTGATCGTCCTCAGAAATTCTGTCGCTGAAATTATGGTTCACCCTGAATAACACAATTACTAAAAGACTGATTAGATTTTACAAGCCCATATTACCGATAAGGTAGCCACATACGCCATCAATTTTCTCACTCCGACATTCGTTCGCTTGTTCATTTCACAACTGCGAATATTTGATTTTTCAAAAGAATGTAGCACCACCTAGCTGGCACCTGTATATAAGTGAATTTCTTAACAATGCTGCTTCATCGACAGATTAGGAGCAAGAGGTATCTCGTTGCACGAGCCGGCCGGAGTGGCCGAGCGGTTCTAGGCGCTTCAGTCTGGAATCGCGCAACCGCTACTGTCGCAGGTTCGAATCCTGCCTCGGGTATGGATGTGTGTGATGTCCTTAGGTTAGTTAGGTTTAAGTAGTTCTAAGTTCTAGGGGACTGACGACCTCAGATGTTAAGTCCCATAGTGCTCAGACCCATTTGAACCATTTCGTTGCACTATCGATCCCAAGGTCGCCGGATTTCACGGTGTGTGAAATCTTTGCGTGGGTTTGTGGAAGACTCCGTCTCTGTCTCTTCCCTGCCAAGAGTTTTTGATGAGTTGCGACGCCTTAAAGCGACGTTGCGAGCGCAGTAACTCGAGACACGTTAGAAAAAGTCTGGGACGAGTTTGACTATCGTCTGGATTGTTGTCGTACATCCGGCAAGGATCCCATTGAACATTTCTGAAAGGTAAAGTAAAATTTCCTTATTGTAAAACGTAATCCATTCGTCTATGTACGTTCATTGGAAATACACTATCAGATGCTTCTCTTAAAAATAAAAAAAATGGGCTTCTATGAGTAAGTTACAATTCACCCCAAGTTTCTGTCTTCATTGTCGTAGAAGATAGTCTTGTGAAACAGGATGAATCCTCCTGAAACACACTGTACTTTCAAGTGTTCATGTTTTATTTGATCTTCTGCTGCTTGATGGGGGCCGTTCACCTGAGAAGCCGAATCCAAGAACTGTGGACGGGCCTGGCACAGAAATACCCTGCTGAGGCCACACATGGTATGTGGGACAAAGGGACGCAATTAATTTTCGGATGTTGCCGTGAACATGGTCTGCTTCCCGTTTATTGCACGTGCCGAAGTATTTTGTGTAGACCTTTGTGAAACTGAAATGTGCATATTGAAGCGATATCGTCCAGTACTATGGTGAGATGGACGTTTTCTAATGTTAGCTAACGTTTCGTAACTAGCCGTTACGTCTTGTTTCCAGAATTATTCCGGCGAGATATTTCTGAATTGAACTTTTGAATTCACTTCGAGTGAGCTATGTTAGCTTTCTTGTTCGGTTTCACGACTTTGTTGGTATACGATATCAGTTTTCGATTCATTCTTCTGGGTGTGCTAGTAGTTTATACCATTGCATTTCCATTTATTAAATAATACTATGTATTTTGATATGAATAAATGGTTGTTTTTATGGTTTTTGTAAATATATAGTAACGTAAAATAAAGTTGTATGTTGAAAGGCACTTACTTCTAAGACATGAGGCTTTGTATTCTCTTTCTCCGTATTATATAAATGCTTACGCAGTTTCACATAATTTGCGACGAAGTTATTTTCCAATGCTCTGATTTTTGTTTAAATCATCACATGTGTTCCCTTAAGATCCTCATTAACGAGAGAACTAGATTCAGTTATACTGTATATAACGAAGAAAGTGAATGATCTGCCTCTAGCAGAACTATTATTTAATTTTACAAGGTAATTTTCAGCTCATAAGATAAATGTTTGCCGTAGTGGAAATTCAAGGCACTTGTCTGTGGTGACGAAGACGTCGATGCTCGTTTCCAGTTACTGGATATTGTAGGTTACCGTGTGCAGCTCCATTTGCTTTGCACAAATTTCCTCTGCAAGGATGAATTCAACGACACAAATAGAGAGTTGCTACATGAAAATTACTGGAAAGGCTGTAGTTTTGTAGTTATCTTGGCTTTCTTTTTCATTATTACATTGCGCATTTCATGATATGTAATAGTCGGTACTAGCAGCGGCCCCATGTAATGGCTCCACACGTCTTCTGAAGCCGTGGTCTGAGGAAGGTCTGAAAGACCGATACGGATAACTAGAAGTACAGTTTAAAATTTATTGCTATCTGCACCGTTAGTTTTTTAAAAAAATATTATCCATCGCTACTTGTATTGCGTAATCATATTAAAATTTATTAGTAGCTCTGATGTTGAAAGTATTGTTAAATTGGTACAGACATATGAGGGCTACATATATTACATAAACATAATAAATTAACAGAGAAGCTAGTACAGAAAGACTTACCGATGAGTTAGATACATCCTATAAATTAGCAAGCCTGTTCGCAGTTACCATTGATCGCCTTTGCGCTACTAATAGAATTTTCAATCATTCTGTCTTGATTATCACATAATTTGCAAAATAATGATTAAAAAGATATTTCACTTTTCTTTTATATTTACTTTTATTAGCAAATTATTTGTTTTTATCTCTGCAAGCACCAGAACACAAAATCTCACACCAAGTCCTCGGCTACTATTAGTGTACGTAATAATCAGAATCGTAATTAGTGTGAAAGTAATTTTTAGTGTATTTGTCAAGTACAGTTAAGGCGTAAATGTACTTAGAAATCAGTATAAGAATTTCAGAACCCTTGTAGCTCCCACTGTAAGAAGTACGGCTATCGAACTTTGCACGGTATTGTTATGTTCCCTTTTGCTGAATAAGTACATTATTTACTTCAGCTGTAATCTCTCAGACCACATTTCTACAAGAGAGCTGAGAGTGAAATTTTACAAAATAAGGTCTGAACGACAGTCTAACATCTGCAGCCGCGACGCTCATTGCTGTGAAAGTTGTTACCGTCTGACAGTTGGAAGCACACTAGCGCCACTAGTGGCAAGAGGGCCACTCATCAGTTAGCGTCATCTATGCCATAGGATTAACGTTATTGTTTCTCTACTGTCCGGCCCTGGTAACCGAGTGATCAGCGCGACGGACTGTCATACCTAACGGCCTGTTTTAGATTCCTGGCTGGGTCGGGGATTTTCTCCGCTCAGGGCTGGGCGTTGTGTTGTTCTTATCATCATCATATCATCCCCATCGACACGCAAGTCGCCGAAGTGGCGCCAAGTCGAAAGACTCGCACCAGGCGACCGGTTTACCCGTCGGGAGGCCCTAGCCACACGGCATTTCCGTTTCCATTTCTCTACTTACTTTACGAAGCAGTTATACTTTTTCGCTTCAAATATTAACAAAATATCAAGAGACCTGAAGAATAGTGAAATAAATGTAAAAAGAACTAATACTATTAAATGAAGTTCATGAAGAAATGCTCCAGAAATTGAATATAACTGCAACTTATCTGACTTAAGAAAAGAGAGTATATACTTAGTTTTTGAGTCATAAAAATCAAATATTTCTTTTGCTAACTATTAATATCATTCTCGCTTTCTTTGACGTGCAACAATTTTACACGAATTCTAAAGATTTGGCATTGTTAAACTTTACTCAGCTTTATATTTCACGAATATTTGTTTAATGTACTTGTTGTTTATACTTGTTGTTTAATATACTTGTTGTATTATTATCGCATCTGTCTGGAAATTTGCTCTTCGGTTACAGTTATGTTGGCTTATCTGGTACGCTAAATAATGTGGGTATTTCATTCCATACGTTTCCTATTTTACGCATTAATTTACTTGTTTCCTAGCGCAGTAAAAAACACTTCACGTTAAAATGTAGATAAACGCAGTTCAGCATGTCTTCTGCTGTTTACTATCTCTTTCTTGTTCTTCAGTGGAAACATTATTCTTTAGTAAACGTCTGTAAATTATAAGAAAGTCATAAGTGAACAGTCCTGTAATGTATTGTTTTATATCTACTGTGGTCCTTAAGAGACCTGTAGAATGAAAAATTTGTGTCTCCTTTTTAAACAATACCTTTCGCATGTTTCGTCTGTCGTTTCGCGAGTGTGCGATGGCGTACTGAAAAGTAACGCCTCCGATTTTTTAATGTGAAAACTATTAAGATACTTTTAATAAAACAAACGTTATTAACTTTCTGCATCTTCATTCTACATGTCTACATTTTTGCACCCCTCTACCGCTAGAGGGCTATTAATTGTAGCGCATAACCTGGGGGTGCGTAACATAACTACAACGGTGCGTGACAAACAGCTTGTTGTAATCGAGTTTCGAATTCGAATACTTCATCCACACAAGGAGTACCCTTTCCTTCAGCGTGGCAACGCCCTACCACACATGAGCGCTGCGACGTGTGCAACAATCCGACGGTTTGGATTCACTGTCAACGATCATTCTTCACACAGTCCCGACTTGGCCCTATCCGATTTTCATCTGTTTCCAGAACTAAAAAAGACCTTCGAGGACCTCACTTTGACAGTGATGAAGCGGTGCAAGTAGAGGTGAGATTGTAGCCCTCTCGACAAACAATCTACAGTGATGGTATGAACAGAGTCTCACTCGTTGGGAGAAATGTCTCCGGGGTAGCTGTGTTGAGAAATAAATATGTGGACATGAAGACTAAAGATGCAAAATATTAGTAACGTTCGGTTTATTTAAAAAGCTTTAAGAGTTTTCAGACAAAAATATTCGGAGGCATTAGTTTTAGCACACCCTCGTCGTTTAGTGTTAGCTTGGTGGTCTGTTATTACGGAAATTAGCAGGTGTTTTCCGACTGTAAGTTAGGGTGTGTTTAAATCCTCGGTAACACGGCTGCGTCAACCAGGACACCAAAAGAAGGCGTACGCACAAAGACAACACACAGTAAACAAATGGTTCAAATGGCTCTGAGCACTATGGGACTTAACATCTGAGGTCATCAGTCCCCTAGAACGTAGAACTACTTAAACCTAACTAACCTAAGGACATCACACACATCCATGCCCGAGGCAGCAGCGCGATTCCGAACTGAAGCACCTAGAACCGCTCGGTCACAGCGGCCGGCTTGGGATCTCAACAAAATGGTCAATCGATGGTTTCCGCGCTACCAGTAACATTTGAAATTGATATTTTTCAATATCATTGTACCATAGGATTATTTCCCAAGTAATATGAACGTACATCGACAGATTTGTTTGTGTCTCTTTCTCTTCCTTGAAACACAAATTCTTTTGTCGAAGTGTTATAAATCAAAATGTACACTTTTAACTTCGTCACTTCATAAAGGTAAACAACTTTTTCACTTGCAGCTAATCAGTTGGTTAAAGTTTCACAAAGCGTACAACTGAAAAGATTGCCTTCATGGATATGCAATGTAAGCCTATAAACACGCCGGGAAAAAATATCAGTTTCGTTTCACAAAACGCTTTAACAGTATTTATTTCCACCAGTGATATACAACGTTTAGTCGCCTAATGGCCTTAACTTACTCCGCAAAGTGAACTGGATTCGAGAGTGGTCGTGAAGAGACTGAACACATTTTAAAAATCACACGTAACATGAGGCTATCACTCTCTTTATCCCTATCAGACAATAGTCGCCGCTCGAAACTGGTGTTGCAAGAGGGTTCCTGTTCCAGTGAACGGGCCACGACCATCTTGACAACGTAATTAAGTCGTTCCGCGCGGTTCTAGACTGAAGCGCCTAGAACCGCTCGGCCACACCGGCCGGCACGCCGTAAACAACTAACGATTACGAATGTCTGACATCTTAGTTTCGGGTACGCCATCTTTGCTCAGTTCAGTTAATAAAAAGTGAATGTAAAGATAAATTCAGCTTGAGAAGCAGCCTTTGACTACGGGAAGGTACCTATCCTCTTGTTTCATATACGCAGTGAGAGCTCCTATGCTTTCATCATTGGCTAAAATAGCTTTTGTCTTCTGCTACCAGATACTATTTGAGGTTGCCCACAAAATATCGTGTTTTCAAATTGTGTATGCTTTGTTAACTGAAATGGATCTACCTCGTGATGGGGATATAATGCTTCGAAACGCTTAGCGGAAAGAACAGTAAATGTGACTGACCACAATAACGTGTGTATTTTCAATTGGCAACAGGAGACGCATTTCATCGCCCCGGTCGTGCTGCCGCTAACTGCGGCCTGTGGGGAAGGGCTGCCAACCGCCCTGAGTGCTGTCGCCGCCGGCGCGGGGCGTTTGCACACCAAATTGAGCGTGGCACCCCCGCAGTGTTGCGTTGACTCGGCCGCACGCGTCGCGCGCTACCTGTATGTATTTAGTCGGATGCGTTAATTGCCGGGATTAATCTGTCATCTCGCACAATAGCGTATGCCACGCACCTATTGTTTGGCTTATTGACGTTTCCGCCCACTGCCGAGCTGTGCTGTGGTGTGTGCGTGCGTGTGTGTGTGTGTGTGTGTGTGTGTGTGTGTTGTGTGTGACCCAGGGGAGAGTTAGGGAGGCAAGTCATCTGTGACTGACGATCGGCGTTAATTCCTCTGTCCAGTGGCGTTATCTCACCATGCTACTGACATATACTGTCATTACTCTCACACCTTTCACTTATGGTTAGTTAGGGCTTCCATGACAACCTACGGATAACAAAATACCTATCAGCGGCGATCATCTTTTATTATGCAACTGGTAACACCGGAACGTACTTTCGTAGCGCAATAACTGACCATACAGTATGTCCTCACTTGGATTAGAATACCGTTTTATTTTATCTGCCACACAACTGCATACTTCCACCTGTGTAGCCGTTACACAGCTATACAGGGTCCTGGTGAAAACAAAGATTGGTCACATACTGTTAAAATGCAGCTTCGTGGTTGGCCTGACATTTAATAAAACATTGTTTCGACTGTAGCCCAAATATGTCCGCTTGGCGGTCTGTACCATACACTCGAAAATGTCTACACAACGATAACTGTGCAGCAGCAAAACCAAGAAATAAAAAGATATTCTAATCTAAGTTCCGACGCCGCTGCAGCAATAGCCGTGATTTTAAAAGTGTGTTTCTAGTGAGGACTCCGTTGCAACTAGAGGCAAGTTTTATAGCTACACCTCTCTATTTTAAGTGAATACTGAAACTTTCATTAATTTTCTTGTGCTTCCTTTGTTTCTTGCTGGTAGGCAAGTGAAAGTGCTATACTTTCACTTGCTTGTTGAGAGCCGACACTACCGCCACAAATGGATGAGGCCCACAGCTCTCGTAGTCCTGAAATGAATCAACATTCGATAATAATTTGCGCAACGGGATCTCTCCATATGCCTGTCCCCACATCTCGTGATGCGTACAGTGACAAATATACTTCATACGCTGAACGAAAGAACATTTATCTGCTTGGTAAGTTAAAGTATGGCACTATCCAATACAAAAAGGCATAGTATTGAGCAAGGGAACAAGTGACTCGAGGATTACGCAAGATTATGCAGTTGGCGTGTGGAACCACTAACGACAATTTCAAATTGATCTACACTCCTGGAAATTGAAATAAGAACACCGTGAATTCATTGTCCCAGGAAGGGGAAACTTTATTGACACATTCCTGGGGTCAGATACATCACATGATCACACTGACAGAACCACAGGCACATAGACACAGGCAACAGAGCATGCACAATGTCGGCACTAGTACAGTGTATATCCACCTTTCGCAGCAATGCAGGCTGCTATTCTCCCATGGAGACGATCGTAGAGATGCTGGATGTAGTCCTGTGGAACGGCTTGCCATGCCATTTCCACCTGGCGCCTCAGTTGGACCAGCGTTCGTGCTGGACGTGCAGACCGCGTGAGACGACGCTTCATCCAGTCCCAAACATGCTCAATGGGGGACAGATCCGGAGATCTTGCTGGCCAGGGCAGTTGACTTACACCTTCTAGAGCACGTTGGGTGGCACGGGATACATGCGGACGTGCATTGTCCTGTTGGAACAGAAAGTTCCCTTGCCGGTCTAGGAATGGCAGAACGATGGGTTAGATGACGGTTTGGATGTACCGTGCACTATTCAGTGTCCCCTCGACGATCACCAGTGGTGTACGGCCAGTGTAGGAGATCGCTCCCCACACCATGATGCCGGGTGTTGGCCCTGTGTGCCTCGGTCGTATGCTGTCCTGATTGTGGCGCTCACCTGCACGGCGCCAAACACGCATACGACCATCATTGGCACCAAGGCAGAAGCGACTCTCATCGCTGAAGACGACACGTCTCCATTCGTCCCTCCATTCACGCCTGTCGCGACACCACTGGAGGCGGGCTGCACGATGTTGGGGCGTGAGCGGAAGACGGCCTAACGGTGTGCGGGACCGTAGCCCAGCTTCATGGAGACGGTTGCGAATGGTCCTCGCCGATACCCCAGGAGCAACAGTGTCCCTAATTTGCTGGGAAGTGGCGGTGCGGTCCCCTACGGCACTGCGTAGGATCCTACGGTCTTGGCGTGCATCCGTGCGGCGCTGCGGTCCAGTCCCAGGTCAGCGGGCACGTGCACCTTCCGCCGACCACTGGCGACAACATCGATGTACTGTGGAGACCTCACGCCCCACGTGTTGAGCAATTCGGCGGTACGTGCACCTGGCCTCCCGGATGCCCACTATACGCCCTCGCTCAAAGTCCGTCAACTGCACATACGGTTCACGTCCACGCTGTCGCAGCATGCTACCAGTGTTAAAGACTGCGATGGAGCTCCGTATGCCACGGCAAACTGGCTGACACTGACGGCGGCGGTGCACAAATGCTGCGCAGCTAGCGCCATTCGGCGGCCAACACCGCGGTTCCTGGTGTGTCCGCTGTGCCGTGCGTGTGATCATTGCTTGTACAGCCCTCTCGCAGTGTCCGGAGCAAGTATGGTGGGTCTGACACACCGGTGTCAATGTGTTCTTTTTTCCATTTCCAGGAGTGTATATTGAGGCGAACACAGACCCAGTCAGGGTTCAATTCACAGTGTAAACATAGACATGACCGAATTATAAGGACACAAAATACGTTACCACGTTTAACAGAAAGTGGAAGCCTCACAACTCCTAAAATGATTATAACTATAAAAAGGCATTGAAAATTGAATTCCAGATGGGTATAAGAGAATATGAAGAACGAATAACTGAAGCAAGAATGTCCATGTGGGCCGGAACACGTATCGACATGACTGCTGCTTAAGCAAGCTATGACTCATAAAAGCCAACTAATCTTCCAGAATGTGGTTTCAGTTTTAATGATATAGCAAGTAATCAGTAAACCCCGATTTTTAAGGCATCGAACTCCCATGTGTAACACAGCTTTAAACGCCTGATTATTTTACAAATGACGTAATGTGTTACACATTTGACGTTAGCATACAAGAAAGAAAAACTTTAGAAAAGAGTTGTCGGAAATTGCTAAGTGCTCTCTTCCTCAAATAACGGACGAATAAAGTCCAGACATTTCGCAACACCTCTCTTATTGTGTTAAAGTTTTAACGTAGTACTACACCTCTTAAAGATCTGATTATGGCAGCACGTCAAATTTTGGAATTCGGTCAGTAATTAAGCGAAATACTGAAAATCAAGTTTTTGTTGCCGCTGGAAATCGTTTAATAGGCAACGTACAACAGGTTTGGGGTTCCGTGTTCCAGGACAGACCGATGAGTAATATACGATAGGAATGATCAATAGCCCTTGACGATACGTATATAAGAATGATGCAGAGGGCATTACCCACAGCAGTACAGCTCATCTAGAGTGGGTTGCCCCTCATTAACGGTCATCTGGGGAAATGATGCCTATTCTCACAAAGATAATATTTGTGTCTCCTCGCCACCCGAAGTCATCGTTACCTACTCTCAACAATCTTAGAAAGACTCATGTGTTTTGGTGCCCAAACAGTTTCCTGCTTCAAGAATGTAGATACTGAGACGGTATCCTTGTCTCAGCAGGTATTTCGTCTGGAGCGCGATGGAAGTTAGGGTCTTGAATTTTTGTTACTGTACATGTGAGATACACAGACAACTTTCAACTGTAATATCAACTGGGCACTGTTTCTTCTGATAAAGTGAACACAACTTGCTGCATCAGACACTATTTTCTAATTGTATCGTTAATATACATTTCAGAAGTACGCAGCCACTTTATTATTACAGTTTCAAATTAATATTTCACATTAGCATAGCCGAATCCAACCCATTACGCGTCGTTACGCTATGATTGACGCTGTTTAACATTTTACATCTACACGAGACGCAGTGTAAAGGTCTTGTTGCGGAAGAAAAAGGTTTTCCACGTGTAGAGCGGCTCATGTTGTGACATAATCGTCACTAAATGGACAGAAAACTTATGAATTAACAGATTCCATCCGGGGAACCTTCGCACCTAGGATAGGGTGGAGTTTGGAAGGGAATATTAGTTTCATTCTGCTTCACGATCGCTATTAGAACGAAGAGATCCTGCAAATTCGGCACAATAGCACACATAACACTGAAAAACAAATTTTGGTAATTGACTGATATCTTGGTATTCAACATTTTTGTAGTACAACAGAAACATGCTGATTCCAAATATCTAAATCACTTGGCTCCAACACTAATCGTTGCTTAGGTATACTCTTGCAAGCATTTATATTTCACTAGAACAATTATGTTATGGACATGGCATTAGGTAAGAAAATAGTGGGACTGACTCACGTGACACATATATTTTATAGTAATATTAGTTCAAAACATAATACACACATAAAATCCGTACAAACTGAAAAGACTTCCTTGATCTATGTTTGTTTTGAATTTCTTGGCTGTAGACTTGCATTTGTGCTGAGCATTTGGCGTATCACGCTGTGGCGTCCAGCAGTAGTTAGTAAACATTGCTGCATTCCATAGATCCTGATACAGTAACTTGATGACCTAGAGGTCCCTGTGAAAACGTTCAACATGTTCGTCGCTGACTGAACCCAGATTTTCGGGGAAGACGAGACGAATTTTTAGGGACTTGTTGACACCGAGCTTTTTGTACGTTCTGATGCTCTCCTTCACAATATTTACTTAATCGTCAGATTTAAAATTTCCAGGGAAACTGGATACAACTGACATGAATACCACTCACGGATTTCTTTCAGTATCATTCAGTAAGTCTTAGATGTTGTTATCGGCAATTACCTTCTTTATTTGTGCACCTACGAACGCCCCGACGTTCACCTTGAAGATGCTACAAACAGTCGTGTAAGAAACATGCAAACATAATGCAAAAGTTCAACTGTAGGGCACAAATGCTGGGTTGGCCACTGAATGAAATGTCATCAGTTGGTGAACAAATGACTTTTTATAAAGCGTTTCGGGTTTCTCATCATCAGAAGAACGATCCAAGCACAAACGCACCACAGAAGAAAAAGACAAGAGCAAATGTATATATGGCATCCCATACATAGGCAATACATCGAATAAGATAGCAAATATTTTCAAAAATCACAAAGCAAAAGTTCGGTTTCCTACATGAAATAAACTACGACAAAAACTAATACATAGTATAAAGTGTAATCACGATTCATAACCTGACTCTGGAATATAAAAAGTAACACGCCAGGAATAATCCATGTCCAACATAGGACAAACAGGGCGAAATTTCAGCACCAGGTACACTTACCACATTAAACCCTACACACTCGATAGATAAACAATATCAACAATAACTACACACACACACACACACACACACACACAGTACCGATAGACGCACAATATTAGCAATAACTACACACACACACACACACACACACACACACACACACACACACACACACACAGTACAGGACATTCATTTGGAAAAATAGAGCAAAATGTTAAAGTGCTCCAAAGACTAAATAAAGATCATAAAATGGATTTATTAGAAGAACTGGAGATACATTCCATTACAGGAAATATGAAGACAAAATGTTAAACGAAGAACTCGAAAGTAAATCAGTCAATTTCGTCAGATACTTGGACAATATACTTAAATAAAAGCAGTAGCACATAGAAATAAGCACCACTGTAAAACAGATAAAAGTAAATTATAATCCATATTGTTAAGATAAATATCTTCTGAACAAAAGCATTATCGTACTCTGTGGAAGATCTATAACATTATCTCTGTCAACTACATCGAAAAATATCTTTGTAAGCGGCTGTTTGCGTAAGTTATTCTCGATGTAAACTGTATATTGGAAGTTGCGTGTGATGTTTAACATGTGTGAGACCCTGTACAAATGGTCTATAAGAATACTGTAATCACAAGTGCTTCCAAATTAACTGCTAACTGCATATAAGAAATCGGTTACCAACTAAAAATTGAGCTCTTTTTATGCATTGCAGTAAAGTCAACAAAACGAAACAAAACCGCACACATCGAAAACATTACTTAAAAATGGCATAGTACAAAGAGAAACCATAATGAAAATTGGAATCATTCCCCTAAATGCGTCGTGAAAAATATGAATATAAGAAAATCGTGATTGTTAGCAGAAAAGTTGTTTGTAAACAAATACACTCTTTTCACAGTCACAGGCTTTCAAGAAAACCATTTACAACGGATGAGATACTCAAAATGTAGAATACATAGTCCCGAAACAAAAAAAATCTAACAGCAGTGACATGCTGTATAAAGAAGCAGAAACACTTGTTACTACATGGTAACTACATACCAAAGACATCACCTTGTTCAGACTATCTGAAAGCACATATTGAGTACATAACCGTCAGAGGCAGATTGGCAGTGCTAGTAACGTGACATCAACATGAACCTCAAACTACCGGCAGGAGCCACTAGTTTGCCTATAGTGGCGTCCTCATCGTCAAATAGCAATCGACAAGTACTCCTCTCCCTGTCTGTCTAGCAGTCAGCCCCGCTAGATACATGATATGGCGAGCACATTAACTTCGTATTCTTAATGGTACATACGGCAAAGTACTGTACTGTGTTCTTTTAATCATAAAGTAACTGAAAAACGATTACATCGACAGTTATGCCCTAAGCATCTGAACTTACAACTATAGTATGATTTAAATTGTTTTAAATCTGCGTAACTGTTTTTTTTATATCTGATGACTCAATATTACTCACTTAATTAACATTACCATGGCAGCGACTCTACTCCATCCAAATCACAGTACAGTTTTCTCACGTACTCTGTCATACCGTCATCCTTTAACTATCGGAAATCATTAGGATCCCAAGCGGACAAGAAAGACGTGACAGGCAGTCGGAAGAAAAATGGCTGCCGTCTAATAATTAACTGTGGCCACCATCCTGAGTCACTGATTAAAATTTATTCTTGGAGTTCCCGGTCCCAAAAAATTAAACAAAATAGCTCTTACGATATACAGAATTACTCAGCGACCACGATACTTTTAACATTATAAAATTTCTATGGTCCCATAAAAGCGTATACTACTGTGCGCTACTGTGGATAGGATGAGAATGTCCACTACTACATTCACACACAAAATTCACTACCAAATTCACACACTAAATTCATTCACCTAAAAGCGTCAACCACGATATCACCGGAATACGGATCAAATGCTTTACATGAAATGGTTTTCGTTCAATATCTGGTTTGTAAAACCACTGAGGACCCACGTACAAGATGGTAGAACATAAATCTGAAGAATATGTACATCTCTTTCACACAAACAAAATACACCAAAATGATTTATTTAGTTATCAGCCCTGTTTTGTCACTATTAAAACTTTAACCCAGTGTCATACGGTACATTCCTGTTATTGTAAAGACCATGGCAACATCTTTTGTACAGCATTTTTCCCTGGTGGTAATATTGCTCATCATCATGTGCCATGACCAAGTTAAAGCAAGAGGCTGCTCAAGGGTAGCTAGTGCCTCTACATGTACCATCTATAGTTTCTTCCACGCAGACGACACACTTCCACATTATCCATTGCGACTTGGAACATTATGAATAGGAGATTATGGACATAGGGATTTAGTGTACTAGGAACAACACTCAGCTGAACGCAGTTAACACTCATATGTCAGGATAATATGTATAGATAATTACAAAATCAAAGAGTTCTTTTTCTTTTTAGATATGCAAATAGCCACAATATCATGATACTATTGGTAATTCTAGCAGATGAGAGCTTTATGATAGCTAGACAGGCACTGGAAAAGAACGTAACCAGTGATCCTGATAATTGTAGGGTAAAGGTAAGCATAAAATACTTATTGTCCAGCAACTGTGGTCGTAGGCTTATAACATTGTGTGTGTTTCTTATACAACCAAGTTTCCATTTTTAACAAAAGTAAGTCAAATAATATGTTTTTATGTGACCAAAGCAACTAAAATACAGGATTGACAATTACATCGTGTTTGTTTCGTATTACTTTCACACAGTAGCCGGGAAATATAACAGTAGGAAACACTAAAATACAGCCGTTCACATAGGAATCAGCAAATCATAAAAGTGAACAAATCCAAATCTTCATGGTAAAAACAAGATTAAACATAAATGCTGTAATAGATAAAAACTGCGTATCCTAAATTGAAAAAAACAATAAAACAAACTGGCTATTGTGGTTAACTGTTGGTGGAGTGCGTAACATTAAAATCTCAGACGTGGCTTTACATTACATTTAGAATCTTAAGACATATTCTGCATCGAACTAGGACACTTAACTATAAAACACCTAAAAATGGAACTACGTTACGAAATACACAACAAACCGTAAAATACAATAATTGCGAGTAAGGGTATTTGTATCTAAATAGAACATTAATGTAACAGAAAGGAAGAAGATAGGAAGATAGGGGCTGTGAAGCATATAATCTACTTACCTAACACATCATTGAAAGTATTAAAGAGTTCTTTACGAATGGAATGCAGTTGTTCATTCAGTGCTGCGAAAGAAATTACGTGACTGGTACACGGTGATCTCTAACTTTCGCATAACTCAACTCTGGAAAACGTGTGAATCGTTGTGAAGTGCTTTCACGAAATTTTTCATGAGCCCCAGATTGATGTGAAGCGGTGGCATGATACCTTTGACAAGGCACAAGGACATTCTGATTTCCTGGTTCCGACTGGCCAATTCTCTTTATAACTTTTAAATCACCACAACTAGGCCATTCATACTCATCACAGCGTATTATTTCAGAAGTAGCGACATAGTTTGATATGTCTCATTCCAACCGGTACTGAGCATGTTGTGTTCCATTGTATAATAAAACCGCATTCAAATTTGCTTTATGTGAGTCGGTGAACAACCGCCACTCTTCAATGTTGTGTTCCACCCTGAAACTTGACATGATACTCTGAACGTCTGCACAGTTGCAAACAGTTTCACTCTTTGCAAAGAATTTCTCAAGTTCTTTGTGTCGGTGCCGAAAATGTGAAGTTGTTGCACCCAGCGTTACCAAATTAAATTCTTTAAGGCATGAACTGAGCTGTTCAGCTTGACTTTTTGTTAGTGCCAGGTCCCGTACAAGGTCACAATGGTCAGAATTGTTCATTAAATAAATAAGTTCTCCAGACTGGTAGTAATGGTCTGATACAGTTCTGGAAGATGAAAGAGAACTTTCTTCTTGCGGTTTTTCATCGATTGTATATTATGTTGATGCTGTTGTCATCGGGCAAGCGACGGATCATAGGCAATTGGCAATTGCCAAGGAACTGAGAAAACGTCTGGATACCTTACACAAGCACGAGTTTTGTAGGAAAATTCTGTGACATTTGCCAAACAGAAATAACGGTCTGTGGTGTGATCGCTCCACTCACACTATGCCGTAGGAACTCCGAATGCCAGATGGTTGTTCTTCTTAGGCTTCCTTATCCAACCGCATAAGTTGCATTTCGTGTTAAACAGATGAACTGCGGTGCCGCGGATTTACCAGAATCCACCACTGAATCGTAGTACCGTTACTACGCTTTCTTCAGGAAGGGTATAGATCTTTACCAAAGGGATTTATCTGTTACATAGCGAAACGGATCTAATGAATTTATGCAGCCTCTGTACGCCATAATATCGCATTGAACTGAAAAGAAATAAGAAAAATAAATGAAAGATTAGTAATGCCATACTTCCTTAAATATTACTATTTTTACAGACGACGAAAGTTTTATGTGACACTGCATAAAAAGTTACTAAAAACTTGGGAGTAAAAGAAATTGGTGAATGGTTTTCCAGTAAAATTAATTTTTTTGCGGTATATTCAGTGACAGACGTGTTAGAGGAAAACGGTTTACACTTTTATAATCAGTATAGACAACTACGTCAGAAAAGTAGCTACGACTATCTATAGCTTGTTTGTCAGTGTAATGAATTCCAGAAACCTTCGTTCCTGTGACCCTACGCATCTCGTCAAAGAGCTGTATCCTTCCTAACTATTGCATCCAATTTCGCTGAAAGCCCAGTGTACACTGCTGTATAGTACCTGTTACTGGCTGTTCGATTGAGGCTGGGTGAAGTTGTCAATGGCAGTCATTAGTTTCTGGTAAATACTACGCGTACGTTCTGAAAGTAAAACACGCCGTTCTAAATGAACTGCTCAGAGTCCTACCAGTCTCACATGCTACAGCGCGAGGTGAAACTGGTCGACTTTGAAGACGAAACGACGATAAAAAATACAGTGCGAAACAAAAGAAAATGGCGCACGACGAAAACGCTATGTAAACTGTTCACAAGCTGATATTTATACGCCGACCGCTGTGGCCGAAAAGTTCCAGGCGCTTCAATCCGGAACCGCGCTGCTGCTACGGTCGCAGGTTCCAATTCTGCCTCGGGCATGGGTGTGTGTGATGTCCTTAGGTTAGATAGTTTTAAGTGGTTCTAAGTCTTAGGGGACTGATGACCTACAATGTTAAGTCCCATAGTGCTCAGAGCCATTTGCACCAATTGCATTCCGTGTACTATACCTCGCAGACAGGCGCGTGAACAATGCACGCAGATGTCAGCATTTGAGAGAAGACGTCTAGTTCGGCTCAAAGAAGCCGGTTGGAGTGATCGGAAAACCGTTCGACATTTGAATAGGAGCTGTGCCACTATTCGACGAAGTTGACAGAAATGGGTGAACAATGGCCGAAGACAGTGAAGATGGAAGCGGTCGACCTAGAGAGGTGACAAACGAGAGGACGGTGCCATCGTCAGGGACGCCCTCAGAGTCCCGGAGTCGTCATTACGATCCGACGGGACACTGGTGCTTCAGTGACCTCAAGAGCGATTAATAGGCTGCTCGCAGAAAGGGAACTGAACTCACAGCGCCCTGAGCGCCGGACACCATTGATCTCTGCCACCAAAAAGCCCTTCTGCAATGATGTTGGGCACATACACGACCTGGAGTGGAATTGTCATCAGTGATGAGCCCCGATTGAAACCGTGAGCTCACGACGAGCGAAGACGTGTTTGGAGAAGTCCCAGGTGGTGGCGGAAGACCAACGTGACCGTTGCTGGTCACGACTGGTGGTCTGGGATGCCATTTCATTTTATACCAAGACACATTTGGTTGTCATCCACGACACCCTTACAGCACAGCGGTACTTCGACAATACGCTACGTTTTGCGGCTCTCGATGGTAAGCCATCTTGGACTTAAATTTCAGCAAGATAATACCCACCAGCACACGGTGAGAGTTTCTACTGCTTGCCTTCTTTCTTGATAAACCCCACCTTGGCCAGCAACTTCACCGGAACTCATCTCAATTGAAAAGGTCCTGCAGCCAGCCCGAGCTTTTGAGGATCTAACACGACAACTCGACAGAATTGGGCATGATATCCCTTAGGAGAACATCCCACAACTCTATCAATCAATATCGAGCCGAATAACTGCTTGCATGCAGCGCAAAGCTGGTGAAGTCATTCTCTTGAATAAAGCATCCACTTTTTTTCTAAAATGGTAATCATTTGTTTGCCTGTACGTCTACATAACATTTACCAATCCCTGTAACAGTCGGATAATTCTTTCGTGGTACGCGTTTTCATTTTTTTTCTTAGCACGTATTTTTTTATAATTTTATGACCATGAAATGTCCTATCAGCACCACAACTTTGACAGATACTTGATACAGGTTTGCTGTATATCGTTGATTTTGTGAATGTCTACAGTTTCGCCTCATTTGAGGAAGAATATGGTACAGTAAGGAAAATTTTTCTCTATGGTACCGTCAGATACTGTCGAAAAGTTTAGTAACTGACTTCCTCCACCGACCAGTGATGCTTTCAAACAGGTACTTACGTGTAGGAAGTAAGAGAGTTTTCATTACGTCACGATATTGAAGCCAACGTCCGTCAAGTCAGAATCTCAATCATTAGCTTTGGTGGAAGGTTTTTGATCAAAGAGACAGCTTGAGTCATTTACTCGTGTACTAGAAATACTGGTGTAATACTCTTAAGTGTAAAGGGCACATTTCATCAGTAAGTGGACTCATTCATGCCATATTTTCTTTTAAGTACATTGATTTTGGTTGCTGTCTTTACTTTTACTGTACTGGTTTTCTTTCTCTCATTTGACTGTAGATTCTCTGCGCTCCAACTCTAAAAGCTTTCTGGCTGAACGTTGTGACGTTGTAAGATTAGATACCGTGCAGACATAGCAAAATATGTTTTCTGCTTAGGAGGGAAGGGGACGTAGACGGAACATCAATCTCCTCACACCGTATTTAGGAGAATGATGAGTTACAACAGCAATCTTTCACATCACATATTTGAGCCATGTTGTGGCTCGCGTTGGTGCCGTTTCTAGGTTGGCATCGTGTAATAGGGATAGTGGCGTCTCGTTTTCTTCTTGTGTTTACTGGCGCCAGTACGTTTGCTAGCGTTGTCTGTTCGCGAGGGGCAGCAGCAGCTGTTATCGATTTCAAGTACGGTGGTACTGTCTTTGGAGGGACGTCAAGTGCTTTTCCGGGTCGGAGTGTTACAGGGAGTTCGGTTGCGACGGAGCAGCAGTGTCCGGTAAGGCGTGTAGTTCGACAGACTATTGTGGTCGGATATTTTGTTTCTTTTGGACTACTATGGTCATAGTGGTCCCTTCTGCTTCTGGAGGTGCTAAACACCGGATTCTGAAGACGCAGTGCTGTCCGCCGGTTCCGCCTTGCCTGGGTTATTCCATCGTTGTATTGGTTATCAAATGGCTCTGAGCACTATGGGACTTAACTTCTGCGGTCATCAGTCTCGTAGAACTTAGAACTACTTAAACCTAACTAACCTAAGGACATCACACCCATCCATGCCCGAGGCAGGATTCAAACCTGCGACCGTAGCGGTCGCACGGTTCCAGACTATAGCGCCTAGAACCGCTCGGCCATTCCGGCCGGCTTTTGGTTATCAGACGTTAGGTAGATATTGCAAGAGTGTTGGTCTGCGTTTAAACTGTCACTAGTTTTAGTTGCCACCCGGTTAAGTGAATACAACTCTTGGCTGCCTGTCTCATCGTTTACGAAGTTGAGCGACTTTCCCAGGTCGATCCTTGGAGCACTGTCTGAAGCCCACTTCTCTCTTGATTTGGTCAGATGGTGATGACTTTCTTTTTTAAAAAAAATATGTATTTTTATTTATTACTGTTTGGGCCTTCAGCCAACAAAGAGTTTGAATTTCTTGTTAATAAGGCCTTTAGCCACGAGTGCATCTTGCCTTAAGAAAATTTAATTAGACAAAATATCTTAAAACTGAGATGTTGATGATTGTTCTTTTGCCGGCCGAAGTGGCCGTGCGGTTAAAGGCGCTGCAGTCTGGAACCGCAGGACCGCTACGGTCGCAGGTTCGAATCCTGCCTTGGGCATGGATGTTTGTGATGTCCTTAGGTTAGTTAGGTTTAACTAGTTCTAAGCTCTAGGGGACTAATGACCTCAGCAGTTGAGTCCCATAGTGCTCAGAGCCATTTGAACCATTTTTGATTGTTCTTTAAATCTCTCGAAGAAGTTTAATTGCTTCTCAAAAATTTGCTATCCAGGCCTTCAGCCGTCCAACAGCTTTTAAGTTATTACTATTGGGGCCTTCAGCGGACAAATAATTTGAATTTCTTGTCAATAAGGCCTTCAGCCGTGAATGCAATTGGTCCTAAGAATTTTTAATTAGATATTGGCTCTTAATAGTGAAATTTTGATGATTTTTTAAAAAAATATTTTAGTATCTCTTGGAGAACTTTAACTGGTTCTTAAGAATTTGCTATCCAGGCCTTAAGTGATCAAATTGTTTTTTGAGTTATTACTATTGGGGCCTTCAGCCGACAAATAATTTGAATTTCTTGTCAGTAAGGCCTTCAGCCGTGAGTGCAACTTGCTTAAGAATTTTCTTGTAATTAGACATTGTGTCTTAACAGTCAGATTTGATAATTGTTCCTTATTGTCAATTTTATTTGCTATTGTTTCCAGATAAAGTGAACGTGATTTAAAAAAAAAAAAAAAAACTGAGCAACCAACGGTAACTGATTACGGCCCCGTCCACACCGAATCCTGCCTTTCCCGGTTCTTTAACGAGGCCAAAGGGGTCATATTACCGGAGATAATATGTATATAAGGCCAGAAAAATGTCTATCCATTGCTGACACTGTATTACGCACTGAAGCACTGTAACATTTACTATTTACAAGAACTGTTGCATGCGCACGACAGAAATTAAGCGCCAGAAAAAATCGCAAACAGTATTCCAACGTTCAGGGGGATCTAACATGGCGGCGTCGGCTACAGAGCAACGTACATCGTTAAGTCTGCAGCGCCATCTGCCCTTGTATGCCGCCGGCCCGGTGTGGCCGAGCGGTTCTAGGCGCTTCAGTCTGGAACCGCGCGACCGCTGCGGTCGCAGGTTCGAAATGCTGCCTCGGGCATGGCTGTGTGTGATGTTCTTAGGTTAGTTAGGTTAAAGTAGTTCTAAGTTCTAGGGGACTGATCACCTCAGATGTTAAGTCACATAGTGCTCAGAGCCATTTGAACCATTTGAACTTTGTATGCCTCGTTGGGCTCTCAACAAAATGGTAAATCGATAATTTCTGCGCTAGCCCTAACACTTGAAATTTACGTTTTTCAGCATCATTACACCATAGGATTATTTACCAAGTAATATGAACGTAAACTTTTCATCGCCAAATTTCCCGTCCGTGAAACACAAATTCTTCTGTAAACTGTCGTCATCGAAGTGTTATAAATCAAAATGTACACTTCTGACTTCGCCACTTCACAAAGCTAAGCAATTTTTTTCACTTGCAGCTAACCAGTTGTTTAAAGTTTCACAAACGCACAGCCGGAAAGATCGCCTCTTTGGATATGCAATCTAAGCCTATTACACGTCAGGAAAAATAATATCAGGTACGTTACACAAAACACTTTGACGCAATTTATTTCCACCAGTGATACACATCGTTTAGTCGCGTAATGGTCTTAACTTACTCAGCAATGTGAACTGGATTCTAGAGTGACCGCGAAGAGACTGAACACATTTTAAAAATCACACATACCATTATTTTCCTATTAGACCATAGTCGCCGCTGTAGAGCGGTGTAGCAAGAGGCTTCTTGTTGCAGTGAACGGGCCTTGATCGTCTGGACATCGTAATAAACTTGTTCCGCGCACAGTACACTGAGGTGACAAAAGTCGTGGGGTACCCTGTAATGTCGTGTCGGACCTCCATTTGTTCGGCGTAGTGCGGCATCTCGACGTGGCATGGACTCAACAAGTCGTCGGAAGTCCCATGCAGAAATGATAAGCTATGCAGCTTCTATGGCCGTCCGTAATTGCGCAAGCGTTGCCGGCACAAGATTTTGTGCACGAACTAACCTCTCGATTATCTCCCACATAAGTTCGTTACGATTTTATGGCGGGAGATCTGGGTGGCTGAAAGATTCGTTGGAACTGTCCAGAGTGTTCTTCAAACCAATCGCGAAGAGTTGTGGCCCGGTGACACGGCCAGTGTTCAAAATGGTTCAAATGGCTCTGAGCACTATGGGATTCAACTTCTGAGGTCATTAGTCCCCTAGAACTTAGAACTAGTTAAACCTAACTAACCTAAGGACATCACACACATCCATGCTCGAGGCAGGATTCGAACCTGCGACCGTAGCGGTCTCGCGGTTCCAGACTGCAGCGCCTAGAGCCACACGGCCATTTCGGCCGGCCACGGCCATAGTCATTCATAAAAATTTCTTCGTTGTTTCGGAACGTAAAGTCAATGACTGGCTGAAAATGGTCTCCAAGTAGCCGAACGTAACCATTTATAGTCAATGATCGGTTCAGTTGGGACGTAGGACGCAATGCATTCCTATACCATTACGTAGCTACCACCAGCTTGCACAGTGCCATATTGACAACGTAGGTCAAAGGCTCCGTGGAATCTGCTCCACATTCGAACCCTACCATCAGCTTTTACCAACGGAAGTCGGAATTCTTGTTACCAGGCCAGGGTTTCCCAGTCGTCTAGGTCGAACCGACATGGTCACAAACCCAGGAGAGGCGCTGCAGACGATGTCGTACTGTTAGCAAAAGGCACTTCTGGTGGCCGTCTGATGTCGTAGCCCTTTAACTAAAAATTTCGTTGTACTGTCCTATCGCATACTTCATCACGTTTCACGTTGATTTCTGCGGTTATTTCACCTGGTGTTTCTTCTCTGTTAGCACTGTCAACTCGACGCAAACGCCGGTGCTCTCGGTCGTTAAGTGAAGGCCTTCGGCCGCTGCGTTGCCGGCGGTGAAAGATGATGCCTGACATTTGATATTCTCGGCACACATTTCACACGGTGGATCTAGAAATATTGAATTCCCTAACGATTTTCGAAATAGAAAGTTCCGAACACCATCCCACTTCCAAAATGTGATAATTACCGACTTGCGGCCATCATCCGGATGACAGCTCAGCCAATGCACCGTCCTTTTACACCCTTTTGTACTACAACCGTCTGTATATGTGCATATCGCTATCCTTTTGTTACTTCAGTGTATAGCCGTTAGCGCTCGTCAAATCTCGACGAAACAGATTTTAGTCTATTTTATATAAAAAATTATTATAAGAAACTGATTAGATTATATTAGGTACTATAAGTCTTATAGGCGGCAAATACATCTTTATGATACAGCGTGGCTTCCATGGCCCGCCGTAGGCAGTGCTGAGGCGCGCATGCCTTGTTTGGGTTTCGCCTGTTGTGCTGCTTGCGAGCGAGCGCACGTTTGTTTACTTCCTCGTAACGGCTTGTCTCAGAGTCCGACTTCATTGACCATCGTGGCGTTTTCTTACCACCAAGCCAAAATTAAATTAACTTTTCGTTTGGATGATGAGTAGCTGGAGGCGTATGATATAGAAAGTTTTATATGGGATGAATTGCGTCTCCTGCCACAAAATGTTCTCGGAATACATTTTTAGATCCTGAGTACCATGTGTACATAAAGCTCTCGAATGACGAATTTTGCGCAGTCGTTGTGCGGCGCCAGCCTTGGTCTCAAGTTCCGCTACGCTGACGGACATATATAGGGACTGTTGTGGTTGATCACACTGGTTTTGGCCTCCGATCGTTGTAGATTTTCGAGCTCCCGTTTCAAGTACCGTCGAAGGTTGTGGTGGCCTCCTTTAAACCTTACGGCACCATCGTCAGTCTCGTTGCTGAAACGTGGAAGACGTTCGGTACATACTGCGTCCTGGTGTCGGTCAGACAAAAATTGAACTACGGAAACACGTGCATTCGCACTTGATTATTGCCGGCTGCAGGGCTGTCGTCATGTACGATGGCCAGCCGCGCACCTCTTCAGGTTATACCAGGAAGGCCATGTCCGTTCTGAATGTCTCCGATGTAGAGTGATTCAGACGCCGATTGCTCTTCCTGCTTTCTCCTGGAACGCTGCAGCATCCGCACCCTTTTAGAAGAAATCATATGCATACGTAGGCAAACATAGTCTATATCGCAGGCGAATAAAATAAAGTAATAAAAAAATAAAAAAGAAGAGGACAGAGCGGGTGGCTGCTATGTGGCACCGGCCGGGGTGCCTGAGTGGTTCTAGGCGCTACAGTCTGAACCGCGCGACCGTTATGGTCGCAGGTTCGAATCCTGCCTCGGGCATGGATGTGTGTGATGTCCTTCGGTTGGTTAGGTTTAAGTAGTTCTAAGCTCTAGGGGACTGATGACCTCAGAAGTTAAGTCCCATAGTGCTCAGAGCCATTTGAACCATTTGCTATGTGGCGGACCTGGTTTCGATTCCCGGTACTGACACGGATTTTACCTTGGAGGAAGGGCTGACATGGCATGCACTCAGCCTCCTGAAGCTAATAGACGAGTGACTTGACCTAGTACTGGCGGCTAGAGGTCAAGAAAACTGACAAGACCGAGAGACCGAAAAACTGATCGCTTGCCCCTCCAATGAGACCATTGGCTGATGCTGGCTCGGCGGTCCGGTGGGCGGAGTTTAAGTTACGTTTACGGAAATTGTGTTACTCAAGTCGTACTCGTACAGCCACTTCAAAACTGGTTGCTTTTGTAAGTATTCGTTTAGCATGCGAAGACCTTCAATAATTTCAGTTTCAGTGATCAAATTAATGTTTCAAGTAACTATTTTGTAACGCAGCTGAAACTCGCGTGTCGTACTTGCTATATGATTACTTTTCACGACAAGATGCCAGTCTTTATACAACAGGGTGTGGCGTGTACCAGCGCAATAACTTACCGATGCCAGTAGCGATCGATCATGGTGGTGACCCCATGAGATAGCGAGGACGGTGGGGGACCACTGCGCTCCATGACCACTCAGCCCCCTTCACGAGGACTATAGGGAGCTGCGTCCTAGACGCGCATGTTTAGCCTGATAGGGCGCCAATGAGATAGGATTTAGGTCTGGTTACCTGGAGAGGGGACAGTGCAGCGAGTGGGGAACACGCAATCACGTTCTTGTCGTTAGGGTGTTGTAGGCGAACAACCTGTTTTTGTATCTTACTCCAGGGCACCCATGTTCGAAACTGTCGCACACTGAGAGAAAACTTTTCCTTCCCATAATTGTGAAAGATTCGACTCCAGTGTTCCGAAAAAGGCAGTTAAGAAATCGACGTCACTGACCACATTAAACCACAAATTCTAGTTAAGACACGAGGCTCTGGCTTAGGCCCGTATCTCCATTATTCTCAGGGAGGCCAGTAGCAGGAGAACGTTTTGCTTGTCAGTCCATAGTGGGAGAATTTAACAACATAAACATTACGTGACTGGCTAGCCCCAAGCGAGCTGTGGGTCATGTTACCTCGAACGTCCGTGTCGGCTGTCCAGATGGGTGACCCGGTTGTTGGTTAGACGCTCCCATGCGTTTCTTTGGCTTAGGTATGACCCCTTCGGATTGATAGGCCCTTCTGCCACCCATTTACGTTTCCACAATTATTTGGTGGCAACTTTTATTCTATTAAACCTATACTAACATATGGCTGTAAAACTTCGTATAGACACGAGCTTTTCAAAAGAAAACTTCGAACAATTCAGTGTGCTGCGGAAAGGTCAAAGTTCACTTATAGACGTCACTGAGGAGGAACAGGGACGAAGCGAAGACATAAGGGCAACAACAGCAGATTATGAAGTTATGGAAAGGGTAAAGTTTCTGAAATGGAAAAGGGCAAAACACATCGCCCGAAAATTAGAAGGAAGTTGGACGTAGGCGGTACTAGAGTGAAGTACTCAGGAAAGACGAAGAACACAATGCAGACCACCGGACAGCTGGGATAAAGAAATGAAGAAAGTCGCAGTCTTTGACTGGCAGAGAACGGGAGGACGAGAATGGATGCACATGATCAGACAGGATGCTTGCGTACGTGTCACGTGTCAGACACGTATCTCGACGTATCAGGGGTCCCATATTACTCGAACTGCACACGCTGCACAGCACTGCAGAGCCTCCACCACCTTAAACAGTCCCCTGCTAACATACAGAGTCCATGGACTCATGTGGTTGACACGTCCGTCCACTCGATACAATTTGAAACGAGACTCGTTCGACGAGGCAATATCTTCCCATTTATCAACAGTACAATGTCGGCGTTGGCGGGCCCAGGCTAGGCTTAAAGCTTTGTGTCGTGCAGTCATCAGGGGTACACGAGTGGGCCTTCGGCTCCGAAAACCCATACCGATGATGTTCTGTTGAATGGTTCGCAGGGTGACACTTGTTGATGGCCCAGCATTGAAATCTGCAGCAGTCTGCGAAAGGGTTGTACTTCTGTCACGTAAAACGATTCTCTTCCGTTGTCATTGGTCCCGTTCTTGCAGGATCTTTTCCCAGTCGCAGCGATGTCGGAAATTTCGTGTTTTACCGGAGTCCTGATATTCACGGTACACTCCTGAAACGTTCGTACGAGAAAATCTCCACTTCATCGCTACCTCGGAGATGCTGTGTCGCATCGCTTGTGCACCAACTTTAACACCATGTTCAAACTCACTTAAATCTTGATAACCTGTCATTGTAGTAGCAGTAACCTATCTAACATCTACGCCAAACATTTGATGTATTACATAGGCGTTGTCCGTGGTCTCGCTGTAGTGTTCTTGCTCCCGAGCACGTGGTCCCGGGTTCGATTCCCGGTGGGGTCAGGGATTTTCACCTGCCACGAGATGACTGAGTGTTGTTGTGTCGTCTTCATCATCATCATTTAGTCCCATTACGGTCGGAGGAAAGCAATGGCAAACTTCTTTCATTAGGACCTTGCCTAGTACGGCGGTGCGGGTCTCCCGCATCGTCCCCCTACACTCTGTCAAGAAGCGTGGTACTTCACTTTCATTTCCATATAGGCTTTGCCGACCGCAGCGCCGTATTCTGCCTGTTTACATATCTCTGTATTTCAAAACGCATGCCTGTACCAGTTTGTTTGCCACTCCAGTGTAGTTCCCTCTCGTATGTATTCAAATTTTCTCACAACCGGTTTAAAACTTCTGTAACTACTGCACTTCAGTGTAGTTGTGTGTCCGCAGCTCGTGGTCGTGCGGTAGCGTTCTCGCTTCCCGCGCTCGGGTTCCCACGTTCGATTCCCGGCGGGGTCAGGGATTTTCTCTGCCTCGTAATGACTGGGTGCTGTCCTTAAGTTAGTTAGGTTTAAGTAGTTCTAAGTTGTAGGGGACTGATGACCATAGATGTTAAGTCCCATAGTGCTAAGAGCCATTTGAACCATTTTTGTAGTTATGTAATACTAAATCAATATACAGCTCTAAAAGCGGCAATATACTTACTATGTGTAGCCGATATATGTTACGGAGATATATCGATAAATTTATCGGTGTATCGAGCGCCGTTAATGATACTTCTTTAAATATCGATATATCGGATTCAAGTAATTCTTAAAAATATCATCAGTCCTAGTAATTACCTAGTTCTGCTGGTGCTATTATCCGGACAATAGGATGGTAAAGAATGTTACAGGATATGTCGTTCAGCGAGAACCCACCCTAATGTGACGTAAGGAGTATTTATGTAGAAAGCAAAGACGACTCATCGTCTACCGGAACACAGGAAAGGCCCAATGTAAGAAATAGGTGGCGAGAATTCACCCTGACCTCCTGAAGAAACCATCAGTGCCATTAGCCGGAAATTATTTAGGAAAATTAGATTAATCATAAATCAGGAACACTTGAAAAGGGTTTTGAACTCAGTTAAATCAAAACGCAAATGGCGCGTCTCCGAGTACGTCCGTTTCGAGTTCTGCTACCTGGAACCAATGTCGTCGGAACCGTGTCTGGCGGTGAAGATTCTGCTCCTCGGTGATGAAATTAATGAACCGCAAAATGCGATTACAGATGAAAGAACGAGCATTCCACGTAACACGAAAGCAATATTGAGATGCGAAGTCTCATTAGAAAGATATCTTTAATTAAAGGAACGGGCTCTGAAAGGGAGTTGGTGGACCGCACCTAAACAGTGGGAAAATCGTCTCTTTAGGTGCGACGGCTGCCCGGATGCGCGCCGTGAGCAAGCAAATTCAGTTAAAGGGGAACTATCTGTTGTGCTCACTGAGCACAACTGTGCGGATTTATTGGTTTCCGCGTCGGTAATGCGGGGGATCTCTTAGAAGAAACATACCTACACGGGACGCGTGGGACATAATAGCATTAACAAATGAAAAATCACTGTTATTTTTGTTGGCTCTTTCGAACGGTAACGTTCCTTTAGCGATATGTGTTAATACACTGAAAAATACTTCTGCTTCAAAGCTACGTTCAGCCTCTTTTAAGACGCACGCTAAAAATGTATCAGGCGGAAAACCAATTTTATTATTATTTTGAGCTTTTCCTCATTACAGAGGATTATCTCCAACATAATAATTTACTTGGAAAGTGCAATACAAACAATAAACGTTCTTAAACTATACTCTCAAAATATTCCTCCATGTGCTGCAATCTTGTGTGTCTTCTTCCTCTGCGCCCATTCTCCTCATTGTGTGCAGTACATTTTGGAACCAGGTGGTCATAGGTCGTCCTCTCCTTCTTCTAGCCTTCGGTTCCCACTCCAGTATCAATTTTGGTATTCTGGTTTTCTCCATTCGTCGTGCATGCCCGTACCACAGTAATTTCTTCCTATCCATTACGTCATATATTCTTTCTTTTATTTCCATTCTTCTTATTATTTCGGTGTTCCTTATCTTTTCTTTCCTGGAGATTCTTGCCGATCTGCTCCAAAAGTCCATCTCTAGAGCTTGTAATTTTTTAATGTGCTTCATGTTAATTGTCCAGCTCTCCGTTCCATACAGAACCACACTCTCTAATATGGATTTGTATATTAATTTTTTATTTCTGCTCATTACATTCCTGCTCCATAAGACTGAGTTAAGCATCCCAATGACCCTCCGTCCGCTACTAATTCTTTTATTGATTTCTGACTCTGATTTTCCCTCGATTTCTAAAATGGATCCTAAATAACAGAAAGTGTTTATCTTTTTGATTTTCTTTCCTTCAATGTATAGCTCATCTGAATCATTAGTCAAGTATTCTATTTTTTGGTAATTAATCTTCAAACCCCAAGTTTTGTATGCTACTGCTAGTTGATTGCACATATAGTTAGCATCCTCCCCATCTTGTGCTACGACTAATTGATCATCAGCAAATAATAAATGATGTAGGTAAACTCCATCTCTCATTTCTTATCCCATACTATTACATTTATGAGACCATGTTCTAAGGCTAATATCTATATAGATTTTAAATAATGATGGTGACATGGGACAGCCCTCTAAAAGGCATTTGCTTGTTCTAAATTTCTGTGAAAGTTTATTACCAACCATCACTTGGCAAATGTTATCTTTATTCATCTGTTGTATTATTTTAATCAAAGAAGGCTTCACGTTTGCCATATGTAGTGCTCTCCAAAGTAATTTTCTTGAAACAATATCATACGCTTTTTCTAGATCTATGAAAATTAATCCTATATTTTTGATTTTTCCCTATGTTTCTCCAAAATCTGTCGTAATGTGAAAATATGGTCTACACATGATCTCCCAGCCGTGAATCCACATTGTTCTTCTTGGGTTCTAAATTTTTTTCCCAGTTTGTTTTTAATTACTTTTGCAAAAATTCTCATTAATGTGTTTGTAACACAAATTACTCGATAGTTTGAACAAATTTTGCGATCTCCTTTCATAAATACTGTATTAATGTAACCCAGCTTCATCTCGTTGGGTATTGAATCTCCATGTATCATTTTGTTGAAGAGCTGTGTTATCAGTTTCACAATTTTGTCACCACCATATTTCAGACACTCCAGATTGATATTGCCTGGTCTCGTTGATTTACCATTCTTTCCTGTTCTCAACGCCTGAAGTACTTCACTTTCTAAAATCTTGATCTCATCATCTTCATGTCCTTTTTCTTCCCCTGTTACTTCTTCTAGATATTCTTCTCTGTCCTCATTTAATAATTTTTGGAAATACTCTTCCCATTCCTTTTGTGTTATCAGTTGGAGATTATTTTTGCTTTTTGTATCCTGTCGAAGCCCTTTCAATACTGACCATGCTTCTTTTGCTCTCCCAAATCCTAACTTACTATTCACCTTGGCACAAGTTCTTTCCCATGCTTCACTTTTTGCCATCCTTATTTTTTTCATCACTTCATTCTTCTTTTCCTTGTATATTGATCTTGTTTCTTCTGATTTATCATTCAACCACTGAAGGAATGCATTTCGTTTTTCTCTAACGAGGACCTCTAGTTCCTCTGACCACCACTCTGCTGCCCAGTTGTGGTTGCTATCTTTTTTACCCAACACCTCTGTTGCTATGATTTTCACATTAGCTTTTATATAGTCATATATTTTCTCTGTACTTCCTTCAAATGATTCAACCAGTTTCCTTTCCAACCTGGCCGCAAAGAGTGTTCTGATACTTTCGTCTTGTAGGCTGTCAATATTAAAAGGTAAATATTTATCTTTCTCAGTCTGGTTCGTTTTATTTACGTTACTTGTATCACTACTTGCATTCTTCCATGGCCAGAAAGTCTTCATTTTAACTAGATAGTGGTCTGATCCACACTGGGCTCCTCTGACGTCTACTGCTTTGAAACTACTTGTTTGCCTAGTGATAATATAATCTATTATAGGACGAAGTTCTTTAGTGTTCTGTTGCCAAGTATATTTATGAATGTTCTCATGTTTGAAAAATGTGTTGGTAATTTTTAGATCAAATTGTTCACAAATTGCAATCAATCGTTCCTCATTGTCGTTATATTCGTCCTCTCCATGTTTTCCTACTATTCTACAAGATTCTCTAATTCCTACCCTTCCATTCAGATCTCCCTTGATAATCAGTTCCTTTCTTCTTGGGATTTTTTCAATAGTCTCCGTGAGGATGGCCCAAAATGTATCTTTCTCCTTATCTTTTGTGTCGTTCGTGGGTGCATATACGCCAATAATCACAACTTCCCTAGCAAATAATGTCATTTCAACAGTTATAATACGTTGATTGATGAATGTCCAATTTGTGATTCTTTCTTTCCATGATTTCTTTATCATTGTGAAGACTCCTGCTTTGGCTCTTACTGCTTTTGATACCCCACTCCAGATATGTACATAATTATCCAGTTCTTCTTCTCCTTGGCCTTTCTTCTTTGTTTCAGAGAGTACGACAACATCCATGTTGAACATGTCAAGTTCTGCAGGTAGTAAATTTATTTTAGTGGAAATACCTTGCACATTCCAGCACCCAAACATAATTTTCCGTTTCTCATCGCCAGTTCGTTGTCCAAAGTTCCAATTTTTCCGAGGCATATTATTATTTTTTTTAGCATTTTTATGTTTTTATGTGAGTGAGGAGCTGACCCACTGCACAACCCCAACCCGGAGGACCAGGTAATTTTTACTCAAGGTTTTCTTCCTTTAGCCTTTGATAAGCCAATATCATACTACAAGGCAGCAGTTGCTAGTTTTGGTCCACCCCGGGTATTTTATTTCCCCGGTACCCACCATATCTGGTGAGCATTCCCCTATCCGCCACCTGGGGAGGCGCCCGATGGGAGACCAGCAAACTCCACACGGGCGGAAAACCAATACGAAACCAAAACGATAATTGTTTCCCGACGATATTGTTGTGTAGAGGCAGAAAATGCTCAAAGAATAGGGGAAAAGTGAACATTTTCTGCAATGAATGATAGCTCAAATTAAGTATCGATAAATATAATGCGTGTAACAAAGAGCAAGAACTGTGCACAGTCGGATTACAAGTTCAGTGATAAACAGCTCGTGCCGTGGAAATGGCGTAAGTATTTAGAGGTAATACTAATATATGCCCCCCCATGAACCATGGACCTTGCCGTTGGTGGGGAGGCTTGCGTGCCTCAGCGATACAGATAGCCGTACCGTAGGTCCAACCACAACGGAGGGGTATCTGTTGAGAGGCCAGACAAACGTGTGGTTCCTGAAGAGGGGCAGCAGCCTTTTCAGTAGTTGCAAGGGCAACAGTCTGGATGATTGACTGATCTGGCCTTGTAACAATAACCAAAACGGCCTTGCTGTGCTGGTACTGCGAACGGCTGAAAGCAAGGGGAAACTACAGCCGTAATTTTTCCCGAGGGCATGCAGCTTTACTGTATGATTACATGATGATGGCGTCCTCTTGGGTAAAATATTCCGGAGGTAAAATAGTCCCCCATTCGGATCTCCGGGCGGGGACTACTCAAGAGGATGTCGTTATCAGGAGAAAGAAAACTGGCGTTCTACGGATCGGAGCGTGGAATGTCAGATCCCTTAATCGGGCAGGTAGGTTAGAAAATTTAAAAAGGGAAATGGATAGGTTGAAGTTAGATATAGTGGGAATTAGTGAAGTTCGGTGGCAGGAGGAACAAGACTTCTGGTCAGGTGACTACAGGGTTATAAACACAAAATCAAATAGGGGTAATGCAGGAGTAGGTTTAATAATGAATAGGAAAATAGGAATGCGGGTAAGCTACTACAAACAGCATAGTGAACGCATTATTGTGGCCAAGATAGATACGAAGCCCACACCTACTACAGTAGTACAAGTTTATATGCCAAGTAGCTCTGCAGATGACGAAGAAATTGAAGAAATGTATGATGAAATAAAAGAAATTATTCAGATTGTGAAGGGAGATGAAAATTTAATAGTCATGGGTGACTGGAATTCGAGTGTAGGAAAAGGGAGAGAAGGAAACATAGTAGGTGAATATGGATTGGGGGACAGAAATGAAAGAGGAAGCCGCCTGGTAGAATTTTGCACAGAGCACAACATAATCATAACTAACACTTGGTTTAAGAATCATGAAAGAAGGTTGTATACATGGAAGAACCCTGGAGATACTAAAAGGTTTCAGATAGATTATATAATGGTAAGACAGAGATTTAGGAACCAAGTTTTAAATTGTAAGACATTTCCAGGGGCAGATGTGGACTCTGACCACAATCTATTGGTTATGACCTGTAGATTAAAACTGAAGAAACTGCAAAAAGGTGGGAATTTAAGGAGATGGGACCTGGATAAACTAAAAGAACCAGAGGTTGTACAGAGATTCAGGGAGAGCATAAGGGAGCAATTGACATGAATGGGGGAAATAAATACAGTAGAAGAAGAATGGGTAGCTTTGAGGGATGAAGTAGTGAAGGCAGCAGAGGATCAAGTAGGTAAAAAGACGAGGGCTAGTAGAAATCCTTGGGTAACAGAAGAAATATTGAATTTAATTGATGAAAGGAGAAAATATAAAAATGCAGTAAGTGAAACAGGCAAAAAGGAATACAAACGTCTCAAAAATGAGATCGACAGGAAGTGCAAAATGGCTAAGCAGAGATGGCTAGAGGACAAATGTAAGGATGTAGAGGCCTATCTCACCAGGGGTAAGACAGATACCGCCTACAGGAAAATTAAAGAGACCTTTGGAGATAAGAGAACGACTTGTATGAATATCAAGAGCTCAGATGGAAACCCAGTTCTAAGCAAAGAAGGGAAAGCAGAAAGGTGGAAGGAGTATATAGAGGGTCTATACAAAGGCGATGTACTTGAGGACAATATTATGGAAATGGAAGAGGATATAGATGAAGATGAAATGGGAGATACGATACTGCGTGAAGAGTTTGACAGAGCACTGAAAGACCTGAGTCGAAACAAGGCCCCCGGAGTAGACAATATTCCATTGGAACTACTGACGGCCGTGGGAGAGCCAGTCCTGACAAAACTCTACCATCTGGTGAGCAAGATGTATGAAACAGGCGAAATACCCTCAGACTTCAAGAAGAATATAATAATTCCATTCCCAAAGAAAGCAGGTGTTGACAGATGTGAAAATTACCGAACTATCAGCTTAATAAGTCACAGCTGCAAAATACTAACACGAATTCTTTACAGACGAATGGAAAAACTAGTAGAAGCCAACCTCGGGGAAGATCAGTTTGGATTCCGTAGAAACACTGGGACACGTGAGGCAATACTGACCTTACGACTTATCTTAGAAGAAAGATTAAGGAAAGGCAAACCTACATTTCTAGCATTTGTAGACTTAGAGAAAGCTTTTGACAATGTTGACTGGAATACTCTCTTTCAAATTCTAAAGGTGGCAGGGGTAAAATACAGGGAGCGAAAGGCTATTTACAATTTGTACAGAAACCAGATGGCAGTTATAAGAGTCGAGGGACATGAAAGGGAAGCAGTGGTTGGGAAGGGAGTAAGACAGGGTTGTAGCCTCTCCCCGATGTTGTTCAATCTGTATATTGAGCAAGCAGTAAAGGAAACAAAAGAAAAATTCGGAGTAGGTATTAAAATTCATGGAGAATTAATAAAAACTTTGAGGTTCGCCGATGACATTGTAATTCTGTCAGAGACAGCAAAGGACTTGGAAGAGCAGTTGAATGGAATGGACAGTGTCTTGAAAGGAGGATATAAGATGAACATCAACAAAAGCAAAACAAGGATAATGGAATGTAGTCTAATTAAGTCGGGTGATGCTGAGGGAATTAGATTAGGAAATGAGGCACTTAAAATAGTAAGGGAGTTTTGCTATTTGGGGAGCAAAATAACTGATGATGGTCGAAGTAGAGAGGATATAAAATGTAGGCTGGCAATGGCAAGGAAAGCGTTTCTGAAGAAGAGAAATTTGTTAACATCCACTATTGATTTAAGTGTCAGGAAGTCATTTCTGAAAGTATTCGTATGGAGTGAAACATGGACGATAAATAGTTTGGACAAGAAGAGAATAGAAGCTTTCGAAATGTGGTGCTACAGAAGAATGCTGAAGATTAGATGGGTAGATCACATAACTAATGAGGAAGTATTGAATAGGATTGGGGAGAAGCGAAGTTTGTGGCACAACTTGACCAGAAGAAGGGATCGGTTGGTAGGACATGTTCTGAGGCATCAAGGGATCACCAATTTAGTATTGGAGGGCAGCGTGGAGGGTAAAAATCGTAGGGGGAGACCAAGAGATGAATACACTAAGCAGATTCAGAAGGATGTAGGTTGCAGTAGGTACTGGGAGATGAAAAAGCTTGCACAGGATAGAGTAGCATGGAGAGCTGCATCAAACCAGTCTCAGGACTGAAGACCACAACAACAACAACAAATATAAGATTACGTAAAGCCAGTACTAGGGTAGGCGAACGGAAGATTTCAGTCTGCTCGAAGTGTTCTAGGGAAATGTAACGCATCTTCAAAGTACCAAGGACGGGAATCGAGCCCGAGTCCCCTGCTGAGCAGGCAGGGGCATTAGTCACTAAGACACCTTGCCACAGCGGTTTAGAAACTATACGAATTACCCTGATACGCCTCCCTCCTCGACCCAAATTCTCACTGCCGCCCCAAACTACTTCAAATTCCCCCTTACACACGAACAGAATTCCTGTGTGTTTCCATGTTTTGGTTTAGCACCTCAACACCGACCATAAAAAGGGGGATCCAGCCTGAAAACCAGGTGCAGGCATTTAGACAAATGAAATGACAAAATTTCTGAGACTTTACTGGTCTCAGAAAGATATTCTTATGATTTTATGTATATAGACTGAAGCGGCGAGTGGGAATTTGTACCAGAAGGAGGAACCGAACCTGTATCTCCTGCTTACCAGGCCGGCGCGTTAGCCTCTAAGCTACCTTGCCACAGCGGTTCACACAACTACACGGATTACCACGGCACGCCTTCCTCTTCGTTCCAAATTCTCACTGTCGCCCCAATCTACTTTAAATTCTCGGCCTTGGTACAAATTTTCACTCGCGTCCTCCATCTATAAACATGTGTAGAAGACCACTGAAGTCTCTGAAATTGTGTCATTTCACTTGTATAAATACCGGCACCGGGGCTTCAGGCTGGATTCCCCATTTACATTCGATGCTGAGGTGCTATTCCAGAACACGTAGAGCCTTGGCAATTCTGTTTGTGTATAAGGGGGAATTTAAAGTTGACTGTGGCGGCTGTGAAAATTTAGACTGAGGACGGTGGCGTACCAGCGTAATCCGTGTCGTTGTGTGAACCGCTGTGCCAATGTGGCTTAGTGGCTAACACACATGCCTGTTCAGAAGGAGACGCGGGTTCGATTTCCAGCCTTAGTACAAATTTTCAATCGCCGCATACATAGAATCATATCTGCGTGAGGCCAGTAAAGTCTGCGAAACTGTGTTATTTCACAATTACAGGGTACTGTTCCTGCGTTTTGTGTTTTCATCACCTAGGCATGACACCAGACACCGAAAGATTTCAGAGAAAAACTGCAATTATAATTACAGTTGGCCATATATTCCATATGAAAGTGTAATAGTAATGTTTGGCGAACTGGAAAGAGTATCGCTGGACGAAAGACAACGTATATGTGCCGGTGGTGGTGAGTGGCAGCAACTTGGGGAGTATACTGGACAAAGTTTGAAGTTATCGTTTACTTTTTTGTGGTGGTAAGTGCTATGGAACAAACTGCTGAGGTCATCGGTCCCTTATCGTTTATTAGTGAAAGTATTAACCATCTATATTGGGCACCAACGGCCATTCTATAGCCATGAATTATGATGGCATTTAACCTACATTTGCGTTTGGTCATCTTAGCTAATAAGTTAAGCAAATTTCTGACTTTGGCCATCATCAAAAACATTTACAACTCAGTGCTTCATACCTTTAACAAAACGTCTTCGGCACACATATTAAAATATACGTTAAAAAATACTATCAGATCACTTCACAGAAATGCTTCACATAGATCTAGGGCAAGAAAGTCGAAAATTTTAGTACAGTCTGACGGTTACTAAACAATCACTTGGTAGCCATCAAATTAATCTTTTAATCATGATAGCACTCCCATATACATGCTACCGTCTGTGTCTACTCTCACCACTACCAGAGTACAAAAGACTTTAAAACAACCAAATGGGAACTGCCTTCATCGCGCAGAAACACAAATTTACTTGCATGAGTTCAACCATAGGTAGGACTAATGCATGAAAGGTAAGGCAAACTTAATATTCATTAAAACTGGGGATGGACGAGCAAAAAACACCACAGTTAGCCTAGACAATTACTTTAACATATACACTGATAGAAAAAAATCGCAACACCGAGAAGGTGCTGGGCAACATAAGCGAAAACTTTTTCTGCTTCTGAAAGATCTCTATTGTACTTTTCCCATAACTGTGGTGCTAGTAGTACCAATATGAGCATGCAAGTCAGGTTTGTTTTAAATACACTGTATATCGGTCGTGAGTGTTAGTTACCTTTGAGACTGGGTATGGTGAGTTGATGTAAGTGAAGAACGGCTTTAAGGCGACACATACGCCATTAAATGAGTATGAACAACGTGTTGTAATAGGGCTACGAGAAGCTGATTGTTCCTTCTGCGATACTGCAGAAAGATTTGGCAAGACTGTAGTCAACCTGTCAGCGTGCTAAGTACACTGGACCAAAGAGTAAATCTACCCTCCGTTGGGGTTTACTATATCAGCAGGAGTACTCTCGTGGATATTCCAACCACCCTGACTGCAGAATTCTTCGCCAATCTGGTGATTCGATCCGTCGTGCTTGAGTTCATGAACAGCATTCCAGGGAGTGTTTTCGATCTGGATAACACACACCCACTTACCGCTGTAGTAACCTAGTGAGCTGTGCAGAGTGTCGACATGTTGTCTTAGCGAGCTCGATCACCAGATCTACCTCCAACCGAGAAAATATGGGGCGTCATCAGATGACAACTCCAGGTCATCCACAAACAGCATTAATCACGCCTGTACTGACTGACCAAGTGCAATAGGCATAGAACTCAGTTACACAAATTGCACCTGTACAACAGAACGCATGCATGTTTTCATGGTTTCATTCAACATTCTGGCAGTTATGTCGGTTATTAATGTACCAGTATTTCATATTTGTTGTGGCTTACTCGCACTTAGATTAGTCTGAGATATTTCAATGATAATCACTTAAATACGCGTATGTTGCGTAGACAACTATATTCCCGAAATTTCATTACTCTATTTTAATTATTTTTTTGCTGTTGTGACAAGCATAGCGCGAACCAGCACGCCGTACTTGGTAGAAGGCAGCGAGAAGATGGCAGGCGCAGAGCCTGCACCCGTTGGATACAATTTTACGGTATCCATCCGACTTCACACTCCTTACACAGCAGCGAAAAGTGGCAGGCACGCAGCCTGCATTCGTTGCCGGTATCTGTTCACCATCCATCTGGACGCCGTACTGCATACACGGTGACGAGCGGATAACCAACAGTCGCGCTGGCCCATTTGCTAGCGGCTCGGCATTCCGGCGTGGCTCAGCGGTCGCGCCTCAGTGGGTCCATACACCAGCTGGCTGCTCCTCAAAGCAGCCCAGTCGAGCATGTGGTGGCTTCTTCGTCCTCAGGCAGACAGTGTCTGAGACTCTGCAGTATCTAACGCTGCTCCACTTCCGCCCTGGTCACTGATAGCACTCTGCGTAGCAGACGCAGCAAGACCATCTTGTACCTATGACTGAGACGTTCGCGGATTGGCTCAGCAGTTCACTGACCAGCCATTATGCTGCCATCCTTGTGTTACTCTTACCCGCGTAGAGACCACGAGAATAGAGCATGCAAAGAGATGTTTAGACAGTCATATTTTCCTCGCTCAGTACAAGAATGAAAAAGGAACGAAAGTCGATAAGACTGGTGCCATATACCCGCCGCCAAACATTGTATAGTATAGTCGAGACGTAGAATTCAGTGATTTTTATTATATAGGCCTTGGTCTAAGGCATATATCTCTGCCTGCTATCTTAATGCAGGGGACGTCACGACCCAGTTGTTGCGCGAATATGTATAAACAGGTCGGCTTGTTTTTGTTTGAAGCTATTAAATAAATCTTCATAACTGATAATGATGTTTTCAGTATTAAGAGACGAAACGATAGGTGTATAAACATGTCCTAGACCACGACCTAATGCCAATGCAACTAAAATCACCGAAGATATTTTTGGGAATTTCGTTAAAAATTTGATAACTTTTACTTAGAGCTTCAAACGACTATTCTGTACTTGAGATGCAGCGTAGTTACGCCGAAATACATCAGATTTAAAGCACGGAGTATGTCATCACAGGCGAACTGAAATAAATCCTTTTGTTAACTTTAGAACACTTGTCATTAGCAGCTTGAATAAGTTGAATAAAGGCCATTTACGAGGGCTATTCGGAAAGTAAGGTCAGAACGGTCACGAAATGGAAACGACAGTGCAAATCAAAAACGTTTTATCTGCAATAGTTTGCTACACTTTCCAGCCACTTCTCTACATAATCGCCACTCTGACTTAGACATTTGTCGTAGCGTTGTACCAATATCCGCATCATAGTAGCCAGCTGCCTGTGCTCTCCGCCACTTCTCTAAGCTGGTTGACAGTGAAAAAAATGTTGTCTTGATAGTGGTTCATGTGGGCAGAGATGAACATCAGAGGGAGCCAAGTGAGGTCTGTATGGTCGGTGCTCAAACATTTCCTATCGAGAACACCGCAGCGTCACCCTCCTTTCCATTGCAGTGTGTAGTCGAGAATTATCATGGAAAAGGAAACGCATCACCATTACGTTACGTGAGGTTGCATGAAATCAGGCAAAACCTCTCAGCGTGTACCTATACTTGGGGGGAGACTATAGTGCTACGCATGTTCATGTATTCACGCTACTGAAAACAGCGCCGTAATGCGGTCGAGAGGCATAGCGGACATACTGTCCAGCACATCTGTGAAAAGCTTCATCGGATTTTCAATGCCGTTTAATTTCGCGACCTATCGGACCTTACGTTCCGAATAGCCCTTGTCGATATAATACTATTGACAGAATACCAATAGTTATTTACATTTAACAGAATCTTCCGTCGGTTCTTGGTAGAACAACATTATAATAATAAATGAAAAGCACCAGTTTGCTTTTGTTCTACAATATTATTTTTATTGCTAACCGGTTTTCGGCTTACAAGGCCATCTTCAGACATTTATTGAGTATTATCACCAAAGAAGTTAAATGTTAGCAGACAACATTGGAAGAGAAGTAACACATCTAGAGTGAAGTAGAAACATACAGTGAGTAACATCTTTGCCATGAAATAGTAAAAACTGAACAGTACATAAATAACAATGGAGTTGACAGGAAAACATTTAGCACAAAATAGGAATACCATGCCTACGTAACAGTTTCTATTAATAAACAAAACTAATAAAATAAGATGAAATTAGTACTTGACAAGGCTGCATCAAGAGGTATGAAACATGGAGAGTGATACACAACCAATTAAGAAAGAAGAGACAGTTGTCAATGTAAATACAGAATACACGAGGAACTTAAGCAATATCAATAAGATAAACAGAAATTAGTAAATGCAGGAAAATTGAGGTGTTTGAGGGAACCTACAGTTTGAGAGTGTGATGGTACTGCATTTTAACATTATCATTATAATCAAAGCAGTGGCTGTATACCAGTTTACATTAAATAAATGAGCAAAGTAAAATATGAACAGTATTTGATGAGACAACTACAAGGGGAGTTAAACATGGACAGTAATACAAGTACTAGTTAAAAGCAAACCCTTAACTATTGAAACTTCAGGATATGTGGAATACAAAGACAACTGCAACAAATAAAACAACTTAATGACTACAGGAAAATGGGACTATGTAGGAAGAGAGAGTGTGGCAAGTAATGAACAACAAAGATGATTATGTGAAGTTTAGGAGAGGGGAAGTGTTGAGTTGTGTCTGGTCATTTAGGATGAGATCTGGACTGTGAGCAAGATGTTTGTTAATTTCCAGGGCTTCCAGCAGGTTGAGTTTATGGCCTTTGTTTGCTAAGTGAAGTACATGGGACACTGGCTGGTAGTTGTGACTCTCACTCAGTACATGCTCAGCAAATGCAGAGTCTGAATTCTGCAACCTCCAGCTGCGTTCATGTTCAGCCAGCCTAGTTGATATGTCTCTGCCTGACTGACCAATGTAAAATTTGTCACAATCAGAACAGGTGATTTTGTATACCCCACTGTTGGCTAATAACTGGATCTTGTCTTTGCTATTAAAACACAGTGGGCTGTAGTGTTCCTGACATAGTAGGAAACCTTATACTTGCAGGATTTCAGTGCTTTGGCTACAGTCAGTGGTAACTGACCTAGAAATGGTAGAGTACACCATTTCTTGCAGACAGTTGATGGGGAAGCAGGTAGGGCATAGAGGAGGGGTATAATTTTCCGTTTTTGTTTTCTGTGCAAGATGTGGTCAATAATAACTGGATTGTAGCCATTGGCTGAGGCAATATATTTTATTGTATCTAACTCTGCTTTAAAATCATCTTTGGACATGGGGATAGACATGAGACAGTGTACCATTGAGTGGAAAGCTGCATGTTTGTGAGCTATGGGGTGTTGTGAGCAAGAAGGTATTACTGTGTCTGTAGTTGTTGTTTTTCTGTAAATTTTGAAACAATGTGTGTGTGTACTGATGTCAATGGTGAGATCTAAGAAGTTTATGGATTTGTTGCCAATTTCCATAGTGAACTGGATATTTTAATGTTGACTGTTTAGGTTTTTCAAGAATGTGTTGAGTTGTCTTGTAGTACCAGTCCACATACACAGGACATCATCTACATATCTAAACCAGTATTTGATGTTTGCACTCAAAGGTTCTGTTTTTAGAAGAATATTGTAGAACAAAAGCAAACTGGTGCTTTTCATTTATTATTGTTATTTAAATTAGTTACGGACTAGTACTGAGAATTAGCACCTGTTTTTAGCGGCACGATTAAAAATATTCATTGTGAATAAGAGGCAGTACACACCTGCATATGTGAAATACATTCGAGACTGAAAATAGATATTCATATTACGCACATTTAGTTGAAGGGAGGCAGGAAGGAAGATTAATGCTCAACGTCCCTTCGAGAACGAGGTCATTAGAGAAGGAGCACAAACTCGGATTAAAGATAGCGAAAGAAATCGGATTCGCCCTTTTAATCGGAACCATCCCGGCATTTGCCCGAAGTGATTTGGAGAAATCACAGAAAACTGAAAAATGGATGACCGGACGAGGTCTGAACAGTTGTCCTCTCGATTAAGAGTCTTGTTTGCAAAGCACTACACCACCTCTCTCAGTAAAGTTTTCGTTAGTTTACGACAGTGTAAAGTTAAGTATAAGCAGGGCAGCGTGAATAGAGGTGAACATCTTATTTATATTGATCCGAAACGGGTTCGTCTTCTAATACAACCACTCTCTGATGTAAAGACTTTGATGAAAATACAGATGCTCTTCATTTTTAGTGGCTATAACAACCTTCATAGCAAATTAATATTAAATGACGGTTACTCACTGAAGTAACGAGTATGTTTGCTAAATAAACATTTTGCTCAGCTGCTACACGTTTCCTAGTATACTTTACGATGTGTAAAGCACATGTATAAAGCTCAAACAGATATTAAGAACATTGTAAAGCATGGCACAGTGATATATTTACAAAACATATGCTGCCTGCAATGCAACAACTTATACATAGTCCCAGAAAGCCATAGGAACCATGAAAAAACAAATCTCTTTCTACTGGAACATTTGTAGGTGTATACAAATTTTCACCTTATATTTAAATAAATGCAGATATATTTGCTTGTTTTTATTAACATAACAGCATATAAAGTGGCTCTAAATATTCTGATATTCTTTTTTAGTGCAGGAACAGACGACATGCTACTGACGAGAACATCAATGTAATTGGAAATACACTACTGGCTCTTAAAATTGCTGCACCACGAAAATGACGTGCTACAGAAGCGAAATTTAACGGACAGGAAGAAGATGCTGTGATATGCAAATGATTAGCTTTTCAGAGCATTCACACAAGGCTGGCGCCGGAGACGACACCTACAACGTGCAGACATGAGGAAAATTTCCAACCGATTTCTCATACACAAACAGCAGTTGACCGGCGTTGCCTGGTGAAACGTTGTTGTGATGCCTCGTGTAAGGGGGAGAAATGCGTACCATCACATTTCCGACTTTGATAAAGGTCGGATTGTAGCCTATCGCGATTACGGTTTATCGTATCGGGACATTGCTGCTCGCGTTGGTCGAGATCCAGTCACTATTAGCAGAATATGGAATCAGTGGGTTCAGGAGGGTAATACGGAACGCCGTGCTGAATCCCAACGGCATCGTATCACTAGCAGTCGAGATGCCAGGCATCGTATCCGCATGGCTGTAACGGATCTTGCAGCCACGTCTCGATCCCTGAATCAACACATGGGGACGTTTGCAAGGCAACAACCATCTGCACGAACAGTTCGACGACGTTTGCAGCAGCATAGACTATCAGCTCCGAGACCATGGCTGCGGTTACCCTTGACGCTGCATCACAGACAGGAGCGCCTGCGATGGTGTACTGAACGACGAGCCTGGGTGCACGAATGGCATAACGTCATTTTTCGGATGAATCCAGGTTCTGTTTACAGCATCATGATGGTCGCATCCGTGTTTGGTGACATCGCGGTGAACTCACATTGGAAGCGTGTATTCGTCATCGCCATACTGGCGTATTACCCTGCGTAATGGTACGGGGTGCCATTGGTTACACGTCTCGTTTACCTCTTGTTCGCATTGACGGCACTTTGAACAGTGTACGTTACATTTCAGATGTGTTACGATCCGTTGCTCTACCCTTCATTCGATCCCTGCGAAACCATACATTTCAGCAGGATAGTGCACGACCGCATGCTGCAGGACCTGTACGGGCCTTTCTAGGATACAGAAAATGTTCGACTGCTGCCCTGGCCAGCGCATTCTCCAGAGCTCTCACCAATTGAAAACGTCTGGTGAATGGTGGCCGAACAACTGGCTCGTCACAATACGCCCATGACTACTATTGATGAACTGTGGTATCGTGTTGAAGCTCCATGGGCAGCTGTACCTGCTCACGCCATCCAAGCTGTGTTTGACTCAATGCCCAGGCGTATCAAGGCCGTTATTACGCCATAGGTGGTTGTTCTGGGTACTGATTTCTCAGGATCTATCCACCCAAATTGCGTGAAAATGTAATCACATCTCAGTTCTAGTATAATATATTTTTCCAATGAATACCCGTTTATCATCTGCACTTCTTCTTGGTGTAGCAGTTTTAGTGGCCAGTAGTGTATTAGCCACCTGAAGATGGGCATTGTAGCCCGAAACCGGCTATGGGACTGAAATAAAACATTATACAAATATCTGCGGCCCCGGTTTCGTTATTCATCATCTTCCCATATCACTTACATTGCCGGCTCTATAGTATGAAAGCTCTCTCAGCACTCTTTGTGCCTTCTTTGCCTTGGGCAGGTTGCGCTAGCAGCAGCACAAGGGTCTGACATGGCATCCTATATGACGTGCTTGTTAAATTGACCTAGTGTTCTCCTAGTAAAAGGTATAGTCTGGTCTACCTAGTTTTAATACTTTTAACTATGTTTAGTAGGCTCACATAGATTTTATTGCTACCACTGAAACCTAAACGTGAATGGTCCGACGGTGAACCACGGACGGTGCTTTCGAACGCCGACTTAAATGTAGTTTCGGTGTACCACTTAAGTCAATCGTTTTATAACTACTAGTGGCATTGACGTTAAAAATAAATTTGAAATCCGGAATGAGTAAACTCGTATTACAAGCCGATCTTGCAAATGTTTATATTTGGCATTAAAAACCACATATTTGAAAAAAAATGTTCTGTAGCAAGATAAGATTATTCTAGATAGAAAGTACGTAGCGGAACTATGTCTAGAAGACGGAAAGCAAGAACTTCTGCTTAGTAATGAAGAGCAGTGAACCTGTCTCACAATGAGAAGTAATGACGTTAGTTAACAGCAAGTTTTCTCCAGAGCGCGGAACCCGTTTGTCTAGACGTGCTATCTACATTCTATTCTGCACCTCTCAGATATTAGTTCCGCATTACGGCAGCAGAGCATGTAAGACACCTGGAGGAAGGGAGTGAAGGTGTGATGCGAAATAATGACAAAGCGTGCAATACGGGGTGTAATTATTCTAAGGATCCATTTTCTCCATCCCTCCAATTATTTTGGTACTTTGTTGAGCTGCTTCCTGTACTATACCGATCACCGAATTCTTTTTATAAGCGCGATCTAAATACTAAGATTTCAAACATAAAGTTGACTACTCTTGAGCCTTACGTCTTCTTGATGAAGTTGACATCGTTACGATGAGGGCTCAGCGTCTGGGACTTGGGAAAGTGTCTCTGATTGAATCTGTTTTGTATATTGTACTTTATAAACAATTTCTATAAGGAACGATCATTTTCAGATTAATCTGTGTTAACACAATGTTTTTTATGCAATTCCATTAATGAAGGCTGATATGAAGATGATCTTTCAGAGGCGTGCTGCTAGATTTTTAACCGGTATATTTGATCAACACGCTCCATGCTCCATGAACTCAAATGGGAATTCCTGGAGGAAAAAGGCGTCCCTTTCACGAAATATTATTGAGAAAGCTATTGAGAAGCAGCATTTGAGATAGACTGTAGAACAATCCTTCTGCCACTAACAAACACTGCCTGGTAAAGAAAAACTAAAGCACTCACAACTGAAAGGAGGAAACGAAAAGAAATACATGTTGAGAGACTACATGATGTTATTTCAATGCTTAAAGAATCGAATCAGGATCACAAACGAATTGGCAGTATAACCCCAATTAATCAATATCTGTCCCCAATACGAACAGGTGCATGCATCCCCTAGATCTGGTTGGAGGATTGTCACGAAACCTTTGTATCATGTCCTGTGGCAAACTAGCCCTGAACTGTTGCAACTAGTCCCTGACATTGTGGACACTGGCGCTGGGATTAATTGACGTTTGCACTGGTCCCATATATATTCTGTCAAGGACAGATGTTGATATCTTGCTGGCCACGGGAGCATCTCATCACCACGTAGATAGTCCATAGAGACAGGGTGTCCTGTTGAGAAGCAACACCACGATATGTCGTGTCCTGAGGCAAGGTAGCCCACAACTTTTGCAACTAGCCCTTGACACTGTGGATACTGGCGATGGAATGAATTGACGTCTGCGGTGTTCCCACATATATTCTACCAGGGACCGATCTTGGTATCTTGCTGGCCACGGGAGCACCTCATCACCACGCAGGCAGTCCATAGAGACAGGTTGTCCTGTTTAGACTGTCTCGTTAACAAAAGAGGACGCAAGCTGTCCGTGACATACCGTCGCACCGTCAGATTTCTTTCAGTCACTACCAGCCGCGACCTGAAGTCATACCTGATGGCTCCTCGCATTATTTCGTAAGGAAGACACTGGATGAGTGGGACGTTTCCCACTTCACCATCATACTCGCCGACAAACGTCAACCAGAGTAGTGAAGAACCGCGATTCATCAGAATGTGACGCCATTCATCAGCAGTCAGTGCTTCTCTGTCGCAGCGCCATTCCAAACGCAGCCGTTTGTGTTGTGACGTTAAGGGCAGCGTACCCATGGGACCATAATTACCAAGTCGGCTGCTACTGGTCTCTGATCAATGGTGCGGATTGACGTAAAATATTGGAGGGATTGACCAGCCGGCCAAATGAAGGCCTGCAATGAGACCACTTTCAAACTCTGTCAGGTACTGAAAACGCTGTTTCACACTAGTACCTGGAAGCTTCGTGTCCGTCATAGCAGTCACTCAACATCTGACGCTGTTCATGCCCCTTTTATATCCAACCACGTCTGGTAACAAAACTAAACACAAAAAAACCCTAATATACTCAGGATGTCTTTCTCTCGTACAGAATTGCATCTCTAGTCATTGTCATACGCGCTGATGGTGTAAGAAAATGCATTGCCATCCGACTACATCCTCTCGGCGCTTCACTTATTTTTGTCCGGCTGTGTATGTCGCTCAAAGAGCGCGAAGATAAGATTAAATGGATGCCAGTACGGAAGCATATAGACCTCGTTTTTCTGTCTCTCCATTTCGCGAGTAGAACTGGGAAGACAGTGAATAAGCAGTAGCAGAACATACCCTCAGTCAGGCATGGTATTGTGGCTTGCGGAGTATGTGTGCAGATGTAGACTTAGGTTATTACTGATTGTGATGTTTACTAACGGTATATGTTAACATTTTCTCAGCCTCAACACTCTAAAGGAATGTGTGACTTAAACCACCATCTGATTCCGGGTCGCACGAAAAACCTGGGGAGCCTTTGAGTCCAACCAATGCATCTGACGTTCCTTGCACCATTATGGCACAATGTAGAAATTTTCTTCAGTCTTACACATATTCGTCTAACTGTTTGAATTTACTTCACAGTTCTTCACAGTTTTTTTGTTTCAGATTTATACAGTATTACCAACTGTCCGTAAAAGAAGTTATAGGATATTCGTTCCAGAACTCCATACCTGAACATTATCGTTTTGGTCATAACATTTTTCGATTTGCCATAATGTATATAAATATCAAAAACTAAAGGAAGAAATTAGTAGAGCGTAAAGAAACCATCTCGCTCATGAAAATGACTTCTATCGAGATCTGCAGTACATCTGTGGACCCAAATGTAAAACACTAATGAAAGTAGGCCTAAGGATCAAATACAATAATGAATAGTGAACAAGAAAAGAAAATGTAGCGATAGGACTATTGATTATGACTAAATTTATATGACAAAAAGTAAACATCCGAATAAAATATCCTTATTGTAAACTGAGCAGTAGGCGTCGTACCTTGGAAGGAAAATAACACATGGTAGACGAAGTAAGGAGGAGATTAAAAACAGACTACCACAGGCAAAAAGGGCATTACCAGACCCAAAAACACTTCTGCTATCCATCATCGGGCTCAAATTGGGAAAAATGTTTCTGCGATTGTGCATTATGGAGTACAGCACTGGTGGGCGTGACTCATGGACTGCGGCGAAAGAAGAGAATCGAATCGTTTGAGGTTTTTTTTTTTTTCATCAGTCTACTGACTGGTCTGATGCGGCCCGCCACGAATTCCTTTCCTGTGCTAACCTCTTCATCTCAGAGTAGCACTTGCAACCTACGACCTCAATTATTTGCTTGACGTATTCCAATCTCTGTCTTCCTCTACAGTTTTTGCCCTCTACAGCTCCCTCTAGTACCATGGAAGTCATTCCCTCATGTCTTAGCAGATGTCCTATCATCCTGTCCCTTCTCCTTGTCAGTGTTTTCCACATACTCCTTTCCTCTCCGATTCTGCGTAGAACCTCCTCATTCCTTACCTTATCAGTCCACCTAATTTTCAACATTCGTCTATAGCACCACATCTCAGATCCTTCGATTCTCTTCTGTTCCGTTTTTCCCACAGTGCATGTTTCACTACCACACAATGCTGTACTCCAGACGTACATCCTCAGAAATTTCTTCCTCAAATTATGGCCGGTATTTGATATTAGTAGACTTATCTTGGCCAGAAATGCCTTTTTTGCCATAGCGAGTCTGCTTTTGATGTCCTCCTTGCTCCGTCCGTCATTGGTTATTTTACTGGCTAGGTAGCAGAATTCCGTAACTTCATTGACTTCTTGACCATCAATCCTGATGTTAAGTTTCTCTCTGTTCTCATTTCTACTACTTCTCATTACCTTCGTCTTTCTCCGATTTACTCTCAAACCATACTGTGTACTCATTAGACTGTTCATTCCGTTCAGCAGATCATTTAATTCTTCTTCACTTTCATTCTGCATAGCAATGTCATTAGCGAATCTTATCATTGATATCCTTTCACCTTGAATTTCAGTTCCACTCCTGAACCTTTCTTTAATTTCCATCATTGCTTCCTCGATGTACAGATTGAAGAGTAGGGGCGAAAGGCTACAGCCTTGTCTTACACCCTTCTTAATACGAGCACTTCGTTCTTGATCGTCCACTCTTATTATTCCCTCTTGGTTGTTGTACATATTGTATATGACGCGTCTCTCCCTATAGCTTACCCCTACTTTTTTCAAAATCTCGAACAGCTTGCACCATTTTATATTGTCGAACGCTTTTTCCAGGTCGACAAATCCTATGAAAATGTCTTGATTTTTCTTTAGCCTTGCTTCCATTATTAGCCGTAACGTCAGAATTGCCTCTCTCGTCCCTTTACTTTTCCTAAAGCCAAACTCATCGTCACCTAGCGCATTCTCAATTTTCTTTTCCATTCTTCTCTATATTATCCTTGTAAGCAGCTTCGATGCATGAGCTGTTAAGCACTTGTCAGCTCTTGCCGTCTTCGGAATTGTGTGGATGATGCTTTTCCGAAAGTCAGATGGTATGTCGCCAGACTCATATATTCTACACACCAACGTGAATAGTCGTTTTGTTGCCACTTCCCCCAATGATTTTAGAAATTCTGATGGAATGTTATCTATCCCTTCCGCCTTATTTGACCGTAAGTTCTCCAAAACTCTTTTAAATTCCGATTCTAATACTGGATCCCCTATCTCTTCTAAATCGACTCCTGTTTCTTCTTCTATCACATCAGACAAATCTTCACCCTCATAGAGGCTTTCAATGTATTCTTTCCACCTATCTGCTCTCTCCTCTGCATTTAACAGTGGAATTCCCGTTCCACTCTTAATGTTACCACCGTTGCTTTTAATGTCACCAAAGGTTGTTTTGACCTTCCTGTATGCTGAGTCTGTCCTTCCGACAATCATATCTTTTTCGATGTCTTCACATTTTTCCTGCAGCCATTTCGTCTTAGCTTCCCTGCACTTCCTATTTATTTCATTCCTCAGCGACTTGTATTTCTGTATTCCTGATTTTCCCGGAACATGTTTGTACTTCCTCCTTTCATCAATCAACTGAAGTATTTCTTCTGTTACCCATGGTTTCTTCGCAGCTACCTTCTTTGTACCTAGGTTTTCCTTCCCAGCTTCTGTGATGGCCCTTTTTAGAGATGTCCATTCCTCTTCAACTGTACTGCCTACTGCGCTGTTCCTTATTGCTGTATCTATAGCGTTAGAGAACCTCAAACGTATCTCGCCATTCCTTAGTGCTTCCGTATCCCACTTCTTTGCGTATTGATTCTTCCTGACTAATGTCTTGAACTTCAGCCTACTCTTCATCACTACTATATTGTGATCTGAGTCTATATCTGCTCCTGGGTACGCCTTACAATCCAGTATCTGATTTCTGAATCTCTGTCTGACCATGATGTAACCTAATTGAAATCTTCCCGTATCTCCCGTCCTTTTCCAAGTATACCTCCTCCTCTTGTGGTTCTTGAACAGGGTATTCGCTATTACTAGCTGAAACTTATTGCAGAACTCAATTAGTCTTTCTCCTCTTTCATTCCTCGTCCCAAGCCTATATTCTCCCGTAACCTTTTCTCCTACTCCTTCTCCTACAACTGCATTCCAGTCGCCCATGACTATTAGATTTTCGTCCCCCTTTACATACTGCATTACCCTTTCAAGATCCTCATACACTTTCTCTATCTGTTCATCTTCAGTTTGCGTCGTCGGCAAGTATACCTGAACTATCGTTGTCGGTGTTGGTCTGCTGTCGATTCTGATTAGAACAACCCGGTCACTGAACTGTTCACAGTAACACACCCTCTGCCCTACCTTCCTATTCATAACGAATCCTACACCTGTTATACCATTTTCTGCTGCTGTTGATATTACCCGATACTCATCTGACCAGAAATCCTTGTCTTCCTTCCACTTCACTTCACTGACCCCTACTATATCTAGATTGAGCCTTTGCATTTCCCTTTTCAGATTTTCTAGTTTCCCTACCACGTTCAAGCTTCTGACATTCCACGCCCCGACTCGTAGAACATTATCCTTTCGTTGATTATTCATTCTTATTCTCATGGTAACCTCCCCCTTGGCAGTCCCCTGCTCTAGAAAGATATTGAAAAATTAGGTGGACTGATAAGAAATGAGACAGTTCTCCGCAGAATTACTGAGCAGAGGAAAATGTGGAAAATTTTGGTAAGAAGAAGGGACAGAATGATAGGGCATGTATACTATCAAAAAATAACTTGTATTGTTCTTGAGGGAGCCGTGAAGGCTAAAAAGTGAGAGGAATACAGAGATTGAACTACAAACAAATAATTGAGGTCGTTGGATCCACCGGTGCTCTCAAATGAAGAAATTCGAACAGGAGAGGAATCCATGGCGGGCCGAAAAAGAACGTTGGAAAAGTGGAAAATGTTTTCAAATATGAGCTTGCTTTGTGTACTACCGATTCTGACGGATTACATTGAAACTCTGATTTTTAATTCTAATAGCGTTATGACGGTGGTTGCTGGTATGTGTTGAAAAAGACAGAGAAACAAACACACGGATCACTGATCACCCTTGAGTCGAATACGTAATTATGACTGTAACAAAAATTAAATAGGGTGGACATTGCAAAGTATCCAAACGACTGGTAGATGAACCAAGGGAGTTCCTTGCTGCATTCCAAAAGAAATGAAATAACGGGTTGTTGTGACGTAAGGTGGGTAACTGATGATAGAAAACCTGCTGCAGCAGATGATTACCAGGTTATATCTTTTGGCAGTTGTGACGTAAACATGTAACTCCTGTTTATAGTGCTCTCAAATGTCCTGTTATTGATAAAAGAATCGCTGGATGTTTTCTCTCGCCTTGCTTTTCGTGTCAATAATAATATTTTATTATGACTACAGCTACACTCATAATAACGTTGCATCAAACCTCCTCCCTATTGTTTTGACCTATGGTGCGTTTAACATTTAATTATTTACTTTAGATTAACATATGTGCGTTTTCCTGTAAAGTATCCAAACATTAAATGTTTTTCTGCAGTTGCTGAACATGTTTTCGTAAAATTAAAATGTCACAAAAAAGTGATCAGTAGGGTATAATAACAAAAACTGAAGTTTACATTTGAAAACACTCGCAGGGTAGAGAAATGTATTCCAATGCGTTCTCGTTATTAGCTGTTTATAGCGATTTGTTTCCCCTGTCCTTTTGAGACGCACAAAGAACGTCTGGATAGTCAGTCATTTCAGTTAGTGTTACAAGCTACACGTTTAAAATTTCTTTCGTTACTGGTGTGGAGCGGTAAGTGATATCGGATGTGTGAAAATTAAAAATAACAGCTTGAGACTTCGTCTATCAGAGTGTATATGATGCAGTAATTACTAAATAGCAATCCCGTTGCGAAGGCGCTAAGGATACATCTTTCGACGCTTTCTGATAACAAGGAACTCTGTCAACAGAATGTTTCCATTCTACATCAAGAGAACTTGCTGTCTATTGTAGATGACAGAGGTACAGAGTTACAACGATTTACATGTAGATTACACGTTTCTAAACGTTGTACAGATAGGTATGCTTCTTTTGTAGGTTCCATTTTCCATTCGATGGCACAGATTTTAAAACGCAGCAGAAAAGTTTCGTAATAGCACATTCCTTTTACTCTCTACACGATTTCCTAGAAGCAGCTTAGATCGTTTCACTGCAATGCGTTACTTATTTTCATATGTTACAGCAATAATTATTTGTTTACCACGATGTCAAATTTTCATCAGCATTCCATATGTAGCGACTCGTCCCAGTAATGGCTTTTCCTCCCGTTCTCCCACTGACCCTAAAGAGAAAAAAATAGAACAAATAAATAATGTTGTAGATGCCTGAGATGGTATCTCAGAGTCAACATTCATTGACCAAAGATTTCTTACGTTTTACCTTATCGGTGTATGCCTGGTGTACGGTGAGATTGAGCGAAGAAGTTATTGAATAATGCAAAATGGCAGGGATACACTGTTCATTCGTTTCTCATTACCAGTCACTGGGCACACTACACACAGTATTTCGTAATTTAACACATCACATACTGTCAGCTGGCAGCAGGAGCATAGTGACAACGTTTGGTTTCCATTTCGTGTACACCAGCTTCCATTTGCTACCCTGAAAAACTGAGTCAGCACTCTTCAATAATGTGCGATCTGTTGAGCTCAGAAACGGCGTAAGATGTTAGCATTAGACATTGCATGTCTTTAGGTATAAAATCTTCTAGAAAAGGAAAAAAAATGAGAAAAGGAAGGAAAGAGCAATATAGTGTTAAAGTGTCATGTGAAATAGTAGATGCCTTATTATTATTATTATTATTATTACGATTATCAACACGCTAGTAGACAAGGCTATTTGTGTAATATTTATCGGTGTTACTTTCTGTGGTGTCACCGCCAGACACCACACTTGCTAGGTGGTAGCCTTTAAATCGGCCGCTGTCCGTTAGTATACGTCGGACCCGCGTGTCGCCACTATCAGTGATTGCAGACTGAGCGTCGCCACACGGCAGGTCTAGACTTCCTAGCACTCGCCCCAGTTGTACAGCCGACTTTGCTAGCGATGGTTCACTGACAAATTACGCTCTCATTTGCCGAGACGATAGTTAACATAGCCTTCATCTACGTCATTTGCTACGACCTAGCAAAGCGCCATTATCAGTTACTATTGATGCTGTAAAACATGTACCGTCAAGAGCGATGTTCACCAATTATGGATTAAAGTTAAGTATTCCCGCAGCTACGTACGTTTTTTGTTAGTCTCATTTCCTTGACCTTTCCCAGACCTCACGACAGCCTGCGTGAGCTAAAACGCGTGCCTTTCGGCTTCCTCTCATAGTGGGTTGGCTGTCTTGCCAATCCACAACACTTTTTACGTACATAACTGACTGGTTAATGTAATCTCGTGGTGTAATTTAAATCCCCAGTGGTCTGAACAGATTTTTTTCTGTGAGGTGGACTCCTTGTTTTGGTTATTATTCTTAGGGCTCTTTTGTGCAGTTTGAAAACTGTGTTAATTTTTAGTTCTCCAAAAAAGGATTCCATAGCAAAGAACTAAGTTTACATGTGAACTGTTCCTAACTAAAAGTCACAGGCTGGTAAACACTGATGACAGGACCCTAACGCATAACATGCTAATGAAAATTTGTTTGCAAGTATGTAGTGCACAAAGGCATCAACGTACTATGACTACGAGTAAGCAAAATTCAGGTTCCCCTGTGACACGAATGGTGTTCATTAGGCTTCAGTGCCCACCACGAACAGCTGCTTGGAGATGATTTGCACCCTGCCGCTTAGGACATACGTCATCAAACCAAAGTTATTCCTATTTTATGAATAAAAGTTCATCGACTGTCTGTATCTCGTTTTTTTAGGTTTTTCCAGAGCGAAAGATCCATCATCAACGTTTCCAAGCTCCACTTTAGACTTCTAGTCATGACATAGTGAAGTAGTCATACCTGAAGAAGTTTATGTTTGTATATAAACCGCAAAACTTACAAGCGCTAAAACACAATGCAACGCTATTAGCATGTCTCGATATTGTGAGAATCAGCTTCACTGGGGGTATGGTAAAATTACTCCAAACTGCTTTTTATTGCAGACACATCGTCAACAAAATGAATGTGGAAACACTGAAAACAGATTTCCTGTATGAGTAAAGACAGTTGAAAGTGGTTCTGGCTCTGCTTCAGGGATATGATATATTAGAGAAACAAGACTGCCGTCAAATATGAAAAGTGTGTTACAACTCCGAGAAGTTAAACTTCAAGATGTTCACTGAGTCTTTCTCCTTCAACAACCAAATGAAACAGCAGTAGATCTGCTTGAAACTGAACACACTGTTGACAATATTGAAATCGACCTAAAGATCATTCGTATACAGAACAAAAGCCGAAAATCCGGCGTTCTCAATACTTTCAACAGACTTTGGTTTAAAGTATCACACCTACCGTAAACTCGTATTTCACATTGTTTTCTACTGTTCCTTCAAACATTTACTCGACACAAAAAAGAGAAAAATATGAAAACACTTCGTACCACCTTTCAATGTGATCTGCATAATTTTTGATTGTGTTAAAAACTTATAGCCTTTGACAGTGATCTTGCTTTTCCAATGCATTATATCTGTAGAGTAAAACTACTTTAAACTAATATTTTTGGAATCTTGTTTCATTGAGCAATATGGAACTAAAACCTAGACGCATGTCAGCGTGAACACGTCTAGCCACTAAATGTACACGAGCCTCTAGTGGACCATAGTCACATTTACAAAAATCATGCGGCCGAGTTTTTTTTATTTATAATCAATGACGATGCTGTAGGAGCTAAGATAAGCTATTCACGTTTCTTGCAATCACACTACTAACGTAACACGTCTACTTTCCGCACGGTGTCTCAGTGTATGACTCTTCTAAGTAGGAGTGATTGTACATGCTCTGAACATTCGTGTTTAGATGTCTGTGCAGTCTTATTCTATAATTTATTTGCGAAATGATGATTACTAAGCAATGTTGATATCAAAAAGCAGAGTGGATTTACACAAGGGAAACACAGTAACTATTGGAAAAAGTTGGATAATCCAACTGTGCTCCTAGCATTTGCCACATTATGTGTGTAACCTGCTCTCATCCTCCGAAGCTTCCAATATCGATTGAAAGAATGTGCGGCCAGAACTACCAAACTAGAGGAAAGGCAGAAAAATAAAATCGTGCGATAGGACATGCCTTCTTGTGTGTTCAACACATTTTGCTCACAAAGTCTATGGAGCTGTGCGTAACTGCTTAAATTATTCAGCCAGCTCACTTTGCAGCAAGGACTTCCGACTGTATCGAGAAGCGACGCTTTTCACCGCACAATATTGGGTTACTATCTGACAAGTTTCGCCAGTGTGTGCAATGTTTCTATCCACATTTGCTTCGGATCGAAAGTGACGAACAGTGTTTCACAAAATGATTAAGACAGATATTTACAAAATATTAGGTGTAAGGAGTGACTCAGTATGGGCGATCTTTTTGAAAGTCTGTGTTACAAGCAAGATGAATCATATTAACTCATTTTTCCCTAACTCATATATTTTAAGTGTCCGAATTTTTGAGTTGTTGATTTATATGGCGTGGCAGCATTCTTAAGGCTCATTTTAAAACATCTTCCTTGCTGGGTTGGTAAGGAGGTTGAGGGCTTCGAGATTTTCGCATTCTGAGCACAGAAAAGTACACCAAAGAAACCTACCACGCTATAAAATATCATCCAAATGCGATAGACAGAACTTCACGGAACTAGCATCCATCAACGTGACACACATAATTAGACTTGAAACATGTAGGCTGCTATCTTGTAGAAATGAGGCACCTATTACGTGTTTTACTCGGTAAAGGCTGAATAATTTTAATAATCTCATATTCAGGAAAGCACATGGAAAATAAAGTCCAGTATACGAATGATAGGACTTCTGGAAACAACATTCAAGGTTTGGTCTTACACTCAAACATATCACCTACGTGGATCAAAATACTAAATAACGATTCTCCATTGGTGAGTAGTTATTCAAGACGAAATTAAGAGCAGATCCAGTATGCTAACATTGTTAATGATTGGTTAGTGATTGATTCAATACAGCACAAATTTGTGCCCTATGCCTGAATTCAAAAGTGTGATTGGTTAAGAAAGAAATTGGTGCTAACAACCGAATCCAGTGTGTCGTACTTCGCCTTCGAATGTGTAGTACGCTCCGATTCGTCTTCGTTACCAGACGCCAAGAACAACAGTTTCACGTGGCAGATATATTTATCTTGACCACCCCACATAACATTTTGTCCAGAAGCGAAATAAAAAATGCACTAAGCAAATGTTGTTTAGCTACCAGGGCGACATTAACGGGAACGACTGCCTTTCTTGGAAACTTGTGAGTTACGAAAATGTAAACTGTAGGTCTTTTTTAAATAGCACCCCGTATTTTTCATTCGGTATTCTACTTCCTCTCTTCAAGATCTGTTACCATATTATATCATTCACGTGAACATTATATTACTAAAAACGTAACACAAAACTGATGTTGACTCTCCTTTACTGCAACACAGCGCAAGTAAAAATGGTTCAAATGGCTCTGAGCACTATGGGACTTAACGTCTGTGGCCAGCAGTCCCCTAGAACTTAGAACTACTTAAACCTAACTAACCTAAGGATATCACACACATCCATGCCCGAGGCAGGATTCGAACCTGCGACCGTAGCAGTTGCGCGGTTCCGAACTGAGCGCCTAGAACCGCGAGACCAATGCGGCCGGCCAGCGCAAGTACTGGGGGTAAAGTAACTCTTTCTGAAGGTGACAGGAAACAAATGTAAACACAAGTAAAATACCTACCAGTCATTGTGGCAACCATTTTTAGTCGACGATTTGTTGGAGTACAATGTACACCAAGGAAGATAAGCTATAAATGCTAGTTATATATGGAGAACGTAAACTAGCGCAGCACTTGCGATAATGTTTTGTTATTTACAATAGGAGTACCTGCAGTACGGTATTTTAGTACTTTTAAATAATACGTTGTGTGCAGTAAAGGCAGCCCTTAAATAAAAAGAAATGTACAAAAGCAATAAAACAAAAAAAAAAAAAAAAGACTGCAGTATTCGCCTTCCCAATAATTTAGTCGTATTTTTCTCAGAATTTCGAACTTCTTATATGCTACCATTTTACTTTCTCAAATGCTTTTTCCAGGTAAACAAATCCTATGACCGTGTAGTGGTATTTTAAAGTCTTGCTTTCATTATCACTCCCAACGTCGGAACCGCCTCTCTGGTCCTGTTACCTTTCCAGAAGAAAAAGTCATCCTTGCCTAATAGATACTCAGTTATCTTTTCCATTCATCTGTGTATTATTCTTAGCAGCCACTTGGATGCATGTGCCGTTAAGCTGACTGTGATAGTTCTCGCACATACCTGCCTTTGCTATCTTCATCATTATGTGGTCGAAGTTCTCCCGAAGGTCTGGTGGCGTAACTCAGGACTCATAGATTGTATACGCGAACAAGCTCTATAAGTTAGTTAGTTTCATATTGTATGGATCATTTGCATGATAAGTCGCAATGACGTGGAACGAGCTATCATGCAGATGTGAGCCCTACCCACCACATTTTACACATTGCAGTAGTAGAAATTCTTCTACGAAGTTGAAAGAGTTGTCAAGCGAAAATTTTCAGCTTTTTTAAAAATTTACTTTGATGTACATCACATTTTACATCATTAAGGTAAATGATCAAAAATTTTAGTTGCAGCATTGTGCGTCTTTATGTGTTAAAGGTAACTTTAATGTGTCGTAGTGACTCTCACTTTTTTTATATTGGAATTTATGAACAGCATTGCTGCTTTTCAACTGCAGTGGATTATTTACATCAAAATCCATGAGAAAATAAATGTAGGGTGAAACAGCAGTCAAAAAAGTTAATTCCTTAAACAGATGTCTACAAGACGATTGTGGGTGAGCGCTACTATTCTTATAAGGCGTTTTTGAGAAATGAAAACTTTATTTCTTTAATTACAGTTATCTGAGAATATTGCTCCATATGAAATTATTGAATGAAAATATTCAAAATATTTATATTTGCCACTTCCCCCAACGTTTTCAGAAAAGAACCAAGAGGGAACAATAAGAATCGAACACCAAAAACGATATACTCGGATTAAGCAGGGAGTAAGACAATTGTCTTTCGCCCCTTCTGGTCAGTAAATATACTGAAGAATTGATAATGGAAATAAAAGAAAGATTCAAGAGTGGGATTCAGATTCAAGGGGAATGGATACCGTTTCTAAGATTCACTGATGACGTTGCTATCCTCAATGAAAGTGAAGGATAGTAACAGTAAGTGTTGAATGGAATGAACAATCTAAGGAATGCAGAATATGAATTGACAGTAAACAGAAGAAAGGAATGAGGAGAAATGATATTATCGATACAGCACAAATTTGTGTGGCTGGGGACCATGAAGTAGACAAAGTTCAGGATTTCCGTTACACTGGAAGCAAAATAATACATGGCGCACGAAGCAAGGAGGACATAAAGCGCAGATTGGGACAGGCAAAGGAGAAATGATGGCCAAGAGAAGTCTACAGAATGTCGGCCTTAATTTGTGGAAGACATATCCGAGAATTTATTTTTGGGCCACAGTATTATATGGCACTGGCTAATGGATTGTGGGAAAGCCGGAAAGGAGTAGAATCGAAGCCTTTCAGTTGTTTGCTAAAGAAGGATTTTGACGTTTAGATGGTCAGATAAGATAAGGAATAAGGAAATTCACCCGTTAATTGGCGAAACAGGAACTTATGAAAAACACCGACAAGAAGGAGGAACAGGATGACAGTACAAACGTTAAGACATCAGGACCTTTTTTGGTACTCTAGGGAGCTGTAGAGGATTAAAACTGTAGAAGAAGACAGAGACTGAAATATATCCAACTAATGCTGAGGATGTAGGGTGCAAGTGCTACTCTGTGATGAAGAGGTTGGCACAAAAGGGGAATTCGTTGTCTAACATCCCTCATCATTCGTAATTTGCTCTTTTTCCCCGAGCAGTGTCTTCCTTTAGGTCTCTTTCCACTAATATATCTTCTGTTATTGTGTTCATCATACTGCCAATAAGTTGGCAACCGACTTTCCACAGGCTGTCCTTCTCACTCACTCTTTCAAAGACCTCTTAGTCTGTAACTATGTCAGACCAATTCATCTTCAGAATATGTCTATAGCACCTCATCCCGAATGAATACGGTTTCTTCAGTTCCTCAGTCCCTAGGCTCCATCTTCCAGCCATGGCATGACACATACCAAACGTAGTCTTTGAGCAACCTTTGCCTGATTTTGAAGTTAAGATCTTGTCTCTCTTGTTGAAAACTGGTTTTTCTTGAGCTTTTCTACTTCTAACGCCTGCTTGCTTCATCCTACTGATTTTACTCCCTAAATGAGTAAATGAACCATCCTTCTCAACTAGCTCATTACCTACGTGAATTCAGCCTTCGTTTTCTCCTCCTTATCACATGCCATCTCCTTAGTTTTGGACTTATTACCTTGTTATATTCTTCCCAAATAATCTTATTCATTGTAATTAACATGGATTCCGATCTTCTTTACTTCCATGTGGGACAGTTGTAACTTCGGCTTACGTGTCTGTTCTTTGGTGGCGTATTAGTATATCCGTCTGTGAGTCTTATCTGATATTTTTAAATGCCTCTGTCTTCAGGTGATAATGTATTACCCTGTCATAAAACTTTCCGTGTCGGCAATTCTTCTTGGTTTTTGTCGCTTTTTTCTAAAGTTTCCATACCATCAGAATCACAGTCCATTTGGAAGCTCATGTTGGTAAGGACATTTTTCCGCATTTTTAAATGTCATAAACATCTCCTCTAGTTTTTCCCATTATTTAACACTCATCCTGGATTCTTTGGAGCTGAAATCAATTGTCCCAAAATATTATTCAATATGTTATGGTGACCCTTATGTTCTCTTAGCTTGGAGTAAATCTATTGCAAAGTTTTACGGTATATATTTTGTAAATTGCTATAACAGGAGCAACAAAACCAAATTGTTGCAACTCAAAGAGCCAAAGAAACTGGCACATCTGCCTAATATCGTATAGGGCCCCTGTGATCACGCAGAAGTACTGCAACACGACGTGACATGGACTCTACTAATGTCAGAAGTAGCTCTGGAGGGAAGAGACACTATGAATCCTGGAGGGCTGTCCATAAATCTGTAAAAGTACGAGGAGGTGGAATCCTCTTCTGAACAGCACGTTGCAAGGCATCCCAGATATGCTCAATAACGTTCATGTCTGGGGAGTTTGATAGCCAGTGTAAGTGTTTAAACTCGGAAGAATGTTCCTGGAGCCACTCTGTAGCAATTCTGGACGTGTGGGGTGTCGCATTGTCCTGCTGTTATTGCCGAAGTCCGTCGGAATGTGCAATATGCGTTAATGGATGCAGGTGATCAGACAGGACGCTTACGTACATGTTACCTGTCAGAGTCGTGTCTATACCTATCAGGGATCCCATATCGTTCCAACTGCACACGTTCCACACCACTACAGAGCCTCCACCATCTTGAACAATCCCCTGCTGACCACGCAGGGTCCATAGATTCTTGAGGTTGTCTGCATATCTGTATAGCTCTTTCTGCTCGATACAATTTTAAACGAGACTCGTCCGATCAGGTAACATGTTTCCAGTTATCCAGTCCATTGTCGGCGTTTACGGGTCCCGGCAAGGCGTAAAGATTTGTGTCGTGCAGTCTTCTAGGGTACACTTTCGGGCTTTCTGCCCAGCATTGAAATCTGCAGCAATTTGGAAAAGGGTTGCTCTTCCATTACCGCGAGCAATTCTCTTCAGTTATCACTGGTCCCGTTCTTGCAGGATTTTTTGCCAGCCGCAGCGATGTCGGAGATCTTATGTTTTAGAGGATTCCTGATTTTCACGGTGCATTCGTCAAATGATCGTGCGGGAAAACCCCCGCTTCATCCTTACCTCGGAGATGCTGTGTCCCTTCACTCGTGCGCAGACTATAACACCACGTTCAAACTCACTGAGACCTTGATAACCTGCCATTGCAGCAGCAGTAACCGATCTAACAACTGCGCCAGACACTTGTTGTTTATATAGGCGTTACCGACCGCAGCGCCGTATTCTGCCAATTTACATATCTCTGTATTTGAATACGCATGCCTATACCAGTTTCTTCGGCGCTTCAGTATACAGGGTGTTACAAAAAGGTACGGCCAAACTTTCAGGAAACATTCTTCACGCATAAATAAAGAAAAGATGTTATGTGGACATGTGTCCGGAAACGCTTAATTTCCATGTTAGAGCTCCTTTTAGTTTCGTCAGTATGTACTGTACTTCCTCGATTCACCGCCAGTTGGCCCAATTGAAGGAAGGTAATGTTGACTTCGGTGCTTGTGTTGACATGCGACTCATTACTCTACAGTACTAGCATCAAGCGCATCAGTACGTAGCATCAACAGGTTAGTGTTAATCACGAACGTGGTTTTGCAGTCAGTGCAATGTTTACAAATGCGGAGTTGGCAGAAGCCCATTTGATGTATGGATTAGCACGGGGCTATAGCCGTGGCGCGGTGCGTTTGTATCGAGACAGATTTCCAGAACGAAGGTGTCCCGACAGGAAGACGTTCGAAGCAACTGATCGGCGTCTTAGGGAGCACGGAACATTCCAGCCTGTGACTCGCGACTGGGGAAGATCTAGAACGACGAGGACACCTGCAATGGACGAGGCAATTCTTCGTGTAGTTGACGATAACCCTAATGTCAGCGTCAGAGAAGTTGCTGCTGTACAAGGTAACGTTGACCACGTCACTGTATGGAGAGTGCTACGGGAGAACCAGTTGTTTCCGTACCATGTACAGCGTGTGCAGGCACTATCAGCAGCTGATTGGCCTCCACGGGTACACTTCTGCGATTGGTTAATCCAACAATGTGTCAATCCTCATTTCAGTGCAAATGTTCTCTTTACGGATGAGGCTTCATTCCAACGTGATGAAATTGTAAATTTTCACAATCAACATGCGTGGGCTGGCGAGAATCCGCACGCAAGTGTGCAATCACGTCATCAACACAGATTTTCTGTGAACGTTTGGGCAGGCATTGTTGGTGATGTCTTGATTGGGCCCCATGTTCTTCCACCTACGCTCAATGGAGCACGTTATCATGACTTCATACGGGATACTCTACCTGTGCTGCTAGAATATGTGGCTTTACAAGTACGGCACGACATGTGGTTCATGCACGATGGAGCTCCTGCACATTTCAGTCGAAGTGTTCGTGCGCTTCTCAACAACAGATTCGGTGACCGATGGATTTAGAGGCGGACCAATTCCATGACCTCGACGCTCTCCTGACCTCAACCCTCTTGACTTTCATTTATGGGGGCATTTGAAAACTCTTGTCTACGCAACCCCGGTACCAAATGTAGAGACTCTTCGTGCTCGTATTGTGGACGGCTGTGATACAATACGCCATTCTCCAGGGCTGCATCAGCGCATCAGGGATTCCATGCGACGGAGGGTGGATGCATGTATCCTCGCTAGCGGAGGACATTTTGAACATTTCCTGTAACAAAGTGTTTGAAGTCACGCTGGTACGTTCTGTTGCTGTGTGTTTCCGTTCCATAATTAATGTGATTTTAAGAGAAGTAATAAAATGAGCTCTAACATGGAAAGTAAGCGTTTCCGGACACATGTCCATATGACATAATTTCTTTCTTTGTGTGTGAGGAATATTTCCTGAAAGTTTGGCCGTACCTTTTTGTAACACCCTGTAAATGGTGCTTAGAGCGAGTCGCTGAGCCGAGTGCAACCTACAGTAGTGAATGGAAAGTGAGAGAAACTTGAAAGGCGGATCACAGACGGCCCACCTGATGTGTTAGACAGGACGTTCTCTCATTTTGCAAGAGGTTCCCCCGTTCACCCGGGAGGCTGACCAGCGCAGCGAGACGGTTCCGCGGGCGGCTGAACTCGCGAGATGCATGCCTTTGATAAGAAGACGTGATGTGCTGTGCTGCGCTGTTGGGCCCTTTGAAGACCGGATCCCGGAACGCGGCTGCCCAGCCGTGCGACCTCACAGCCGGAACGAGACTGGCCGTCTCATCAGCGGAGCACCCGTAACGCGCAGGGAGCGTATTCCTTCTAGTCCCGAAAGCCAAAGGTATCGTCACAAGATGCTGGCCACGAGGATTGAATGATCTACCTCCCGTCCACCAGGTAGCTCTAAATAACGAATGGGTTCTGCGCCTAGTGTAGATCGATTCCGTATTCATGGATTTCCGGAAGGCTTTTGACACTGCACCACACAAACGGCTCGTAGTGAAATTGCGTGCTTATGGAATATCGTCTCAGTTATGTGACTGGATTTGCGATTTCCTGTCAGAGAGGTCACAGTGCGTAGTAATTGACGGAAAGTCATCGAGTAAAACAGAAGTTCTTCAGGTGTTCCCCAAGGTAGCGTTATAGGCCCTTTGCTGTCCTCATCTAAATAAATGATTTGGGAGACAATCTGAGCAGCCGCCTTCGGTTGTTTTCAGATGACGCTGTCGTTTATCGACTAATGAAGTCATCATAAGATCAAAACAAACTGCTAAACGATTTAGAAAAAATATCTGAATGGTGCGAAAAGTGGCAGTTGACCCTAAATAACAAAAAGCGTGTGGTCATCCACATGAGTACTAAAAAGGACTCGTTAAATGAGTCTAATCTAATCTAATCTAATCTACATCCGTAAATTCAACTAAATACCTAGGTATTACAATTACGAACAACTTAAATTGGAAGGAACACATAGAAAATGTTTTGGGGAAGGCTAACCAAAGACTGCGTTTTATTGGCAGGACACTTAGAAAATGCAACAGACCTACTAAGGAGCCTGCCTACACTACGCTTGTGCGTACTCTTTTAGAATACTGCTGCGCGGTGTGGGATCCTTGCCAGATAGGACTGACGGGGTACGTCGAAAAACTTCAAAGAAAGGCAGCACGTTTTGTATTATCGCGAAATATGGGAGAGAGTGTCACAGAAATGATACAGGATTTGGAATGGAAATCATTAAAAGAAAGGCGTTTTTCGTTGCAGCGGAATCTCCTCATGAAATTCCAAACTTTCTTCTCCGAATGCGAAAATATTTTGTTGACACCGACCTACACAGGGCGAAACGGTCACCACGATAAAATAAGGGAAATCAGAGCTCGTACGGGAAGATATAGGTATTCATTCTTTCCGCGCTCTCTACGAGATTGGAATAATAGAGAATTAGTTCGATGAACCCTCTGCCAGGCACTTAAATGTGATTTTCAGAATATCCATGTAGATGTAGATGTAGATGTAGATGTAGATGTCCGAATGTATGGTGCATGCACCCGCTCTCTGTTTGTATCTTCTTGCTAGCAATACTTTTGATTTTGATGGATTGTGCAGGGTAAGTAACCAGTGTTATTCATATAAATCGACACAAGTCACAGTGCGGTGGGTTGCGGGCAGTATATGAGGTACTCTATATTCACACGAAGCAATCAGTACTACAGACCGGTTTCAAGTTCCTTCCGTATTTCTAGCATATTCCAAAAGCAGCTTCTAATCAAACGGCTTGCCTAAGGAATACACTGCCACAGAAGGAATCTCCCAGAAGTCACTCTATGAAACACTCGGTACTTGGCATCGTGGCAGAATGATGAATATAAATGTTGGTTTGTTGGTTTGGGGGAGGGAACCATACAACGAGGTCATCGGTACTATCTGATTAGGGAAGGCTGGGGAAGGAAGCGGCCGTGTCCTTTCACAGGGACACCTATTTTGTCTTAGATGCCAATGGGTAATTCCATCCAATAAAATGACTGTCAAAGTTTCGAGGCGACTTCATCTGGCTAATCGCGTGGCGTAAAATAACGTGTTAAGAGAACGGTTTTGAAATTTTGAGCCCTCTGTTCAAATACAATCTTCCTTTTTTATTTTTATTTTGTTGCCATGGAAGTATGTGATATCAATATTTAACGTTGTGAAACACAATGGAATTAATGGAAAAAGAAATTCAGATTTCAAATCTCATTAAAAATAGGTTTTATGAACACGACTGACGCGGATCTACACCGGCCAGAAATCTTCCTTTGTCGCCAAAAGTTAGTGGCAAATTTGGTCAGAAACGACGTCAGAATATGGACACAACAGCCACAGCATCTGGAGACTCAAAAAATATATCTATCATCCGTTTCTGGAGAAGTTTCTACAACCTTACCTCCATCGCCAATGCTGGAATTCAATATGGTGTTGCCCCCCCCTTAGTCTTGATGCAAGCTTCCACTCTCGCAGGCATACGTTCAGTCAGGTGCTGGAAGGTTTCTTGGGGAATGGCAGCCCATTCTTCACGGAGTGCTGCACTGAGGAGAGGTGTCGACGTCGGTTGGTGAGGTCTGGCACGAATTTGGCGTTCCAAACCATCCCAAAGGTGTTTTATGGGATTCAGATCAGGACACTGGGAAGCAATAAGGTGCTTAAAACATCATTGCGGGCCTGCGCTGTGATAGTGCCACGCAAAAAAACAAGAGGTGCAAGCCCCCTCCATGAGAAACATGACCACACCATAACACCACCACCTCCGAATTTTACTATTGGCACTACACACGCTGGTAGATGACGTTCACCGGGCGTTCGCCATTTCCACACCCTGTCATCGAATTGCCACATTGTGTACCGTTATCCGACACTCCACAAAACGTTTTTCCACTGTTCAGTTGTCCAATGTTTACGCTCCTTACACCAAGCGAAGCCTCGTTTGGCATTTACCGGCGTGATATGTGGATTATGAGAAGCCGCTCGACCACGAAATCCAAGTTTTCTCACCTTCCGCCTCTGTCATAGTACTTTCAATGGATCCTGATGCAGTTTGGAATTCCTGTGTGATGGTCTGAATAGATGTCTGCCTATTATTACACATTACGACCTTCTTCAACAGTCGGCGGTCCCTGTCAGTCAGCAGACGAGGTGGGCCTGTACGCCTTTGTGCTGTACGTGTCACTATATGTTTCTACTTCACTTAGGAAACAGTGGACCTAGGGATGTCTAGGAGTGTGGAAATCTCGCGCAAGACACAAGTGACTCCCAATCACTTGACCACGTTCGAAGTCCGTGAGTTCCGCGGAGCGCCCCATTCTGCTCTCTCACGATGTCTAATGACTACTGAGGTTGCTGATATGGAGTACCTGGCGGTAGGTGGCAGCACAATGGACTTAATATGAGAAAAGTATGTGTTTTTGTATGTCCGGATACTTTGGACGACGTAGTGTATGATGGCCTGTTTGTCGGTGAAATAGGAGTACAGGCATGTTCATCAAAAGTAATTCCGCCAAAGTGCATGTCATTATGTAAACCCTCCGATGTATGCTTTTACTAACAAGTGAAAAATTACTTGCTCGATTACGGAAGTGCCCTAATATCATCCCACAGTAAAGGGATATCACAAGAAGAAGCGATGCAAACTAGAATACGCACTTTGATTCGTAATCGACTGCAGGCTCCTGATTTCGACAAAATCCTTGGTTACACGTGGTTTACCGCGAAATAATCGCAAGGCAGCGGGGCTGTATACCTAATGATATTTTCAACTTTGAATGATTTTGTGAATGTGCTGCTTTTCCTGAATCATCTTGAAGCATAAAAGTAAAAATCGGAACCAAAACGGCAATACTAGAATGTTTGTTTTTAAAGTTAAATTACTGTTAATGGTAAGGAATTTGAACAACTGACATACTTTGTCGGATTAATATTTATAGTAGCGATCTCTTAAATATACGGGGTGTGACGGGTGTAAGGGCAGATATTGTTATTGGTTTCTGTGAACGGTGTACTGAACGACATTACTTCAGTATTTACTCCATTTCCGGAGTAGTAATTATAGATATTAGGTGTAATATGTTTTTACGGTGGTTGGTTCACTAAGTACATGTGGCAAGAGCAAGTCATTAATTTTCCCCTGCGCAGCAAGTCACGTGTTTAAGCGTGGACGCTTGGGCGCAGAAAAAAATGGTTCAAATGGTTCTAAGCACTATGGGACTTAACACCTGAGGTCATCAGTCCCCTAGACTTAGAACTACGTACACCTAACTAACCTGAGGACATCACACACATCCGTGCCCGAGGCAGGATTCGAACCGGCGACCGTAGCAGCCGCGTGGTTGCGGACTGAAGGTGGGCGCAGAACGGTTAGCCTGTACAGACAGGTCTGGTCCGCTTAGTGGTGCAGTTAATGACCGCACTGGGACCATCGGATAGCAAATTATGTGACAGTTTATGGGAGGACTATTCAAAGCAGAGAAAAAACAACCAACACGCTGATGTGTGCGCAGGTGGGAAGAAGTCTAGGAAGGCGAAATTTTAAATTAATGGAGTGCCTAAGGTTACATATAGGTGGAGCCCTCATAACACAGAAGATACATGGTGAGTCTATGGAAGTTTTCCACCTCACTCCAACTGCTACGACTTACCATATCAATTCGAACAGATCGGGGACGTCATTCAAGAAGAAAGAGCATGCCTGACGTGATAAATCTTCTCACAGATAGTGTCTGTTAGCGGCCCCTGAAACACATTTGCTTGTTTTTGAAAGAATCACAGTCGATTAACAGTAAATATGGCTCTGAAATACAAGGCGATTCTGTGTTTCTTGCGAGAAACAGCACCTCTGGGCACTAAACGGGAAAACATTTGCTGAGCTAATCTTCATAAAGACAAACTGAAAGCAAAGAATCATTGTTTTCTCTGTCCAAATGGTGACCATAATGTTGATTCTTATCCCAAGAAAGGAGGGGCACCATGTGTGAAATGCACAAAAAAATCAAGTATCCGAATGCACGAACATAGGTGGTGCCAGTTTCTCCAGAAGAAAAGTCCCCTGTACAAACATTGAAGCTTCTAATCTTACTAACATTCAAACTTCACGAATGTGGGTTAACCGGATATGTCTTAGACGGCTAAAGCCAAACAATCTTGGTTGCAGCACCTCTGATAGAAGATGTTGTAATCCACCCCTTCCTTCCTACTTGCAGCTATTGTCCACATTAGTCTTTTATGAAGTTTGAAGAGGAGCGAAGATTACAATAAGTTTTCTAGTTTACTTATCTTTTCACGTAGACTTGGCTCCAGTTCTTCTTATCTGAGGGTCTGATTCTTGAAGCTGAAATTCTCGCATTTTAGGTCCTCATAGTTAACTTGATCTAAATAAATTTGAAGATTGTTGTTGCAGAGTTTTTGTTGTTACTTTAATATATTTTGTCACATTTTAATACATAGTACACACAGTCTTTTGATTTTTCACGTTAACAAAGACGAAATTACATTGTTGACACAAAATACACATCAGAGGCATGCTTACTACTGTCTCACTCAGCGGGAATAACAATATTCCAAAGAATTTACAATTTTTCTTGAAAAATGAATTTCTATTAGTTTATATTAATATTTCATAAATGAAACCATAAATAAACATAATAAACAGTACTAGATTGTTTGATTAATAATAGAAATTTTAATGTCTCTAAAAAAACAATTTTAACTGTACATTCAGAACTAGTAGTTATCGATCATAAAATGCATAATATAGTAATTCGCTTTCATCATAACATCCAAAATAAAGTAACTCGTTTTCATATATTTTAGCTTGAAATATAACATACTGCGTATAAAATTACGTGAAAGTTTTCAAAAAAGCAGCTGAGATAATATTGAACTGTCAAAAATTCGAAAATGAATACTGGTACCGACAACTACTGCTGAGGAAAAGTAATGCTAGAGGAGGGTGTCACGTTACAATGTGCATCTGAAAATAACTGAGGGTAGACGATTAGCAATTAGCTCCTTTGAAACACGGCCATCTGCTTCATATTCGTGCAGATTAGTTACTAAATTAAGTTGTAAGAATATTTTCAGTAACTTCAGGACATCCATTATAGTGTTAACTGTCATTCGTTATGCTTCATCCATTTGTGCCACACAGCATAATTGTACTAGGCGAGTCAAGGAAACTACGGGACGTCTGTCTTACGGATAATTACGATGAAATTTCCATTGAGATTGTGAAATACTTCTACCCCTTAGGTTTTGCCGGATCATTGATCTTGATTTCTTGTGCACTACGCTGGGTGCTGAAAGGAAACTGAGCTGGTACTGCTGTGAAAACAGTTATGGTAAATCATGTTCACCAGGACGACAGTCCCTCCTGTGGATGACACGTTTCGATGTTTCTGGGAACTGTAACGCCATTACAGAGACAATTGTTAAGCTACAAAATTTTAACGTTCTGTAACAGTCTCCAGAATCTCGACGCCTCGAAAATAGCCGAACGGTTATGACTATCCCAAGAAAGGGGGACGTAATTTTCACAAACAACCACCAAAACGTAGAAAAACGGTTCTGGTCACTATAGACACGGTTACTGGAAGAAGACGATTTCAGAAAAATGCGCCATCAGCAAACGCTAGTCTGCATCATAATGTATGCGTGGAAGTGGGTGAACCAGAACAAATACTCGTCCAGTGCTATTATCTGTCACATTACATGGCAAGTAATGAGAAAAGAAGGAAGGTTAATTGGAGAATTGTTTTCGAAGAGACTTCACATGAGCGTAATTATATTCTCTCGACGATTCTGTGGAAAAGAGTCTCACCCTTCTTCCTGGAATCTTATCACTGCTGCTCAGATTCTGACTGTGGCAAGTTGCAATAATTGGTGATGATACCAGGGCATTTCTACATCTTGTGATAAACACTCACGACAGAGACTAGACCAGGGTTTTCTGGTACAAACACGCTGACTGAGGTGAAGACGACTGTAAATCGACAGATGAAGTACAGCGTTCGACTTCATCTTGGCTCCACTTGGTGTCCTTTCCTGCTTTCCGCTACTCTGCGGGAACTAGATGTTCATAAACAAGAACTTCCGCGCCCTGCATTTCTGCTACTCTGCAATACTAACATGGATGACTCCACCGCGGCTGCCCAAGGCGACGTCGGGATTATCTATTTACGCTATGAACTCTCTGCTTTAATGAAAACCATTCAGTTACCTACGTGGTCTTCAAATTCAGTACAATTCAAAGTACTTGGAAATGTGAACGACGAGAAATACCTGTTGGAGGTCAGGTACTCGGAGTTTATAGGAATGTAGAAACTGGCACATTTTTAATTAACGAGGGCTGGAGTAAAAGTACGACTAGAATGCAGGCAGTTAGCTCCGGTAAAGTTGTCTGCACCTAACCTAGAGCGTCTTGCAGTGTTGGTAAGAACACCGTTGCTCTGCAACATTCCTCATAATATCGATGTACATGACAATTTACCTCTCTTTGGACGACTCTTCAGTAAAGTTAGGATAGACATGTAAAGCTCTACAGAAGTGGAAAACTTTCATTTGCAGTAGAATTTTAGAGATCCACACATATGTGACTGCATTTCCAATGGAGGCACTAATCAGGGGATGATAACCAAGAGGACCACCCTTCAAGAGAAATCACTTCAATTCGGCTCCTTTCCTCGGATCAATGGATGCCATAGCTTGCGAATTCCACAGAAATCTGTCCAGGAAACGACATCCCCTCAGTTGTACTGACAGAGGCAAGGAAGTTAAACCATCAAGCATTAATGAGAAATGTTTTTGGTTCTCCCGTCAATGTCTGAAACCACATTCCTTACTGGAAATTACTACCAGCAACTGGTAGGACCTTGAATTTCCTTCGAAACATAGGAACCTTAAAAATTTCTTTGGAACTTTTCAACCTCGGAAGTGAACGGTGCACGTCTTCTCTGGACTAAAATAGTACAGAGAGCATCGCTTCCAGACGAACTTCACACCCCATTTCTGAAAAGCGGACGTAGGTGGACGTGTACATTTTGTAGAAGGATTTTTCTAAGGCGCCACGGCATCCAATCTTACTTGGTGGACGACACCATTTAGTTCATTTAATAATACAAAGTGTGTTAATTCTTCATCAACTTGGTGGTTTTAAGGTCCCTCCTGAACTGCGAGAAGAATTCTGGATCATACGTGCCTGCTAGTCCACAACAAAATTATTAGGAAAGTGTCTTCCCTGTAAAGTTACTAAGAATTTGTGTGGCCTAATGATCGAGGCTCCTCTTACCGGAGAAGGTGTGAAACCTATGAAACATTTTCAAGAAAGAGGAATGGATTTCACTGAGCCATTTCACATTAAAGTAGGGAAGGAAGTCTTACGCTAAAAAAATGAAATGATCGGATGGCACTGCCGGCCTGGAGGCCTCATCTGGGGAGGTTCGGCCGCCAAGTGCGAGTGACGCCACATTGAGCGACTCGCATGGCGGTGATAAGGATAGCGCAACATGCAGTCCACGAGCGGAGAAAATCTCTAACCCGTCCGGGAATCGAACTCGGGACCGCAACCTTCTTTTTTTTTTTTTTTTTTTTTTTTTTTTCAGCTAAGCAATCAGACAGTCTTACGCTCTCGACCTGTGAATCAACATTGGACTTCGCTGTCGGTGTAACGAAAGCCTTTCATATGCCACCTCCACATGTAGCAGTGTTGTATAGCGATCGTTGCTGTATTGTTTGGGAACTGGGTATGTTGTTGTATTTGTTCCAATTTGCGCCCACAGATGGCAATGCCTGACACATGGGCCATATGAATAAAACTGAAGCATAAGCTTGGAGCGAAAGGTAGAAGTAAGAGCATTCACTTGAAAGCAAAACGCAAAAGCAGAAGCATTAGCTTCTGATTGTAAGAATAACCTTTTGCTTTCCCTCTCTACCATTTGCTTCTAATACAGTAGCTAAAGCTCCTAGCCGCCTGCTTGGTACGCATTGTCAGCGAACCATTGTTGAGCAAGAGCAGGCTTCATCACTGTTTCCTTTGCCGTGCGACTGCGTTCCGCTTCACATATTTTCAGTGAGTACTGTCACTTATCGGTTGAAGATGTCCTCGTCCGATTCAGATGAAAGCTCGGTATTTGCAGAAAGTACGTTGTTGTTTTTAGTCACAGCTTTAGAAAATCATCCTGAGTTATTAGAGAAGTCACAACTTCCAGAAGCAAAAAGAAACAAAGAAGAAGCAATCCTAAATGTTATACATTAATGTGAAACTAATATCAGCATTAAAATTGACAGGAGAAAAATTGCTGAAGAAAGTTAGTAACATGAAAACGAGACGAGACTAAAAAGGAAAATGGACAAGAACAGAACGGGAAATAAACAGATTGTTTTAAATGTTTGCGAGAAAAAGTTTTACAGCTTGCTACAAGGAGATGGGAATCCTACAATGAACCACATACGAGGTAAGATAAATTATAAGCTCGTGTGATGTTAATATTTATTTATTTTCATTGGCTTAAAAAATTACACGCAGTCTGTAAATGTTAAAATGAGTTTTTTTTTTTCAAATCGTTAACTTTCAGGGGCAGTGACACTAGGGGTTGCACCGTCCATATCTCCACTATCACCAGTAGAGCACTCGAAGTCATGTGGTAAGATTCAGTTCTAGTTTTTGTTAGTCAAACAAAATTAATTACTGCTTCTTATAAAGATACTAGCGGAAATTTGTTTTTCGTGTGAGTAACAAAAGGTTCTTATTACTGTATCGTAAGTACTACTACTACTATTACTATTATTAGTCGTGCTAGCAGTAATATGATGTGTAAGAGTCATATTTGCTATTCATTTTCATTAAGTGCCATGGCTAGAGTCAATTTGAGCCGCCAACATTTCGTAACCCTTTGCGACGGAAAGTTTCCGCTGTTATCTTTGTCAAGTAAATCTTCATAAAAATGCAAACACGCTTTAAGTTCTACCGTTGTATACATCTCTGGCATACATATTTGTTTCTAGGAACAGATGTTACACCTCGTGCTGGCCCACCTTCCTCTTCGTCTAGAGCAAGTCCATGTAACAGGCCACCACCCGTGAAGATAGGATCATTGCCAGAAACAGACGAGACGAGGATGCTCAGTACCACAGAATTAGATAGGCTGGTGCTGCTGGAGTAACTGAAGCTCACTCGACTGCAAATACAAGAAGAAGCTACGTTAATGAACTTTCTTAATATAAAGATGAATGATGTAAACAATTTGCAACAGGAGGAAAATGAAAATAGTTTTAATGTATATACCGTTCTATAGACTGTTATTCCTTCTTTTGTAGACGATAAGTAGTTTTGTATCTTTTCATAAATAAAAAATTCAAAACCCAGCATTTTGTATTAGAGCTGCAATTCTTGTCTTCTTTGACGTCCTCTCCGAAGAATATCCGCTCCTGTTAAAGGTTCCTCTTCCTCATTATCACAATCTTCAGGTAAATCCTTCAAAATCTTGATCTTGTAGATTTTTCGCAACATTGTGCAGTATAAAGGAGCAAGCTATTATTGTTGGAACATTTGGTAAGGCAATTCTAAACATATACTGCAAAAGAGGAAACCGCCTAAAGTAACGCTCTATCAGAACTCTTTCATTTTTTTAAAGGTTGAATTCATATTCAATTGGATTACGAAAGCGGGTCATCAGCCAGGGCTCTAGGCCATACTCTTAATCATCCAAAAGAACAGTGTTCTTACATTCACTCAGCACTTGCCAGACACTTGACTTTCTCCATATTCGATTGTCATGTACTGACCCGGGCCAGCTAGCCTCAAAACTAGTGAACTGTTCCTTCACATTGCATGTATCCCGCACACTTATACTAGCAAAACCCTTTGCCAAATTGCACAGGTTTTGGAATTCGCACATGTGTACAGTCAATTACACCAATAGCACTTGGAAATATACATTTTTGTAGCCACTAATTTTTAGCCACGGTAATATCATTGTTGATGACGGAAACTTGATCCACAAATCAGCTTTTTCCATTATCTTTTTAGAAACACTACTCACTGTTTTACTCACTGTAGTTTGATGAATTCCCAGTTCTTCTGATATTCCAGACTGGAATCCTGGATCAGCTACATACCGAAGGAAAATCTTCATCTTCTGTTCCGACGATAGTGCTCCACCTTTTCTTTCGCCTGTCTCTGTCAGAAAATTCTTTTCGATCCGCTGAACATTTTCTTCGTTGAAAAGATACAGAGTTTTATAATGCTCTCCAGGTGGACATCGACGTGGTCTGTAGCATTTTTCGCGGCGTAAACGTGCTGCTATTTGAGTCATATCTGCACTCTGCCAACGTGAGCCTGCTACTGACCAGCCTTCAAGTTTTACAAGCAATTGATTCCAGAATGAAGTCAGAGCTTCTCTTTATTCTTACATTTCATCTAATACGGAAGCAAGAGCTCAAGGGGAAAGCAAAAGATTTCATTGTTCTTTTTCTTCCCACAAGCAAAGGCTCTTGCTTCACATTTTATTCATAAACTCCGAAGCCTTAGCTTCGAAATTCGAAGGAAAAGCATTTGCGTCGCTTTATTCTTACGACCCACTGTCTAGGTTACCGACATCACATAATAATGGTTAAATATTTATCATTGTTCGAGATTCTCTGTGCAGTTATTCCAGACGTCTAAAAAAAGTAACTGTTTGCTAGTATCATTCTTATGGATACGGATCGTTACAGAAAAAGTCACATACGACAGAAAGTAATATGAAATAATAAATCTAACTCTTTGAACATACCAAAATTACTTTAAAAGATTCCCCTCTTTCTAGGTTAAAGAGCCATTTCTGGTGTTCTGCACACGGACAAAAGCCATGTGCATTATTGTTTCACTCTAAATACCTCACGTTTTCTCTGCTTCTCGGCTACATCTAGATCAGTTTCCTTCTATTAACTGCATGCTCTCCTGCAGTGTTCGTACTAACATAGTTGTTAAGATGTGTCACTATCCAGTTTCATTAGAATGACCAGTACTGAGAGTAGTGATATTCTCATCGACTTGCATGTGTGTGTCTCAATTTAAGCACCACCTGTCTTCGGACTGGTTGAAGCAGTCCTGCCGGTCGCTGTGGCCGAGAGGTTCCAGGTTCTTCAGTCCGGAGCCGCGCGACTACTACGGTCGCAGGTTCGAATCCTGCCTCGGGCCTGGATGTGTGATGTCCTTAGATTAGTTAGGTTTATGTAGTTCTAAGTTCTAGGGGACTGATGACCTGAGATGTTAAGCCCCATTGTGCTCAGAGACATTTGAACTATTTGAAGCAGTCCTCCAGTCCTATTCGTCGTCAAGTTTTCAGCTTTATACACTATTCAGACACAAGTTAATAGTTTCTCGGTGTCTCTAAAGATTTTATATTAACCTAAACTACTGCTGTTGTGTTCTTCAGTCAGCCGTCGGGTTTGTACATCTACATCTACATCCATACTCCGCAAGCCATCCGACTGTGTGTGGCGGAGGGTACTTTGAGTACCTCTATCGGTTCTCCCTTCTCGTATTGTTCGTGGAAAGAAAGATTGTCGGTATGCCTCCGTGTGAGCTCTAATCTCTCTGATGTACCTCTCCAGGCTGTGATGTCCTGAGGAAGCCTCTTCAACTCCACATAGCTACGGCAACAACATCCACTAGAAAATTCTTTGTGTAGTCGAATCTTGGTCTTCATCTACAATTTTTACCTTCCACATCTTCTTCCACTGGTGACTGCTTGCTGCTTCGGGTTGTGTCCTGACGAACGAACCCATCTTTTAGTTAGTTTGTACCACCAATGTTTTTTCCACAGTTGAATTCAATACTCTTCGTTAGGTACTCAGTTTACCCATCCAATCCCAGCACCACGTTTCAAACTCTTCTATTCTCTCCGCGTCTGAACTGCCTATCGTCTAGATTTCACGTCCCTACAAGAATACACACTAGACAAAGGTACAGTATCAACCTTGTATTCTGCATAGTTCGATTAAATAACGTCGTATGGAATAATTTCCTGGGTTAACTCTTCACTTAGAAAGTACTGATTGCAAAAAAGCGATCGGTAAAAGTAATACTTGGTGTTTAGCCGCTGATGACATGTAGGTACTTCTTCAACGAGCTAGGCATTTTAGCTGTGCCTTCGTATGCATATTTTCGCTAGTGAAACTCGTCATAAATAATCCATCACAATTTGAGAAGAACAGAGATGTACGTACCTACAACACTAGTGGGAAGAATGACCTTTACTACCCACTGCTAAAGCTGTCGGTGTGGATCAGAGAGGATTTGAATATGCAGAAAAAATTTTTTAATGGTTGTCCAAATAACATAAAATGTCTGACAGGTAGCGAAGCAAGCTTTAAATCTGATTTAAAATTATGTCTCTAGGACAACTCCTTCTATTCCGTTGACAAATTTCTATTTAAAACTGGTGGTTAGGAAAAAAAATAGTTTTCAAGTGTAATTGCATGAGTGGAAATACAATGATAATGTGTTCATTAATGTTAACAGTCGTCATGTATAACGTATCCTGTAAACTGACTTATGCTACATCATATCCATAATAGAATTGCTGAAATAATCTATAGAACATGATGTAACTAACTAATTAACATATACCTCTAGAAAAGGCTTCCTGACGCTTAAATTTATACTAGTTTATACTAGATGTTAACAAATGCTTTTCTTGCTATAGCCTGTGTGCATTATATATCCTGTCTACGTCGGTCAACAATAGTTGTGTAGCTACCCTAATAGCAAAACTCATCTACTGCTTTTCGTGTTTCATTTTTTAATCTAGTTTCTGCAGCATCACCTGATTCAATTCGACTACATTCGGTCACAATTTTTTAATTTTGTCTCTTTTTCGAGACACTATAAATTAGATTTAGCTCCTCTTCCCTTTCCTGTCACTGACAAAATTACAATCTGATCTGAAAACATCATAGCTTTTATTTCTTGTACGTGAACTTCAGTTCCCTCTTCCAATTTACCGTTGGTTTTCTTTACTGCGTCCTCAGTTTTCACATTGAATGACGCCAGGGAAAGACTACAACCCTGTATCTTTCCATTCTCAATCTCTGCTTCTCTTTCATGCCCTTCATAACTGCAGTCTGGTTTCTGTACAGGATGTAGATTACCTTTCGGTTCTTATACTGCATTTTATCCTTGACATCTTCTGATTTTCAGAGTGTATGACAGTCAACATTGCCAAAAGCCTTCTTCAAATCCTCCAATAGTATAAACGTAACGTTGCCTTTCATCTATTTCTCTTGTAATAGAAGTGGTAGGGTCACTATTTCGTCCCGTGTTGCTACATTTCTCTGGGCGCACGTGTTGCCAAGGTTGTTTGGAATTCGCTGCAGAACTTTATCTGGGAAGCCCTTACATTACACATCCTCCATACAGTCCCGATCTCTCTCCAAGCGATTCCCACATTTTTGAAGCCCTTAAGAAAAACATTCGTGGCTGTCGATTTGCTTCGGACGGAGAGATGCACGTCTGGTTGCAGCCATTATTCCGTTGGCAACCGCAAACATCTTCCCATGAAGGCGTTGACCGTCTTGTGTCACAGTGGAGTAATGTATTAACAGTTACGACGATTACTATTGAAATAATAAACAGTTTACATGATTTTTTCCATGAGTCTCGTTTTCATATGATGTGTTTCATCTGAACTATTCTAACGGGTTTAAGTTGAGAAATAATGCTGGTAACACAATATGAATGTGTCTTCTTTTTTATTTTCTACTGATGTTAATATAACTTGAGACCCAGTGGTTATTTATTGCTAGTCTGTATGTGTACGTCATCCGTAGCCACCTCAGAATTTTTTATTTCTTATCTCAAGTCACTTATCGGAAATATTTACTGTAATTTACTGTACTTTAAGACCATCTAAATAATGTGATATGCTCATGTAGACTGTCCCGTTACTGTGTACGGTGCTCATTCCCAAACCCTGTATTATTTCCAGCTGGCGCAATCTCAGGGCAATGATTTTTTTAATGACAATATGAGGCTGTGTGTCCTCCTTGACGCAAAAGATTTTTGTTATTTATTTATTCCCAAACATGTTTCAGCGACAATATTGCCATCATCAATGGGTTCTCTGATTCTAAAACGTGCAAAAGTAGCATACCTATAACCTTTTTTGCTGTTTCTCTCTGCTTACATCACGTCATTCCAACTGTGTGAGTGGCTTTTAGTAAACAAATACAAAAGAGTGAACTTTTATAGCGTTATACAATTTGGACTGCAGTAGTATTGTGGATACAGTTTTGGTGTGTACTAGGTTTTTAAGTAGTTTCTCTCGTACTCACGTTCGCTGGACGGCTTGCAGCTACTTTTAGACACAGAAAAACATAACTTTCGCACCTTGTTCGTAAACCAAAACTTTACGCCTTCTTTCTTTTCGCGCGTGTCGCGAGAAATGTATCCAAAATTGCGAGAAGGTTATGAAAATTGTAGCTGGGTTCTGACGACTTCTGTTGCTTATATGTGTGTCTGTGTGTGATAGGAAGAGGTGTGTGTGTCTGTGTTTTGTCAGTTCTCTTAGAGTAGTAAACAGCGAGTTGTTGCGAAGTGTTGTGTTTTCGTTTATTAGGTTTTTCGCTTCCACTATAGCCTTTGTATGCAATAATATTCTTCTGTTGTTAATTTTCGGTATAAACTATTGCTTTGTGTCGGGATTTGTAGATCACTTTCGACATTAGTGGAGTTGTGGTTTTTGTTCATTAGATGTTCTGCGAAAGTGGAGTGTGAGCTGTCACAATTTAGAGCTCTCATGTGCTCTGTGTGTCTTGTTCGGAAATTTCTGCTTGCATTGGGCGTGACAGGCGTTACATGTGACTTGGTGTATTCCAGCATTGCTGAATTTGTCTGAGGTTATTTTGCCTGGTCGTAGCCTTTGTTGAATTGTGTTGTTTGTTTTGAATGTTTGTAATCCTCTTTCACATTCTTGCCACATAGGGAACCAAGAGGCGTAAGTTTTTGTTTAAAATAATGCATTCAAAGATCTTCTAGTTACAATTTTCATTTTAGGCACTGGAAAGGGTAGCGCTTGACGTCCAAGAGATATTTCCGACCCACAGGTATTTCCGAAATTCACACACTTGCTGGGAAATGCCACGTATTATCACGCAATACCTTCTTCCGCTGCTCGGTATATAGTTTACGTTGTTGCTTGGAATTTGTCTGCCCTTTTGAATCAAGTCAACCAAACAAATATAAAGCTACTAGGCGGAATCCTGGTGTGTTACGTAATGTTCCTGTTACGTTCGTGACGACTGCCTTCCGAAAATCATAACGAAACGTTTCTATATTCACACCATCATATGTACCTGGTAGAATTGTGTTCATGGCTGTATACTGAAATTTAAAAATAAATTCTGCTGTAACGGAAAATGAAAGCGAGTAAGATGTCATATGTGGAAATACTGCAAATCTCCCTTAATAAGATATCCTCGTACAATTCCAACCGTTAGGCAACTGTTTCCTCCATACGCCTGAGTGGGTAGTAAGGGTTACTTACATCCCCCAGATACGCAATGTCCTTCCATATTTATTTCAATGGCCTTCAAGTCTCACATACTATAAAGTAGTCTTCACTGCGCATTACCAACGTTGGGGCCCATCTAAAGGAGCTATTTAGAAATTTATGATTATTCCTCAGATACGTTACTGCTCGAGCCACAAATAAATCAGGACATACAATGGGCTGGATGTCGTGTTACACGTACGATCTCACTTCGTGCATATCTGACAGTGACAGTGACAGTTTCAGCTTTTGTGGTCACCATTATCGTGTGTCCTGCGCTTTGTCATGTTGGGCTACTGGCTGTTGTAATGTTTTAATATTCCTTTTAATACATATCGGTTAAGCGAATATCGCACAGGGGTAATTTCGGTACTTAAAACTAGGTACATAAAATTCCACTTTAAAGTCATTTTTTTCCTAATGGCAATCAAGTCGGCATTAGTGTCTACTTTGTTCGTTACATGAAAGAAGTGATGCGCAGCATTTTTTCGGGTCGAATCCATCTAAAAACTGCAAAAATGAAATTGTAAATCTCTATCCGTCACCAGATTAAATGCAGCTGTGACTCTTTGGAGCTGAATCCTGATTTTCTGATAGTTATAATGTTAGTAGTGTTATGGAACTTTAACGAGGACAGCCACCAGCCGTAACTGGATCGTCAATTCCTACATTCATGTGCAATTGTTTGACTAGGACAAATGGGTTGGATATACAACATTGTCTATGCTAGACACGGCGTTAAGGTAAGAACACCATTTCTCGTAGATAAGAAGAACAATGTGACAGCGGCCCGAATACTGGGAAGCACTGGAAACCATTTAGAGGAGATATGAAAATGCTTTCAGAGCCGAAAAAAATCTGTGTATATGAGACAAGTTACAAAGTTACGTTACAGAGGCCCAGAAGTCGCGCATTGCGATGGCCTGCTTGGTGGACTGGAATACAGGCGTGTCCGTTACCAGTGCGCGAGGGTGGGGTTGTGTGTTGTAATGTATGTTTATGGACATCCTCCGGCCCGTAGCAGAGAGGAGAGAGGCCGCCTCGCACTGTGCTGGCAACAGCAGCGATATTAAAATCGCTCCATATAGGACCTCATACTAGACCACCGGTGGTGACCGACGCATGGCTCTTTCCAGCAAAGACAGACGGTTGCTTTTGATGTCCGGCGACGGTAGCGGCCTGATCATGTGCGAAGTGATGGCTGCCTGCCCGACGTTCAACGTCACGATGGCCGCGGCGAGTGCTTCGCGAAAGGCAATGTTTAATAAACACAAATGCGTACATTCTTTATTCCTACCCTACTATACACAGCACTCGGAATTATTTGAGACTATGCAATTTTATACTTGTGTCCATTTCTGTCAAATACATAGTATGCACCTGAGGGCTTCCCCTTTCAGACGTGGCGTCCAATATATTGGACACTGACTTTTATACACATTTTATAACAGTAAACGGTTTCATTCACCACTGAAACCCAGTTGCCTGTTTACTGGCTTCCCCTTAGAGTACGTGGATTTCTTTCTTTAATTTTCAGCCGTTTTTTAATCCTTTCAGACCTGGCGTCCAATATATTGGACACTGACTTTTATACACATTTTATAACAGTAAATGATTTCATTCACCACAACCCAGTTGCCTGTTTACTAGATATCTCTCGCGTTACGTTCCATGCATCTTGCTGCCCTCTGTTGCTGGAACTGTGTACTACATCGAAAAACAATCAAGATGGCGTAAGTCATATTTAAGTGTTCAATACTGCACATTACACATTTTCTGGTGATATATATATATATAGGGTAACAGCCATCTGTAGAGAATGCGTTTGATGTAAGAGATGTGAGATTATGAGCATAATTGAGCTATTATGACACTAAATTACTTCTGGACATCAGGATTCGTCGGTAATATTTTTTTCCTAATAAGCTGCAATGAAGGCATTCATATAATGGTTGTTTTCAACCTACTACTGTCTTATAACACTCTTTCAATTAATGCTGCGTTTCTCTTGGGATTCATTACATAATATATTAGCTAATAAATTATTCTATCTGTGGTATCGAGTAATTAGCTTTGTATTTTATGACTTTTTCATATGTACCATCCATGGTAGTTTGCTAAAACTCGGTTTTTGTTTGTAGATCACAGGAAGGTATACGACACAACAAATCCAGACCACATCCAGGAGATCCTGGACCTCTCCGCAGCAGGAGATATTTCTAATATCGATATCGATATTTCAGATGACGAAGACCATCTCGAAAATATTCCTGGCGCTGTTTCCACAACTCCAGGGATAGGAAGTGAGAAAATGAGAGCACAAAATAATTTGTTGGTGACACAATCTGAATTCACAGAAGATTCAGTGGAGGCAGCGTCAGTTCATAATGACCTCGAAGGTAATGAGGAGTCACATGAGCTATATGTACCTGTAGGGACTGTATGTAAAAGTAAACCAGAATATGACTATCTCACGAGGAAAGAAGAAATATAGACGTCACCCTTGGTCACCTCCTCCTACTCGTTTTGAGAATCAGTGCTATATTGACCAAGAAATGGAAGAAGAACTTGTCTGCTACCTTATGAAATACGTAACTGAACAAGAATGGGAAATGTTTTCGAGAAACACAAATATATGTGCATTACAGACTTGTTATACAAATTTCAAACCAACTAACCCAGATGAAATAAAAGCACTCATTGGCCTGCATATAGCGTTAGGAAACTTCAAATTTCCTCGAGTGAGACTTTACTGGAACAAGTTTGTTGGAATAGGTTTATTCTTAGATTCTATGACTAAAGATAGGTTTTTCCAGTTGCGAAATGCTCTGCATATTGTCAACAATTTGGAACACCCTGCAAACTCAAGTGAAAAATTGTATAAAGTTCGACCTTTGTACAATGCCATCAGAAGAAGACGTTTTGAACTCTCCCTTGAAGAATCTTTATGTATTTGTGAACATATGGTTCCATTCAAATGTCAGCTTTCAATCAACCAGTATGTGAAAGGCAAGCCGTGTCCTTGGAGAATTAAAATATTTGTTTTGGGTGGAATATCTGGTGTTGCTTATGACTTCTTAATATATCAGGGTAGTGCAACAGAGCTTGATGGACAGAACAACAAACTATTCGGTTTAGGTGTGTCTGTTGTTCTCCATTTGTGTGACAGAATAAAAAGTGAAGGACACAAGCTATATTTTGACAATTACTTCTGTTCTTATCATCTTCTTCAAGTACTAAAACACAGAAAAATATTTGCTGCTGGAACAGTTCGTGTATACAGAGTTTTTCTCCTACGCTGATAAATGACTAAGATATCAGAAAGAAGGAGAGAGGATTTTCTGCCCAGGTTGTCAGTAGAGACAATAATGTAGTCCTGACAAAGTGGCTTGATAACAGAACTGTGGTATTGGGTTCAAATTTTGTTGCAATAGGTAAAGAAGACACTGTTGAACAATGGGACAAAACCTCAAGATCATACGTAAAAATCAAGTGAACTGAAGTTGTTAAATTGTACAACGAATCACTGGGTGGAGTAGACTTGTTTGATCAGCTTATTGGACGGTACAGAATCTTTATTACATCCAGAAAATGGACTCTAAAAATGCTGATGCATGCTGTTGATTTTGCTTTGGTCAACAGCTGGTTAGAATATCGAAAACACTGTTCAGTGAAAATAATTCAAGACAACAAACTACTCGACTTGCTGCGTTTTCGAATGAGTGTAGCTGAAAGTCTTGTGAGAGCAGGGACAAACACAAAGAGAAGATGGAAAAGAGACTCGACAGAAAAGATCCACAGCAGAGAGACGACCGCAATCAAATGTACAATACGATGGTATTAACCATCTCCCACTGGTAGATCAACGCAAAGATGGAGGTAGATGCAAAAACACACCACGTCAAAGGAAATAAAAAAATAATCAGTTGAAAATGTGATGTTCACCTTTGCCTAAAAAATGATGCAAATCGCTTTGTGGGCTTTCATACAAAATAAATGTAAAGAAAACTGTCTTCTGTAAGTGTTGAACTTATTAACTGTTCTGTAAATCATAATACCAGCAGTTAAAATCATTAATATGACGAGTAGATTCTCGTATTTTGTAAAAAAATTTCACTCTTGAAAAGATTTTGCACAATAAATATTGCTGTATAATTTGTAACTACTGAGTTCTTATTTCACATTACCAACACCTCTGAGCCCCAATGTCCGATTTATTCGACAACATTTCATTTTTTAAACTAAGTATGACATAATGAAATTTTGCTCGAATATACAATAAATGGGTCCATATAGACACGATAAAGTGCAAAAAATATTTTTTTCTACTTATAAAATAATTCAGGACTGAAGGGGTTAACTCCGTTGCTCTACGGCGCAATGTCTTTTGTATCTATTCGATACAACGCCTCCTTTCCTTAAGATCTGTGGAATAACGCTACGTGTAGCAACAGTAATACTTTATGCTCTTTTGTCGCCAACACTTGCTCACTTCCCATTGACATTAAAAAAAAAACTAAACTTCGCCCGAACATTCCATCAAGACTTAACGGTACCGTCCGGCCGCCGTGTTATCCTCAGCCCAAAGACGTCACCGGATGCGGATATGGAGGGGCATGTGGTCATCACACTGCTCTCCCGGCCGTATGTCAGCCTACGTTTACGGATCCGCTACTTCTCAGTCAAGTAGCTCCTCAGTTTGCCTCACAAGGGCTGAGTGCACCCCGCTTGTCAACAGCGCTCGGAAGACCGGAAGGTCACTCATCCACGTTCTAGCCCAGCCTGACAGCGCCCATAAGTATTAACAGTAAATGCGATCTCCTGTATTACCCTTCTGTAGATGGATTTTCTCCATGTTCCGTGTGTTTTTAAAAGGTTATAATATGGCATTAATTGTGCATTAGCACTGTGCTGGAGTGTTTTCTGGCTGATGCATGCTGTACGTAAGTGTGACCAATAAGATAAGGATAAATGTCTGGCAGCAGTTGGGGCTCACGAATTACAGTAATTAAGATATGGCTAGTTACACATGATGTTATGATAGTGGGTTATAAATTAAAGTAATTAAGATAACTGGGTCATAAATTAGGACAATCATGCAGGCTTTCCCAGCAGCCACAACAAATAGGACAACGAGCATTTAAATTTCCCGCCACTTATATATCACCTAGTTTGCCAGCAACAGAGAAGGAAGGGGAATAGTTGATGTTGGTGAGGGAGGGGAGGGAAGGGGAGGGGAGAGAGGGAGGGTGAGACGTGGTGTTTGTTTACATAAGGAGAGCTGACAATAAGGCAGGCTGTCCCATTGTGGAGTATGTTTCACAACTGTGCCAGTTTTCTATTTTGTACCTAATGGTTGCCCAAACGGTATAGTTGCGCCTCAGCTTATAGCGAAGGTTGGCTATCCAGTAGCAGTCTGGACTCATACCCACTTACCTACGCTACTCATAGGTGGCCGACAGCCTTTATCGTCAAGGGGTTGACGGTAACAGCTGTCGTGGTTTCAGAGGTCCGTCGATGCCACGATGTTCACGATGGACCTCTGTTAATAGGCTGGTGTCCAAAATTAAAGAAACAAAACGGAAATTTTGCAAGGTTGCGCTTGTTTTGCCAAAAACCAGTATACACAGGTGTTAGCATAGTAGAAACAGTGTAAAGAACACAGAACATAAACAACTGCGACATGCATAACAGTAGACGAAAATGTTCTTCCTTTTCTTCCAACTTAACGGATTTGCACGCACATGCCGACCACTGGTTAATGTGCCCACTATGGGGTGCGACCACCTCTGGCAGCAATACAGGCCTGACAATGACGGAGCATTCTGTGAATAACGGCATCAATGTGATGTTGAGGCAATAACACCCATTTTTCCTGCAGAGCTGTTCGCAAGTCTTGGAAAATGGTTGGTGTATGCTGACGTTATGGAAACCTTTCTTCATAATACACCCCAGACATGCTCTGTGGAATTCAAATCGGGAGAGCGAGCAGGCCACACCATAAGTGCAGTATCCTCCTGTTTCCACGAAAACATCAACAAGTCGTGCTCTATGAGGTCGAGCGTTATCGTCCATCAATACGAAGCCTGGCCACACAGCATCTCGCAACAACTGTACGTGACTGAAACCTGGTGATCAAGGGAATGCAGGATTCGGTTACGATTGTCGACGAGACCGTTATCAGTTACTATTGGCATTTTACAGTTACACACATTTATTTTTAAAATACACTCCTGGAAATTGAAATAAGAACACCGTGAATTCATTGTCCCAGGAAGGGGAAACTTTATTGACACATTCCTGGGGTCAGATACATCACATGATCACACTGACAGAACCACAGGCACATAGACACAGGCAACAGAGCATGCACAATGTCGGCACTAGTACAGTGTATATCCACCTTTCGCAGCAATGCAGGCTGCTATTCTCCCATGGAGACGATCGTAGAGATGCTGGATGTAGTCCTGTGGAACGGCTTGCCATGCCATTTCCACCTGGCGCCTCAGTTGGACCAGCGTTCGTGCTGGACGTGCAGACCGCGTGAGACGACGCTTCATCCAGTCCCAAACATGCTCAATGGGGGACCGATCCGGAGATCTTGCTGGCCAGGGTAGTTGACTTACACCTTCTAGAGCACGTTGGGTGGCACGGGATACATGCAGACGTGCATTGTCCTGTTGGAACAGCAAGTTCCCTTGCCGGTCTAGGAATGGTAGAACGATGGGTTCGATGACGGTTTGGATGTACCGTGCACTATTCAGTGTCCCCTCGACGATCACCAGTGGTGTACGGCCAGTGTAGGAGATCGCTCCCCACACCATGATGCCGGGTGTTGGCCCTGTGTGCCTCGGTCGTATGCAGTCCTGATTGTGGCGCTCACCTGCACGGCGCCAAACACGCATACGACCATCATTGGCACCAAGGCAGAAGCGACTCTCATCGCTGAAGACGACACGTCTCCATTCGTCCCTCCATTCACGCCTGTCGCGACACCACTGGAGGCGGGCTGCACGATGTTGGGGCGTGATCGGATGACGGCCTAACGGTGTGCGGGACCGTAGCCCAGCTTCATGGAGACGGTTGCGAATGGTCCTCGCCGATACCCCAGGAGCAACAGTGTCCCTAATTTGCTGGGAAGTGGCGGTGCGGTCCCCTACGGTACTGCGTAGGATCCTGCGGTCTTGGCGTGCATCCGTGCGTCGCTGCGGTCCGGTCCCAGATCGACGGGCACGTGCACCTTCCGCCGACCACTGGCGACAACATCGATGTACTGTGGAGACCTCACGCCCCACGTGTTGAGCAATTCGGCGGTACGTCCACCCGGCCTCCCGCATGCCCACTATACGCCCTCGCTCAAAGTCCGTCAACTGCACATACGGTTCACGTCCACGCTGTCGCGGCATACTACCAGTGTTAAAGACTGCGATGGAGCTCCGTATGCCACGGCAAACTGGCTGACACTGACGGCGGCGGTGCACAAATGCTGCGCAGCTAGCGCCATTCGACGGCCAACACCGCGGTTCCTGGTGTGTCCGCTGTGCCGTGCGTGTGATCATTGCTTGTACAGCCCTCTCGCAGTGTCCGGAGCAAGTGTGGTGGGTCTGACACACCGGTGTCAATGTGTTCTTTTTTACATTTCCAGGAGTGTAGTAATTGCAGACTCAAGAAATAAAAATAATACCACACGTTATTAATGAGGGAATAAACAACTGTGTAAATGATAGTGTTTTCAGTGCGTTACAATTTAGCAAATCACCATAAAATTCAGATACAGATAATGTAAAAAAAAAAGAAAAAAAGACAGTGTGATCACGGCTGAAGGCCAAGAATGGCAATAAATTAAGAATTTTTAAGAACTCGCTGGAATTACAACTTACAGGTACTGAAATCTTAAAAGTAAGTGGCTACAAACACAGCAGAAGGTATCAAACGCCAGGAATAGCAGTAAATAAGGTATTATGGCTTGCTGCTAAAATACAAATATCGAATTATTTTTTCAAAGCAGATGACCACAGTCACGGCTGAAGGCCTTACACGCCAGGAACGGCAATTACGTAAAAAAATTATAAGCCTGCTGTAGAACAGCAAATAGAAGCAAAGGTTAATTAAAAGAAACAAACAACTGACCACCAAACGGGTGAAATAAGATGATGGTAACCTTGTAACACAACCCTTACACTGTTAGATTTATTCCAAAACGCGACCGGAACTGTTAACTAGAGATGCATAACCTTTAATGTAGGCATTACAAGGTATGGTAATAAATACGCGATATTATAACACAAGGGCCAGTCATAGACGGTGCTCCAGGAATCTGAGAAGGTCCGTCAACAAACACTTTCGCGAGCGATGAGATAGGTAGCCAAGAGTTGCATTCACTGCACAAGATGGTAACTCAGACTAGTGGCAGTCCAACGAATGACTAATGATAATCTTGCTGAAGCTACCTGACGTCCGATAAACTACATGCAACAATGGAACAATGCGCCAAAGCCGGAACCGGCGGTCTGGACTACGTCCCCAGAATACTGTGTTTAGAGTGCCCAGAACGAGAAAGGAACCACTACCACATTTCCGTCCGATTCCACAAACCCGAAAATCTGAACAAGCAAGTCACAGTTCAGAACACCAGACAAACTGATAGTAACTAGAACCCCACTCGATTTGTGTGCGAGGCAAAACCAACGAGAATCAGCAACCCCACGTCATTGCGGAAACAATCGCAAAGCGAGCCAAAACCAAGTACCAAATGAGTGACATCAAATATATTAGGCACACAAACGCTCACGGAACTCACTGTGACAACTCTGACGACGGTAGGCAGAACGAAACAAATCTCTTCACTGCTTTATTAATTCACTTTTGAGTAACCACACTGTCTAATCACTGAGCCAAATGCTTTTAACTCAGTAGGATCTTCAATCACATGACTGCGCGATGATAATCTGTCACAACATCTCAAATGTACTATGGAGCCCACATGGGTGACTGACTCTGCTCTACTTGGATTGAAATGCACTCATCTTAAAACTTGCTGGATCCAGTTTACAACGAGGTCGTGCACCCACGTGACCACAGCCCTTCCATCCGGTAGTCCATGCATGCCGCCAGCGGTCCTGACGTGTTCTCGCACTGCGTGGACCTGGCTCCTCCTGAGTCCCCAATCGAACTGGTCCATTCACACGACCTCGCCCCAAAGATAGGGCAACAGTTACTACATATCGATAACCGCCGCTGCTGCCACTAGCGGACAGGCAACGCTTGTGAAACCGAGAAGAAGACCAACAACCGCAATCATGCCAACCAAACGACACCGTCTGCCCTCCAACAGAGGGCGGAAACCTACAAACAGCACCAATGCAAGCCGCAGCATGGCTCAGTGAGGTACCAAGACCTCGTCATGAGACCTGACAGTAGTTAAATCTTTCCGATTAACCTACACAATTTCATGAAGAAGTGTTCGAGTGATCAATACAATCTCTGCCCACACCATTAGGGATCCTCCTCTATATCGGTCTGTTTCTACGATGTTCGGGTCTAGAAACCGCGTTCCACTTTCCCTTCAGATGCGAATCAGTCAAGCGTCACTCTCTAGATCAAATCGGGACTTATTTGTGAAAAGAACATTGGCCCTCTGTTCGATTGTCCACGTGGCGTATTGACGACTCCACTCTATACGTTTCCTTCTGTAAAGATGTGTTAGGCACACATGCAGCAGTTCTTCGACAACAAAGGCCACGCTGTTGAAGCCTCCTCTACACTGTTTGCCCCGATACAACTTGTCCAGTGCATGCTGCGAGGTCAGATGCTAGTTTCTGCACTGTACCAAGGTGGTACCATCGTGCTCTTACAGACAAACAACGATCCTCTCTTTCTGATTTCACACGTGGTCTGCCCTGCCTTGATCTTCGTGAAACAGTTTTGGTGTCTGTAAACTGTATCCACATCCGAGAAACAAAAGAACGATTCAGGTTAAGCCATCGGACAATGTGAGTTTGGACTGTCCTGGTTCCATTCTTCCTACGGCCCTCTACACAGAGAGTCTGGTAGGGTGGGATCTCCCCTGTGTCATACTGCACAGACTGCGACTGTGTACACAGCGATTGTGAATGTGGCCCTATCGGGCAAAGACTACTCAGTTTGGCAGCCGCCCCGATGGCATCGATGACGTGGTTGTCCGTTGCTGAAATGCCATCTTCTGTGCAGAACACCGTCTTACGGACATCTGTTGACAGTTTGTATGATTATATCGTAAATTAGACACAGGTCAGGGAAATAATGGTTAGTCGCTTTAATTTTGGACACCAGTGTAGGTAGGCAGGTCTCTGCAAGTTTGACCAAGGTAATGGAGTGAGAACACGCAGTTGTCTACCATGGCGGCAGATTGCTGTACCGAAAGAGAGGACGAGCAACTGCAAACGAACAAGAAAAGAATGAGACACAACGCTGTCTCCAGCCGTATATAACTTGACCTTGCTATTACGTAGTCCACGTACCCTCTCCTTGAGAAGGCTGCACTGCACTGGCGTACCCTTGTTAGGTTTTTATGGCGGGGCAAGGACTTCTTGAGCTTCAGGGTTGTCCCTCTCCACGTGGTGCCTTATCCAGGAGATATGCGTCTCCCCCCCCCCCCCCCCCCCCCCCTCCTTCAGGCGGGGTGTCCCGGCGGTAATGGTTAGCGACGGCACGAATATGAAGAACCCAAGAGCAAAGAATATTGTGAAACGACATCACCCAATAGACCGCTGACAAGGATCTCGCCACGACAGGAGCGCCCTCTAGCCGAAGAGAATATAAGCGCCGCTCCTGCCAGCCTCGCCCGCACAGTATTAGCACAATACCAGACTGGGAATCGCAGACCTGCACAGTTGCAGACCGGAACTGAGATAGCACTTATTAGTGATCCATGTCCATTGTTTACATGGACACTGTCTATAGAGAAAGACTCTGACTATTTGCATGTCGCCCATCGCTTGCGACGAGGCTGTAATTTCAGAGCTAAATACTGTAAATCTTTTTTATTGTAAAAAAACTATTAATGCGATTTGATTGGATTGTTGTATAACTTTCTGAGAACGCAGCATCCCTTAGGCACCCTATATGAGACGAGTGGTCAGGATCCCACATGGGTGATGAGGACTTACCAACCAACCCTGCGCCTGACGGCCATGAAATGTTTTCTGTTCTTTTACTGGTGCCTTACTTTTACTCTTAACTTTGCAGGGGCGTTTATTTACTTTAACAGATCCATGTCGGTTTTGCTAATCAGTGTGAGCTGTGCTGCGGCTATCGTTGGTGCTGTTTGTAGGTTGCTGTCCTCCGTTGGAGGCCAGACAGTACCGTTTAGCTGACATTGTTGCGGTCGTTTGTCTTCTTCTCGTGTTGACTGGCTCCACTCGGTTTCGCAAGCACTGCCTGTCCGCTAGTGGCAGCAGCGGCGGCTATCTATATGTTGTAACTGTGGCCCTATTTTTGGGGCGACGTAGTGGTACTTTCGGGTCGTGTCAGTGGGTCGTTCGGTTGGGCGACTCAGGAGGAACCAGGTCCGCACAGCGAGAAAACACGCTGGGACTGCTGGTGGCACACATGGACGACCAGATTGAAGACCTGTGGTTACGAGGGTGCACCACCTCGTCGTAAACCGGATCCTGCAAGATTTGAGTGCACTTGGATTCAAGTAGAGAAACCTCTACCATTGCGAGACCTTGCAATTCTCTGGTAACTTGGGCTCGTATTGCTGCTCGTAGTGTTGCCAAGGCAAAGAGCAGCGACTATAGTGCTTGGGGAAGGCAGATCTGATTGGCTTTCCTGGGCTTGTAATTACTATTTATTGCGTTCAGTTTGTTACTATTTGCTAAGTTCAACCAGCTGTATTTTTCCTGCCTGTTGGCGGCTAACGCCCCACTTACCTGCCCTGGGGGTTAGTGTATGAAACGGCAGTGTACGTTTCCTCGCCTTGCCGTTGCTGTCCAGTGACGCATGTAGTTTTGACAGCTTTCTTGATTGTAGGTTGGTTGTCGATTCTCCTACTCTGGTGCTAGTGATTCGTTTCTCGTTCTGGGCGCTCTAAGCACAGTATTCTGCCGGCGGAGTCCAGACCGCCGGTTCTGGCTTTGGCGTATTTTTACATCTTTGCATTTGGTTTATTGGACGTCAGGTAGCCTCAGCAAGATTATCATTAGTCATTCGTTAGACTGCCACTAGTCTGAGTTACCATCTTGTCAAGTGAATGCACATCATGGCTGCCTATCTCATCACTTGCAATAGTTTTTTTTTTTTTTTTTTTTTTTTTTTTTTTTTTTTTTTTTTTTTTTTTTTTGCCAGACCTAGTTAGAGGTCGATTCCTGGTGCACTATCTGTTCTGGGCCGTGTGTTTTATTATTGTATTTGCTGTTTTATTGTACGTTACGAAATTTTTTTTATGTAAATGCTATTCTTGGCGTTACAGCAGGTTTAAATGATTGTGCTACCAAATTTACCATCGTATTGTCTCACCAGGTTGGTGATTAGTTGCTTGTCTTCTCAAATTAACCTTTGCTATTGCATTGCTGTTTTACAGTAAGTTTGTTACACTTTTTTTATAACTGCTGTCCTTGGCGTTCAAGGCCTACAGCCGTGACTATGGTTACTTGCCTTAAAATTATAACTGGGATAACATTTTCTTGTTTTAAAACATTATTTGCTGTGTGTGTATTTATGCTCATTTGGTAAATTGTAACGCACTGATAGCACTATTAATTACACAGTTGTTTATTCCTTCTTTAATAACGTGTGATATCTTTATTTATTGCTGAGTCTGGAACTACCGCTTTAAAATAAATGGGTGTAATTGCAATAGGGAACCAACAATAACTGATTACGGCCCTGTCCACAATCGTAACCGAATCCTGCCCTCCTTGACTACCAGGTTTCACGGTGTTTTCAGGTGGGCGTTGCAGAAATTTTCTTTGCTTTTATTTTGCTTGCCTGTCTTGTCTGTTTGCGGCTTTTGTGTCTTGCAACAGCCGGCGGGGTGGCCGAGTAGTTCTAGGCGCTCCAGTCTGGAACCGCACGACCGCTACGGTCGCAGGTTCGAATCCTGCCTCAGGCATGGATGTGTGTGATGTCCTTAGGTTAGTTAGGTTTAAGTAGTTCTAAGTTCCAGGGGACTGATAACCTCAGAAGTTAAGTCCCGTAGTGCTCAGAGCCATTTGAACCATTTGTCTTCCAACATGTCCACCCCACCTGTCCCATCCCCTGCTCAGGCGCCACAACCGCAAGTGTTAGATGCCACACAGCTAATGTAGATGTTTCAGTTCCAGACGCAGCAGATCTCTGCACTACTCAACCCAGTGCAGCAGCTGCTGGCCAACGATGCGCGCCCGACAGAGCAAGCACCACCTACTACAGCTGCTATACCATAGCCGGCCGTGGTGGCCGTGCGGTTCTAGGCGCTGCAGTCCGGAACCGCGGGACTGCTACGGTCGCAGGTTCGAATCCTGCCTCGGGCATGGATGTGTGTGATGACCTTAGGTTAGTTAGGTTTAAGTAGTTCTAAGTTCTAGGGGACTGATTACCTAAGATGTTAAGTCCCATAGTGCTCAGAGCCATTTGAACCATTTTTTTGCTATACCATATTTTCGACAGTTTAGTGGACATGAAGAGAAATGGCTCGAGTGGTTGTCCCAGTTTCAAGCGCACCTTGTCGCTCAGAACGTACCAGGTACTGTGAAAAGCAATTACTTCTTATCCACCGTAGGAAGTGCAGTGTTCTGCCTCATAAACAAACTTTTTCCTAACGCCACTCCGAGTGAACTTGATTACGACCAAGTGGTAGCGCCAATAACAAACTATTATGACCAACAAATGAGTGTGGTAACAGTTGGGTATCAATTCTTTAATTGCAAAGAATAGTCACAACAAACTTACCGCGAAAGGGGTAACAGATTTCCAGGGAATGACAAGGAAATGGAAATTCAGATGTGCTTGTGGTGCTTTATATTCAGATGTCATATTACGTGATGCAATCGTGTACAACGTTTGACAACTCAGAGAACAGATTTTGAAACAGTCCGATACATCATTTCAGCAGGTAGCGCAAATACTAGATCAGTACGATTCCGGTGCTCTCTCGGCTCAGACATATGAACAGTCAACTATTTCTCGGGTTGAGTCCCTTGTTTTCGATCGGTCCATTTGGCGGCGGCAGCAGCTCGTCACGCGGAGTAAACACCTGTCCACGCCGCGAAAGCAGTTCGCTAAACAGGTGGCTACACAGGCGAACAGACTATGTCTTGCCCTCGGTGTTATTCACTGCACAAATGCCAGGACTGCCCCTTTGCTTGTGGTAGGAAAGGACATGTACAATCTGTATGTCTGGAATGGAACAAACATAAGAATTCGGCCCTCTCAAAAAAATCTTGTCACAAGGCCGATGTCATTAATGTAGTATATTCCAAGGTAGCAACACACAAGCGTGGAATTTCTTCAGTGATACGCCAGTCAAACAAATGTCTTGTTCATTTACATCTTTGTGGGAAACGTATGAAATTTCTGTTGGACGCGGGTGCCTCTGTCAGGTTGCTATATCGTCACAGATGTGAACCGTTAGAATCTCCAAGCCTGTCTAAAACTAGCACGTGACTGACGGCTTACAATGAGCAAGACATTCCCATTCTCGGAAAATGTACTTTGCCTGACGTGTATCGCTCACATACGTGAACAGTGACTTTTACCGTGCTACAATCACGCGAGTGTGAGAACATATTTTTGTCTCAATTCTTTTGATTGGCTTTAACATGCAGGACAATGAGTTGTCAGTGTCTGCATTCCATACAAAAGACAGTGTAGCTAGCTTGATAAAAGAATTCTCAGAACTCTTTTCTGAAGGTTTAGGCAAAGCTAACAATTCCGAAAGACAATATTCATTTGGGCTTGTTTAAATATTTGCGTTTGCCTTTTGGCAGTGCTTCCTAACCCACCATTTTCCAACGATATCAGGAACTGCTGACTGCACAAGTGCCAGACTGGTCAAACTCTTTGGACGATATTGTCGTAGCAGGTCGTACAGTAGAAGACCATATTGAAAATTTGCGTGCTTTAATTCGTGTGTTACCTGAGGCAGGACTAAAGTGTAGACTGGACAAGCGTGATTTTTTAAATTCTCAATTGCAATATCTTGGTCATGTCATAAGCAGTCAAGGTGTACATCCTCTTCAGTAGCAGTTTTTAGCTGTACGAGACCTGCCACTCCTCGCAATGTCACAGAATTGCAGTCAGTTTTAGGGAAAATTAACTATTATATTCGGTTCATACCGACTGTTGCACAAATCACAGCTCCATTGCATCGGTTGCGTCGCAAGAAAGTCCCCTTTGTTTGGACAGATGAGCGCCAAGCAGCTTTTCAAAACCTTAAAGAAGCATTGCTCAGTCATCGACGCTTAGTTCACTTTGATCTTGACAAACGAGTTGTATTACAAATTGACGCTTCCTCTTACGGAATCGGTGCAGTGTTTTTTCACGGATTCGATGATAAAGTCAGGCCTATAGCTTTCGTATCAAAAGTGTTGCCCAAAGCTCAATATAACTATTCACAAATTGAGAAAGAGACTTTGGCTATTGTGTATGGTGTCACAAAATTTCACCACTATTTGTATGGCAGAAAATTCTGCTTGGTAACGGATCACAAGCCTTTGCAGTCCTTATTTCATCCGGTGAAACCGGTTGCCCAAAAATTGCAAAGACGGGCTTTGTTGTTGTCTCAATACCAGTACAAGATTGTGTATCGTCAGACAGTACAACGTAGTAATGAGAACGCACTTTCACGTCTCCCGACTGGCCTGGATACCGATTTCGACGCTTCTGCTGCATCTTGTTGCCACATCGATGCTAAGGATTCTCAATTGCTGCAGTCTATTCCGCTGAGCACAGGCCGCGGAAGCTAATCCAGATTTGAACGTTTTTCTAACATACATTCGCACATCTTGGCGTCACTAATTGAATAGCATGAAGAACTCTGTAGTGCACAGATACTTTGCTCGTCGGCACAGCCTCGCTATACAGAAAGGTGTGATTCTTGTTCAGAATGACAGCGGACAGTCACGTGTGTTGACCCCTACAGCTTTGCAAAGCGAAGTGTTGCAGTTACTTCACCAAGGACACCGGGGGGTTATTCGTACAAGACAGTTAGCGCGTCGACACTGTACTTGGCAGGGTATCGATACCCTAATAGAACAGATGACGTCACAATGTGACGCATGTCTGGAAAATCAGTCCACTCCGCCACAAAAATTCTCTGTTTGGCCTAAGTCGCAATCTCCATGGCAACGTGTGCACATAGATTAGCGGGACCTTTTTGGAACACTCGTTGGTTGATTGTGGTTGACTCATACAGCAAGTTTCCTTTTGCTGTACCAATGACCTCGACAACGTCACGTAGCACAATTCAGGTGTTGTCCTCTATTTTTTGCCTGGAAGGTTTACCTGAAGTAATACTGCCAGACAACGGACCTCATTTCGCGTCAAATGAATTTGCAACATTCTGTGTAAGCAATGGCATACAACATCTTTCCAGTGCGCTGTTTCATCCACAGTCAAACTCTGAAGTGGAATGTTTTGTCAGAACTTTTAGGCAGCAGATGTCCAAACTTCGCTCCGCACACGCCAGACATGGGGCATTGCAACTATGTCTCGACTCGTATTGCTCGCACCCACGAGATGGCCATCGCAGGTGGAATTGCTTCACGACCGCAGCTATCGGACACTGCTCCACCTGCTCCAACCTCCTCTGCATCCGACGCCAAAGGAAGGCCGCAAGTATCACTTCGCGCCACATGATATTGTATTTTACAGGGTGCGGCAGCACACTGTGGGCGCGAGGCGAGATCGTTCGTCGACTTGGCGTTAGCACGTATCTCATTTTAGGTTCAGATGGCTTGTAGTGCCGCCATCAAAATCAGCTTCTCCTCTGTCATGTACACTATGATCTTTCAGTCTCTCTTCTCCCAGATTCACGGGTCCAGAGGACAGTGGAACCACAGCAGCCGCCAGAGGGTGTCATCACGACTCCGCGGGACTACCCCATGGAGATGGAGCCTTCGCCTCCTCGTCTCCTCTCGTCCTACCGATGGAACTGGACTCGCCTACACCGCAGCAGTCACCACCTTCGTCTAATTCGCGGCAGCAGGAGGTTGACAGGTAACCTTCTGGTCGTTTTCCGAGGGTCGCTTTCGCCAGAGCTCAGACCAGATGGCTTGTCGCACTGTGATTGTGGAGCAATAAATTAGAACAGGACTGACAAGCGTAGTGTAGGCAGTCTCTTCTGTAGATTTGTTGCATCTTATAAATGATGTGCCAATAAAACGCAATCCTTGGTTCACCTTCTCCACCTCATTTCTTATACACCTTGTCGTGTGTAACAGTTGTCAGACGCACTCTATCCAGCTTTTCGGCTTCCCGTTACGAAAAAATGACTGTTTAGAGCGGAATTTTCATGTGCCACAGAGCGGCCCTAAATTAGTCTAATGCGATATTTCCTTAATCGATGTGAATTAACAGAAACAGTAAAAGACGATGAATAACCAGTACACCAGACGCGACTGAGCAGTGCGGCTGCATGGCAGAAGCAGTCAGAGCTGGCCATGGCGATGCTGCCGCTGCTAGAGAACTACACTGCTGGCCATTAAAATTGCTACACCAAGAAGAAATGCAGATGATAAACGGGTATTCATTGGACAAATATATTATACTAGAACTGACATGTGATTACATTTTCACGAAATTTGGGTGCATAGATCCTGAGAAATCAGTACCCAGAACAACCACCTATGGCGTAATAGCGGCCTTGATACGCTTGGGCATTGAGTCAAACAGATCTAGGATGGCGTGCACTGGTACAGCTGCCCACGTAGCTTCAACACGATACCACAGTTCACCAAGAGTAGTGACTGGCGTATTGTGAGGAGCCTGTTGCTCGGCCACCATTGACCAGGCGTTTTCAACTGGTGAGAGATCTGGAGAATGTGCTGGGCAGGGCAGCAGTCGAACATTTTCTGTATCCAGAGAGGCCCGTACAGCACCTGCAACACGCGGTCGTGCATTATCCTTCTGAAATGTAGGGTTTCGTAGGGATAGAATGTAGGGTAGAGCCACATCTGAAATGTAACGTCCACTGTTCAAAGTGCCGTCAATGGGAACAAGAGGTGACCGAGACATGTAACCAATGGCACCCCATACCACCACGCCGGGTGATACGGCGGTATGGCGATGACGAATACACGCTTCCAGTGTGAGTTCACCGCGATGTCACCAAACACGGATGCAACCATCATGATGCTGTTAACAGAACCTGGACTCATCCGAAAAAATGACGTTTTGCCATTCGTGCACCCAGGTTCGTCGTTGAGTACACCATCGCAGGCGCTCCTGTCTGTGATGCAGCGTCAAGGGTAACCACAGTCATGGTCTCCGACCTGATAGCCCATGCTGCTGCAAACGTCGTCCAACTGTTCGTGCAGATGGTTGTTGTCTTGCAGACGTCCCCTTCTGTTGACTCAGGGATCGAGACGTGGCTGCACGATCCGTTACAGCCATGCGGATAAGATGCCTGTCATCTCGACTGCTAGTGATATAAGGCCGTTGGTATCCAGCACGGCATTCCGTAGTATCCTCCTGAACCCACCGATTCCTTATTCTGCTAACAGTCATTGGATCTCGACCAACGCGAGCAGCAATGTCGCGATACGATAAACCGCAATCAAGATAGGCTGCAATCCGACCTTTATCAAAGTCGGAAACGTGATGGTGCGCATTTCTCCTCCTTACATGGGGCATCACAACAACGTTTCACCAGTCAACGCCGGTCAACTGCTGTTTGTGTATGAGAAATTGATTGGAAACTCTCCTCATGTCAGCACGTTGTAGGTGTCACCACCGGCGCCAACCTTCTGTGAATGCTCTGAAAAGCTAATCAATTGCATATCACAGCATCTTCTTTCTGTTGGTTAAATTTCGCGCCTGTAGCACGTCATCTTCTTGGTGTAGCAATTTTAATGGCCAGCAGTGTATTTAATTCTTGTGCTGGTGTAAGCTGGCTCTAGCGCACGATGCGACAAACAGGTTGCGAGACGACAGATAGAGGCGAACAACAGACTTGCAGGAAACGCGCCGCCTACACCGTCTCGGCAGCCAGTATTTGGGATCGCCCCCGTCGACTGGAGGGCGAGTGTGTTCGAGTCTGTTGCACCGAGTAAGGTCCAATGTCATCAGCCGCAGCACAGTGGGAATCGCAGTAGCAGTTAGCACCACCAAATCAGAGACAGACAGTATGTACGAGGCCTATTCAGAAAGTAGGGAACGTTTCCATCTGACGCCTCTTAGTCTGCGCCCATCGCGTATATTTTGGTATGTGCGTGCTCGGCAGCTCAGTCGGCATCCATTCGTGACAGCGGGAACGTCTCTTCGATATTCCAATCTTATATGTGCGCTACAATCAGAAACTCCAGCTAGTTGGGAGGTGTGGTCTGTGATACGGTTTTTGTTGGCAAAACACCTAAAACCTATAGAAATACCGAGCGAGGTGGCGCAGTGGTTAAACACTGGACTCGCATTCGGGAGGTCGACGGTTCAATCCCGCGTCCGGCCGTCCTGATTTAGGTTTTCCGTGATTTCCCTAAATAGCTCCAGGCAAATGCCGGGATGATTCCTTTCAAAGGGCACGGCCGACCTCCTTCCTTAATCCGATGAGACCGATGACATCGCTGTCTGGTCTCCTTCCCAAAACAACCCAACCCCCCAACCTATAGAAATATATCGTGAATTGTGTGAAGTGTACGAAAACAACGTAATTTGTGAATGTTCCATCCGAAAATGGTGCATTCGGTTTAAAAATTGCCGAACCAATGTTCATGATGAAGAGAAGAGTGGACGCCCGAGCATTGTGACCGACGATCTTGTTTCTAAAGTTGATGAAACTATTCGCGAAAACCGTCGCTTCACAATAACGGAGCTTTCGCTTTCTTTTCCACAAGTTTCACGCGGACTTTGTTGTGTGAAATTGTCACTCAAAAGCTAGGCTACCACAAATTTTGAGCACGATGGGTGACCAAAATGCTTACAGAGCACCATAAAGAACAGCGAATGGTGGCAACGTAGACATTTCTGGAGGCCTACCATAAACATTGTGAGTAATTACTGGATCGAATCGTAACCAGTTACGAGACTTGGGTGAAACACGTCAATTGCGAGACGAAATTACAGTCCACGGAGTTTGGGCACACAAGGTCCCCCAAAAATAAGAAAACGTTGGCAAACCTTGTCAGCAAGGAAGTTGATGGCGACATTGTTTTGGGATAGGCAAGGTGTGCATCTTACTGATTTTCTCGAACGTGGAGCAACCATAAATTCTGACCGGTACTGTCAAATTTTGCACAGCCTTAGAAGAGCAATTCAAAACATACACCGAGGAAAGCTGACGTCCAAAATTTTGTTTTCCCACAACAATGCCCGACCTCACACGGCAAACCGCACTAAAGATCTCCTTAATTTATTCAAATGGTAAATTTTCCATCATCCGCCCTACAGCCCTGATCTTGCACCTAGCGACTTCCACTTGTTTCGCAAGAAGAAGCACCGGCTTGAAACGCAGCGCTTTGATACGACGCGGAACTCCAGGCGGGCGTGACTCACGGCTGAAGTCTGAGGCGGCAGAATTTTACAACGAAGGTCTTTCAAAGCTTGTCCACCGGTATGATAAGTGCCTCAATGTGTTTGGTGACTATGTGCAGAAGTAGTACGTCAGTTTCTCTTTCAGATGTATCTAATAAAATGTATTTCTTGTACTCAGTGTGTTTTTTTTTACACCAAAACATTTCCAATTTTCTGACTAGCCCTGGTAACGACATTAATAGTTACGTAGCGGACTTTGTATTTCACTAGTAGTGAGGCTGACAAGGAGATTACAGGGAGCTTATACCACAACTACTATTGTGAGAGAAGTAACTTTCTGTTCTTATGAATGAGGAACCCAGTTAATATATGCCTTCAGTTTGTGTTATAGAAGCAGGAAACGGGGCACCAAACAACATCCCCTTCTTGCTCCCGTGCCGGCCGGTGTGGCCGTGCGGTTCTAAGCGCTTCAGTGTGGAACCGCATGACCGCTACGGTCGCAGGTTCGAATCCTGCCTCGGGCATGGATGTGTGTGATGTCCTTAGGTTAGTTAGGTTTAAGTAGTTCTAAGTTCTAGGGGACTGATGACCTCAGATGTTGAGTCGCATAGTGCACAGAGCCATTTGAGCCATTTTTTGAACCTTGCTCCCGTAATATAGCTGTACGGAGACAACGAGACGACGTAAAATTCCTCGTGTTTTACTGTTCGTGTTAATTCATATCGATTAAACGGATATCGCACTAGACTGATTTAGGGTAGCTCTACCGAACAGGCACGTAAAATTCTATTTAAAAAATCATTTTATTTGCACCAGGAAACAAATCGACACAGCATGTCATACGAATGACATGACGAGCAATGTTTGTTTGTGATGGCTCCATCTAGACACCGCAACAAAGAAATTTCAAACATCTTCCAAACCACTAGAGGAAATGTGCCTATCCGGTCTTAGGAGATACATGTGGTGTATGAATTAGTTTGAAGATCTTGAGAAAGTATCAGTTTGGAAGTTTTCCGTCGAATGGTAGGGCAACATTGACTGATTAACCCGACCATTGGTGGAAGGCGCGCATAATTACACACGAAATTATTGATAAAAATCAATATTTACTCAGTGGCATCCGTTGGTGGGCTATATTATTACGTGAACAATTATTAAGGTTGCCATGCACTCTTATAGCCTGATAGCTTAAGTCAGAAAAAAGATACAGCAATGTTAAACTTCAGTGAGAAGTGGGACAAAATTTTACTTTCATATGATAATGGTTGATGACTGTAAGCCCTACTACGAAGTGTGTTACTAACTCAATAGAGAAAATAAATGGTGTTATTTGTCACCATTTCAAAGCAAACTTTTCATTTAAGTTGGAGAGCTGATGTCTTTGATGTTCGTAATGAAAAGAGGCACGTTTGCGTGTTAGGAAACTAGGTCAGGTTTCGTACGGAACGTGTTCTCTCTTTTAACCATCCCTTAACCATGTGCGATCGCCGCAAAGAAAACTATCTCAGTTAAGAATGAGCGAAAAATAGCGGCATGGAGGTTACAGCTTATATGCTTGACGTGCCAGTTGGCAGAAAACGACGGAAATCCATCAAGTGCAGCTGAACGTTCCTGCGCATCGGCGTGGCTGGTGCAGCTCGGAGCCCTTTTGTCGGCTGCCAAAGCAGCGCCCGCCGTGTGCCAGCCAACCTGTGGGTCTGGTTGTTATCTCTCAAAGGGCCCCGTGCTGCGGTGCAGACTCCTCATTAAATTACGCGATGGCGGCCAGACAGTTGTGTGCGGCCCCTGCGCTAAATTTATTATCCGGTCGTCCCCGCAACTTCACTGCGGCCACGTCCTGGTAGGCCAAACGTGTTAAATTGTTTGTCGCTGGTCTCCACAGCTGCCGCGCAGCGGTTCCCACTGTCCGCATACAGCAAAGCCAACGATTGTATCCTCGTGAACCAAATAGTGGAAGCTGGGCAGTGTCTTTGTAAATATTTGTTTTTTTATATAAAACTGCCTTTTCTCGCTGCACTGTAATTTATTTCTCCCAGACGCGTTTCGACTTCTTTTACTGTAAGACATCTTCAGGGGATAGATTGTTGGGAACAGCGTGTCCTCTCATCTGGTTTGGAAGTCGCACTACCATTTCATTTCCGAAACATAAGCACATTTTTATATTTCGAACTTTTTATTCACACTGTTCACCATGCTTACCTTTATTTTTGTGGTGCACTATTACTCTTTTGCCACTAGTTGAAAATATTAGTTAAAAAACTGTGCTTTCAAAGCTGTAAGTATTATGAGTTCATTATGCGTGTGTGTGTGTTTGTGTGTGTGTGTGTGTGTGTGTGTGTGTGTGTTTGTGTGTGTGTGTTGCGTGAAACGCATAATGAACTGACAATATTTGTCTTTAAAAGACAGTTTTCGAACAAACATCTATAACTAGTGGCGATAAAGCTATAGAGCTCACAAACTACATGTAAACGTGATGAACAGCGTGAACAAAAAGTTCGCAATATAAAAATGTGCTTATATTTTGGAAATGAAGTAGTAGTTCGACCTCCAGACGAGATGAGAGGAAACGCAGATTCCAACAAATTATACCACTAAAGATGCCTTAGAGTAAGAAAAGACGAAACTCATCTGGGAGAAATAAATTACATTGCAGCAAGAAAAGACGGTTTTATTTACAAAACAAATATTTCTGTCCTTGCTGCGGAGGATTTCACCCAAACGAACTTGATATTTGTAAGTACACTCCTGGAAATGGAAAAATGAACACATTGACACCGGTGTGTCAGACCCACCATACTTGCTCCGGACACTGCGAGAGGGCTGTACAAGCAATGATCACACGCACGGCACAGCGGACACACCAGGAACCGCGGTGTTGGCCGTCGAATGGCGCTAGCTGCGCAGCATTTGTGCACCGCCGCCGTCAGTGTCAGCCAGTTTGCCGTGGCATACGGAGCTCCATCGCAGTCTTTAACACTGGTAGCATGCCGCGACAGCGTGGACGTGAACCGTATGTGCAGTTGACGCACTTTGAGCGAGGGCGTATAGTGGGCATGCGGGAGGCCGGGTGGACGTACCGTCGAATTGCTCAACACGTGATGCGTGAGGTCTCCACAGTACATCGATGTTGTCGCCAGTGGTCGGCGGAAGGTGCACGTGCCCGTCGACCTGGGACCGGACCGCAGCGACGCACGGATGCACGCCAAGACCGTAGGATCCTACGCAGTGCCGTAGGGGACCGCACCGCCACTTCCCAGCAAATTAGGGACACTGTTGCTCCTGGGGTATCGGCGAGGACCATTCGCAACCGTCTCCATGAAGCTGGGCTACGGTCCCGCACACCGTTAGGCCGTCTTCCGCTCACGCCCCAACATCGTGCAGCCCGCCTCCAGTGGTGTCGCGACAGGCGTGAATGGAGGGACGAATGGAGACGTGTTGTCTTCAGCGATGAGAGTCGCTTCTGCCTTGGTGCCAATGATGGTCGTATGCGTGTTTGGCGCCGTGCAGGTGAGCGCCACAATCAGGACTGCATACGACCGAGGCACACAGGGCCAACACCCGGCATCATGGTGTGGGGAGCGATCTCCTACACTGGCCGTACACCACTGGTGATCGTCGAGCGGACACTGAATAGTGCACGGTACACCCAAACCGTCATCGAACCCATCGTTCTACCATTCCTAGACCGGCAAGGGAACTTGCTGTTCCAACAGGACAATGCACGCCCGCATGTATCCCGTGCCACCCAACGTGCTCTAGAAGGTGTAAGTCAACTACCCTGGCCAGCAAGATCTCCGGATCTGTCCCCCATTGAGCATGTTTGGGACTGGATGAAGCGTCGTCTCACGCGGTCTGCACGTCCAGCACGAACGCTGGTCCAACTGAGGCGCCAGGTGGAAATGGCATGGCAAGCCGTTCCACAGGACTACATCCAGCATCTCTACGATCGTCTCCATGGGAGAATAGCAGCCTGCATTGCTGCGAAAGGTGGATATACACTGTACTAGTGCCGACATTGTGCATGCTCTGTTGCCTGTGTCTATGTGCCTGTGGTTCTGTCAGTGTGATCATGTGATGTATCTGACCCCAGGAATGTGTCAATAAAGTTTCCCCTTCCTGGGACAATGAATTCACGGTGTTCTTATTTCAACTTCCTGGAGTGTATTTTTACTTTTTCACTGTTGTTATCAGGAGAGATTAGGGTTTATCTCATTCATCCAGGTGATGATGGATTTCTGTCATCGGAAACTAAAATATGGCGTCTTGCTATTACTAGTTCTTCTTTAAGTCGTAATTGTTTCGACTTTTTTATAGCATTCCTTCGGTCTTTCTGCCACTTTTGACGCAGCAACATCTAGCTCCAAGACGCACACGAACGAAAAGATTACATCATTAAAACGATCTTCTCTTTTTTTTTGTTCCATTGAGGGCAGGATCACAACCTTAGTGGTCATCTGAAAGGAAATTATATTTGATGTCATTAAGACACCTAGTCTCTTTTCGGCTGTTCTGACGGTTTGTTACCGGACATAGTCAACTTTTACTTGTTCTGAGTTGCTCGATTTCGACCATCACTGGTCATCTTCAGTTTAATGGATACAAAAAGGTCAAAATCAGAAAACAATCTCATATAACTAAACGGTCATATCCAATAATCAACGTAGTGAAATTGCTTGATATCTACCAGTACGCATTTTCACAACCACTAGAGGTTGGTGACAGTTTTCTTATCTAAATATTCAAAAGTACGCTGTAGTACATCAGGCCTTTGTTCTTATGAAACAGATCTTATGATGGTCATTAAATACCGAAACCGGTAATTGGTTAACAAAAAGTTTGTGACCATAGACGTAAGTTAAAGGAAACTTATTACATATACGGGTCACTGTTTTTTCGCGACGATGTCGCAGCTTGTGAAACCAGTGTATATGCATCGTTACGCCCAAGCCGACCCTTGTATGAGTTCTACACGACTGTTACACACGCAGAGCAGCAAGTGATATCCAGCGACCGGAGCATTTCCTATCGCTTCTACACGGTAGCCACAATTGTTCGTTCACAGCACAAGGTTGAGTACACACAGGGGATTGGAAACTATCAATCTTTACGCCACACTGAAGTCTTATTAAGATGTAACTGGACATTTCTGCAACTCTTTATCCAGGTAGTAGTTCAAACAAATACCTGGGCGTAATACTTTGTAAGGATATGAATTGGAATGATCACATAGGCTCAGTCGTGCGTAAAGCAGATGGCAGACTTCAGTTTATTGGTAGAATACTGGAGAAAGGCAATCAGTCTACAAAGTCCACTACTTACGAACCACTCGTGCGACCTATCGTAGAATATCACTCAAGTGTATGGGACCCGTACCGAATAGGACTAACGGGTGATATTTAACGTATACGGAGCAGATCACCACGAATAGTCTCAGGCTCTAGAAACGTGTTACAGAAGTGCTGTAGGTACTGTACTGGCAGGCGCAAACTATCCTGTGAAAGCCTACTTCAAAAGTTTGAAAAAGCGGTTTTAAAAGGTGACTATGAATTTTATACAACCCTCACGTATCGCATCCGTAGGTAGCGTTAGAACAAGCTTAGATTAATTATATCACGCACAGAGGCATTTAACCAATAATTCTTCCCCTGCTCCATACGTGAATACAACGGTAAAAACCCTAGTAGCTAGTACAATGGGAATTACCCTCTTCCGTGCACTGCACAGTGGTTTGCGGAGTATAGATGTGGATGTAGTTCAACGAAACGTTTGTGGTTACTATTAATATTATCTGCCAAATGAAGCGTATCTTCTTGACTATGTTTTACACTGAACCTACAATTGATCTCAAAAGTTTGGGACTGTAGAAAATAAAAAAAAGGAAATTTATCGTGTCTATAACCAGTCACACCGAGAAGGTACACTTCAAAAGCGACAGAACTGAAACTTAAATCCCATAAATAAAAGTTACTTCAAAATGTTCTCGTAAAAAGTTTTTTTTGCAGACTATTATTTGAATCAGGGCAACGTGTAATATCGACTTCCGTCAGTGTTTAGTGATCTCTGGCAGCGTAATTTATTGAAATCCAATGAAATGCTAATTGAAATATAATCGAACTTTGTTTCGTATGATAGCAGGATTTTTTTGTGAAAAAGAAGAAAACGTTTGGCGATAACGTGCGAGTGGCGCACAATAGTTTTAACGACTAAACAAACTCGTCCCAACCTTTCTACGGCCGATAATTTGAAATAGACTGAAATTAAATCCTTCATCTGATAAAGGAAATGAATTGCTTTTGTGAATCAATTCCTTTGAACGCATTTGAATTAATAATTGGCAGCCAAAGCTGTAGAATCGCAATAATGTCATGATACGTTCAATTGACTATTTTATTAGAACATGTTACGCGTTTCGGGATTACACCCATCTTCAGACATCACAAACTTCAACTAATTCCTAACCAACCAGGAGTTCAGCCTTGACAACTCAAAGAAAGTGTCGAATAACATATGACTGCTTGCGTCACAGTCATAAGTTATTCGACACTTTCTTTGAGTTGTCAAGGTTGTCCGCCTGGTTGGTTAGGAAGGAGTTGAAGTTTGTGATGTCTGAAGATGGGTGTAATCCCGAAACGCGTAACATGTTCTAATAAAATAGTCAATTGAACGTCTCATTATTGCGATTTTACGGCATTGGCTGCCAATTACTAACATAAAAATGATCGCAGGCCTCATACGGGATTTTATGTCCTGTATATCAAACAATGCTGTTATTATTGAGCCGGCCGAAGTAGCCGTGCGGTTCTAGGCGCTACAGTCTGGAACCGAGCGACCGCTACGGTCGCAAGTTCGAATCCTGCCTCGGGCATGGATGTGTGTGATGTCCTTAGGTCAGTTAGGTTTAATTAGTTCTAAGTTCTAGGCGACTGATAAGCTCAGAAGTTAAGTCGCATAGTACTCAGAGCCATTTGAACCATTTTTGTTATTATTGACTGAAATTTCACATGTTGAGGAATTACCAGATACGCCGTCTGAGATGTTCCATCGATGAATGGAACATCTCAGGCTAACATAATCAGATGTACTATGCACATGTTACTAAATATATTGTGTTAAGTCTGAACAGGCGGTCGCCAGGAGAAAGGAGAAAACAGAAAATAAATTATAGAAACGATGTGCGCTCATGAAAAGACAAATGTCTTAAAAGGTTGACATATTCGAGTGAATTCTTTGGCTGTCATTACACAGGGTGAACATGAATAAAACTGACGAATTGCAAGGGCGGATTCCTTACTAGAAATGGAGGAAAAGAAGGTCCTGTGAACATGTGTCCGGAAATGCATCGTTCCCACGGTAGATGGCTGTGACGAATGAAAGATATTCTGACCACGTGTCGTGTGTTACTTGCGTGTTGCAGGCTGTGTGACTGATGCAGCGTACTGTAAGCAGCAGGATGGTCCGGTTGTGATGTCGGGAACAAGCCGAGGTGGTGTCTGGGTCCGGCCAAGCAGATGGAAACGGTCGAGAGGCAGCAAAGCTATACCGAAACAAGTACTTTCACATACACTAACCGCATCACATAAAATTTCAAGCCCTTTTTGGGCGTTTGTGTAATCATACGTCGTTTCAGACAGACGAACGTGAAGGGAGGGAGCGGACTGTGCATACCGGGTTCTGTCTCTCGACTGTTTCCATCTGCTTAGGCGAATACCATCTCGGCTTGTTCCCGACATCAATGCGGGACCATTCTTCTGCTTTCAGTACGCTGCGCCAATGACATAGCCTGCAACACACAAGGAACACACGGTACGTGGTCAGAGGAAGTTTCATTCGTCGGTGCCATCTACCGTGGCAACGCTGCATTTTCGGACACATCTTCATCGGACCTTCCTTCTGCCTTTTCCAGTCAGGAATACGTCCCTGCGATTTGTCAGTTTCATTAATGTTCAGCCTGTATAATATGAAGAAAATACCACCCAGTGAGCCGGCGGTTGTGGCCGAGCGGTTCTAGGCGCTTCAGTCTGCTACGGTCGCAGGTTCGAATCCTTCCTCAAGCATGGATACGTGTGATGTCCTTTGGCTACTTAGGTTTAAGTAGTTCTAAGTCTAGGGGACTGATGACTTCAGATGTTAAGTCCCATAGTGCTCAGAGCCATTTGAATCATTTTGAACCACCTGGTGGCTTGTCTGTACAATTTTCTCCTTATACGCTTTCTTGGTTGTATCATTCACGTTTGATGAAGGCAAGACAAAACAAAATTGAGTACACTTCCCAAGAGTACGCCGTAGATTACTTTTACATCTGTGATCGAGTCTCGATTCCAGATAACACGCTGCGTCCTCACTACCAATGCATCAATGCAAATTACTGGTGCTTGCTCGATACATTAAATGTTAAAGCACAGGACAAGGTGGAATGATAGCATATTCACAAACTGTCACGTTTCAGACGCAGAAGAAAGAACGTGGAATATTTGTATAAATTACGACGCGAATATTTCTGGAGATAGTGCGGACCTTTCAATATACTGCAGCGAAGAGTAGCCCGTTCCATTCAGCTGGTGTTCTCTATCGCGAATAAGACAATAAAGCGCGATGACGATTATCTCGCAGACAGCTTTGTCCCGGCGAGTGATTCCCATTAGCTGTCAAGCGTCGGCGGTGTCTCATTACTCAGCCCCCTCGCCACACGAGCCGCTCCCTAAATTAAACGATTTCGAGACCGGCCCGTCCCGGCCACACGCGGCGGACACGAGGCGCGACGCGGTGAAAGCGTGCCGCAGACGGAAGCCGAAATTCATCAGCCACGCTCGCCGCCATTGTTCTCCGCCGCTGGCTGCGGACCGATGAAAGGGCAACCCGAGACAAAAGACAGCCCCGCCTCGCGCGACGTTTCTGCCGTGAATAACGGCCCTCTCCTCGGGCTGCACCTGCATCCTTCCCGCGCAACGGGACGTCCGCGTGCGTGGCGCCGAGGCCCCGGGCGCGACGCCGACAACTTTCTAGGGAGGCGCTGGGCGCCAGCGGCGTCACTTGTTTGTCGGAAGCCGTGCGCTCCGCCTCCTGGTTTCAAGTCGGCGCAGTCTTCTCGTTTAGCCCTGGCTCCTGTGGCGTGCAAATGTGCTGCGTTTCGGCGGCGCAACGCACCGACATCTTCAGGTGTGACGAACACACTGCTCAACTACGACTGATGACTCGTGTTTTTTTTTTCTGAGTCGTCAGTCATGTGACCCGCCACTAACTCTTCTCCCCTGCCAACCTCTCCATCTCAGAGTAGCGCTTACAGCCTACTTCTTCAATTATTTTCTGGATGTATTCCCATTCCCATCTCTGTCTTCTCTACAGTGTTTGCCCTCTGCAGCTCCCTCGAGCACTATGGAAGTTATTCCCTGATGCCTTAACAGATGTCCTGTCATCCTGTCCCCTGTCAATGTTTTCCACGTATTCCTTTCTTCTCCGATTCTGTGCAGAACCTCCTCATTCCTTACCTTATCAGTCCACCTAATTTTCAACATTTGTCTGTCGATCATATCTCAAATACTCCGATTCTCTTCCGTTCCAATTTCCTGCAGTCCACGTTTCACTACCATACAATGCTGTGCTCCAGACTTACATTCTCAGAAATTTTTTCCTCATATTTAGGCCTATGTTTGATACTACTGGAGTTCTGTAGGCCAGGAACGCCCTTTGTGGCAGTGTTATTTTGCTTTTGATGTCCTCCTTGCTTCCTCCGTCATTGGTTATTTTGCTGCCTAGGTAAAAGAATTCCTTAACTTGAACTACTTCCTGACCGTTAATTCTGATGTTAAGTTTCTCGCTGTTTTCATTTCTGCTACTTCTCATTACTTTCATCTTCCTTCGGTTTACTCTCAGCACATATTCAGTACTTATCAGATTGTTCATTCCAATCAGGAGATCATGTAATTATTCTTAACTTTCACTCAGGATAGCAATGTCATTAGCGAATCGAATCATTGATATACTTTCACCCTGAATTTTAATTCCACTTCTGAATCTTTCTGTTACTTCCATCATTGCTTCTTCAGTGTACAGTTTGAGCAGTAGGGGCGGAAGAGTACATTCTTTGCTGCCTTTTTAATTCGAGCACTTCGTTCTTGGTCTATTATTATTCTCTCTTGGCTCTTGTACATATTGTATATCATCCGTCTCTCCTTACAGCTTACCCCTCTTTGTCTCAAAGTTTCGAACATCTTCCACTAATTTACATGGTCGAACGCTTTTTCCGAGTCGACGAATCCTATGAACCTGTCTTCATTTTACTTCAGTCTTGCTCATGTTTATGCAAGTGTAAATAGGAAACGTGCAAGCGTGAAGGCGCCACACGCGGTGGAGAGCAGCGAAAATTTCTTGAGTGGTAACGGGAAGCAAAGTGCGACTGTTTCGTGATGATGCTGTGGTGTACGAGAAGGTGTCCTCGTTGAGTGACTGTAGGAAGATTCAAGGTGACAAAGACAAAAATTATAGTTTGAGATAGAAAGTGCAGAAAATGTAAGTTAATGGTGATGAGTAGGAAAAACAAACCAGTAAAATTCGACTGCAGCATAGCTGGTTTGGTACTTGACACGGGCAACCGACTAATTACCTAGGTGCGAAGTTGTAAAGAGATATGCAATGGATCGAGCTTGTAAGGATTGAAGTAATTAAAGGTAATAATCAATTTCTGTTGAATGGGAGCATTTTAGTGTGTTGATGACGATATTTGGTATGTGGGGCGCTCAATTTCTCGGTTATCGGCGTCCCTACAAATTCCCAATCTTTACACAGTCCAGTCTCGCCACAGTCACGAATGATGATGAAATGATGCGAGCATCACAAACACCCAGCCTCCGAGCGGAGAAAATCCCAGACCCGGCCGGGAATCGAATGCGGGATCCCGTGATCGAGACCGCGAGCTGCAGACTGGAGAATTTCAGGAAAGTGTGGTTCACTGTGTAAAGGAGACCACATGTAGGACATTAGCGCAATCCATTACTGAGTACTGCTTGAGTATCTAGGATTTGGTCGGACTGAAGGAAGCCACCGACGCAGCTCAAAGGCTCGCCGCTAGATTTGTTGCCGCTAATTTTGAACGGCACGCAAGCACAGTGAAGTGACAAAAGTTATGGGATAGCGATATTCACATATACAGATGGCGGTAGTACCGCGTACACAACTTATAAAAGGGCAGTGAATTGGTAGAGGTGCCATTTGTACTTACATGATACATGTGAAAATGTGTCCTACGTGATTATGCCCACACGACGGCAATTAACAAACTTTTAACGCAGTATGTTAGTTGCAGTTAGACGCATGGGACATTGAATTTCGGAAATCGTTAGGGAATTCGCAAGGAGAGGACGCCTACTCGCCGTCGCCGAATTCGTCCAAATTCATGGTACATGTAGGGCATAGTAAGACATGAAAGGGCCCCAAGTGGGAACTTAAGATGGCAAATCGTTTAAGAAATAAAAGCAATATTGATACTGATCTATCATCATATGCACATATGTGAACAATGAAACTACCTACCTTTTTAACATTATGACGCAGTGGCATGTGCAGTGAACACCATACCCAGAAAACTTTCATGTCGACCTTATCAATTGTTCCTACGACAATGTGTTTAGCAAGCACTGTTTGGCTCAGCGGTAAGAGAACGGATTCGACTCCGCCCAGCAACAAATATTTTTGTGCTCCTCCTTCAAAATCCGGTAAACTGACAGCAGACTTGTACAAAAAAAATTTACTGATGTGATGGAGCCTTACGTGCAAGAGACGTGCAACAGACAACCAACATTGCTTGAAACATCCGTAGAAGTGAATGCGGGACGTACAACGAGAGTATAAGCGGCGAAGAGTCCTGAATTTCGTTGGTCCACAGAACACGCATTTGACTCTATGTATGTTCAGTAACCAGAGATTCTCTCTGGTTTCGGGCGGTTAGCGGAAACGGGAAAGACTGCCAGTCTTGCTTGCGAGATTATGGCGGAGCTCACCATCTGCAGCATCGTCGATAGAACCGACTGTGGTCCATTGCTGCAGAACCGAGTGGAAAGTCTGAATCAGGAACTCAGGCGGTTCTGTGACCACGTAGGCTGCAGATTCCTTGACTTTCGTCATCGGGTGGTGGGTTTCCGGGTTCCGCTTAATAGGTCAGGAGTCCACTACACACAGCAAGCGGTTACACGGATAGCGGGGGCTATGTGGAAGGGACTAGGCGGTCTTTCAGGTTAGAGGGTCTCAGGAAACCACAGAAAGGGCGTCCGTCTAAAAGGGGGCTTGTAAAACACTGTAAGGTAGTTGTAGAAACGATCGATATTGGAGTTCTAAATTGACGTAGCTGTGTTGGGAAAAACCAGAGCTCCAAGACCTTATAGAAGGCACTGAAACTCAAATACACTCCTGGAAATTGAAATAAGAACACCGTGAATTCATTGTCCCAGGAAGGGGAAACTTTATTGACACATTCCTGGGGTCAGATACATCACATGATCACACTGACAGAACCACAGGCACATAGACACAGGCAACAGAGCATGCACAATGTCGGCACTAGTACAGTGTATATCCACCTTTCGCAGCAATGCAGGCTGCTATTCTCCCATGGAGACGATCGTAGAGATGCTGGATGTAGTCCTGTGGAACGGCTTGCCATGCCATTTCCACCTGGCGCCTCAGTTGGACCAGCGTTCGTGCTGGACGTGCAGACCGCGTGAGACGACGCTTCATCCAGTCCCAAACATGCTCAATGGAGGACAGATCCGGAGATCTTGCTGGCCAGGGTAGTTGACTTACACTTTCTAGAGCACGTTGGGTGGCACGGGATACATGCGGACGCGCATTGTCCTGTTGGAACAGCAAGTTCCCTTGCCGGTCTAGGAATGGTAGAACGATGGGTTCGATGACGGTTTGGATGTACCGTGCACTATTCAGTGTCCCCTCGACGATCACCAGTGGTCTACGGCCAGTGTAGGAGATCGCTCCCCACACCATGATGCCAGGTGTTGGCCCTGTGTGCCTCGGTCGTATGCAGTCCTGATTGTGGCGCTCACCTGCACGGCGCCAAACACGCATACGACCATCATTGGCACCAAGGCAGAAGCGACTCTCATCGCTGAAGACGACACGTCTCCATTCGTCCCTCCATTCACGCCTGTCGCGACACCACTGGAGGCGGGCTGCACGATGTTGGGGAATGAGCGGAAGACGGCCTAACGGTGTGCGGGACCGTAGCCCAGCTTCATGGAGACGGTTGCGAATGGTCCTCGCCGATACCCCAGGAGCAACAGTGTCCCTAATTTGCTGGGAAGTGGCGGTGCGGTCCCCTACGGCACTGCGTAGGATCCTACGGTCTTGGCGTGCATCCGTGCGTCGCTGCGGTCCGATCCCAGGTCGACGGGCACGTGCACCTTCCGCCGACCACTGGCGACAACATCGATGTACTGTGGAGACCTCACGCCCCACGTGTTGAGCAATTCGGCGGTACGTCCACCCGGCCTCCCGCATGCCCACTATACGCCCTCGCTCAAAGTCCGTCAACTGCACATACGGTTTACGTCCACGCTGTCGCGGCATGCTACCAGTGTTAAAGACTGCGATGGAGCTCCGTATGCCACGGCAAACGGGCTGACACTGACGGCGGCGGTGCACAAATGTTGCGCAGCTAGCGCCATTCGACGGCCAACACCGCGGTTCCTGGTGTGTCCGCTGTGCCGTGCGTGTGATCATTGCTTGTACAGCCCTCTCGCAGTGTCCGGAGCAAGTATGGTGGGTCTGACACACCGGTGTCAATGTGTTCTTTTTTCCATTTCCAGGAGTGTAGTTATAGGTACAGGGAGCTGGCTAAACCCGGAAATAAGTTCAGCCGAAATTTTTTCACACGACCTGGCAGTGTTCAGGAAGGATAGATTAAATACAGTTGGTGGAGGATTATGTATTGCTGTCAGAAGTAGTTTACCTTGTAGCGAAATTGAAGTAGATAGTTCCTGCGAAATAGTATGAGTAGAGCTTATACTTGACAATCGGAATAAACTATTAATTGGATCGGTATGTGTATCTATTGTTATCGGTGACGGATTGCTGTCGATTTTGATGAGAACAACTCTGTCACTGAACTGCTGACCATAACTTACTCGCTGCTCTGTCTTCCTATTCATAGCGAATCATACTCCGGTTCTACCTTTTTCTGGTGCTGTTGATATTACGTTATACTTCTCTGACCAGAAATACTGATCTTCCAAATTCACTTAACTGACCCCCACTATGTCAAGATTGAGCATTAGCATTTCTCTTTACAGAGATTCTAGCTTCCCCGCCACGTTCAAACTTCTGACAATCCACGACCCGACTCGTAGAACGTTATTTTTTCGTTAATTATTCAGTCTTTTTGTCATCGTCACCTCCCCGTTGGCAGTCCCTCCCGGCGATCCGAATGGGGGCTAGTTCGGAATGTTTGGCCAATGGAAAGATCTTTATGATACTTTTTTAGAACACATGTCCTGTGAATACACATCGTGTATCTTTTATGCAGTGACTTCCATTGGCTTCTCCATCCTCACATGGCGTTGATTATCACTGATCCTTCTGCCATTTTGGGACAGTCCCCATCCCCCCCCCCTCCTCCCCCCCTCACCACCCCGGTGAGAAAAAACCATTGGCAGAACAAGGGTGATTTTTTATGCCGGAAGTTTTCGGTCACCATTGTTGGTGATGATTATTCATAATTTAAGCAGTTGCAGTGTTCGAATCCGGGACCCACTGATCAGAGGGGACGCTAACCCCGGATCATAGATACATCTTGTTACACTATTCTTATGGTGGCCAGAAACGTTTACTTTTTACAATATGTCGGTTTTGGTTTCCGTGTGTGCTCGCAGTCTCTTTACCGTATGATTGCCGTTTATCTTTTCAGGCACACTTGCGTGCAGTATGCATCCGTCGGATCTGTCAGGTGCTGACGTGTAGAGATACGATACCATTTATGTGTCTCTCCTGATTCAGAGAGTTGTAGACAGCAAATACGTGCCAGTACTGGTAACCTAGAGTATAAAAAGCAAGCAAACTTAGCTCTCTATAGCAGAAGTATAAGTCCAAGTTGTGTTGCCTCTTGGCTGGTAACGTGTCAACACTGATAACACTGATAAGCAAAAAACGCTACGAGCACCTGTGTAATACGGTGTTCGTCCATTCTTGCAATGCAGTAAGCAACGATTCTGGATGGCACGGATTCGACAAGTCGGTATATGCATAACAAGCTGTCTACGTACCTGTCACGCAATTTCCATAAATTACAAGTCGGTGGTTTACGGGCGCGACGGTTTTGCCTCTCTGCAAATAGTCCGTCATGCATACCATATTCGTACTGTTTCTTATACTGCCTACATTCTCTTATGCCCAGTACGGTCCCAGATGCGTTCCACAGGTTTCATATCAGGCCAAAACATCAACATCAGTTCACTTTCGTTCTTCTCAACCATTGTCCGTGATTATGGCCGTGTGACATAGACGAATATCCTTCTGGAAGATTCCGTTGCTGTCGGGAAGGGATACAGGTGGTGCGCAATACTGTTTGCTTAGTCCACGAGTGTCATGATCCTTCGATTATTGGTTTCGTGGAAACCAAAGAGAATGTCCTCCATGACATAGTTCTGCCCCTACCAGCTTTTGTACGCGACGCAGTGCAAGCTTCGAGCAGCTGTTCGCACAAATGCAGTATCTGAACATGAATATCGACTTGTAACAAAAAACGTGATTCATCCGACCAAGCGTCACGTTTCCATTGATGCATGGTCCTAACTCGATGATCCCGTACCAACTGCATTGATAATTGAAGACGACGCTGCGTTATCATGGGATCACGGAAGGGTCGTAGGCTGCGATGTTCCGTATTCTACAATTTGCGCTGTACGGTATGCTCCGTAACGTCAGATCTCTCAAACATTGCTACCTTGTCGTCTTCTCGCGCTTTCACCGTCGCTATACCATGCTCACGACAGTAACTTGTCAACGGCCGACCAATATCGCTTTTTCCGAAACGCTCGATCAGAGGAGTGAAAGTCGTTCGTTTCATACAATTACCAAATTTGCGGCCTGAGTGGACAAAAATATGATAATACAAACAGAAAAGAGTGGCAAGTTCAAGTAACGATATAGGAACTGTATAACGATCACGCACCCTTCAATCCAAAGCAGACGACAAAGACTGGATAATATTGTGATCTGATACCTGGTGACCCAGAGAAATGTGACAATTCATCCTCCTGGTCATGAAACCAGTACTGGACGATGTGAGCTGTGTAGAAAGAGATCCTACCGTCTTGGAACACAGCATCACCATTCGAGAAGAAGCAATGTACCACGGGATAGACATGATCAGCCAAAATGGTCACGTAATCCTTAACAGTAATGTGACCTTGTAGAGTAAGATTGGGGTCGATGGAATACCACGGTGTGGTTGCCCAAACCATCACCGAATTCTCATCACGTTTCACTCGTGGGACGTATATTCGGCCAGAAGTTGGAAAGGGTGTGAAACAGGACTCAAACGACCAAATGACACTCCTCTATTGCTCCATAGCTCAGGTTTTATGGCTTCGGCAATACATTCTCCCGTTACGGATATTTCCACTCCTGATAAGTGGTTTTCGGATTCTAGCTCGCCCTGTAATTCCCTACTCATGGATTTCCGTTTGCGACATTCTGCTTTGTAGTGACTTTTTCAGCTGTCATTCTCTTATTTTTCGTCACAGTCCTCTTGAATGACCTTCCGTTACGATCACTCAACACACAAATTCGTCTGCTCTGTGACTTAGCGGATGATGATTTGCGCTTACCCCGTATGCGGTTAGATTGTCGACACGGTGGCTTTTGAAATACTTAACACGTCAGCTATGTTGGTTACGGAACCAACCACCATAAAAGCACGTACAATTTGCCAACATTCCAATTCATTTAGCTACATCTACATCTTTGTGGTTACTCTTCAATTCACACTTAAGTGCCTGGCAGAGGGTTCATCGAATGGCGCGTGGAAAAAAGGAACAACAAAATCTTATCTATATGGTCCCTTCCAATTTAACTTGTTCGTAATTGTAATTCCTAGGTATTTAGTCAATCGACAGCCCTTAGACTTGTGCGATTTATCGTACACCCAAAATTCATAGGATTTCTTTTAGTACCCATATGGATGACCTCGCACTTTTCTTTGTTTAGTGCCGCCCAGAGTGGCCGAGCAGTTCTAGGCGCTACAGTCTGGAACCGCGCGACCGCTAAGGTCGCAGGTTCGAATCCTGCCTCGGGCATGGACGTGTCTGATGTCCTTAGGTTTGCTAGGTTTAAATAGTTCTAAGTTCTAGGGGACTGATGACCTCAGAAGTCCCATAGTGCTCAGAAGCCCTCTTTGTTTAGTGCCAATTGCCACTTTTCGCACCATTCAGAAATTATCTCTAGATCATTTTGTAATTGGAATTGATCGTCTGATGATTTTACTAGACCGTAAATTACAGCGTCATCTGCAAACAATCTAAGGGGGCTGCTCAGATTATCACCTAGATCATTTATGTAAATCAGGAACAGCAGAGGGCCTATGACACTATCTTGCGGAACGCCAGATATCGCTTCTGTTCTGCTCCATGATTTACAGTCTATCACTACGAACTGTGACCTCTCTGAGTCGAAATCACGAATCCAGTCACACAACTGATACGGTACTCCATATGCACGCAATTTGATTAATAGTCGAGTGTAAGGAACGGTATCAAAATCCTTCTGGAAATCTAGGAATATGGAATCGATCTGACATGTCTTGACGACAGCACTCATTACTTGATGGGAATAAAGAGCTAGCTGTGTTCCACAAGAACGATATTTTCCGAATCCGTGTTGGTTTTGTATCATTCGAGTACAGTATATGTTCCAAAATCCTATTGCTCCGACGCAATGCACTCACAACTACACAGAACACTGTTCTAACAAGAACTGGCACTTGCAACGCGTTGAGAACACGGCACAGGTGCCGTTCGTTACCAAATAGAACAGCACAACCTGCAGGCTTGGTTAGTATCTGCATTTATGTTCAGGTATCCAATTCTCGTGGTGTTTCGCTGTTTTTGTCCAACCCCTGTATACTTCCCTAACCACGTAAGGTGCCCGCTACACCACGAAGCGGAAATGAATCTCGTGGTGCGTAGTGTTTACAATATTTTGGCTTGTGATCGCATTTACTTGCAGAAACAGGAATTCATTTTTTTCTGAAATCACAAACAGCCAGAAATCAGCACAGTTACATTGATAATCTTGTGTTGCGTTTAGTGATGGTTCTCCATTCTATTAGTAGCGTACTGTTTTCGGGAAAAGTGTACTTTTACGATGCGTGTAACGTATCCTACATTTTGAGTAGAAAGAAATCTGCACAGTGTGCAGTTGGTGCCCAGACGTTGTGCGCAGAGCGCGTGATATGCGTTTCATCTTAAAATCTTTAGCGTGAAAATCAGTTTAGCTTCAAAATCTGGGTGCCTAGCTATTTAGTTAATTATGATGTTCATTTAGCAATATTCGCGTACCATACAACATTCCGTAAACTTCTGTATTGCTTCATACTGGCCATGAAGTTGGCGAAAGGAATGTGGTGCTCGTTACTGAAAGTCAGTTTTTAATTATAAAATGTATTAAGCTGGACCCGTCTCTTTCCTCAGCGGCTCCTTTCACTTTTTGCCAGATTCAGCCAGATGTTTAATCTGTACCCTATGCCCCAATGCCAGCAATCACGAAAGTTGAGAACACTACTGTTACTTGTATAAGCGAGCACCAAGTCATACATTAATAATTACTAGGCTTCGTGATTACAATTCAGGGAGACAGTTTATTCTCGTTATAACACAGACACTGATAATAACAAGTCTTTCATTTTAGTCTTATTGGTACAGTATATAGCAGCAACCGTTTCGTCTTCTGATAGTATTCATTCCTGTGTCGTTCTGCTTTTAGCAGCTTGTGGAATATTCAGTAAGGCTATATTACAAATACTTGTATGCGAGAGTAACTACATGTAAACTGGAACTTAATTATCCTCTTTACCAATTATGCCTAACAAGGGCCTTGCTTATACGTACTGCTTATTGTTTTAAAGTGATCCATTGCTGATATGGTTGCTGCGATAAAATGATATACAGCCTGCGCCGCATTTTATGCAGGTTCTTTTACCGTTTCGTTATTACTATTTATCCAAGTTACCGTGAACTTTTCCATTGACATTGTCCGCTCTTATATCTGCCACTAAAACGCTGGTTTATTGGTTTTATCGTAGTGTTATTTGGTTAAAACCTTGTAACAGTAATATGAAACTTCTTACTTCTGTAATGGAAGAAATGTTCACTGAAAAAAGCTGTCCAAACCTTTTATCTCTGTTTTAGATAGCGGTTTCTTCACTGAGAGCTGGTAAAACTACCAAAACAAAACGTTAAATGTGACAGTACAGGTATTAAAGCACGTATGATCTTGGCCACCAGTCATCTCTCACATACTTTTATACCGTAAATCAGATACCTGAATTCTTTGTCTTCCCTCTAATTACTCTTTCCATAGGAAGAAAATGTGGCTCAATTCACTTACACACATACCATACACAATTTCTCTTTCTAATTAATTAGAAATTCATTAGCTGGATGCGAATTCCTGGTATCAGCTGTATGATGTATAGATGTAGACCACTACCCAGTAGTAAGATATGAAAATTTGTGCCAGACCAGGACTCGATCCTGGATTTCCCGCTTATTTCGTGCAGCTATGGATCGTAAACAGTGACCATTCTCTCAGAGACGCGTGTAATCATCCCCTTTCAAAGTCGTCAAGAAAAAGGTAACAATAATAAGATAACACACGATAAAATAAATAGTATTAAATACTGTTGATACAAGGTTTTGTTATCACTTTATAAGACGGAGCAATTAACCGTAGTTCACGGAAATGAAGTAGCAATACGATTTTTATGAAGATACGCTGTCGTATAAAATTCTATCTCTTACATCCTGTTCGTTAATTATATGGGCCTGCGAGTCATCAGTTAATTTATTTAATTAAGAACCATCTCATAAGAAAATTTCATCTACTGGTTAAAATATGATACTACGTATGTATTGCTGTCACATGTTATAAGGTGGCGAAGTTGAAACAATTTGCTAGGTTTAAAAACAAATCTCTTACAGGACAATTTATTGTAATTTCTACTCGTAGCTAAATACTTAGTTTCCGACGTAGGTCGAAGTCCCTATTATTACAGCAGAAAAACTGACTCGTTTTCAAACTTTGAAACCTTCATACAGTTCATTTCCTTCATTACAGTTGGTTTGTTGTCATTCATCTCTCCAGAGATGTTGTGGAAAAGCAAAGACGAATCTGTACGCTGTGTTCGCGTTGGTAATCAGCTCTACTGTGCTGCAATAATCTTTGTATTTTATTCTGCAGCACAGATTACAGTCGATTATATGGCGAAATTCTCCTTGCTGTATTGAGAGTATTAATGTATGAAATCCAAGTTTTAGACTTACGCACTATTGGGACGTTAATTTTCTTCTGCTGGTAACGCCTCAGATTTTTGTAGCAACAAGACGTATCGGGTTGGGAGTTTTAAGTCCGGAATGCAGATGGCACAGTATATATCTGCACACAAGATTTACACGCCCGCTTCCAGTTTATTTTTCCGTGACGTGTATAATTATTCTGTCTTTCCCCACTAACAAAGCTTGCGAATAGCCCTCTATAATTCCGTTTGTAGTGTTAGTCTGTTGCTATCGTGATCATATAATCATGAAACGTTTGTCTCTTCAGTTCTCCTACACCACAGTGCTGAATTTCATAATCTCTAGTCTAAGACAGTTCAGTACAGCTATATGGCAGGTCAAACTTTTTACCCGGTACTTCATTTTTTCTTTCTCTTCCACATTCTAGATCCGCAGTCTAACTTATCACTGATGGTCATCATTAGTAACGGAACAATCCACCAATCGCTTAACAGTGCACCACACTGAATCGCGACTCCGTTCAGCAAACGATTTCTCAGCTATTTTCTTTCATATATTTCAAAGTAATTTCCAGCTTGTTTGTATTTAACATCCGACAGCGTCGAATTAAAATTTTTGAAATAAGTGTGCACCGATTCACTCCGGCATCCAAGCACAAGCCGCCTACCTACAGTCTCTTGTTTTAAAAGAGCAATCTCCCGCTCTATCTAAACCCTCCAGATATTAATAATACACGTAACTGGACGATGGAGGTATAATACTCTAAGTGGAGTTATCATGACGTCACAAACGTGAAGCCTACGTCTGCCATGCTGTAGCGCCGAACAGTAGATTCTGATGAAAGTGTTTTAATAAAAAAAATCCAGGTTGCATCATTTACAGGTGTAGTGGTCGTTCTAATTATAGTCTAAAATGTAAAGGAATCAATTAAATTCGTAAGTTGACTCGTTCAAGAGATATTTTCTTTTCTAGACAAGAACTTCAGTTGCACTCGTTTCTTTTACAGTACTCGATTCATATCTGTGATTTGACTTCAGATTTCCAATCAATACAAGTCGTAGAGCGCTCTGATTGTACCCTGTGGGGAGGGAGTACTGCAAACGGTCCAGACATAGCAATATGTGTTATCAGCGTTTTCTTGAAAACGGAATGTGTTAGTTCCGTATTATGGAAAACGATGGATTACGAAAATAGTTTTTTTTCATAACATACTACGCTTCTTGTTTATTCGAAATTTGTAACATACTGCGCTCCTTGTTTACCCGAAAGATATAAACTTACGTTAATGAGGCCATATGTGTAGTATTACTGGATAAAGTATGCCTCTGAGACAATAGAAAGTTTGAAAATCTCTTCCTTGCTCTGTGTTATTCACAAAAGCACTGTAATAGTTGCTATTTAAAACAACTATTGCATGGACATTGTAAAAAAATGAGGACAACAATTATAAACACCAGCCGACTAATCAGCTAAAGTTAGTGGCTACAAACATGTCGGCCACGGCTTCAAAGCAACGTACAGCGTAAGTGCACAGCGTGACCTCCCGTTATTAAACCTCCATGAACTGCGCCATTGCACTATATTAAATACAAAGTGGGCCCTTTTTCATCATACTTTATACACACTTCTAACAGCTGGAGACGTAATTCAGATCAATGCATGAAATACGTAATACAGTAAAATATCAACGAAAGAATTACTTGCTTATGTAGATGAGATATTAATAAAACACACATTAACTGTGAACACCTCCGTTGACGTACTTTGTTCTTATGCTTGACGCAACGATTGCGTTTATCTTCTAGTTACTTGAACTAATTAAGCCCACGCAAGTCTGCTCTTTTAATCTCTGCTGCCATCCGCCTCACGCTTCAAGCTCTACGAGCCCTTCCCCCTTTCACTGATGAGAACAACACCCCTAGCCTTACACTCTAAGTAACTCGTGCCCTAAATCTGATATTACTGACAATGTAATTTACAGTGTCGATGTCTATTGTGAAACGGATGGAGGAGTTAGACCATTAACGTTAAGTTTACTCCAGACATCTGCGGCGTGAGGCTGTACCTTACTGAAATTCACATCGCCTCAAACTCTTCGCCTTTTATTGTGTTTTAGATCTTAGGATCAAGATAAACTCCAACATCTGCATTTATCCTCAGTACAAAGTAACAAAGTTTTGCTGTCAACACCGACAAGTATATACGCAATCTTCTGCTACTGAAATTTTACTTTTACTATTCCGATTGTTAATGCTCCGGTAATAGCTTTTATTCAACAACATTTGTAATGTTGCTTCTCATAGATTTAACACAAGCTTGCACGTCAAATTTTTTTATTGTCGTGTCGCCAAAGATAAAAATTAACTTCCAATGCTATTTGTGTATTTTCTGTGATCTCCTCTCCTTTATGCCACAGATGTTGGAAAGCCACAAATCAATGGCACAACATCTGGTTTCTATCATTCCGATACCGAAGGCCTCAGGGTCAGCATATTCAGACGATAAATGTTTGCTGTATAGCTTTTTGTGGACGCTCCCTTAAAAATTATTCCTTTTCAGGGCAAGTTTCCAAACTACCTTCATACGTTATCAATGGAAAAATCGTTACCAAGCTTACGTGAAAATGAACTGCTAAAATCGTAACGACAGAGTTTCTTAGAACTACATCAGACGCTCAAAATGAATATCTGACTCTGTAATGTTAGGCTGCATCAGACATGTTATAGGCTACGGCATCCTTTCGTTTGAAAGCGTCTCATTACAGTGTTATGACTTACAATCCTTTCGCTGTTTTAAGAGTGTAGAGCGATCGTTACAGATGTAGCAGAAGTCGACGTCTATGTGCCGTTGTGAGACGTGCAAACAGAAACACCATCAAGGCAGTAGCTGACACTGAATAACACTCACACCTACATACTACGTCAACGTCAAAGTAATGTGCAAATTTATATCAACTTAGATTATAAACCGATGCATGAAATATTACGGCACTACAGTCACGTCACGCCAGTAAGTAGTATTCAGTTTAGTTTTTGTAATACTTTTGTGGGGCAGTTTTTGTTAATTTCACAACTGCTGTTCAGATAAATATTAGGAAGGATGAATTAGATAATGAAAGATAGTAGAATAGGGTAGAATACAGTAGAATAGTTTATTGTCTCATAGCCTACAATTTCAAGCCATTCACTTAATGTACAGGAGACTTGTCAAAACACAAAAGCTGGTTTACAATTTTCCTTATAATATCAGTGATATAATATATGGTATTGAATAATAAATTATACAACTAATAATTTTTCTTCAAAAGTAACGAACATTTAAAAATTAACAGTCCTAAATACTTGCTCTCTCCTTCTCAAATTTTCAGGTTGTCATTTATGAATTATTCTACTGAATAGTAATATTTACGCACTGGTTTCTCATATAAAGATTTTTCCTTTCACTTTGTTATAAATTTTCATACCCATATAATGTGGAGTTTCAGCACAAAGTTTTAAACGGTCGGCAGGCGGCGTAAAATTATTTTCATTTCTGGTGTTGTAATCATGTTGAAAATGATTTGCTACAAATAAATGAAGGCTACTGTGTACAAAGATAATCAACTCATATATGTATAGTGGGCAACACTTAATATACTTTTATAGGAGTGGGTGACATGATTTACTCGCTCTACATTGTGCATATTTCTAATGATGGATTTCTGAAGTTTTAGTATTCGACGCATGTCGTTTGAGTTACCCCAAAATACAAACCCTTAGCTTATTATTGACTCAAAATAGCTGTGATATACTACTTTTCTTATTTCTATACTGGTAGCATTGTACAATATCCGCATTGCAAATGCTTTGTTATTTAATTTATTTGCAAGGTACTGTACAAGTGATCCCCATGTGGAATTTATCTAGTTCCATTCCTAGGAATTTCACACAGCTAGCCTACTGCCAATCCAGGTTTCTGTGACTGACCTGATTATCACTTTTCTTTGAACTCCATTACTTGAGTCTGTTCCATGTATAATTTTAACCCATTTAAATCAAACCAGGTATCTAATTTTCCTGAAGTATTTAATACAGTTTGTAGAATTTGATCAACACTGTTACTTTCAATGGTTACAGATGTGTCATCTGAAAATAAAAGTAAATGACACTCAGTATTAAGTGGCAGATCATGGGACCTAAGACAGAACTTTAGGGTACTCCATGTGAAATGGTTTTGAATTTTGAAGTATAATATCCTCTCTCTGATGGTATAACCACTCTTCAGCTCCATACATTTCCAGTTTACAGAGTAGCAAGGAGTTATTCACACTGTCAAAGGCTTTTGATAGGTCCCAAATAATTCCTGTGGAATGCAGTGAGTTGTCTAGAGATGAGCTAATTTATAAACAAAATGATTTATAGCAGATACTGTGGTTTTGTCTTTTTGAAATCCATACTGATTTTTTGAGGTTATTTTAAATTTTTACTTGAAATTTGGATTTGTATGGTGACTGCCTTTTCAAATATGTTTGATAGTGATGGAAGAAGAGAGATGGGGCAATAGTTTCTCATATGTTCTTTTGTGCCTTTTTTGAATAGTCTTCTTGAAGGGACTGGTTAACTATTGTAGCTAGTGGCTGCCCAATTATTTTAGAGACCGTTGATAACACTTTTGTTGGCTTCCCATCTCATCTTGCTGATGTTTTACTTTTTAGTGATGGTATCACATTTTCTATATTTTTTACCATAGTTTTGGTAAATGTACTGGAAAATTCACCTTCAAATTGCTCACTATTGAGGAAATTTATCTTGTCTGGGTAAGCTTCTACAATGATGTTAGATTTTTTACATTTAGAGGGAATTCATTAAATAATTCAGAAATTTGGGCAAGATTTGCAATAGCTTTTTCCTCTGTCTTGATTTCAGAAATATCATGGCCTCTAGCTGTGCCACCTGTTCCACCTTTGACCACTGACCATAATGACTTTGGTTTGTTTTCACTATCCAATATAAATGTATTATTTGCTAGTTCTTTGGCTGCCTTTAAAACTTTTTTAAAAATATTTTTGTGATTTTTTACATACATAACAAAATCGGGAGTTTGTTATGTTTTAGTTCACCATGTAGAAGTCTTTTTCTTGCACTAGAGATTTTTATTCCTTCAGTAATCCACTTTCCTTTATTTGCTATTTTTTATGATGTACAATAAGGGGAAATGTTTCGTTAAAAAGCGTAGGAAGTTCTCCAAGAAAGTAGCAAAATCTCTGGAGTATGAAACACTATGATCTATAGCCCAGTTCACCTTATTTAATCTGTGATAGAATAAGTTCATATTATCTTTGCCGAACTGGCGTTTGGTGTAGGTTTTTTTCGAGCAAGGTCGTGTTGTTTTCCATAACTCCATAAACAGAGCACAATGATCAGAAAGTCCCAAATCAAAGCAAAACTTATTTGTCTCATTATAAGTATCATAAGTTGAAATATTATCCATACATGTTGCAAACAGTTCGTTCACTCGAGTAAAATCAATGAAATATGCCCTCAATCCAGATATCTGAATCGCATCAATGAATTTTTTTGAATTATTGGCTCCACTGGCTAGATCTATCTTGAAATCAGCAGTTATTATTACTCTTTTCTTCGTTTCTTTTTGACGTTTTTGCAATGGACACTAGAATTTCGACAAAAATGTTTCGTTATTTCTGCTCCTGGAATTCTATACACAGATAAAATAACGATATTTCACCCTAACTCTACGCAGCAGCTTTCAAATATGCATTCTTCTTTCAGGGCATCGGAATCGAATCTTGCTCTATATTCCATTGGTCTTTCCACAAGTATGCACAATCCTCCTCATGTTAAATTAATCCTACAACAACTACTGTCAACATAAAAGTTATCAAAGTTATTTAAGATTTTGATACTATCCTTTGTAAGCCAGTGTTCATTCAAGCAAACATTCTTGATATTTGTTACTTCTGACAAAATCATTTGCAAGTCGTTAAGTTTTGTTTCTCTGCAATTTGTGTACTTTGAACTTAACCAACTTATGTTCAAGTGCATTACGAATATATTGTTACTTTTTTGAATATTGCTAATGGCATCTGTTTTGAAACGCTGTTTGTGTATTTTCATTTGATCTCTGTTATCAATTTTTACAACCCCATCTCTGTACACTAGTTTCCCCTATGAAGTATGATTTTACAAATATCACTGTACATTTTTGAATGTGGCCGATCCTAACTTGTTAGAAGCAGCCCATCTTGTCCTACACATTTATCACTGATAAATTTATTCGAATCCACGAAAACTACACCAAGTCCATTGCACTGCTCTCTGATGTGATTGTTTATCCTATCTACGTATTTAACACTTCCTGACCTTCTGTGTGACATACTACTGCTAATTAATGAATAATAAAGTTTTCTTTGTAAAAAAAGACATATCTCTTTTCCAGATATTTATTTGCTCAGTAAATGTTTTTGTTTCTCATGCAGCATGTAATAGCTGTTTGAGGTATGGATGACTAATTAATTCTAAGAGAATTTATTACCTCCTAGTACCTTTTTAACTTAAGATATCTAAGGTGAAAACGGAACGAACTACTTTGATGAGCAACTCGTACACATTTTCAAAAGCTGTGGTTATTCTTTGAGCAGGTGTATCATCGAGGTGCCAGAGCACAATTTGTCGCCATAACGTTAGTCAAATGTGTTTTTTACTTACTACAAAGTTTACAGAGTCGTATCTGAATCAAAACCGTTCCTTATTTTAGCCACCCCGAAATAGTTCATGGTTCATCAACAGAAGACATACAGTCTGTAAATGAGTTCCTCATCATATTGTGGCACATTATTTGTAAAGGTTCGTTTTGATCAGACAGATTTTACATTTCACTATGTAAGTAGGCTGTTTATGTTTTCTTATTGGCAATGTTACGTAGCGCTCTGTATGAAAATCACTGGCTGTGCTGTGTGCAGTCTGTGGCTAGTTTGCATTGTTGTCTGCCATTGTAGTGTTGGGCAGCGGCAGCTGGATGTGGACAGTGCGTAGCATTGCACAGTTGGAGGTGAGCCGCCAGTAGTGGTGGATGTGGGGAGAGAGATGGCGGAGTTTTGAAATTTGTAAGACTGGATGTCAATTATGACTATTAAGGTAAATACATTGTTGGTTCTCTATTAAAATCTTTCATTTGCTAACTATGCCTATCAGTAGTTAGTGCCTTCCGTAGTTTGAATCTTTTATTTAGCTGGCAGTAGTGGCGCTCGCTGTATTGCAGTAGTTCGAGTAACCAAGATTTTTGTGAGGTAAGTGATTTGTGAAACGTATAGGTTAATGTTAGTCAGGGCCATTCTTTTGTAGGGATTCTTGAAAGTCAGATTGGGTTGCGCTAAAAAATATTGTGTGTCAGTTTAAGCCCAGTCACGTGCATAATTGTTCCAAGGGGACGTTTCATATGGCGACCCTGCCAATATACCTCACTGGAATCTTCTGTTTTTTTCTTGTAGTTTGTGTAATTAGTGCAGCTTTTGTTTATTGCTAGCGCATAATTGTAGAGAAAATCTCCTTTGTTGTTGCAGTCTTTCATTGTTGTACAGTAAAACAGTTGTGGCATGCATGTAGATTTGCACCAAGTATTTAGCAGCTGCAATTAACTAGATATTATTTTCAGTGTTGTGTTAATGTGTTCTCTTATTTTTCTCTTCAAATTGTGCTTTTCTGTGTTATCGTGTGAAATATTGTGACAATAATGGCGTGTGAAAAACGTAATACTAGGTTCCAAATACGGGAAGAGGGACATAGAAATACGGAACAGCCACAAAATAATAACACAGCGCATTTAGGAAATTATGAAAGAAATTGGCAAGGTGCACCGAATTTTGAGATGGAACCGCCGAAACGACGTAACAGTGACCGATATGCGACTCGCCGACGTGACGACTTCGACTATAAGCTGTTCATTACTACACGTAAATTCAAAATATTTAAGAATTCTGGCAACGACATTCATCCACAAGCATGGCTCCATCAATTCTCTCATTGTTTTCCTCCCAACTGGTCGTTAGAACATAGATTAGAATTTATGTGTGGCTATTTAGAGAATGAACCAGCTGTAAGAATGCAATCGGTCATTCACGATTGTCACAGTGAAGGAGAATTTTACCATGCCTTCTTCTTAGCATATTGGTCTCAAGCTACACAAGACCGACTAAAACATAGCATCATGATGATGAAACACTTTGAACAATCTGAATTTTCCAGTCTTGTCAAATATTTTGAAGACATGTTGCATAAGAATCAGTATCTTTCAAAGCCCCTCGGAACTCATCCGCATTTGCTTAATCAAATTGCCTGAACATTTACGACATATTATTTTAGCAGGACGTTGCAAAGACGACATTGAAGCTTTTCAGGGACTGTTACAAGAATTGGAAATTGACATTGACAATCGCGGAACGTGGAAACAGGAACACAACAATTCAAGGTCACATCCGTCACAATTCCGGGTTGACAGAAATAATAGCTGGACACGACAAGGTTATTCTTACAACGCAAATCGTGACCAAAACAGACACCACCCATATGACAACCGTTGGCAGAGTAGTAATAGTTATAGGGAAAGATCACCTCTCCACGGTAATGGCTATCACGGAGACAATGAGAGAAACAGACAATATGGGAACCAAAATAATTATTACCGAGGAAGATAGAATAACTTCAGACGCAACGGTCCACCGTGCAGTTACGATTCCGGAAGAAATTCTCAACCACATGACCGACAAAAAAGAAACTATTTACTATGTAATCTACTGACAAAACGACAGATTTGAATTTCATCAGAACTGGCGGGATTCAAACAGGGCAGGGCCCTCTCGACAAGGTGAATTTGTAGAAGTTACATCTCCAAATCCCAATAACGACGCGCGCCAACAAAGAGACAATAGGCAATGACTCACACCGCTGGCAGCCACAAAACGTACTTATGAAACTGACGACGTAGCTGCCGTGACTAGTAATTATGTAAAAATGGATGACATTAGGGACATCTTTCTCCAGGAACACGACGTAAAACATAACAACATTGCATATCCTGTAATTCACATTACAGCAAATGACGTAAAATTTACGGTAGTACTTGACTCTGGCAGTCCCATTTCAGTAATTAGTGAAACAGCCTTTAGCAAATGCAACAAATCGAACGATTGCCCCACACTTCCGTTACGTAAGATTAAATTACAAGGTGCAATAGTTGGAAAAAGTGTAGATGTATGCCAACAAACCAACTTAGAATTCTTTTGTCAAAGCCACAGCTTCTCTATGAACTTTCTTATTGTTCTGTTATTGTCGACGGAAATTATGTTGGGAGTAAACTTTTTGAATGAATACAAAGCAATCTTAAACTTTCACGATGCTGAAATAAGTTTAGAGAAAGAAGGTAAGTCAAAAGCTTTGAAATTTGAAGATTGGCTCTTGAACCTTGACGAGGAAATTAATCGGCTTTGCCTTCTGTTAGATAACAGTTCGGAATTTTCGACGGAACTAGACACTAACAATCACTCTGCAAGTACTGACAGAGATGATATCGACGACATATTTCATACTAATGAGTTAATTCAGAATAAAATTCGAACAAGTGAGAATTGTAATGACACTGATAGGCAAGACCTTTTTGAGATTTTACGAGCACATTCCACAGTTTTTACTCACAAAACAGGAACAATCAAGGGATTTCAATACCAATTTCGTGTTCGTGAGCATACTAAATTTTGTGTTAGACCATACGTAATTCCAGCACGTTATAGGGACCGTGTTAGAACAGAAATACAATCTATGCTTAATGAGGGCATTATTGAGCCTGCAGTAAGCTCATACAACAATCCATTACATGTTGTTGAGAAGAAAAATGCATCGATCAGGGTTGTCTTAGATTCGAGACAAATGAATACTATCATCATTTCTGAAACAGACAGGCCGCAAACGTTGGAAGAACTACTTCAAAATTTTAATGGTGTAAAAGTGTTGTCTTCTATTGATCTCAGATCCAGCTTTTATCAGATCGAACTTCATCCAGAATGTAGAAAATACACAGCTTTTCTTTGTTTCGGCGTTTGTTATTAATTTCGGAAACTTCCTTTTGGTTTGAACATTTCTTCGGCACCATTCATTTGCGGGCTAAATTCCATATTAACTGATTTCTTAAAACGTCACATCACTTTATATGTGGATGATATTGTAATAGCAGAAGTCTCATGGGAACAACATAATCGCATCCTCAACACTTTGTTACGTATCTTTGCAGAATCTGGAATTACAGTTAACTTGGAAAAGTCTGAATTCGTTAGGTCAAAGGCGAGGTTTTTGGGACATATTATTTCTTCTGAAGGCATTCAGCTGGATCCTAAAAAGTTAGAAGCAATCAGAGCCATTCCAGTTCCATCCACGAAAAAAACAAGACCGCAGTTTTGTAGGTCTCGTAAATTTTTACCGTCGTTTTCTGAATATGCAAGTTCTAGTTACACAAAAACTTAGTTCTTTCACTGGAAAAAATACTATTTGGAACTGGGACGAACAAGCACAGTTGGAATTCTATTCTTTGAAAGAAGCGCTACTTAACGCGCCAGTACTAGCACATCCAGATTTGTCACAAGATTTCTGCCTTAGCACGGATTCTTCTAGAGTCTGTCTTGGTGGCCATTTATTTCAAGAAGCAATAGAAAATGACACTACTGTTCAAAAAACCATTGCTTTTGCTAGCCGTGTGCTAATAAAATCTGAAAAAAATTATTCAGTTACTGAATTAGAAGCTTTAGCTATCGTTTGGGCATTTAACAAGTTCCGTTTCTTTCTTTCTGGTAAGCAGGTAAAAGTATACAGTGATCATAGTGCATTACAATTTCTTATGTCTTCAAAATTAAATCAGGACAGGTTAAAACGTTGGACATCGTTCCTGCAAGAATTCCACTTCACAATAGTCTACATTCCTGGCAAGCAGAACATTGTTGCGGACGCACTGTCACGCGCACCGGCTGGGGTTGAGAAAAGTAACACAGAAGCCAACCTCGAGAAAAATTTCAGTATTCTTTACATTCAGAAAGTCGCCTTTGAAAACTTCATCACCACATCTTTAAAGGACATTGCTCATGAACAAGATAAAGATCCGATTTGGAAAGACATCAAAAGTAAATGGCATGAAAAAACACACATACAAATTCGGCATTATTGTCTCGTTAGAAACAACATACTCTTCAAACGCTGCACTGTTGATGACAAGCTATGGGTACTTTGCATTCCTGACGATTTTGTTAATAAGCTCATTTGGTACATTCATTTCAGCTACGCACATCTTGGTCCACGAAAATGTTATTATATTCTTAGGACGACTTGTTATTTTAACAGTATGGAAAAGAGAATTCGAAGAGTCTTGTCTATTTGTAAACTTTGTCAAAAGGCTGAACCATCTACTGTCTCACAACGTGCTCCATTGTTTCCTATCATTCCTTCTAAATTAAAAGAATTGGCTGCTGTTGATCTCTTGGGACCCCTTGTCAGAACATCGAATGGATTTTCGTACGTTCTAGTCGCTGTTGAACTTACTTCAAAATTTGTTTCTTTCACACCGTTACGTAAAGCCACTGAACGGTCTGTATCCAACGCCTTTGTTAAAAATTTCTTACGTGAAGTTGGATACGTTGCTAAAGTCATTTCAGATAACGGACCGCAATTCGGGTCTGCTGTTTGGTCACGCATGCTTTGGAATCATAAAATCAAACCTGTTTTTATTTCATTGTACTCGCCACATTGTAACCCGTCTGAACGGATTATGAAAGAAATCAATAAGCTTTGCAGACGTTATTTTCACAGAAAGCATCAGCATTGGGACAGATATTTACACTTATTTCAAATGTGCTGAATGAAATGCCTCATGACTCCACTGCTTTACCACCTATTCTTGTACAAAGCAAATGCAAAGAAATTATGTATTGGTCAGAAAGTTCTCATTAAAGCTTATTCATTGTCACGTAAGAAGAAACACTTGAGTCATAAATTCTTTCTGATTTACAATGGACCTTACAGAATCCGACGTATACCATATGATAATTGCGTTGAAGTTGAAACTCTGCGTACTAGGAAGAGTAAAGGATTGCACCACATTTCACATGTAAAACCGTTTATTGAGAGATAATCTGTTTTTTTTTAACTTAGTCTTAAAATTTTTCACTTCACATTACTAGTACTCTTTGTCCTACTTAGAAACTGTTAACATGCAACTATGTTTTAAAATTAACTATCCAGTCTAGAACCTAGGGAAAATATTTAGACAGTAATTACGAATGCATTGTTATAGTGAACAGAGGACACAGTGTTATTGTGTGTGTACAACCTTGCTTGTTAGTTGCACGATTACGTAACGACTATAAGGCTTACATACTTAGAACATATACCAGTACTACTAATGAGATATTACTGCAACATTTTGGTTTACTTGAAAATACATTATGGATGTAAAGTGCTTTCTGAGAGATACCAGATGACACATTGGTTAGTTTATTTGACAGCTACACGACTTTATCAGGACGCTACTAATGTGTGACACAATGTAGATGGTTGCTGTTGTGGTGTATCTGTTTTATATATGCACAGTGTTTCTGAATTCTTCTGGAAAGTAATACATGTTTTAGTAGTAACTTTTGTGGTGTACCTACTATGAGACAGCCTTTTCTGTAGCATAACAATACGTTACAGTACAGTACTTATTTCATCACGGCAATAAGCGTAACAACTACAATATCTATACGCATAGCACTTCACTTTCTTTATTACGAGATAAGTACATTGACTTCTACAGAACTTTGCTTACGGACGACGATAATTACGACACTTGGCACATTTTTTACCCTTAAGTAATGACAGAGATTGTCTTACAGCAAGACACACAGTTTAGCGCTACGGTACACGTATTTGAGTGATTGATTTTGTACTTAAAACATTTATGTTTAAAGGTTTTTGAATTACAGTGATACAAAGGTTTTCCGTGATACATTTCATTCCATTGCAGTAATCTGTAACACCTGAGGGTATAATTACATTAATCCTCAGGGGGTACATGCCTACTTTGTGTACCATGTGTTTGGCAAGCACAAGGAGCCCTAGCTGATATGGTATTTGCTTATACAACTTTACACATCGGTACCATATTTCTCTAACACAATAATTACACAGCTATCTGATCATTTAACTGAAAGATAAACTTTTTTTTTACTACATCAGTGACACATGTTTAAGCAATTACACAGTTGGGTAACTTCACACTTACGAAATTGTATTTTGTCTGTACTTTGTGAACTGTTCATATTTTTTTGGACCCATTGTGATATTATGAGAGCTTTGAATGATATTTTTGGTATGGGATCACGATTTTTAAAGTACGTTTGAAGCAGATGACACTTTTGACATGAGCAGAGAATTTTTTTAGGTTTTGAAATTATTGGAGGAAGCTACGACGATTTTGAGAGTTGACTGAGGTGTTATGATGTTATTATTACGATGACTATGTGTATTATGGTGTTGCTGATGCTGTATGAGTTATTTGATTATGCTATGTATCTGTTATGATGAAATATTGAAGAAGTGTCGACAAATAAGGTAAGGAATAATGAGTAGTGGTTAGGGACTCTGGTTTGTGGAAAAGGACGTTGGAAACCAAGAATCGTACTTTAAGAGTTATGAAATGTGTGTAAATGCGCGAATGTATCACAATGCCGACGAAAACTTTTTGAACACTGTTATATTCATAGGATTTTGTTTCTACACATTTACAACGCAAATTCTCGACCGGTGAATTTTTTATATGAGACTGTCACTGTAGTGCAAACTGGTGTCGTAAATATTCCAGTAAGAAAGGTAAGTGACCTTGACGTAATGCGTTTTGGGCGCCTAGCTGAGAGGTAGTCGTCTGACAAAAGAAAGCCATTAGGTGGAGAAAAAAAAGAGGCCGTTATCCTCACTATTGACATTTCTTTGTAGAAAGCATCGCAAATACGACACACTCAACTTGAAAATATATGATAACACTGTGGAGCTCTTAATTTATGATATTTACTGAAATGCCTAATGAAATGATGAGAAATATTTTTGTGTCTATACACCTGATTATGACTACTGTCTCTCTAGTTGAGAGATTTTTCTACTCACTTATGAAATGCCTCATGACTACTGAATGATGTTCTTATACTTTACTTTGTACATAGTTGCTTATTTCATTTGATATCTGGTTTCCAGCTGTCTTGCAGCATTGGTTTCATAAAATAAAATTAAATGCATTTGCTAATGTGAACACTTTCTGTCAACAGATCTATTAAATAATAATTTTGTGATCCACATTCTTCGAAAAAGGAGCACTTGGAATGGAAAGAACAATAAGAAGGGATAAATAACAGTAACTGCATACATAATTATCTTTTCAAGTACTCGGTAATTTTTTATAGAATATGTTTTTGTGGTGCACCACTTAAATTACATAAACATTAAGATGTGAATATACATTTCCCTTGTCTGCATTGTTGTCTTTAGTGTAATATTTTTTCTGCTTGAGCTATGTCATGTTTAGATATAAGTTATTGCATTTGCTGCTGCTGTTTGCCAGGCATAGTGCCACTAAATTTCACTTTACATTAATCTGTTAAGCCAGTTTTACTACTGATTTATTTTTCTTGTTTGCTGCTCATTGCCTTATGTTAGTTGTAATATTGCTGTTTCCTTTGCCAATTTGCATTTTTTTGTCATTGCTGTTTGTGTTAATTGCTTGTGCTGCTGCATTGCCTCATCCCTTAGTTTACAATCTGAGCTCAGTAGATTTAAGTTAGCTTAAGATGGGGAAGGCCATATAAGAGAACAAGTTGTGATGAATTGGAAGAAGTGCATTGTGAAGCTATAAGAAAATAGTTTGGCCAAAAAAGTAGTGCACAGTGGAGAAAAACTATTTTTGAAAGAGGATATTAACAGAATACAGAAAGCATGCTTGGATAGGATTTTTTTGGTGGAAACAAATGCTGAAATAAGAAAAAAAGATATATGGAATGAAGTTTTGGGTTGGACTGCAGTACCAAATGTTACACTGAAAACGAACCCTGTCCTTTCCATTGTGTTATCCCCCTATGTGTTTGTGTACTCTTGTATATTTGTGTTTTTCCTGTCTTTATGTGTTTAGCTAATAAGAGTTATGTTGTAGAATTTTTCTGATAATATGTTATTTTCTTTGTAAAGATGTTTAGACATTATTTATTCTGTTTTGTTTTAATGTTCACGTGTGAAGTTGATGTTTCGAAAGTTATTCAGACCTTTTATGTATGTACTTGTGTCATAATTCCTGTAACACTGATGTATATGTTATTTCGATTCTTGTGTAAAGCCCATATTACTACAAATGTTATCTGTACTATTATGTTCGTTAATGACGTATTTTGTACCTTTGTAATTGTATTTTCATGTTGTAAATTTATAATTGTATAGACACCAGTTCTTCAAATAAAGTTACATTTCACTGCACACGTTTCTGTTGGTCATAGTATATGGACAATATGTGAGAAGTAGGGACTGATAGTGTTTGCACGTGTGTTAATAATTCAGCAAGGGACTGGATAACAGCATTGCTGGTTCTGAGGACATTTCAAAAAAGTTTTTCTGTGCGTGCACAAGTGGTGGTTTATGGACTTGCTATATTCTCCGCAAGAATCTTCGATGGTGATTGTGCACCTGCACAGTCGCAACGGATGGCTGCTAGCCATCTCTACAAGGACTACAGTGGGTCTGCATCTTTGATGGCCCACCAATACCATTATTTCTACAAGGACTACAGTGGGTCTGCACCTCTGGTGGCCCACCAATACCATAATCTCTACCAGCACTACTGGGGGTCTGCTCTGTGATGACCTACCTACCAATATTCTTCAAAACTTCGACTGACTCTGTGGTGGGTTTGCTCTGTTGTGGACCATTACCTGTCTGCATGTCAAGAGTCAGCACTGTCTTTCCGTTGGACGGGCAACACTACTTCTTCAAGACTGCATGGAAATCCACTACTTCCGTGTGCATTTTCTTTTACTGCTCAGACTTTGAGAAAAAAAACTGCAATTTTACTGTGATGAACGATCAGGACTGTCTTTATGGACTGTGAGAAAATTTTAGCTTTTGACCAACATTGTATCCATAAGTGTGTGTATTTGATATATTTGTTATTGTAATTATGAAAAATTTTATCAAATCATTATTGGCCACTGCCCAAAACAATTTGAAAAATTTTTTGTGGGGAGCATGGGGGCTATGTAAGTAGGCTGTTTATGTTTTCTTATTGGCAATGTTACGTAGTGCTCTGTATGAAAATCACTGGCTGTGCTGTGTGCAGTCTGTGGCTAGTTTGCATTGTTGTCTGCCATTGTAGTGTTGGGCAGCGGCAGCTGGAAGTGAACAGCGCGTAGCGTTGCGCAATTGGAGGTGAGCCGCTAGTAGTGGTGGATGTGGGGAGAGAGATGGTGGAGTTTTGAAATTTGTAAGACTGGATGTCAATTATGACTATTAAGATAAATACATTGTTGGTTCTCTATTAAAATCTTTCATTTGCTAACTATGCCTATCAGTAGTTAGTGCCTTCCGTAGTTTGAATCTTTTATTTAGCTGGCAGTAGTGGCGCTCGCTGTATTGCAGTAGTTCGAGTAACCAAGATTTTTGTGAGGTAAGTGATTTGTGAAACGTATAGGTTAATGTTAGTCAGGGCCATTCTTTTGTAGGGTTTCTTGAAAGTCAGATTGGGTTGCGCTAAAAAATATTGTGTGTCAGTTTAAGCCCAGTCACGTGTATAATTGTTCCAAGGGGACGTTTCAACTATTACCAGTTTCGGCTACTACCATCGTCATGCACCATTATTTTTCCCGAAGGTCAAACCACTTCCAGTTTTTCTTGGTGCATCTTCTGATTGACTAAAGTATTGTTTTGGTGAAAATTTCATCTTTAGGATGTAATAGCTCATAGATCGTCTACAGCTACATAATGGCGTCAGATTCATCACCTTTTGTAAATGCAATTTCGATTTGTTCGACGTTGAGCGTCTCAGGTTTGAAGACGACACTTGCATAATCATTGCGCTCTCATATTTTTCATCAAGAGCCTATCATTCCACTAATCTAAAGATTCTTGAATCTGACTCTCCCCTGTCTCGTTACCATGCATTTTTTTTCTGGATGAAACGTCAGTCAAGCGTCTGGGATGTATCTAAGTGCAGTTCCCGTGTACTGTCATCATTTCAGCTTGTACCTGACTAGCAGTTGAAGGTTTTTTTTTTAAATGAAAATATTTTATAACTGCCATAATTTTGCCTCTGCCCTTCAGTAGGAAACTTGCACAGAAAACAACTACGAAGGAGACCAAGAAACGACTGTGCCTTCTGTCTGTGTGGTAGACTGAAAGAAAGAGGGACAAGAACCATATGTACCAACAGTCATCCTCCTTAATAACACCAACCGATACATTATATTAATTGTGAATACTAAATTTAAGTAAGTCCAGCTTTGCATCAGACATTGCCCATCGTGAACACTCTGTTGGTGAAAGCAATGGTAATTTTTCACTGTGACACGTTGCCGATGATTATAAGGAGATCTCCTTGAATAGTTAGAGATTTAAAAAACTTCCTGACAGATTAAAACTGTGTGCCGGACCGAGACTCGAATTCGGCAGAATTGAAGCTGTGAGGACGGGTCATGTGTTGTGCTTGGGTAGCTCAGTTGGTAGAGCACTTGTTTTGCAAAAGGCAAAGGTCCAGAGTTCGAGTCTCAGTCTGGCACACAGTTTAAATCTATGAGGAAGTTTCATATCAGCGCACACTCCGCTGCAAAGTCAAATTCTCATTCTAGTTAGAGATTTACATTCACAACCTAAAGTAGTTAGCGAACAAACTTAATCAAGACAGAACTTTTTATTCCAGAAATTTCACGATATTTAGGCACCAAAACCGAGAAAAACAAGAATAAGCTATATTTATATTCCTGCATAATTTCTTATTCTGCGCAAACAATCAATATTTAACTCTTGTATATATCTACAGCCTCTCACGTTCATTTGCACCTGCCCTGTATCCTTGTAACACTTTTATTGTTTTATCCGTGTAGCAACTATTTCACTCTCTTTGTTTACTTCTAAGTCGTTTAGTCTGAATTGTATCATAATATCATGGCTGCACAAAGAAAAGTTCAATTTCTTATACACACCTATAGCCTTCAATAGTCACATACGAATACACTGTTAAATTTTTTACATGCATATTGTCAATGTATATATCCATATGCAACTTGCAGTATTCGTTTACATCCGTCATATTTGCTCGTCAGTATCTATTAAGTAACTTAATAAAACTCAAGTCAAAGATCGAGATGTCCCTAGATCATATCTCTGTACTTAACTTGGTAAAATATACACTGTACACTGGCGGAAAGAATTTTTCATGCATACAACTAGGTAGTACAATCCATTCGTTTATCAAACATTTGGTAGTGAATACTTCGTTATTTCCACAGACGCCATGATCCCAGTACCTAACTACACATGGTCAAGGTTATGTTCTGAGACACCGTACTTAGCAAACCAAACCTTCCGCCAGTTTAGTAATACGTTCCGGCTTCTCATGGTCTCAGATCCTGAAACGATCTTTCCTGAAACGATCTTCCACGCAACAGATGAAATAATGAGAAAAACTAGCACTCTTTAATTTGTTCTGGATGTTGGTTCGCACAAAATCATTAAGGATTAATAGTTGGAGGGGTTCAACAACCTAGTGAATTGAAAACCTTGGTCCACATTAAGCACAACTTCGTTTATTCTTTGCAAGCACACACATAAATACTAATGGTGACGATACAAAAAATCAAAAGGGGCAACAAATACTGAACATTGGAACGATTTAACTGAGTATCACATTAGATTGAGAGTCAACCCAAGGAATACATAAGATGTGAGTGACTATTATCTCAACAAATCGCCCTCTAACACACACTACTTGCTTCTCTCACCACAATCAACGACTCAGTGTAAAAATCATCTTGATGGCAGCAATAGGTCGACTTTCATGGATGATGAATCGATTCTCCAAATGGTGGGCTCCAGGCCTCATCACGTCTTCCATCTAAGTCTGTTTTCGTTTATGCCTCCTGAAACACTACTCTCAAGTGTCTCGTCAGACAGTCTCTACTCTGCAGAAAGCCCACTGAAATGCTCTTCCACCAACTGGAAAGGCTCAGTCAATGATTAACCTATAATGTGTCTGTAAACTATGGTCCAATGCCCATCTGCTAGATATTCTTGAGAACTGAAGTTTGAAACTCCCACCTAGCTAATTCTTTTTCAAGTCATGAACAGAAATTTGCAATGGACTTTCCGTCCAGATGAGGCCATACCTCCACCACAAGGGAGAGAATAAAAGTTTTTTAAGAATAACTTCCACCTATATTTCCCAGATAAGCAATCAGATTAGTATCTTTCGACCAGCCCGGCTTCCTTCGGTTTTCTGGGAAGTCTGATCGGTGACCAACACACTGCCATGCTTTCGTTTGACGTCAGATATAGACTTTTAAAGTACGTTCTTTACCTTGGCCCGGTCACGCGACACTGTCCCCCACACAGAATTTTTGGAATGAGTCCCAGACGCTGTCCCCCACAATGACTTTTTGGTATGAGTCCCAGACGCCACACCGCGGGGCTGCATTCTAATGAACCTAGGTTGCACACATTCCGGCTAGCACTGTAGTAGAGCATACGAGTACAGCACGTTAGGTGAAGTCTACCTGCTGGTTTCCTGTCAGGCCATTGCCCCTCACACTCCGAGTAGCCCACCTAATTGAAGTCGGCCTTTCTCCCCAGGGTCTCGATCATTGCCAGCTAGCGGCCTCCCCATACTGCATGCTGTAGCTGATCCAAGACACCCACCCAGTAATACAACACATTAAATAATGGACGTATAACTAAATACACAGAATGAAAAATGAGTTGAGGTTCATGTTAGCTACTCGGTCTTTGCAGTCATTGACATTCCCCCTGATACCAACACAAATGTCTATCAATTGCTACAACAGTCATACAGATTTTAATAAACTGTTGCAATAGCGTTGATATACAAAACGTATCAGTCCATCACTTCACTGATGCGTTCCAACGCTCCTGTGACAACTCCATATGAAGATAAGCCAGCACTGGCGCAAAAACTAGTCAGTGGTGGAATAAATTGTACAAAATAAAAAATGCGACTGGTTCAATATCGAACATACATAAAGTGCCAACAAAACCAAACACGATGGAGCAGTGAACTCGCACTCGAGTGGGCAGCGGTTCAGATCCACGTCCAGCCAATAAGATTTAGTTTTTACATGTTTCCCTAAACCGCAGTACGAGTACGTCATTGCAGTATGATCCCCTTTAACATGGTCATTGCCGGCTTCCTACCCATCTTTTCCCATTTCGAGCTTGTGGACATGGAGAGGCCATTAATCCTCTTCCCTCTGTTAAAAGATTTTAGTCCAAATACTTGACATCAGCTATGAATTTACCCTCAATTGACAGACTTCAAGTAATAATAAATGGTAATACAAAATGAAATGTAAAGCATCGAGTTAATGTCGCGTTGTCAACAGCAAACCCCCTCATACGAATCGGGAAGTACTGTGCATAACGATGTGAAATATTCGAAAAAAATGACATACTGTCCATGGAGATTGCTTGACTTATCCTCCTGTTTTATTTTTTAAATATTTTCCGACACAGTCACATGAGCATTTAACGAAGTCCTTATGAAACACTCTTGTGATTGTGTGGCAAAAAATAAAATATCGATTTTAAACATAGCAGACGTTATGGCGAAATTTAAATCATGAAACCCACATTTAGAAGACACTAAACTACTGCATTGTACTACCAATGACAATCCAGTGTACAAATGTAAGGTTCAGTTCTGATGTGAAGCTTGGAATTTTTCGAGTGGTTTGACTTTTAAAAGAAGTTTCGAGCTTGCAGTCGGTCGTCATTTACTTCACCCCATAGCATCTCGACTAGACACCTACCAGTCATTCGCAAGTGAGCCACGAATACTGCCCCAGTCTTGTAATTTATCGCTGTGAGTATTCTGCGTCTGTGCTAAGATAGTCGTGATAGTCTTAACACTTACAGCTTATACACTTAAAAATAATTCTTAAATGAGTTGAAACTGGTTTCTGCTTAGTTGGTACCTGGGACACTTTTATTTTATGCGCATGTCACCAACAGTCGTGGAATGTACACTAAATCTGGAATTTAAGCCGAGTTTTCCTATGAACAGGAACTATGCGTCGTGTAGTGCCGGCAGAGTGCGTCGTCCTCTCGACCGTAACAAAGTAGTGGAGATGTTTTCCGACAGAGCGCAAAGTGTTGTGTGCCAGTGCTTTACATTAGGGCGTAACAGGGCAACTTGTTGTGGACGACTCTGGTAAGTTATGCACCACGTTCAAGGGAAGCAATGATTGCAATTCACGTAAAGTACTTGAGCAGAATGGCTAAAAAGTGTGCCAAAAACCTACCGGTTCATGTTAGCTTCGAAGAAGAAACTGTTAATTGAGGCAGTCTCAAAAACATTATGCAGACTGTCTTACTGCACTTCTCATGAGCCTGGAGCAAATAATCTTCTTCATCGTCCATTGTATACTTAGCTGTCAGTAAACTCAGGAGTCCCCTTTTCTTTACTCCTACGCAATCCAACAATACTGTACAGTATAATAGCACTTTGCATCAACACACTTACCAGACGACATGTGTGGCACGAATGGTAAATGTGCTTATGTTTTCATTATCTGAGAAAGCACAAATGCAAAACTCCTGCTCCCAGGGAAACCCGAATTTACGTTTTAGGTGTGATTTCACGTTGATACCACACATCCAGACGACACCTCTATGTGTGAATGCATATCAGACAAAAATGCTATAAGTAAATATCATACTTCAATACCTTCCATAAGAAACAGTTTATAGTTCTAGAAGCAAACCAGAATTGTAAATATGTTTCCTTCCAGACTAAAGAGGATGTACTGAATGAATGAAATGAAAGACGTTTGCAAACCAGATACGCGTCTTTTTTACCAAAGATGGAATTCAAGTAATTTTAAGAATTACAAAGCAATTGTGGACTCTATGTATACACATTTGACTCATTTAAAGTTAATTGCTTTCGTACTGAGCGTCTGGCATGATTACTTTCCTGAACAACGAGTAGCTGGAATAAAAACATTGTCAAGAAGCGAAACAATAATGTTCACTGGCTTCAGTATTGGTTACTTTTAATTGTTTGATTCACATTGAATCTGAAATCATTGTTGGTAAAGCACAGTTACATCAGCATTCGCTAAAACTAAACATAAATTAAGAGGCTATCTTATCGTTAACCGATAACATACACGATTTGTGGCAAAAATATTTTCATTAAAGTCTGCCATCCACCAACGTGGTATGGAGGTAGTGTCACTGATTAGTAATCGAAACGTCCTCGGTTAAGGGTTCGAAATCCGCCCTCGCTTTGGTTTTGATTACAACAAGCACTGCCGGCCGAAGACTTCAGTCGTAAGAAGTCGCCCTCATTCTGCGAACGGTCTTGTCAAAGAGGATGGAGGAGTGGACAGAGGTTCAAGGCACTCTCTCGTCCTTGGTGTGGGAAACTGCCCCTAAGGGTGGAAGAATCAGCAATGATCAACGGCATGAGGATGCAGAAGGCATTGGAAACCACTGCCTTAGAGATACATTAGTGTATCGACAGGACATGTGGCCTGTAATTGAATAAGTGTCATGATGATCTCTCCATTGACAAAAGATTCCGGACTAGAAAATCTACCACGTGGTAGAGTTAGAAAATCTAAAAATGTAAAATAAAAAGGCTCAATCTACATACAACAGGGATCAGTTAAGTGAAGTAGGAAGAAGAAAGGGATTTCTGGTCAGTTGACTGTTGGGTAACATCAACAGCAGTAAAAAGTGGTATGACAGGAGTAGGATTTGTTGTGAATAGGAAGGCAGGACAGAGAGTGTGTTACTGTGAGCGCTTCACTGATCGGTTGTTCTTATCAGAATCGACAGCAAACCAACACCGATAAAGGTAGTTCAGATATACGTGCCGACGTTGCAGGCAGAAGATGAAGAGATAGAGAAAGTATACGAGGATACTGAAAGGGTTATACACTACGTAAAGGGAGGTGAAAATCGAATAGTCATGTGACACTGGAATGCAGTTGCACGGGAAGGAATAGAAGAAAATTAAATGTAAGAGTAATAACATTAAGAGTCCATCGGTAATTCCACTGCTGAACGAAGAGGTGAGAGCGGTTAGGTGGAAAAAGTACATTGAAGGCTTATATGAGGGGGAAGATTTGTCCGATGTGATAGAAGGAGAAACAGGAGTCGATGTAGACGACAAGGGGAATCCAGTATTAGAATCAAAATGCAAGAGAGCTTTGAAGCACTTAAGATTAAATGAGGCAGAAGGGATAAATAACATTCCATCTTAATTTCTAAAATACACTCCTGGAAATTGAAATAAGAACACCGTGAATTCATTGTCCCAGGAAGGAGAAACTTTATTGACACATTCCAGGGGTCAGATACATCACATGATCACACTGACAGAACCACAGGCACATAGACACAGGCAACAGAGCATGCACAATGTCGGCACTAGTACAGTGTATATCCACCTTTCGCAGCAATGCAGGCTCCTATTCTCCCATGGAGACGATCGTAGAGATGCTGGATGTAGTCCTGTGGAACGGCTTGCCATGCCATTTCCACCTGGCGCCTCAGTTGGACCAGCGTTCGTGCTGGACGTGCAGACCGCGTGAGACGACGCTTCATCCAGTCCCAAACATGCTCAATGGGGGACAGATCCGGAGATCTTGCTGGCCAGGGTAGTTGACTAACACCTTCTAGAGCACGTTGGGTGGCACGGGATACATGCGGACGTGCATTGTCCTGTTGGAACAGCAAGTTCCCTTGCCGGTCTAGGAATGGTAGAACGATGGGTTCGATGACGGTCTGGATGTACCGTGCACTATTCAGTGTCCCCTCGACGATCACCAGTGGTGTACGGCCAGTGTAGGAGATCGCTCCCCACACCATGATGCCGGGTGTTGGCCCTGTGTGCCTCGGTCGTATGCAGTCCTGATTGTGGCGCTCACCTGCACGGCGCCAAACACGCATACGACCATCATTGGCACCAAGGCAGAAGCGACTCTCATCGCTGAAGACGACACGTCTCCATTCGTCCCTCCATTCACGCCTGTCGCGACACCACTGGAGGCGGGCTGCACGATGTTGGGGCGTGAGCGGAAGACGGCCTAACGGTGTGCGGGACCGTAGCCCAACTTCATGGAGACGGTTGCGAATGGTCCTCGCCGATACCCCAGGAGCAACAGTGTCCCTAATTTGCTGGGAAGTGGCGGTGCGGTCCCCTACGGCACTGCGTAGGATCCTACGGTCTTGGCGTGCATCCGTACGTCGCTGCGGTCCGGTCCCAGGTCGACGGGCACGTGCACCTCCCGCCGACCACTGGCGACAACATCGATGTACTGTGGAGACCTCACGTCCCACGTGTTGAGCAATTCGGCGGTACGTCCACCCGGCCTCCCGCATGCCCACTATACGCCCTCGCTCAAAGTCCGTCAACTGCACATACGGTTCACGTCCACGCTGTCGCGGCATGCTACCAGTGTTAAAGACTGCGATGGAGCTCCGTATGCCACGGCAAACTGGCTGACACTGACGGCGGCGGTGCACAAGTGCTGCGCAGCTAGCGCCATTCGACGGCCAACACCGCGGTTCCTGGTGTGTCCGCTGTGCCGTGCGTGTGATCATTGCTTGTACAGCCCTCTCGCAGTGTCCGGAGCAAGTATGGTGGGTCTGACACACCGGTGTCAATGTGTTCTTTTTTCCATTTCCAGGAGTGTAATTGGGGGAAGTAGCAACAAAACCATTATTCACGGTGGTGTGTAGAGTGAATGAGTCTGGCGATATACCATCTGACATTCGGAAAACTACCATTCACACAATTTCGAAGACTGTAAGAGCTACCAAGTTCGAGAATTATCGCACAATCAGCTTAACAGCTCATGCATCCAAGTTACTGTGCAAGAATGATATGCAGAAGAATGGAAAAGACTATTAAGGGTGTGTTAGATGATAATCAGTTTGGCTTTAGAAAAGGCAAAGGGATCGCAGAGGCAGTTATGACCTTGTGGTTGACACCGGAAGTGAGACTAAAGAAAAATCAAGACACACTTATAGAATTCGTTGACTTGGAATAGGCATTCGACGATGTAAAATGGTGCAGGATGTTCCAAATTCTAAGAAAAACAGGGGTAAGCTACAGGGACAGTTGTTGGTGTTGGGGTCCTCAGTCCAAAGACTGGTTTGATGCAGCTCTCCATACTACTCTATCCTGTGCAAGCTCCTTCATTTCCAAGTAACTATTGCAACCTACATCCTTGTGAATCCGCTCAGTGCATTCATCTCTTGGTCTCCCTCTACTATTTCTACCCTCCACGCTGCTCTCCAGTACTAAATTGGTGATCCCTTGATGCCTCAGAACATGCCCTACCAACCGATCCCTTCTTCTGGACAAGTTGTGCCACAAATTCCTCTTCTTCCCAGTTCTATTCAGTACCTCGTCATTAGTTACATCTAATCTTCAAGATCCTTCTGTAGCACCACATTTCGAAAGCTTCTATTCTCTTCTCGCCTAAACTGCATATCGTCCACATTTCACATTCATACATGGCGACACTCCATACAAATACTCTTAGAAAAGACTTTCTGACACTTAAATCTATACTTGATGTTAACAAATTTCTCTTCTTGAGAAACACTTTTCTTGCCTCTGCCAGTCTACATTTTACATCCTCCCTACTTCGACCATCGTCAGTTATTTAGCTCCCCAAATCTACTACTCTAAGTGTCTCGTTTCCTAATCTAAATCCGTCAGCATCACCTGATTTTGTTAGACTGCATTCCATTATCCTCGTTTTGTTTTTGTTGATGTTAATCGTATTGCCTCCATTCAAGACACTCTCCATTCCATTCAACTGCTCTTCCAGGTCCTTTAGTGTCTGACAGAATTACAATGTCATCGGCAAATCTCAAAGTTTTTGTTTATTCTCCATGGATTTTAGTTACTACTCAAAATTTTTCTTTTGGTTCCTTTACTGCTTGCTCAGTGTATAGATTGAATAACATTGGGGATTGACTACAGCCCTGTCGCACTCCCTTCCCGACCACTGGTTCCCTTTCATGCCCCTCGACTCTTACAACTGCCATCTGCTTTCTGTACAAATTGTAAATAGCCTTTCGCTCCTTGTATTTGACCCCTGCCACCCTCAGAATTTGAAAAAGAGTATTCCAGTCAACTTTGTCAAAAGCTTTCTCTAAGTCTACAAATGCTAGAAGCGTCGTTTTGCCTTTCCTTAATATAAGATAAGTCGTAGGGTCAATATTGCAACACGTGTTCCTACATTTATTAGGAATCCAGACTGATCTTTCCCAAGGTCGGCTTCTACCAGTTTTCCATTCGGCTGTAAAGAATTCATGTCAGCATTTTGCAGCTGTGATTTATTAAACTCATAGTTCGGTAATTTTCACACCTGTCAAGACCTGGTTTCTTTGGAATTGGAAGTCTGAGGGTATTTCACCTGTCTCATACATCTTGCTCACCAGGCGTTTTGTCAGGGCTGGCTCTCCCAAGGGTATCAGTAGTTCTAATGGAATGTTGTCTACACCCAGGGCCTTGTTTCGACTTAGGTCTTTGAGTTCTCTGTCAAATTCTTCACGCGGTGTCATATCTCCCATTTCATCGTCACCAACGTCCTCTTCCATTTCCATAATATTGTCCTCAAGTACATCGCCTTTGTATAGACCCTCTATATACTCCTCTACATCCTTACAGTTGTTCTGTACCCATCTCTACTTACCCCATTTTGTACGTCCTGTCGATATCATTTTTGAGCCGTTTGTATTCCTTTTTACCTACTTCGTTTACTGCATTTTTATATGTTCTCCTTTCACCAATTGAATTCAATATTTCTTCTGTTACTCAAGGATTTATACTAGCCCTGGTCTTTTTACCTACTTGATACTCTGCTGCGTTCACTACTTCATCCCTCAAAAGCTACCCATTCTTCTTCTACTGCATCTCTTTCCTCTGTTCTTGTCAATCGATCCCTAAGGCTCTGTCTGAAAGTCTCTGTAACCTCTGGTTCTTTCAGTTTATCCAGGTCCCATCTCCTTAAATTCCCAACTTTTTTTTGGCAGTTACTTCAGTTTTAATCTACAGTTCATAACCACTAGATTGTGGTCAGAATCCACATCTGCCCCTGGAAAGGTCTTACAATTGAAAACCTGTTTCCTAGATCACTGTTATACCATCTATCTTACACCTTCCAGTGTCTCCAGGCCTCTTCTATGTATACAACCTTCTTTCATTCTTAAACCAAGTGCTAGCTATGATTAAGTTATGCTCTACGCAAAATTCTACCAGGCGGCTTCCCCATTTATTCCTTACCCCCAGTCCATATTCACCTACTAATTTTGCTTCTTTTCCTTTTCCTACAGTTTGAATTCCAGACCTCACAACTATTAAATTTGCGTCTCCCTTTACTATCTTGGGAACTTCTTTTATCGCATCATACACTTCTGCAGTCTCTTCATCATCTGCGAAGCTTGTTGGCATATAAACTTGTACTATTGTGGTAAGCGTGGGCTTCGTGTCTGTCTTAGCTACTATAATGTGTTCACTATGCTGTTCGTAGTAGCTTACCCGCGCTCCTATTTTTTTTATCCATTATTAAACCTACTCGTGGATTACCCCTATTTGATTTTGTATTTATAATCATGTATTCACCTGACCAGAAGTCTTGTTCCTTCTACCACCGAACTTCACTAACTCCCACTACACCTAACTTTAACCTATTCCTTTCCATTTTTAAAATTTCTAACCTACCTGCCCGATTAAGGGATCTGACATTCCACCCTCCGATCCGTAGAACGCCAGTTTCCTTTCTTCTGATTGCGACGTCCTCCTGAGTAGTCCCCGCACCGAGATCCGAATGGGGAACTATTTTACCTCCGGAATATTTTACCCAAGATGACGCCATCATCATTTAATCATACAGTAGAGCTGCATGCCCTCGGGAAAAATTACGGCTGTAGTTTCCCCTTGCTTTCAGCCATTCGGGGTACCAGCGCAACAAGGCCGTTTTGGTTAATGTTGCAAGGCCAGATCAGTCAGTCAGTCATCCTGACTGTTTCTCCTCCAACTAATGAAAAGGGTAGTATACAACATATACAAGAGCCAAGAGGGAATAGTAAGAGTGAAAGACCAAGAGTGAAATGCTCGAATTAAAAAGGATATAGGGCAGGGATGTAGTGTTTCGCCCCTACTGTTGAGTCTGTACAACGAAGAAGGAATGATGGAAATAAACGAAAGGATCAGGAGTGGAACTAAAATTCAAGTGAAAGGATATCATTGATACGATTCGCTGATGAGATTGCTATCCTGAGTGAAAGTGAAGAAGAATTACACGATCTGATGAATGGAATGAACAGCCTAGTGGGTACAGATTATCGATTGAGAATGTAGCGAAGAAAGACAAAAGTAATGAGATGTAACCGTAAAGGGAACAGCGAGAAACTTAACAACTTGACTGATGCTCAATAAAGCAGAAAAATTTAAGAACTGTAGTATCTAGGCAGTAAAATGACCAATGGCAGACGGAGCAAGGAGTATGTCAAAAGCAGACTAGCACTGGTAGAGAGGGCATTCCTGGGAAAGAGAATTCTACTAGTATGGAAAGTAGGCCTTAATTTGGGAAAGAAATTTCTGAGAATGTACGTTTGGACCACAGCATTGTATGGTCGAGAAACATGAGCTGTGGGAAAATCGGAACAGAAGAGAATCGAAGCATTTGAGATGTGGAGCTACATTTGAATGTTGAAAATTAAGTGGACTGATATGGTAAGGAATGAGGACGTTTTACGTAGAACCGGAGAGGAAATGAATATATGAAATACACTGACAAGAAGAAGGGGCAGGCTGATAGGACATCTATTACGACATCAGGCAATCACTTTCATGGTAATAGAAGGAGCTATAGAGGGCACAAAGCCGTAGTGGACGTCTAAGTTTGGAATACATAAGGCAAATAATTGAGGAAGTAGGTTGCAAGTGCTACTCTGAGATGAAGAGCTTGGCACAGGAGAGGAATTATTGGACTGCCGCTTCAAACCAGTCAGAAGACTGATGACTCAAAAAAAGAAAATAATGACTAAATGGCTGTACAATCGTTAACCCACTGAACCGCATGACGGGTGTATCTGCCCATGCCCTGCTTGTTCTCAGTGGGCTCGACGGAGATATCCACCGACAATATTCTGTCGCTTGGAGTCAATGAGAATCAAGCGTTTCAGGTCGGCCGTTTGCGTAATACTATTAATGCTTCATGCACTAGATGCTGTGACACGTCAATGAATATTAGAGAGACTATACAGAGAGACAGTGGCCACTCGTCAAGCGGACGCCATGTTTCTTTCAGACAGCGCGGAATGAACAAGTAGCGTCTCAATGTGAAATGCAGTCTCCTATAAGCTGTAAGGTGACATGTTTCTGAGAAGTAACGCCAAAACAGCTCTTCTAGCTTGTTATGTGGTATGTGACTAAAGCGAATATCATTCCTGTATGGTCTTACATTTAATATCGGGTGTATTGAACATTCTGGCGTGAAACAGTTTATTTGCACGACGAACCCCAAGAGCAATGAGATAATAACCATTTATTACATTTTTCTTGACGTTCTGAAGATTATGTGAATCGACCAGAGAAAGTTTTATTGGTTTTATTTTATATATCTTGTAGTCATTTCAGATTCTGCTGCTGGGGCATTCATCGCTCTAAACTTTGAAGATCGTTTTTTCCACTCCAAACAATATTTTTTAAGGAGTCATTGTGAACGGAATAATCTTACCTTATACTGAGGACATCCAGAAGACATATTTCGGAATATAAGACGAAAAGCAATTTTGTTCAGATAAACACAAGATTCAACAACTGAAAGATAAATTTGAACTCACCGTGGTTTGAACCCGAAGATGACTGTCAGATGCTATACCATAAAACCACCGAAATACTAACGGAACTCTTCCATAGAATGTTAAAGAGGCATAAACTGTTGTGCATCAAATGTGTAATTTCAGTCTTTAAAAAGTAGCTCTTTATATCGTATGACTAATATTCCGTGATGAAACTAAAGCTTCTTCATTAGTTTCTGCGCTAGTAACATACAGTACACACACAAGTAAACCACTACATAATTTTGAAACAACAGTACATACCACGAAATGTTATTGGGTAGATATTACTAATGGAGTAGTACGCCACCAAATGCTTACTCCTGTCTTCCAGGTCAACTTTAACTGCCTACTGTTTGCATCGTTCTTCATTTATAGGAAATACCAACTTCAGTAAAAATTTTACAGTGATTAGTGGAACAACCTGGAATTCTCCTTTTTTGTCCTAAAATTACGTAAAGCATATAACCTATATTCATTAACAAACTTCAATCATAATTTAGTCAACTTTTTTTTTTCGTGAGAAACTAATGCAACAATTATGGCCGTAGCTTCGGCTAAAATTACTCTCTTTTTATCGATGTTGAATTACGTAATACGAATCTGCAAGGACATGCAAAAATGTAGCAAGATCTACTTTGTTTCTGCCTGCAAATAACTATGAGACCGAATAGGTATCGGTAGCGTTAAAATGAGTCTACAGCAGCAGCGCACATTATACTTCAAGCACAGGAAACACAAGACAGGCGAAAACTTATTGTTCTGAGCTCCCAGCCAATCATCGACTAATCTCTCTCTCTCTCTCTGTTTCCCTATAACGCATTCTCATCATGTTATGACTTTTTTGTTTGTTTACAGATATACTTGTAAGGTCACAAATTGTGGCAGTTATTAAAAATGGCTCTGAGCACTATGGGACTTAACTTCTGAGGTCATCAGTCCCCTAGAACTTAGAACTACTTAAACCTAACTAACGTAAGGACATCACACACATCCATGCAAGAGGCAGAATTCGAACCTGCGACCGTAGCGGTCGCGCGGTTACAGACTGTAGCGCTTAGAACCGCTTGACCACTTCGGCCGGCGGGCAGTTATTATTCCGAACAGAAAATAACTTGTGGAATTGTTTTGGAGCGCTCTCGGGATTTACTCAGGAAACGTAATTGTGTTTACCGCGATAACTAGTGGACTAGTCCAGATCTGGTCGACAACGAGTAAGATCATCTACGTTTTCGGCACGCTGCTGAGAAGCAGAAACGAGTTCCTACACCTTATGAGAAACGGAAAACTGAATAATGTCGAATACGAAACGGCATTCAGAAACATGTGGATGTTGATGAAATGGGAGGGCAAGAGAGCATCATGAGGGTGAGCCGATACACTTCAAGACGTAAATCCAAAAAATGGCATCAAGCAAAAGACAAGTGGTGTATTACAACAATACTATAGGAGACATAAAAAGGAGCAATTCCCTTTTTCAAAGAGAGGCTTGAAGCTGACTAAAACGATATTATCAGAATGTTATGCACAGTTTATTGGTCGTTTTATGCTTCAGTGCATAAGTCCTTTGCAAAGGACATGGCGATGAAAAAATCAGATTGTAAAAGTTGGCATTATCCTCTTCAAAACAAGGGTCGCCAATTGGAGAAGTTATTATTATTTTTATTTATTGAGATTTTCCTCTATACAAAGGTTTTTCTCCATCATAACAAATACTCAGATATTATTACATCTTTTACATAAGATCTTAATTTATCTCCTCAGGATGTCTCTCCAGGTGTCTCGATCTTCTATCACTTCTTCCTCTGCACCAAGTCTTCTCATTGTTGATCGTACCCTTTGGATCCAGGTAGTCATACGGGTTCATCTTCTCTTCTTTCCCTCAGGTTCCCATTCCGGATAATTTTCGGAATTCTGGCTTTCTTCATTCCTCTTACATTCTCATATAATTGTAACTTCCTTCTAGTAATCACGTCACGTCTTCTATCTACTTCCATTGTCTCTATTATTTCATTGTTTCTTACTCTCCTTTTCAAGAAATTCTTGCTGGTCTTCACCAGAAGTCCATTTATACTGCTTGTAGTTTCTCTAGGTGTTTCTGATTTGTATTTTAAGTCTCCACTCCATACATAGTATCGATTTATAAATGATTTATTTTTTTTGGTTCGGTTTACTACATTTCTGCTCCATAAGATTCAGTTGAGCATCCCAATGACCTCCGTTCCACTGCTGATTCTTTTATTAATTTCTATCTCTGACTTTCCCTGCAACTCTAAAATGCATGCCAGATAACAGAAAGTTTTGTTCTTCTTAATTTTCTTTTCCTCTATGCATAAGTCATCTGGATCATTAGTGAGGTAGTCTGTTTTCTGGTAACTAATCTTCAGCCCCAAGTTTCTGTATTCCATTGTTAATATGTTACATACATAATTTGCATCGTCCCCAACGTGCCATAACTACTTGATCATCGACAGATAGTAGGTGATGTAAATAAACTTCATCTTTAATTAGTAGCCCCATCCCATTCCATTTATGAGACCATGACTTTTGGCTGATATCTGTCTAGATTTTAAATAATGTTGATGGCATGGGGCAGCCTTGTAACAGAACGTTGTTTGTTCAAAAATTCTGTGAAAGTGGGCTACCAATTTTCACTTGACATATGTTATCTTTATACGTTTCTCGTATTATTTTAATTAAAGGACCCTTTATGTTTGTGAAATTTAATGCTCTCCAAACTAGTTTTCTCAGGACAGCATAATGTGCTTTTTCTAAATCTATGAAAAATAATCCTAGTTTTTTGATTATTCTTGTTTCCCTAAGATCTGTCGTAATAAGAAAATACGGTCTACACATTATCTACCAGCTGTAATCACATTTCTTCCTGGTTTTTAAAATTTATTTCCAGCTTATTTTAGATACTTTCCAAAAAATTCTCATTAATGTATTTATAGCACAAACTCATCAGTAGTCGAGCAGCTTTTGCTATCCCCTTCTTTAAATATAGTATTAATATAGCCCAGCTTCATTTCCTTGGGTGTTATTAGTTTCACAATTTAATCACCACCATATTTTAAGAGCTCCAGATTAATATTACCTGGTCCAGGTGGTTTGCCATTCTTCCCTGTTCTTACTCACCTCGCTTTCTAAAACTTGTTTCTTCTCCCCTTCCTGCTTCTTTTCTTCCACTGTTCCTTCCTCCAGATACTCTTCTCTATCCTCATTTAATAATTTCCAGAAACAGTCTTCCCACTCTTTTTGTGGTATCAGTTGAAGATTGGTTTAAACTTTTGTCTCTTGTCGAAGTTCTTTTAATACTGACCACGCTTGTTTCGCTCTCCCAAATCCTAATTTCCTTTTGTCATTGCCACATGTCCCTTCCTATGTTTCATTCTTTGCGATTATTATTTTTTAATCACTTCATTCTTCTTTTCATTGTAGGTTATTCTTGTTACTTCCGATTTATCATCCAGCCACCGTTTGAATGCGTTCCTCTTCCCTTTAACGGCTACTTCTGTTTCCTGCAACCACAGTTCTGCTGTACAGATGTGGTTGGAGGAAATGCCCTTATGCCCAGCACCTCTGTTGCTAAACGTGTCATACAAAATTTTAAGTAACCATACATTTCCTCTGTACTTCCTTTAAATGATTCATCGAATGTCTTTTTCCATTCTGACAGCAAAAAATGTTCATATACTTTCATCTTGTAGGTGATATTGAAGTACATAGTTTGGGCTTTCTCAGCACAATGCGTTTTGATGTTGTTAGAATCACCCTTTGCGTTCATCCATGGCCAAAATTTTTTAAATAATGATCTCATCCTTACTGGTCTCATCTATAAGGTCTAACATCTGCTGCCTTGAAACTACTTGTCTGTATATTGATAATATAATCCGTTATACAACAAAGTTCTCTAGTATTTTGTTGCCAAGAATATTAGTGACTATCCTTGTGTTCTAAAGATGTGTTAGTAATTTTCAGATCAATCTGGTCACAAATTTCAATTAGTCGTTCTCCATTGTGAATATATTTTGTCTCTCCTTGTTTTCCCACTATTGGACATGATTCTCTAATTACTTCTCTTCCGTATAGATGCCCCATGACAACTAGTTCCTTCCCCCATGAGATTTTTTCTATATTCTCTCTAAGGATTTTCCAGAAAGTATCTTTCTCCTGGTCTTTTTCACCATTCGTTGGTGCATGTACACCAATAATTACGACTTCTCTGACAAATAGTCGTTTCTATCACAATAATACGTTCATCAATAAATTTTCAATTTGTGATTCTCTTTTTCCATCCATTCTTTATCATAATGGAGACTCCTGCTTTGGCCCTTACTGCTTCGGATACCCCACTCCAATTATCTACATAATTATCAAGTTCTTCTTCTCCTTTTACTTTCGTCTTGGTCTCAGAGAATACAACGTCCATTTAGAAACTGTCGAGTTCTGTTGGTAATATGTTCAATTTTGTGGAGGTACCTTGCGCATTCCAGCTTCCAAATGTTATTTGCCTTTTTTCTAAGCCAGTTCGTCGTCAGTTTTACGAGGCGCATTATTAGGTCTTTTAGAATTTTAATTTTTTCTTGTGAGTAAGGAACTGGCGCACAGCATAACGCCCAAACGTCCAACCTGTGAGATAAGGCAATTTATTCTTAAGGTTTCCTTCCATTAGCCTTTCATAAGCCAATCTTACACTACAAGACAGCAGCCGCTAGGCGCCCTATGGGAGACTAGCAATTCCACACGGAACAAAAGAAAAATGCAATTACAATTAATACATCCAGTCACCCGTAATGTTAACAATTGCTTGGGGTCTCCGAAGCATGATGGAAACCAAGTTTTCCGCATATTCACGTGGAAGAGGCCTCCATAAGCGTCGAATATGCGTTGTCATCTAATTGTGATAGTTTTTCTTGCGCTTGACGTAATGTTTGGAATGAGTTTCCTGAAAAATGGTTAATAAGCACTTTTTACACTTTTGAACTCACTTTACTGACTGAGCAACTTTCTTCAATGTCATCCATACTTTCAACCAATTTATAGCGTGTGACCCACTTTTGTACAAATGACTTTGATTTCCCCATATATTTATACACCACGACATAACTCATTTTTTGCAGCTTTGGAGTGGCTGCAGAGAAATCGTCTCAAATCGCGAAGCGTAAGCTGCACCCACGTCTCTTCTTGTGTATCTCAGTCTATGGTTCAAAGCAAACTGATGCTTTATGGAGATTGCATGAAGGAAAATATTTACCCCTCTTGGATGTGAAAGAATTAAGACGATGACTTTTACCATGTGTGTGGAGTGACCAATACGCTCTTATGTAACAACTGTATGTGTTTGGGATGTAAGTAGCCTGTTTGTATGTTGACAGCGCTACAGACTGTGTTAATATCGCTGACGGCGCTCTGCGCCCTTGGCAAGAGATTCTGTGGTTGGACGTTCTAGCAGTTAGCGAGTGGATAGTGAACTGTATGGACATTATATTCTTAGTGGAGACAATGTGTTGGTAGGACATGCGTTGCAAAGTAAGATGAAAAGATGTCTTGATAAGAAAATATGCAAGGGAATGTACGATGATGGATGTTGTTGATAATGTTTGGTTAGTGGAATTCTTGAGAACTATATAATTTTTGGAACTGGGCGTCATATGGGTAAGGTAAAATTTTGTAAACACATTGTCTGCTCTTCAATAAAATCTTTTATTTTGGTAACCGCATGCCCTCTAGTAGTTAAGAGTCTATAGTAGTTATAATATTTTTATTTAGCTGTCTGTTGTTGCTACTTGCTGCAATTGCTCTAGGTAAGTGACTTATGAAAAGGAATGGGGTTTCCACTATCGGGATTCGCGTGTGAAATGAGTTTAGGCAATTAACCGAGTTGGAGGTAGTTTTATATTCCTTTAAATTCATATTTTTTTTAAATTTGTGTTATTGTTAGGATTTCTTGCAATTCAGGGCCATTCTTTTGTGTTAGTCGTTGGAAGTTATGTTGTCAATGTATAGCGGTTAGATCGCGTTTCACTTGTATATTGTGGGTAATAAATGAATGGGTTAAGTTTGAGTTGTCTTTGTCAGGAAAAATTCTGTAGGTCAGTGTTTAACACAAAAAAAACCTGATGAGCTAGTTTCAGAGAGTGAAAGTTTCTATAGAAATATCACCACAAGAACTCAAAATGTAGTATTAGCAGAAACCTCCATCGCTAGCTATGAGAATCGCTTTTTGGTCAGAAGCATATTCGTAACAGAACAAGCTTCTATCGCCTTAATTAGCGTGAAAATGTAGAAGGTGTTGCAATTTTTGAATAAATATAAAAATTCGATTAAAAAGAAACAAAAGCAAAAAATCTGTGCAGTCCATACAGGGTACGCGAGCGAAGCAGCGGGTACTAAGGTACAGCTAGCAGAGATCTAAGTCGAAATCTCGAAATAATTTATTTTCGTGGTGTGACTGAAGTGGTTCATTTGTAAAAAAGGAATACGTCAGCCGACGTTGTACTGCTCTTCTCGCCTGACAGCACTTCCGTTTTTTACCTGCGAGGCGTAACTCGGCTATTATATCGACCGTACCGTTTGTTTGCGGTTGGAGGCACGTGGATGGCCTCTAGCGTGGCCCTTGTTTCGTGATAGCCTTCTGAATCCGTGCCAGCCGTCTGGAGGGGCAGTAGCGATGAGGTAGAGGGAGAATGTTGAATGGGGTGGGAAGACAGAGGGGGTACTGAAGACTGAGCGGGAGGCTCGCTTAGGGCGGAAGCAGCAGCGCCTCTGGAGGCGGGGACGACACGGGACGCCGAGCAAGTCTCGCGTTCGCCAGCTGACAAGTGAGAGCTCAGGGAGCGATAGATCGCGGCTGGACGCCTGCAAAACAGCGCACCTGCTGCCCGCGGCACACGCCCCGCCTGCCGCAACCCGCACCCCGCGCAGCCTGAACAAACAATGCCACGCCGGGGTAGGCACGCGGACTGCCGATTAATTAGCGCCCGCGGTCTCGTTATTTGATCCGCAGTGTGCTTTCGGACGACCAGCGAGCAAAACACGCACTCACACACACACAAATATACACACCTGAAACCCACTGCTGATTTTCTGCGTGACACTGAATAACTGACACTGAACAACTGGGGCGTGATGGATCGGGCTACACATATGAAAGAAGCACAGAGTACTTAATGTGATGTACAGATCTTGGACTGCACAAGATATAATCAGTAATAACAAACAGTTGTAATTAAATTCAACATCACATAGAATACCTTTTTACATGCTTGCTAATGATAGACTGTCCGTCCCCGTTAACTGAGTGGTCAGCGCGACAGAATGTCAATCCTAAGGGCCCGGGTCCGATTCCCGGCTGTGTCGGAGATTTTCTCCGCTCAGGGACTGGGTGTTATGTTGTCCTAATCATCATTATTTCACCGAAGTGGCGTCAAATCGAACAACTCGCACCCGGCGAACGGTCTACCCGACGGGAGGCCCTAGTCATACGACATTTACATCTATTTATTATACACTGACGCCACAAAAGTCATGGGATACCGTCTAATACCTTGTCGGACCTCCTTTTGCCCGACACAGTGCAACTACTCAACGTGGCATCGACTCAATAAGCTGTTGGAAGTCCCCTGCAGATACTGAGCCATGTAGCCATCCATAACTGCGAAAGTGTTTCCTGTTCAGAATTTTGTGTGAGAACTGTCCTTTCGATTAAGTCCCACAAATGTTCGATGGGATTCACGTCAGGCGATTTGGGTGGCCGGATCAGTAGCAAGAGCTGTCCAGAAAATTATTCAAATCAATCGCTAAAAGTTTTGGCCCAGTGACGTGGCGAATACTCATCCATAAAATGGTTTAGAGGTTCTAAGCACTATGGGATTTAACATTTGAGGTCATCAGTCCCCTAGACTTAGAACTACTTAAACCTAACTAACTTACGTTAGGACGCCACACACATGCATGCCTGAGGCAGGATTCGAACCTGAGACAGTACCAGCAGCGCGGTTCCGGACTGAAGCGCCTAGAACCGCTCGGCCGGAACGGCCAGCCCGTCATCCATAAAAATTTGGGTTGCAGACTGTCTCTCAGTAGCCGAACGTAATCGAGGATCCAGCACACACCAGTATGGAATAACGAACAGCCTGCACAGTGCCTGGCTGACAACTTGGGTCCATAGATTCGAGGAGTCTGCGCAGCTCTCTAATTCTAGCTAGACATCGTACCAACTGAAATGGGGTCTCATCTGAGCAGGCGACAGTTTTCTAGTCGTCTAGTGTCCAACTGATATAGTCACGAGTCCAGGAGAGGCGCTGCAGGCGATTTCGTGCTGTTAGCAAAGGCACTCGTTTCGTTCGTCTGCCGACATAGCCTCACTGATCTGAAGGATACATCCTAATTGATTTCGCCCATTGTTGGTTCTCTGTTAGCGCTGTCAACTCTACTCAAACGCCACTGCTCTCTGCTGTTAAGTGAAGGGCGTCGGCCACTTCATGTGCGTGGTAATAGAGGTAATGTCTGAAACTTGGTATCCTTATAAATCTCTTGACACTGTGGTTGAATTCCCTGACTATTTCCGAAGTAAAATGGTCCATGCCTCTAGCTCCAACAACCATTCCGAGGTCAAAGTCTGTTATTTCCGTCGTGCGGTCGTAAGCGCTTAGGAAACCATTTCGCATGTTACACCTGAGCAAAACTGACAGCTCCGCCATTGCAATCCTGTTTTATATGTTGTGTGCTCAATACTACCCCATATTTATATGTATATGACACTATACCAAGACATTCGTCACCTCATTGTAGTGTAGCGTAGGTTTTGGGTGGAGTGGGTTTCGTGATGGGAGATGTGCAGGCATGAGTTCTATTTAACTAATAATTGTATTGTATTTTAACTGGGGACCTAGAAACGACGGAGATGCTCCGTCCCCGCCGCAGCAGCAGTGGTCCACAACCCCAAGACGACTACCGCAGTCCGCTTCACCCCTCCGCCACCCCGCACCGAACCTAGGGTTATTGTGCGGTTCGACCACCGGTGGATCCCCCGGGGTACGTCTCACACTAGACGAATGTAACCCATATGTTTGCGTGGTAGAGTAATGGTGGTGTACGCGTACGTGGAGAACTTGTTTGCGCAGCAATCGCCGACATAGTGTAACTGAGGCGGAATAAGGGGAACCAGCCTGCATTCGCCGAGGCAGATGGAAAACCGCCTAAAAACCATCCAAAGACTGGCCGGTTCACTGGTCCTTGACACAAATCCGTCGGGCGGATTCGTGCCGGGGACCAGGCGCTCCTTCCCGCCCGGAAAGAGGTGCGTTAGACCGCACGGCCAACCGTGCGGGCTAACTAATAATTAATTAAATACGAAATTGACGAAAGAGAACTTCCGACATCAGTTGCAATCGTACACTGAAATAAATCCAGTGGTGAAAAGTGACAATCTGTGCTGAACCGGGATTTCCAACTTGTCGAGAGGGGTCGCCGTAACAACTTCGCCTATCGGAGCACGGTTACTCTCCCACCCAAATTCTCATATGTGACAAAATAAATACGCAGTTTTTCGGACATGTCCGAAAGAAAAGACATCAAACATGCAAACATAAAATTCTTGATAACAGAACAACAATCCAGTAACTGTGAAACAGAGTTTAAACTGCAATCACGAACAGTTTTGGAAAGCAGGGCAAAAACAAGGGAATATAAATAAGATACGCCTTTGCCTTAACAGACATAACCTCAGTAACAATTACAATATGTGATCTGTCGACCACAGATACGAAATACAACAGATATGACTTCTGCAGTGAACCATAAGATACTCAAACAAATCACAGACTTAGATCAGCTACATAGCACGTAACAGGAAATTTGTTGGCCACTATTGCATTTACCAACTATCTGTTACTGAACATTACCACCAACACTCTACAGATATCCTACGCACCTGTCTCAATACATCTCTGTACAATAAAAAATACATTTGATCATTCGCTCAGTACAATAACGAGATAACTTTATTTGCACAAATGACATCAACAAATAAGTCAATCCCACAGCCCACTACAAACAACATCACTTTCTGCACAATACGAGGGCGTACTGAAAAGTAATGTCTAAGAAAGTTTCATATCAAAACTGTTAAAGCTTTTAAAATAAAACACACTTGATTAACACCACTTTATACATATTTTGTAGCTGTGAAGGTGACTGAATTCACTACAAGAAAGTTTGAATGAAAACGCCTTCATTCACAATTTTTTCGTGTTTTATTAAATTACACGATGCATTTGGAACACTGTGCGTCCATCTTCATGCGCAAGTACGATTCCAGTCGATATATATATATATATATATATATATATATATATATATATATATATATATATATATATATATATATAGACTGGGATCGAGAGAGAGAGAGTAATGAATTCAAATGATGTTTCAGCTTTCGTATTGCAGTGTTTTCGAGGAGCATATGGATTCTCCAGGCTGCTATAAAAGCACTAGATTACTCAAAGTAAAGTAAGGAGTGTTTTGCCGTTCAGTAGACTACTCTCAAGAAGACAAAAACATTACGGTAGTTGCGAGTAATAAAACGTTTTCTCTGTAATTTTTACGTCCTTGCATATAATTTAATTTTTCCAGGCAAAGAACTTTAAGTAAGATCAATGTTGTTAGAATCAACAAGTATAAGTTCATTGAAGTTGGCGTCCTTTACTTTATTTCCATTCCCCTCGAATATTTTGGGTTCTCTGGGAGAATGCATATTCATGAAATGTGTGGGCTGCTTCTTATTTTCGGAGCTCACGCCCTGCAATTCCCCTTCCCCCCCCCCCCCCCCCCCCCCTCACGACCGTCCCTTTTCGTGTTAGTGTTAATACAATGTCAGAGTCATACTCATTCCTTCAGTTTTATGAACATCAGTTGGACATTTTGCCACAGACCGTTCACCAATCATTTGGGAACCTAACATTCTGTGACAGTGCTAGAGAGTGTTCTCCTTGAAATCTGAGGCACATCTTCAGAAATTCCAGAAACTGAGAACCAGCATCTCTCACTTAGGACAATTTCTGTAACATGTCAGACAAGTTTATGAATCATATCAGAATGTCTTCCTCAGTCAGTTTCGTCATATACAACTGTGCTACCAGCCTTGAAATTTTCTTCACCACTCCATCATTACACCATCACTCGTAACGCTATTACAATTTACACGGTACAATCGATGATGAATGTCACCGGGTTTAACTCCTTCTGCCTGCAGGAAACGAATTATAGAAAGCACCTCGCAACTGCCCAGAGGCAGGACATCTGTTTCAATCGCTTGCTGTTTACACACTGGCGGGCGAAACAGAGAACTACTTGACACAACTAACCTTCAAAATCTACTTATCCAATCATGAACGCGCCATGAATCTAGACGCATATTTACAGCCAAACGGAAATTAATTTATGAATTGTCCCTGTACATACAGGTAAGCATACAATCAAATTTGTTGCAAATGTAATTAAATAAATCGATGTCCATAGGTTTCCGCAGTAAATACGTTCCAAAAATACCGAATGAATGAAAATATACAACCAAAGCGCGTTCTCTACCCCTGTCTAAAGATAAATTGTAGATGAATGTCCACACAAGCTTTTTAAGCATTGTAGCGATACAAGCCCAAACGACTGTAGTTGAACAAATGCAAATTGAATGCAAGTAGGTTATCGTAACATAGGTCACAGAATCATAGATTTCTCAGAGAGAAATCTACGGCCGGCCGCGGTGGTCTCACGGTTAAGGCGCTCAGTCCGGAACCGTGCGACTGCTACGCTCGCAGGTTCGAATCCTGCCTCGGGCATGGATGTGTGTGATGTCCTTAGGTTGGTTAGGTTTAAGTAGTTCTAAGTTCTAGGGGACTGATGACCACAGAAGTTAAGTCCCATAGTGCTCAGAGCCATTTGAACCATTTTTAGAAATCTACGATAATGATTTAAAGTGATTTATGTAGGGACTAGAGTTAAAATTTGTAGTACTCACGTTGCTGCAAACATAAAGGGATTTTGAAATGTGATTCTGATTTAACGAAAAAACAATTGTGGTCGCAAACGAATAAACGAAATGTGCTTTCCTGTACAACTAATGAGCAAAGCAGGTGTTTGTGGTCGTGTTTTCACTGTCGCTAGATGTGCGGTTGTGCATTTTTATATTGTATTTTAATTATCCAATCATTGTTTTGTGTGTATTAATGGTCCCTATTCTGCAGATATTTTTGTTTTATTTATACGTGTCTGGCATACGAGAGTAATTAAAAGTGAAGCCGTACACTTTTATACTGGTTGTCGAATCTGATTACTAGTCTGGCAGTTCTAATTCAGATTTCATGTTCTCCCAGCAAAGGTATACTCGACATCTTTTGCAGCACCACATTCCCGTCAATTTTGAAAAACTAGAGAGTGCTTCATGTTTACAGGCGTCAGTGTCAACTGAGAATTAACTGCATAAAAAGGAAAAAGTATTGCACACAAAATAACTAACGGAAATTTGGTCATTTAGTATTCTGTTATGCTTCTTTAACGGGGAAACTGAAGACTAATATGAATTTTTCTCCTATACTCTCCGATAAGCAGTGTGTAATTGTGACTATGCACGTTCACCGATACCGTAAGGGAAAACTTTTCTCGAGAATGTTGTCAACTCATCAACATACTGAAGTATGTTGTACGAAGTCTATTCAACCTGGACTCACTGCTTCATCAACATAAGGCCAAGACTGTTAGAACAACATTTCACTCAGTGATAGACAGAAGCCCTGGAATTTTGGAGATGGAAGTTATATGACTTTCCGATCGTATTCGTTGAAAAGAAGGAAGATTGGGGTTTAAAGTCGTGTCGACAATCAGGTGATTAGAGACAGAGCACATGCGCGGATAGTTTCAAGGATGTCGAAAGAGACCGGCCCTGCCCTTTCAAAGCAACCATCCCGCCAATAGCCGGGAACGATTTCGGAAAATTACGCAAAATCTAAATCCGAGTGGGCGGAAGCGGATTTGCACCTTCGTCCGCCTGAATATGAGTCCGGCTGATCACACCTCGGTCGGTCTCACTCAGAGGATTTAACTGTGGGACAAGGGACTGTTTGTCCAATAATCGTGTAATCTGGAGAGGCCCACGATGGTCAAATGGAGTAAAATTCACAAAACAGTAGCAGATCTTCTGCAAATCTACACACTGTTGACCAGTGAATTTGCAGCACCAAGAAGTATAACAAAGATATATTCCTTGTTGCTTGTATACAGTATAGTAAGAGAAAAACATGATTACGTTAAGTTTATAGGTCGTCTGCGAGTATACGAAGTGTGAAATTTAGTTCAGTGATCTGCCATTTCTAGCAGTAACAATGGATCTGACGTCAATATTCATCGATTTGAATTTAGAGTGGTTGACAAACACAGGTGCTGCATACCATGGTCCTTCAGCTCTGTACAAGCATTCGTCATGTGGTAATGTTTGCCGAGTGGTGGCGTGATATTCTCGTTCGTGATGTGGTAATGTCTGCTGAGTGGTGGCTTGGTAGTCTCGTTCGTGTGCTAATGTTTGCTGAGTGTGGGCGTGATAGTCTCGTTCGTCATATGGTAATGTATGACGAGTGGTGGCGTGATAGTCTCGTTCGTCATGTGGTAATGTCTGCCGAGTGGTGGCGTGGTAGTTTCGCAGCAACGTATGATCAGATCTGTTCGGTGGGTGAGAGATAAGGAACGTGTTGAACAGGAAAACAATCGAAGACTCTCTATATCTTAGCTCATCACGACAGCACGGACAACAAGGTGTACAGCGTAACCTTGTTGGAAGATAAGGTAATGGATAACTCGAAGAGAGCGAACAGCCATTGCAGTTAAAACGTTGAAGGTAATTTCCTCAGCACCCTCTTTACCTTTTTCAAGATCTGTAGTATTTTACAACTATCTGTATTACATTTACATAGCCAGATTCGTTTCCGACCTATTTAGGCGCTTTCGCAAACTCTTAGCTCGACCACCGCATCGGAGTTTAGTCTTTGATGAGCTAGTTGACTGCCAGCCAATAGCGTGCTTTGGCGATTCAAAATGCCTCGTGCTTTCTTATTCGAACAACGTCACCTACTATATATTCGTTGTAAAGTGCCTTGAAGTGCAAAGACTTGTCTGATTCTGGAGCTACAATTGCCGGCCTGTGTGGCCGTGCGGTTCTAGGCGCTTCAGTCTGGAACCGCGTGACCGCTACGGTCGCAGGTTCGAATCCTGCCTCGGGCATGGATGTGTGTTATGTCCTTAGGTTAGTTAGGTTTAAGTAGTTCTAAGTTCTAGGGGACTGATGACCACAGATGTTAAGTCCCATAGTGCTCAGAGCCATTTGAACCATTTTTTTGGAGCTATAATTGAGGAAGCATGATGTCCAGAGGAAATCACTTAATTTGACGGAGAGCCATGGTCCTGAACAGCCCATACGACATGCAAGATGATCGATAAGATCATTGAAATTTATGTTAAGTGCTGAAATACTCTCTACAGTTTGAGATTAGTCAGGCCTGCATTTGCGTCATTCCGCTTCCATGTATTCACATGCAGTGCTATAGGCTTCAAGAGGGCGTCAATTTTTATGTATTTGGAGACTGCTTACTGTATCATTTTACCTTTATCTCAGTCTGCTATGCCTTCAATTCTTCCATTTTAAAGAAGGAATAAGTGCAAAGTCTGTTTTGTATAGATGATACTGGATTACTTTTGCATTGACAGAAGCTTGGTTTTACAAAGAGTAATGTGGGCAGGAATCTAAATAAGAGACTGCAATTTGTTACCGTGATTATGAGGAATAATACAATTATTTGAATGTTGTAACTGAACTTGACTACTGAATCAGACCAAACATTCACAGTAGCAGAAAACTGCATCTACTTTAGTTTGCTTGATTGGGGGCACTTTCCACACTAGTTTTACCAATAAAACATTTATTTAAGAGGGCAGCAACAGAAGATATCTGTGGCAACGCGATAAGAAATACCAATAACATTTATTAAGAGTATTTTACAACACTTTACTGAACTTTGTTAACTGATGCATGGCACATGATTTCATACAGGGCACATAATATCCTGTGCCTAAAGCAATGAAATATAAATAACTCTGCAGCCTCTTTGTACTCGAATTAATAAATATGACTATATGCAGACACTCATTTGACTGCATCTATTTGTCCATATACAACGAATGCCTAGTCGGAACTAATGGAACTGTGCTCTCTAGCCTGACTGCAGGAAATGTACTGATCTGGCTGTTGCCAATGAACTGTACTGTCTGCATATAGTGACCCGAGTCTCTTGACTGTAGGATCGAAACAGAAAGAGTGCCTATGGTACCTTGTCGTTTCTGCCTGTCGACAGCAGAATCTTCGCCCCCTTAAGTACTAGGTGAAAACAACGTAGTCCACATCTGACAGCACTGTCTTTGTCGACTGCAACGGACGAATAAGATGCTCTGTTGGGCGTGGCGCAGAGGCAAAAAGTGGTTCACATTTGTTAACGCCATCTGGAGCCTACTGCTGGGAATTGAAAGGCGTCAGGAGAGGGGCTGTTTCTGTGTGGTGGCAGCATCTCGTGCCTTTGTTGTGTACCTCTTGATGTTGATACTCAACAGCATTTATTGTCAGCAACATGTGTTGCACAGTGATTTACCATAAAATAATTTCTTTTAATCATGCTTGACTTAAATGTGCCTCAGTTGAAAGCTGCCATCTTGCTGTCGTAATTTAGACAAAGTGCTGGCTGAGATCAAAATCATTCCGACGGTCATGTTTACACACAGTAGGACGTGGTTGGAGGCTAACTATAAAATTAAGAATAATCTCTCTGCATACTGGTTAGCTTTTTAGGAACTGAACAAGGTAAGGCGATGTATGTTGCTGTGTCGCTGGTCGCCAAAGTGCTATGTGTGCTGACAATACGCCACCGACTTACTATCATTTCATGTACCAGAGATAATGGACCACTGTTAAATGATTTTTTTAGGTGTTTAGCTAGTGCATTCATTCTGAGCTGGTGAGTACTTAATTCGAAAAGCTGTCTCGTGGTACAGCAAAAGTGAAAAAATGTTAGTACAACTTATTGCTTTTACAAACCATTTCATTTACGAACTCTGGTTTATTATGAGATGCGGAGGCCCTTTCAGTTCCATTGTGATAAATTATACGAAATTGTGTGGGCTGTGTGGCTACTTTAGAGATGTTTATTTGAGTCAGATTGCATTAGAAACTTTTTCGTGGCTATTATATATTTCATTTTGCGTATCAGGGATTCCTCAAACGTAGCTTTTTAAGTCAGAAATTTAACAGCTACTGTTCAGTTTACCAGCCATGTGAATCAGAGGAGATGGTATTTTGTACCAGTAACACTTCATACCATCAGGCAAGATAGAGTGACTATGATGAATGTAATGTGGCTCATTTGTTCATTTTGGAGACTACGTTCATGAATGAGAAACACGTTTTTCAGTCTTTCCTTAGATACATTTTTTTCCGTTGCTCTGAAATGTTTATCATTTACATATACAAGCAAGTATTACTCTTCATGCTAATTTGACGTTTGTGTATTTTTACTAAAAAATAAATGTTTTTCTTTGTTTCAGTCTCCAAAAAAACATACTGCAGTGCAGTGTCTTAGATGACGAATAGCTGCGCTCAATTAAGAGTGGACGATGAATAGTTGCACTTAATTGAGAATGAACTGATAATTGCGAATATGGTTCCGCACAGCTGCAGAATCTTCCAGAATAAATGAAAAAATTGCAGTGGAGTGGGACTCGAATCCACATTCCCCACTTGCCACGAACACTCGCCTTAACAATCTTAGCTATCTGAGCACGCTTCCAGAAGCGGCGAAAATCACTGTTTCTCCTCGTATCCTCCCTCCCCTGTACTCGCACTATATTATCGAGGTTCCCGCACAGTGTGAGACACTCTTTCTAATGTTACTTTAAATCCGTCTTGATTGCAAACTTTTTTATTATTCATATGACCGGTTTCGGTTCATTCAGAACCATCTTCAGATCTGTAAAAATAATTATACTAATTTACTATTTCACGAAAGCAAATCTTTTTCATCCTATCTTATCAACATCAAATGTACCAGAACGTACCTGATATTTAAGTTACAGGAGTAACCCGTCCAATTCAGCAACTTTCACATGCTACGTCACATAAAATTGGTTGGCAGAGTGCACGTCATTTATATTAATTATGACACTATTACCGACAGGTGGCGTCTGGTACATTTGTTACATTCCATTTGTACATACTGTATTCAGTAGATCTTTTTTATATTAAAAATATTTAATTAAAATATGTAGATGTCAAAGCTAAAATCTGTATTGTCAGGATTAAAAAACAGTAAAATTATCATTTTTATACGATCTAACAGGCATAGGGCGATTTATATATCTATGGTGCTGGTGTGAACTTGTTTTCTTCTACGGTCTGCTTCCGTGGTTCCCTCCACTTTGGTGTTGTGCCGCGGCCGCTCAGTCGTCTGCTGTCCATCGCCGCGGGCAAGAGGGCCGCACAGGAGGGCCCCGTCAACGACGCCAGGCGTTGCACGCGTCTTCCGGCTTCTCCACCGCGCACCATCTCTCATCCCTCGGCCTGGATCTCCATACGCAACAGTTGTCATCTTAGTAGGTCGTCATAAATGCTAAAATAGGCGTTATGATTGAATTCGCTTTGTTCGTTGAGGATTAAATCCGGATCTTTATTTTTGTGGGTGTATATTTCGATCTCTTCTAAAATGTTAAGGAACCGTCCCTTGTGAGCTCTATGCAGGATGTCTAAGTTGTTTTCAATATTCGTGACTGAGTGCTTTGTCGCAGCCATATGCGCCCCAAAAGCTGTTTTGTTTTGAGAGTAGGTGTGCTCCCTGAATCTGGTTTCAAAGTTCCTACTAGTCTGCCCTATATATTGTTTACAGCAGTCATTACATTTGATTTTATATACACCTGAATCCTGAAATTTATTCCTACTATTACATATTCTATGCCGGAGCTTCAATTTTAACGTGTTATTTGTTCGGAACCCTATTTTAACGTCGGATTTACGAAAGCATCTTTCAATTTTGTCTGCAATTCTTCCATTGTAAGTGAGAGCTACATATTTTTTCTTGTTGTTCCTCTTAACTGCTACTTGCCTTCCTTCTGTTTGTTCCATTTGCCTCTTCTTTATCTTCCTATAAATATTCATCACCTGCTTACACGTATATCCGTTCGCTACGGCCACTTGTTTTAAAATACTTAACTCCTTTTCTACTTCGTGTTGGCTTAGTGGCAATCTTAGTAGCCTGTATACCATCGAAGTAAAATATGCCCATTTGTATCGCGGTGGGTGACAAGAGCGCTCGTTGATAACTAGATCTGTACACGTAGGTTTTCTGAATATGCTAAATTCATGCTTCCCATTTTTCTTTATTAGTGTTAAATCTAAGTAATCTATACGGTTGTTTTCTTCAAACTCCATGGTGAATCTAATTTTCGGGTGTTGAGAGCTCATTTTTTGTGCTAAGTTTTCGATATCATTTTTATCTCCTTTGTATAATAAAATGGAGTCGTCCACATATCTCCTGTAATATACAATTTTCTCAGCGATATTAGGATTTTCATCAAAGAATTTGTTTTCTAAGTAATTTACAAAAATGTCAGCCAGCGTCCCAGCTAAACTGTTCCCCATTGCCAGCCCGTCTTTCTGTTGATAAATTTTACCATTGAAAGTAAAGTAATTGAACGACAAGACATGTTCCAACATTTCCACTAGTTCAATCACTTCCCCCAGTGCCAATTTACCATGAGTGAGGAGATTGTTCTTAATGATCTCAATCGTTTCTTTTACGGGAATGTTTGTGTACAGATTGGTGACATCCAATGAAGCTAGTGACGCATTCTGAGGTATAAGTACGTCTTTAATTTGCTCGGCTAATTCGTAGCTGTTGCTAATGTTGAAAGTCCGACGATATGTATATGCCGCCTTCAATCTGTTATTTAGCTCTTTATTTAATTTATAACTTGGGCTGCTGGTGTTATTAACGATTGGGCGAATCGATTTTTCAACTTTATGGAGCTTTATTTGTGATCGTAATTCGGGGATTCGCGGATTCATTACTTTTAGTTTAAACTTTTCCTCCTCTGTGAATAGAAACACACTGTTATCTATTTGTTTCCTTATTTCTGTTTGAAATTTCTTGGTTGGATCTTTCTTGACTTCTACTATTCCGTTTTCCATAAAGAACTTTTCAGTTTTCTCTATATAGTCTGTATCGTGTATTAAAACCATAGTGCCTCTTTCTCTCGTCATTGCCTTGCTACCGCATGAAATACTGCAGCACAGGGTCTGAGACACTGCATTGATGATCAACAGCCGCACTCATTTATGAATGAAATCGAAAACTGCGATCATGCTTCCGCATCAGATGCAGAATATCTCATAATAAATAAAAAATTGCATCGAACTGGGACTGGTTTATCTCTCCTTCCTTTTTTTTTTTTTGGTCATCAGTCTATTGACCGGTTTGATGCGGCCAGCCACGAATTCCTTTCCTGTGCTAACCTCTTCATCTCAGAGTAGCACTTGCAACCTACGTCCTCAATTATTTACTTGACGTATTCCAATCTCTGTCTTCCTCTGCAGTTTTTGCCCTCTACAGCTCCCTCTAGTACCATGTAAGTCATTCCCTCATGTCTTAGCAGATGTCCTATCATCCTGTCCCTTCTCCTTATCAGTGTTTTCCACATATTCCTTTCCTCTCCGATTCTGCGTAGAACGTCCTCATTCCTAACCTTATCAGTCCACCTAATTTTCAACATTCGTCTATAGCACCACATCTCAAATGCTTCGATTCTCTTCTGTTCCGGTTTTCCCACAGTCCATTTTTCACTACCATACAATGCTGTACTCCAGACGTGCATCCACAGAAATTTCTTCCTCAAATTAAGGCCGGTATTTGATATTAGTAGACTTCTCTTGGCCAGAAATGCCTTTTTTGCCATAGGCAGTCTGCTTTTGATATCCTCGTTGCTCCGTCCGTCATTGGTTATTTTACTACCTAGGTAGCATAATTCCTTAACTTCATAGACTTCGTGACCATCAATCCTGATGTTAAGTTTCTCGCTGTTCTCATTTCTACTACTTCTCATTACCTTCGTCTTTCTCCGATTTACTCTCAAACCATACTGTGTACTCATTAGACTGTTCATTCCGTTCAGCAGATCATTTAATTCTTCTTCACTTTCATTCAGGATAGCAATGTCATCAGCGAATCGTATCATTGATATCCTTTCACCTCGTATTTTAATTCCACTCCTGAACCTTCCTTTATTTCCATCAGTGCTTCCTCGATGTACAGATTGAAGAGTAGGGGCGAAAGCATACAGCCTTGTCTTACACCCTTCTTAATACGAGAACTTCGTTCTTGATCGTCCACTCTTATTATTCCCTCTTGGTTGTTGTACATATTGTATATGACCCGTCTCTCCCTATAGCTTACCCCTACTTTTTTTCAGAATCTCGAACAGCTTGCACCATTTTATATTGTCGAACGCTTTCTCCAGGTCGACAAATCCTATGACAGTGTCTTGATTTTTCTTTAGCCTTGCTTCCATTATTAGCCGTAACGTCAGAATTGCCAAACTGATCGTCACCTTGCGCATTCTCAATTTTCTTTTCCATTCTTCTGTATATTATTCTTGTAAGCAGTTTCGATGCATGAGCTGTTAAGCTGATTGTGCGATAAATCTCGCACTTGTCAGCTCTTGCCGTCTTCGGAATTGTGTGGATGATGCTTTTCCGAAAGTCACATGGTGTATCGCCAGACTCATATATTCTACACACCAACGTGAATAGTGGTTTCGTTGCCACTTCCCCCAGTGATTTTAGAAAGTCTGATGGAATGTTATCTATCCCTTCTGCCTTGTTTGACCGTAAGTCCTCCAAAGCTCTTTTAAATTCCGATTCTAATACTGGATCCTCTATCTCTTCTAAATCGACTCCTGTTTCTTCTTCTCTCACACCAGACAAATCTTCACCCTCATAGAGGCTTTCAATGTATTCTTTCCACATATCTGCTCTCTCCTCTGCATTTAAAATTGGAATTCCCGTTGCACTCTTAATGTTACTACCGTTGCTTTTAGTGTCACCAAAGGTTGTTTTGACTTTCCTGTATGCTGAGTCTGTCCTTCCGACAATCATATATTTTTCGATGTCTTCACATTTTTCCTGCAGCCATTTCGTCTTAGCTTCCCTGCACTTCCTATTTATTTCATTCCTCTGCGAATTGTATTTTTGTATTCCTGATTTTTCCCGGAACATGTTTGTACTTCCACCTTTCATCATTCAACTGAAGTATTCCTTCTGTTACCCAAAGTTTCCTCGCAGCTACCTTCTTTGTACCTATGTTTTCCTTCCCAAATTCTGTGATGGCCCTTTTTAGAGATGTCCATTCCTCTTCAACTTTACTGCCTACTGCGCTATTCCTTATTGCTGTGTCCATAGCGTTAGAGAACTTCAAACGTATCTCGTCATTCCTTAGTACTTCCGTATCCCACTTCTTTGCGTATTGATTCTTCCTGACTAATGTCTTGAACTTCAGCCTAGTCTTCATCAATACTTTATTGCGATCTGAGTCTATATCTGCTCCTGGGTACGCCTTACAATCCAGTATCTGATTTCGGAATCTCTGTCTGACCATGATGTAATCTAATTGAAATCTTTCCGTATCTCCCTGCCTTTTCCAAGTATACCTCCTCCTCTTGTGATTCTTGAACAGGGTATTCGCTATTACTAGCTGAAACTTGTTACAGAACTCAATTAGTCTTTCTCCTCTTTCGTTCCTTGTCCCAAGCCCATATTCTCCTGTAACCTTTTCTTCTACTCCTTCCCCTACAACTGCATTCCAGTCACCCATGACTATTAGATTTTCGTCCCCCTTTACATACTGCATTGCCCTTTCAATATCCTCATACACTTTCTCTATCTGTTCATCTACAGCTTGCGACGTCGGCATGTATACCTGAACTATCGTCGTCGGTGTTGGTCTGCTGTCGATTCTGATTAGAACAACCCGGTCACTGAACTGTTCACAGTAACACACCCTCTGCCCTACCTTCCTATTCATAACGAATCCTACACCTGTTATATCATTTTCTGCTGCTGTTGATATTACCCGATACTCATCTGACCAGAAATCCTTGTCTTCCTTCCACTTCACTTCACTGACCCCTAATATATCGAGATTGAGCCTTTGCATTTCCCTACCACGTTCAAGCTTCTGACATTCCACGCTCCGACTCGTAGAACGTTATCATTTCGTTGATTATTCAATCTTTTTCTCATGGTAATCTCCCCCTTGGCAGTCCCCTCCCGGATATCCGAATGGGAGACTATTCCGGAATCTTTTGCCAATGGAGAGATCATCATGACACTTCTTCAATTACAGGCCACGTGTCCTGTGGATACACGTTACGTGTCTTTAATGCAGTGGTTTCCATTGCCTTCTGCATCCTCATGTCGTTGATCATTGCTGATTCTTCCGCCTTTAGGGGCAATTTCCCACCCCTAGGACAAGAGAGTGCCCTGAACCTCTATCCGCTCCTCCGCCCTCTTTGACAAGGCCGCTGGCAGAATGAGGCTGACTTCTTATGCTGGAAGTCTTCGGCCGCCAATGCTGATTACTTATCGAAATTTAGGCAGTGGCGGGGATCGAACCCGGGACCGAAGACGTTTTGATTATGAATCAAAGACGCTACCCCTAGACCCCATCTCCTTCCTTAATGGAGCAGAATCCGCACAACATCTATACTATGCTTGCCAGCGGGAGGTTAATTTGCGCCAACCGCTGTGACCGAGTGGATGTAAGCTCCACTTGCTGCGAAATCAGAAATTCCACAAACTTTAATATTACATACAATTTTAGAGAGAAACGTGTGTGTGTTGCGTGGACCTAGAGTACTTTGTAAGCTCAAACATTAATATCTTCCTGGAACGAAAGACGATTGTCTCAGAGAGCCAGTATGGATTGTGGAATAACCACTCATGTGAAACGCAGCTTGCAAATAGCAGATGCAGGTGAGCGGAGAGAGTCCATCTCCCCGGATTTCTAAAGGGGTTCGATATTCCACTTCGACGACTACTGAAAAGGAAACAGTCATTCGGAGTACCTTCAGATACGCTATTAGCTTTGAGATTAATAGACCACGGCATGTTGTGCAGGTCAGTGGATGTTCAACACATATGACAGTAACATCGGGTGTGCCAAAGGACACATAACGGAAGCTTGAACATTCTCAGTGTACATAAAATACTTATCAGATAAGGTCACTATGAGTATTAAATTGTTCAGCGACGATGTTGTCTACAAGAATGTTTCGTCGTTGAACAGTGGTAATGAAATGTAGAATGAGGAAAAAACCATTATTTCTGGCAAAACTAAGTTACTAATATACTTATGTGAATGTACAAATCGATAGAAGCAAAATAAAAATGGGAGACATTATAACAGAAATCATTAAAACCAACGGCCTTAAACAAGGTAGCATCATATCCCCATTACATTTTTACTTATACATAGAACAAGTGCTGCAGGCATGGTACAAAAAAGGTTCAGAAATGAGTATGTTAGTTGGACAGGACAGAATGAATTCAATACTTTTTTCAGATGACCAAATATTTTTGGCAAACTGAAGACAAGATATGCTGGATAATTTGCAGAATGAGTACGTATGATGGGTTTAAGATAAGACAGAGTACATATACGTTAGGAGAAAAAGAAAGAATTCAGTTCACGAAATTTAACAAAATTAAAAATTTGAAAATTTTAGATATATAGATAGTACAGTATACAGTGACAGCATCTGTGGCAAAGATAGTGAGACCAAAGTAACGGTGGGTAAAAGAGCGACGACGTCCCTACGTAGCGTGATTTGAACAGTAGCATTATCCAATAGACCAAAAGGAGGATATTCCATAATATAATTGAAAATATAGGTACTTACTGTGCGGAAATATGTCAACTTAAGAATAAAATAAGGGACAAGGTCGAGGCAGTGGAATTAAATTCAATGAGAAGATGCCTCCAGCTCATGTGTGGAGATAAAATCAAAACAGCTTAAATATGCGAAAAATGAAAGTGACGGAGTTCGTAATGAGCAACCTGGAGAATAAGTCTTCAGTGGCGTTGGCATGTGGAAAGAATGAGCAATATCAGGTGGTCTAAGAAGTTGTTAAGGTAGACCCCAGCAAAAACTAAAAGCTGAAGGCCAACGTTGCCATATGAATTATGTATTGACGGAGCGAAGTAAGAGAAGATATAATTGGAGTAACCTAGACTACTGCAAAGAGGAAACGACTAACAACTCACTAGAAGCTATCCCGACCAACTTCAGTGTAATGCTCTTGCGTTTGACGTTAGCAGAGTGTAGGCACGACAGTAGACATTCAGCATTTGGGCGAACTTATAGACAGTCTGTACTTGAGGAAAAATGCCAGTTCAGCTGCCAACATTGTATGTCTCGCGAGAATGAGATAGAGATTTTGGTGCTCACAGACACTACACAGACATTTTTATCTCGCTCATTATGCAAATGTGATACATGCAGGTACTTGAGATGTATTGATAGTCGATTTAATTGCAGGAGAAGGGAGGAGGAAAGAACGGAAAGGGATAGGATTAGTGATATCAGCTGCATTAGGACTTTGTGCGACGTGGCGACAGTGGCCACGAGTGATAATATGTGCTGGACTGGGACTCGAACCCAGGCACTGCTGCCTGCTACACAGTACGCCAAGCGGTATATGCTGTTCATCGCAACTGCTCAGACTATCTCGGCACACCTCACTGCCAACCCCCCACTCCCACCAAGCGCCACTTACCTGCAGTCCCTGTCCATTTCGTTCATGTTCGCTACTCTGAGATTGCCGCAGGAGATCGGACATACTTGTGTATCTGCATTGAAGAGGGTGGATCCATTGTCCATCTAGGTGAATCAATTATATGACTGCATATAGACAATCATTTTTATCTTGCTAAGTACGTGAATGTGGAGCATGGAGGCATTATAGGCTTGTAGGCTCATTTTTATCGCACTCAGCATAAAGTATAGAATAAGACAGAACAGCGGACGAGGAACTTCGCCTTATGCAAGACACCTTTTCATTTTCGTTTTACTCAGACATGTTTCAGCATTTTGTCTGCTGTCTTCAGTGGGTTATTTTATTTACTTACCGTGAAACAGTTGTTACATATTAACACTTAGAGAAACTTTTGGTACAAAATATTTGCAATTGTGAATGAATGATTGTCGCAAAACTGTAAATCTTTTCTACCAAAAGTTTCTCTAAATATTAATACGTAACAACAATTTTACAGTAAGAAAATAAAACAATCTACTGAAGATAGCACAAAAATTGCTGAAACTTGTCTGGATAAAACTAAACTGAAAAGGTGTCTCGCATAAGGTGGAATTCCTAGTCCTATTTTCATGCAAGCGTAGATATAAGAAGAACTGCAACACCACAAGATGATTAGACATAACATTGTTACGAAGCACTTTCCGCCAAGGACTACACAGTGAGTTGTGAGGTATATATGTTTACAGATGTAGATATCGAGTCACTGCCAAGACACTTATGCGTAATCCCTACCGCAAATTTGCGTTGCCAGTCTAGGCTTGTTATCCTTAATTGATAGTTGGTCAGACCAAATAAAAATTCGTATAGGCAGATGTCACTGCAATTTTACGTTTCGTGCAATTGATATCTAATCTTTTGTCTATATTAACAACTGGTTACTGGTCTGTGCATAATATTGATAATCGCTCATGATACGACCGTATTACTGTAGTTTTTTGTTCTTTTACTCCAGCTTGGCAACTGTCGTAAGCTAACATCAGCAAAATGGATACAGCATCTCCATCTCCTTACAACGCCACCCCAGAAAATACGAAAGAAATTCGTTATATACATACAGGATCACTAACAGTGAGAATGGTTTTAAATTGCCGTTTATGTAGGCTATATGCAGCCAGTCACTTCTTGAATATGACATCACCGATTGTACCATTTACTGGTTTTTAAGCCACAGCAGGCTCATCTTAATTTTGTGTTACAGGAACGTTATTCTCTTGGTCACATGCAGTAGTGCTGGCGAAAATTACGAAAATTGGGACGTAAGTTACGAAAATATTTAGGAAAGTTGCAAAGTCAAACGTCCGGCTTATATAGACTCACATGATATTGTTCTCGCTTCTGTATAGGATAAACAAGGAGAAACCTTACAACCGTATACAATGAACACAAGGGGGGGCCCTCCGAGTAAAACATGTAGATAAGTGCAGACACAGTGTCCATCATGAGCCCATTGTTGGCGATAAAAAAGGCAACATTTTCTGTGTGTCACATTCCTGATGAAAGATTAAAGACAGATCTCCCCTGAAGACTTAAAGATTTATATCAACAAGCCACAGTCACTCCATAAGATCCTTAAAGAACGTACTAAACGGATAAACACATTTTTTTAAAAATTTTCAAGACATCCTGCCAACAGAATATCTTCAAAAATGACAATAATAATATTTATTAATCCTTTTGCATTGTACACAGTAATTCAACTCTTGTACACGTCTACAATACCAATGTCCATTTGTGTCTGCCGTTTGTTTGTAACGCCTTGTTTGTTTATTTATGTTACAACTTTTTCACCCTGTTGGTTTATCTGTAACTGTTTTCACCTGCATTATTTTATATTGACACGGTTCCACAGAGATAAGCCCACTCCACGTACATACCAACAAGTTTCCATGGTCCTCGACGTCCGTCACATATTCCGGTAACTCATTAAGTCTCCAATAATGTACGCGTAGTAAATGTTCCACTCTTTCTTTGTGCACAACTTTATAGTGCATAAGTTAGTTGCGTTTTTATTTTGCAAGTTGGTGTTCTAATTGCTATGGGTTTATTTATCGATTATAGTTTTCAATTTGTAGTTCATAGTTACTATCTGAGTTTACATGTTGTCACTTTGTCACTTGGAGATAGTGACTGGAGCTGTGGACGCTATAAAATGGAGTGTGTAGTGAAGTAATTGGAACATTTTCGACATATTTTTTCGTTTGAGTTCAATAGAAGGGTGGCAGCAGCGGAGGCAGCCAAGAACATGGGGATAGTGCCATTGGACGGAGCACGATAAGTGGTTTTCTCTGTTGAAGAAGGATCATTTTGGCGCTAGTGTGTACCATTCCACAGCCTACATCTGTATCAATACGCAGGTGCCCAATGAAGACTGTAAAGCAAAAGATGTGGAAAAGTAGTTGAATGGAATGGACAGCGTCTTGAAAGGAGGATATAAGATGAACATCAACAAAAGCAAAACAAGTGTCATGGAATATAGTCGAATTAAATGAGGGAATCATATTAGGAAACGAGATACAAAAAGCGATAGATGAGTTTTGCTATTTGGGCCTAAAAGTAATTGATGGCGGCCGAAATAGGGAGGATATAAAATGTAGACTGTCAATTGCAAGGAAAGCGTTTCTGAAGAAGAGGAATTTGTTAACATCGAGTATAGATTTAAGTGTCTAGACGTCGTTTCTGAAAGTATTTGTATGGAGTGTAGCCATCTATGGAAGTGAAACATGGACGATGAAAAGTTTAAATAAAAAGAGAATAGAAGCTTTCGAAACGTAGTGCTACAGAAGAAAGCTGAACATTAGATGAGTCGAACACGTAACTAATGAGGAAGTACGGAATACAACTGGGGAGACAAGAAATTTGTGGCACAATTTGATCAAAAGAAGGGATCGGTTGACAGGACACCTTTACAACTTCTGAGGCATCAATGGATCACCAGTTTAGTTTTGGAGGGAATTACGGGGGATAAATATCGTAGAGAGAGACAAAGAGATTGATACAGTAAGCAGATTGAGAAAAATATAGGTTACGATAGTTATTCGGAGATGATGAGACTCGCACAGGATAGAGTAGCATGGGGAGCTGCAGGAAACCCATCTTCGGACAGATAACCATACATCAACATTGTCAATCAGTGATGTAAGTCATTTGATACTATATATGCACTTTCCACTGCCATGAACATCACTACACATCGATATGCCAGTGGTAAACGTATTTAGTGTGGTGGTTTAAATGCCAAATCTCTCCGCAGAATCTTATGAAGTGGGGGTCTGGGACACTGTTGGTGGTGATCCGTACGACGGATTATGCGTTAAGCTTGGCGGCCTCCAGGCGCTATTCGTGACGAGTAGGCTATGTGCCGGCATCAGGTTCCACGCTCTCCCCCTCTCATCATCACCGTCAGCATCATTATCGTCATCACACAACAGAAACATTACATTACATTACACACACACACACACACACAAACACAAACACAGTAGACACACGTAGTAGTTGCAAATATCGTAATGGAGCATTTTTTAAATAAATAAGCAAATTTTTGTGTACCGCTTGGAAGGCGGCGCGTCGATAGGAGCAGGAGCAGGAGCAGGAAAATTGCGTCGGTACTGCACGTAAGTAAAAGTGGTTTACTGGAGCCTGAATATATATACAGAGGCATACATAACTTGTACAGATGAGCACAGTCTCAAGCTGAAGTACAAGGTCCAACGATGATAGCACAGCTCTGTCGTCTTTTTAGCGATCTTGGCTTGTAAAATATTCTTCAGTTATCCTACATTACAGATCGCTCCCAGACTGATGATGCCAGGAATATCTGCCCATTATTGATTTCAAGGAACCTGGAGTTTCCGTCACTGAGAAACGGTACTGCTCAAAGCTGGAGAAATTACAGCGTGCAGTTAAGGTGAAACGTCCTGGAAAACTGCGACAAGGGGTGCTCTAGCTTTATGATAAAAGCTCAAGCCCATGTCGGAAATTTCGTAAAGCCAGCTCAAGTGGGAGACACTCGAGCACCCGCCCTATAGTTCTGATCTCTTCCCGCGCGATTAACACGCATTCAGTACCTTAAACAGGCCTTGAAGAGTCGACTATTCCTGTCGGACAAGCATATGCAGTAGATAGTTAAGGACTTCTTGTGGCATCAGGAGACTGTGTTTTATCAAACGGGTGTCTTCAGCCTGGTATGTCAGTGAGACAATTGCGTCAATGCTCACGGCGATTTTGCCTGATTGGCATACCGATTGTGTACTGTATGGTCTTCAAATGGTTCAAATGGCTCTGAGCACTATGGGACTTAACTTCTGAGGTCATTAGTCCCCTAGAACTTAGAACTACGTAAACCTACCTAAACTAAGGACGTCACAAGCATCCATGCCCGAGGCAGGATTCGAAGCTGCGACCGTAGCGGTCGCGCGGTTCCAGACTGTAGCGCCTAGAACCGCTCGGCCACCACGGCCGGCTATGGTCTTCGAATGGGAACTTTTTGATCATCTCTTATGCCCTGGAGCTTGCGAGTGGTTCCTTCCGCTGATTTTACGCAGTATTTTACAACCAACCTCGTCAATGCTGGACGGTCCCTGTTCGTTACCATATGAGATCTTCCTGATCTTTGTTTACTCGCAACTGTGGTTGTTTTTTAGTTCTTCCACTTCACAATCACATAACCAACAGTCGGCTTCGGTGGCTTTAGAAGGGCTGCAATGTCCCTGATGGATCTGTTATTCTGGTGTCACCGGATAAGTAGAATGAAATTTTCACTCTGTAGCGGAGTGTGTGATGATATGAAACTTCTTGGCAGATTAAAACTGTGTGCCGGACAGAGACTTGCCGGTCGGGATGGCCGAGCGGTTCTAGGCGCTACAGTCTGGAACCGCGCGACCGCTATGGTCGCAGGTTCGAATCCTGCCTCGGGCATGGATGTGTGTGATGTCCTTAGGTTAGTTAGGTTTAAGTAGTTCTAGGGGACTGATGACCTTAGAAGTTAAGTCCCATAGTGCTCAGAACCATTTGAACCATTTTTTTCGGGACCTTTGCCTTTGGCGGGCAAGTGCTCTACCAGCAGAGCTACCCAAGCACGACTCACGACCCGTCCTCACGACTTTACTTCCGCCAGTATCTCGTCTCCCACCTTCCAGACTTCACAGAAGCTCTCCTGCGAAACTTGCAGAACTAGCACTCCAGGAAGAAAGGATATTGCGGAGACATGGCATAGCCACAGCCTGGGGGATGTTTCCAGAATGAAATTTTCACTCTGCAGCAGAGTGTGAGCTAACATGAAACTTCCTGGCAGATGAAAACCTTATGCCCGCGAAAGGCAAAGGTCCCGAGTTCGAATCTCTTTCCGGCACACAGTTTTAACCTGCCAGTAAGTTTTATCGGATAAGTAGTCCACGTTCGATACTACTGAGGTCTCTTGACGGCGCCATTCCGCTGTTACCACTTCTCTTCTGACACCACAACAATCCCTGGCCTTCTTTATACTCTCGCGACATCTAATGGTAGATTCTGCATGACATAGGGTTTACATTTAGCACCAATATAAAAAAAGAGAGCGTAGTGTGTGTGTACTCAGGAGAAAAGCTGTAGGTTGCGAGGAGCTTCAGACGAGAGCGGAGGACAGCGCACAGTGGTTGCGGGTCAGCCTACCCTTCCGCCAGGACAGGAAAGGGAAAGGGAACGGGCGATACGACGCGGATTTATTGCGGGCAGCGCCGCGGGCGCCGGCCGCAAATTGAAACACGGCCACCCGTCTTGACAACCAATAAGCGGCAATCCCTCCACCGTCCGGCCAATAAGGCAATAACCCACTTCATATCCGAGCGGCTGCCCAGGGATCAGGGCGGGTCCGCACCTCCACCCCACCTTGAGGGTCAGCCTCGCAGCCTCTCTACCAGGCCGTGTTGTCGTTGCTGGATCTTACTCGCTATATCGCTCTGTGCCTTCCGAATACGAAGAAGTGTCGCAGGCCAAGTATGTCTCATGCCAGTATAGCGCTGCCGCGTTAAATGCTTTGTTAGGGTAACCCACAAACAAAGGGCATAATGGTAACACAATCACAAAGCTAAACAACCAAATTAAAAGACAAAAAAGCCACCATAATCCAACGCTAAGAAACAAACTCTGCACCATTACAATAACACAGGTAAAACAGGACCATAGAAATGGAGGCCTAATGGCACCCAATGGAAAAAAAAAGAACTGAACAATAAAATCACCAAAATTTTCGAATATCATGGCATAAATATAGCACATAAAACAAAAATAATTTTAACGAAAAATGTGTTCCAGTTCTGACAAAGTCATAGAAACATAACAGAAAGCAAATACACAGCGATTGCGAACCCTCGATGCAAGGGAAACACAAGCGTCTGGAAATATGGGACTTGACACTACAGAATTGTAGAGCTGCTCGGTGAATGTAATCACAAGGAAACATCAAAGGAGTAAGTCGTGAAAAATATCATTAAGTAACTAACATTGTCGGCTGGAGAGCGAGCGGTTAATTCATCGTAAATATGGTTTTTGATATGATATTTTTATTGCCGTTGATGCCCAGTGATTCATGCTATACCTCACAACTTCTTTCAAATGCTCACCTCGTTTATCTGTATTCACACAAATATATTTTACTATAGCCACATGCACCCTATTTTATGGTACACACAGCCCTATAAAATCAGCTAGATAGTACACATTTTTTAAGACCCGTTTTTCGATTATTGTAGATAATACAATGTGGACTAATAGAGAGGTCTGCTGGTTTTGTGCAGTGTATAATAATGTTACCCTTATTGCAAAGGTATTGAAAACCCTTCCTTGAGAAAATCGATTAATGCTTATATTCAGCTATAATGATCTAGTCTACAGAGTCAACTTCTCCATCTATGACAACATTGTTCATGTCATAAGACATGTAAATTGTATGATTTAGGATTAGTTATCGTTTCACACGGGAGTACATGTATGTGCCACCAACTAACGAAAGCGTTGTCTTGTGAACAAGCCTCCTACATAGACTTCATTCTGGGTCTTACTCTACTTCTGTATTCGCTGTTGTTTATATGTTATAATTTTATAGCATTTGCACCCATCTGATTTACTTTATTCCAGCATATTATTTGACAAACCGCTTTGTTAACGCTATTCTCAAGATGAATGTACCAGAGTAAGCTATACCAATGTATACACATGTTCATACTCTATAACAACTTACAAGAGCTTCTCCTAACAAAGACAGCTGGCCTACTTGACATAACTTTGTCAACAGCTATATTTTATTACTAAATTGACTATTGTTTTACTGTTTCTCAACTAGACCTAGAGCATTGTACGAGTGGTTAGATAGCATAACTCTAAAGTATGGAGGATTGCCTAGGGCATATTCAAGTCGCATAATAGATAGCCGACGTACAGGATATACTTCTTTTGACGCTGTATTTTATCACTATCTTGATAATACTTTACAGTTTGTACTAAGATGTCGGGCACCGTATTAGATTGCTTTATACTGTAACTATAAGGCCCAAAGCCATATGCGTCTGGCTCTAGCTAAATCTAAAAAATGTAGGCTCGACTATGCTCTTACGTTTTACTAAATCACTGATGATAATTTTGTTGCTTTGCCATAACACTGGTATTTCTTTACCTGCTGTAATTCCTTATATCCTTACGTACTTACTCTGTATTACCTTACAAAGCCAGCAAGTATCATAGTATATCTTTGAAAATTATTACAATATCAATCCCGATAATCTGACTGTTCAGTTGTTACCTAGACATCAAATAACATCCCTGTCATCGATAAACAAAATTGATACCCATTGAAAACTATCTTCCATTATTTCCTTTGTCAAGATCTCATACTATTATCACCGCATAAGAAAATTTATGTGTGCATTCATCGTGAAATATGTAAGTGTCCATCCTAAATTAATAACGTATACCTCTGGTTATAACATGTTTGTTCCGATATCCATTACTGTAGTATACCAAGAGGCTATTGGTTTTATGGCATGTTTAGTGTATCGATGTATACATTACAAGTAAACAGTTATGCAAAACCACACCACAAGTGAAAATTTCAGTATGATGTCTACTGGGAGACGAAAAGTAAAATACATCACATTACCAGTTGTGAAAGTAGGCATTCTCCCATAATCGTATTAAATGAACGATTTTCGTACTGTCATCAACACTGTTTCCCACCTACGTCGTTATTCTAATGGTTAATGATCAATGTTAACTACCTTATTGAAAATAATTTTTCTGTATTAAAATTGACAAAATACTTTTACTTACTGTATTATCCATTTCACGTGTGTGACACTACATTATTTTCCATTTTAAATGATTCACTTTGCACTCTCTCATACACTGTTACATGTATATTTTAAAATAACCCAGAAAACATTCATTATTATTCACGAGATTGTTGCCATCTGGTGACACCCCTCTGTATTACTCTGTTAGCCTGACTAATATTTAGCAGGCAACCCAGACACACGTGGCACTTCTTGATGTGCCACACTTGTATGACTCTGTCTTCCCACAAAGGCACAGCTATATTTTTTGATGTTCTACTCTCTTTTTATTATGAGGTAATGTTATCTTGGGCATGTATTGAAATTTTTATATTTATTATGATAAATTATGTAAAGCTAAGTGTTGTATTGCAAATACACAGTCCATTATGATGGTATGAATACAAACATGCACTTTGTTGTAGAGCATGATTTCATAATGTGCGCTTTGCTGCTACGTCAAAATAACTTACGTAAAATCGTTATCTTACGATTATAGCTGCTGCAGAGTAAATATTTTTGTAATTTTTGTAACCTTCCAGATCTGAAGCCGGCAGCTTAGTCCTGTCGATACTAGTAACCCAGTTTACATGCACGCACTCAAGGCAATAGATAGTTATATCAAAAGCTTTATTTACATTGAAAAGGCCAAAATAAACTTATGTGAAAGGGAAGCTGTTTTAAATGACTAGATGAACAATCCGTATCAATGTTTACATTAAATATTACAGTACCAAGTGGAGGGGGGGGGGAAAGGGGGGGGAGCCGGGGGCGGCAAGCTACTTCATGCCTACCTTTTGTAAATATTGTAATTTGGATTGGTATTTCTTATTTTATAAGTCTGACAAAAAATGTGTATTGTTTTTTATTGTTTCCTCTACCATATTTTATAAATACATATTTTTTTAGCTAAACTTAATGTGTTAAGTCCAGTGACGTTTGTCAGGAAGTCTACCTCCAGAATAGTAGATGTGACTTGACTATGAACGTCTTGTTCCACAAATTTTAACACTTCGAGACTGTAGAAATCTGGGCATTGAATTCTTCTGTGCAGATAGCAACAATGATCTCAACAACGATTAATTTCTCGTTTGTTTCTGATTGTTTCTTGTTCCTTGTTATTCAGTGACATTTTGTCCAGTTTTATAGTCAATTGTGACTGAAAATCTAACGTCTCTCTCTTACTGAGAGAGAAGTATTAGACATTTAGGAAGAATCTACAGATTCTGAAATTGAATTTGGTGGTTTTGATGAAGTGGTGAGTGAAACTGAAGAGCAATGTGTTGTGTGCAAGGATGTGGGCAGTCAATGTGTACAAACAGACTGTGAAGACGAACTATGGGCACCTGCACCGAATGATGACGCTGCTAGTGAGGTCAGAGAAAAGTATTTTACAACCACTGGAAAACTTTTTACTTCTGATCCTCCTCACACATATCACAAAGCGAACAGCTCAAAACACAATGAAAGAGCGAGAAAGTACAAGAAGTGAAGGCAGAATAAAAATAATAAGATAATCAATTGAAAAGATTTTCTTGTTAGAAGTTGTTAACGTCATAATAAAGCATACGAATTAAGAAGTTTTGAGACATAATCTACCCAAAACAGACAGACATGAATTCATGGCAAATGTAGGGGGTGAATGGGGCGATAGTAGGTCACCAATCCCCTATTTATCGCCTGATACTTCAGGAAGGTTTCTTTATGCTGCTACTCTGAGTAGAACTAGATTCCTTTGCTTACTAAAATAGTAAGATTGTGTGGCAGATAGACGCGAAAAGAGCGCAGGGAACAATACAAGTGTGCTGCAATACGAGAAGTATTTGATAAAAAGAATTAATTACTGCCAATATATTTTTCTTCTGGGATGCAGTCTGTTATTGATGACATGTCGTCATTGTTCCGTGGCATGTGTCCATTCAAGTTCTTAATGAAGAATAAAACATGGAAAGTGTGGTTTACTTATATGGATTTCATAGTCTCTAACATTAGATATGTTCTCAGCATGGAGCCATATGGAGGGAAGAAAACCGATAGTCCAGAACAATTAAATTCAGCTGCTGCTGTAATGAAACGCCTGGTTGTTATACATAATTCAGGACGCAATGTCATCATAGACAGGTACACTACTAGCCATTAAAATTGCTACACCAAGAAGAAATGCAGATGATAAACGGGTATTCATTGGACAAATATATTATACTAGAACCGACATGTGACTACATTTTCACGCAATTTGGATGCATAGATCCTGAGAAATGAGTACCGAGACCAACCACCCCTCGCCGTATTAACGGCCTTGATACGCCTGGGCATTCAGTCAAACAGGGCTTGGATGGCGTATACATGTACAGCTGCCCATGTAGCTTCAACACGATACCACAGTTCATCGAGAGTAGTGACTGGAGTATGGTGACGAGCCAGTTGCTCGGCCACCATTGGCCAGACGTTTTCAGTTGGTGAGAGATCTGGAGAATGTGCTGGCCAGGGCAGCAGTCGAACATTTTCTGTATCCAGAAAGGCCCGTACAGGACCTGCAAAATGCGGTCGTGCATTATCCTGCTGAAATGTAGGGTTCCGCAGGGATCGAATGAAGGGTAGAGCCACGGGTCGTAACACATCTGGAATGTAACGCCCACTGTTCAAAGTGCTGTCAATGCGAACAAGAGGTGACCGAGACGTGTAACCAATGGCACCCCATACCATCACGCCAGGTGATACGCCAGTATGGCGATGACGAATACACGTTTCCAATGTGCGTTCACCGCGATGTCGCTAAACACGCATGCGACCATCATGATGCTGTAAACAGAACCTGGATTTATCCGAAAAAATGTCGTTTTGCCATTCGTGCACCCAGGTTCGTCGTTGAGTACACCATCGCTGGCGCTCCTGTCTGTGATACAGCGTTAAGAGTAACCGCAGCCATGATCTCCGAGCTGATAGTCCGTGCCGCTGCAAACGTCGTCGCACTGTTCGTGCAGATGGTTGTTGTCTTGCAAACGTCCCCAGCTGTTGCAGGTATCGAGACGTGGCTGCACGATCCTTTACAGCCATGCGGATAAGATGCCTGTCATCTCGACTGCTAGTGATACGAGGCCGTTGACATCCAGCACGGGGTTCCGTGTTACCCTCCTGAACCCACCGATTCCATATTCTGCTAACAGTCATTGGATCTCGACCAACGCGAGCAGCAATGTCGTGATATGATAAACGGCAATCGCAATAGGCTACAATCCGACCTTTATCAAAGTCGGAAACGTGAAGGTACACATTTCTCCTCCTTACACGAGGCATCACAACAACGTTTCACCAGGCAACGCCGGTCAAGTGCTGTTTGTGTATGAGAAATCGGTTGGAAACTTTCCTCATGTCAGCACGTTGTAGGTGTCGCCACCGGCGCCCACCTTGAGTGAATGCTCTGAAAAGCTAGTCATTCGCATATCACAGTATCTTCTTCTTGTCGGTTAAATTTCGCGTCTGTAGCACGTCATCTTCGTGATGTAGCAGTTTTAATGGCCGGTAGTGTATTACACTTCAGCTGATTTGGCCGAAGATTTTTGGAGGAATCACAAGCTAACTGTCGTGGAAACATTAGAAACCACTAGGAAGCATGTAACTAAAGAACTGAAAGACATCTCAAGAAGAGAATTATATTCCAAGAAATTTGCTTTCAGTGATTCCAGTAAAGGAAATATCGGACTCGTAATTGTTTCTTATATCCGAAGTGACTCAACGTTATAATGCTGCAGTGGTACACCAACTGACACTAAGCAAACAATCACAAATTCGTGCTATAATGGCAAGAATGGAGGCATTGACATAATCGACTAAATGTTGAGGAAATTTTCAACTAATAGGGCTACCCCCCCCCCCCCCCCCCCACCCCATGAACCATGGACCTTGCCGTTGGTGAGGAGGCTTGCGTGCCTCAGCGATACAGATGGCCGTACCGTAGGTGCAACCACAACGGAGAGGTATCTGTTGAGAGGCCAGACAAAAATGTGGTTCCCGAAGAGGGGCAGCAGCCTTTTCAGTAGTTGCAGGGGCAACAGTCTGGATGATTGACTGATCTTTCCTTGTAACATTAACCAAAACGGCCTTGCTGTGCTGGTACTGCGAACGGCTGAAAGCAAGGGGAAACTACAGCCGTAATTTTTCCCGAGGACATGCAGCTTTACTGTATGATTAAATGATGATGGCGTCCTCTTGGGTAAAATATTCCGGAGGTAAAATAGTCTCCCATTCGGATCTCCGGGCGGGGACTACTCAAGAGGACGTCGTTATCAGGAGAAAGAAAACTGGCATTCTACGGATCGGAGCGTGGAATGTCAGATTCCTTAATCGGGCAGGTAGGTTAGAAAATTTAAAAAGGGAAATGGATCGGTTAAAGTTAGATATAGTGGGAATTAGTGAAGTTCGGTGGCAGGAGGAACAAGACTTTTGGTCAGGTGATTACAGGGTTATAAATACAAAATCAAATAGGGGTAATGCAGGAGTAGGTTTAATAATGAGTAAAAAAATAGGTGTGCGGGTTAGCTACTACAAACAGCATAGTGAACGCATTATTGTGGCCAAGATAGACACAAAGCCCATGCCTACTACAGTAGTACAAGTTTATATGCCAACTAGCTCTGCAGATGATGAAGAAATAGATGAAATATATGACGAGATAAAAGAAATTATTCAGGTAGTGAAGGAAAACGAAAATTTAATAGTCATGGGTGACTGGAATTCGTCAGTAGGAAAAGGGAGAGAAGGAAACATAGTAGGTGAATATGGATTGGGGGGAAGGAATGAAAGAGGAAGCCTCCTTGTAGAATTTTGCGCAGAGCATAACTTAATCATAGCTAACACTTGGTTCAAGAATCATGAAGGAAGGTTGTATACCTGGAAGAATCCTGGAGATACTAAAAGGTATCAGATAGATTACATAATGGTAAGACAGAGATTTAGGACCCAGGTTTTAAATTGTAAGACATTTCCAGGGGCAGATGTGGATTCTGACCACAATCTATTGGTTATGAACTGCAGATTGAAACTGAAGAAACTGCAAAAAGGCGGGAATTTAAGGAGATGGGACCTGGATAAACTGAAAGAACCAGAGGTTGTACAGAGTTTCAGGGAGAGCATAAGGGAACAATTGACAGGAATGGGGGAAAGAAATACAGTAGAAGAAGAATGGGTAGCTCTGAGGGATGAAGTAGTGAAGGCAGCAGAGGATCAAGTAGGTAAAAAGACGAGGGCTAATAGAAATCCTTGGGTAACAGAAGAAATAATGAATTTAATTGATGAAAGGAGAAAATATAAAAATGCAGTAAATGAAACAGGCAAAAAGGAATACAAACGTCTCAAAAATGAGATCGACAGGAAGTGCAAAATGGCTAAGCAGGGATGGCTAGAGGACAAATGTAAGGATGTAGAGGCTTGTCTCACTAGGGGTAAGATAGATACTGCCTACAGGAAAATTGAAGACACCTTTGGAGAGAAGAGAACCACTTGTATGAATATCAAGAGCTCAGATGGAAACCCAGTTCTAAGCAAAGAAGGGAAGGCAGAAAGGTGGAAGGAGTACATAGAGGGTTTATACAAGGGCGATGTACTTGAGGACAATATTATGGAAATGGAAGAGGATGTAGATGAAGATGAAATGGGAGATAAGATAGTGCGTGAAGAGTTTGACAGAGCACTGAAAGACCTGAGTCGAAACAAGGCCCCGGGAGTAGACAGCATTCCATTAGAACTACTGATGGCCTTGGGAGAGCCAGTCATGACAAAACTCTACCATCTGGTGAGCAAGATGTATGAGACAGGCGAAATACCCACAGACTTCAAGAAGAATATAATAATTCCAATCCCAAAGAAAGCAGGTGTTGACAGATGTGAAAATTACCGAACTATCAGTTTAGTAAGTCACAGCTGCAAAATACTAACGCGAATTCTTTACAGACGAATGGAAAAACTGGTAGAAGCGGACCTCGGGGAAGATCAGTTTGGATTCCGTAGAAATGTTGGAACACGTGAGGCAATACTAACCTTACGACTTATCTTAGAAGAAAGATTAAGAAAAGGCAAACCTACGTTTCTAGCATTTGTAGACTTAGAGAAAGCTTTTGACAACGTTAACTGGAATACTCTCTTTCAAATTCTGAAGGTGGCAGGGGTAAAATACAGGGAGCGAAAGGCTATTTACAATTTGTACAGAAACCAGATGGCAGTTATAAGAGTCGAGGGGCATGAAAGGGAAGCAGTGGTTGGGAAAGGAGTGACACAGGGTTGTGGCCTCTCCCCGATGTCATTCAATCTGTATATTGAGCAAGCAGTAAAGGAAACAAAAGAAAAATTCGGAGTAGGTATTAAAATCCATGGAGAAGAAATAAAAAGTTTGAGGTTTGCCGATGACATTGTAATCCTGTCAGAGACAGCAAAGGACTTGGAAGAGCAGTTGAACGGAATGGACAGTGTCTTGAAAGGAGGATATATGATGAACATCAACAAAAGCAAAACGAGGATAATGGAATGTAGTCAAATTAAATCGGGTGATGCTGAGGGGATCAGATTAGGAAATGAGACACTTAAAGTAGTAAAGGAGTTTTGCTATTTAGGGAGTAAAATAACTGATGATGGTCGAAGTAGAGAAAATATAAAATGTAGACTGGCAATGGCAAGGAAATCGTTTCTGAAGAAGAGAAATTTGTTAACATCGAGTATAGATTTAAGTGTCAGGAAGTCGTTTCTGAAAGTATTTGTATGGAGTGTAGCCATGTATGGAAGTGAAACATGGACGATAACCAGTTTGGACAAGAAGAGAATAGAAGCTTTCGAAATGTGGTGCTACAGAAGAATGCTGAAGATAAGGTGGGTAGATCACGTAACTAATGAGGAGGTACTGAATAGGATTGGGGAGAAAAGAAGTTTGTGGCACAACTTGACTAGAAGAAGGGATCGGCTGGTAGGACATGTTTTGAGGCATCAAGGGATCACAAATTTAGCATTGGAGGGCAGCGTGGAGGGTAAAAATCGTAGAGGGAGACCAAGAGATCAATACATTAAGCAGATTCAGAAGGATGTAGGTTGCAGTAGGTACTGGGAGATGAAGAAGCTTGCAAGGATGGAGTAGCATGGAGAGCTGCATCAAACCAGTCTCAGGACTGAAGACCACAACAACAACAGAGCTACAAGAAGGTGGCCGTTAGCTATTTTCTATACCCTTGTGGTCATAGCAGAGTTAAATCGTTATATATTGTTTCTGCTCAACTTCCCAGAGTGGAATAAGACAAAACTTAACGAGCGACGGCTTCTTCTTCAAGAACTGGGACTACAGCTCACGAAACCATACACTGAAAAATGGACTTCGAATATTAGAATGTGGAAGTCTGTAGCTTCCGCCTTGGGAGATATTCTCGGACAGAATATCAAGCATAAATTCGTTGCAAAGTAGCTGAAGATGGACGGCGAAGATGTCACCTGTGTTGTCGTGAAAGCCAGTCAAGAGAAGTGAAGTGCAAAAAAGTGAACAAAACAGCAATGATCTAGAATAATTGTAAGAGTTACACATGCAGTAAACACATGTTCATGTCCTTAGGTTCGTTAGGTTTAAGTAGTTCTAAGTTCTAGGGGACTCATGACCACAGCAGTTGAGTCCCATAGTGCTCAGAGCCATTTGAACCATTTGAAACACATGTTCCAAGTGTGCAGGTGTTTCCGAAGAAAGTGAAGAATAAGTGATCTTATAAACTATGTAATGTGAACTGCTGAATTTAACCTAAAATATTTGTAGTGTTTTGGAATTGTAATGAAGTGTTCTTCAATAACTCTGTAATGACTTCAAATGCCAGTGTAATGAGCTATTGCTCAAGAAAATAAGAATAAATAAACTTAAATGATTAGAAAAAGTGAAAAACACTAAATTCGTTCTTGTAGAGAGTGCTATAAGATATTTACTGTTTCTGGACCTTTATTACAAATTAATAACTTTTTATACAATATTTTTAATAAAGGTAAATAAAATTAAAGTAATATGAACTATTTACATTTTTTTGGTGTGTACAATCTACCCTCTCCTCCCTTTCGTTCTGCGTTTGTGAAAAATATAGTGGTACCGTGAGGGTTAATAGACAAAATAGCAGAACAACATCTCAGTCAGGAGATTGGCAAATTAACGTATAAAAACTTGTCTGGAGTCGCCAAGTGAACAGCGTTGCGACAAAAAGCACTCCAAATCCTGTTCAGACAAAGTTCTTTCCAGATAAGCTACGAAGTGTTTCACACCATTCGGCAAACGAAAATGAAGTACGAAAACAAGAACAATAAAACACCTACACCTGAATATGTCCAGATTTTTCAAAAGTGAAGAGGATGTGCTGGCTATAACCCACGACCAGACAGGAGAATATACAGAGTAACAGGTCACTCCAAAAGCGGATGTGCATATTAAATGGAACAATCACATTAGGTGATTTAAATCAGTTGATTCCGCGTCTCCGTAAGCAATATTTGAGTTTAGAATATTTCTAAGATTACATCTATAGTGAAATTGTCAAGTGTCGACCTGCTTGTATGTAACGCCTGTGAATGGCTCCTGACAAAGTGGCTATGCTTGTGGGCCCAACAATTCTTCCCTGTTCGAAGTCACTGATTTGTCTCTCTTATCCTGGAAGAAGACATATGTATGGCACTGACGTTTCACAACCATTTAAGTACCTTGAATACATGGTCTGAAATGACTACGGGTAACTGCTTTTTTCATGAATTTTTGACTGCCTTGATACGCACGCCGTGAATTTTGCTGCTGTACCAACCTCTTCATTTCGGACTAGCATTTGCAAACATCATTTTGAATTATATTAGGATGTATTGTAATATTACGATCACTGACTTCCTCTCATTCCTCCAGCATGTACCATGGTAGCTTTTCCGTGATGCCATTATACATGTCCTATCTTACTGTCACTTGTTTTTGTCTAATTTGTCTTATGCCCCTATCCTCGCCGATTCTGAGGACAAACAACTAGTTTCTTATCTCCCTAATTTCGAATAATAATTCGTTCTCTTCTTTTCCAGTTTTTGCACAGTCCACGGTTCACTAAACATAAAATGCTATCCTCCAGACGGATGTGCTCAGAAATAGCTTCCTCTGATTAATTCCAATGTTTGTTACTAGTAGACTACTTTCGACCAGCAATGCCCTTTTCGTAGGTGGTAGGCTGCATATTATGTTCTCCTTGCTGCGACCATTATGTGTTCTTTTGCTTCCATTGTTGCAGATTTCTTTCATTGATCTAATTCGTAGTCCTCAATATTGATCTTGAACATAAAGGTTATCTCCTCATTACTTTAGCCTTACTTCGCTTTATTCTAAGTCCACATCCGATGCTCATTCGACAGTCTATCCACTGAATATGGCCTGCAGTTCTTCCTCACTATCACTGAAAATAACAATATCATCAGCAAACCTCGACATCCTTCCACCTTTAATTTTAATCTCACCTCGGAAGTTTACCTGTAATTATGTCATTGCTTCTCCAATGTATAGACTGAACAGCGCAAATAAACATCTCTGTCTTTGTTATGCACCAAGATAGCATCCCTGGTAGACACTAAAAATTCGTCCAAGAACCACCTGTCCAACTGCTGGAGGCTGAACTTCATGTGTCAATGACCATTAGACTGAAAGTTAGGTGGAAATGCTGAGCAAGTTGCGGCAGACATGGTAGGTCTTGCAGGACGGGTAAACGACAGAGTGTCCAAATCTGCAAGCAAAGCATAATGATATCATGGATGCCGAGAGATACAAGATGAAAAGCAGTGTGCCGCATGGAGGCCTAGGTACAACGCAACTATAAGTATTTAGGTGTCAAGCGAACAAAAAACAGAAGGAGAAATTGGGAAAGTCTTAAGTCACTAGGAGAGCTGACAGCATGGGAAAAGAAGGACATGTGATGTCATTTCCGTCCCTACCGCCACAGAGTGCACAGGAAGCACCAACTTACGTAGATACCCCATCCTTCTTAACAAATGTCTCATTACTGAGTGGAGATTACTGATTGCCTGTAGTGTGGTCTCAGCTCTTGCGTGAGTTGCATCTGTCCAGTGAAAGGGGAGGCTTGTCTAGCTATGTTTTGATCGCCTTGAAGTCTGGCTAAAACAACGCTGCTGCCGCCAGCTGTACTGCCAACTTCCGAGGCAATAATTATGTGGCGCAGAGGCCGCCATCGCCGTGCAAGCTTACTGGAGATTCTATCTGCATGATCTCCATGCTGTCCGTCATCCGCCTTCGACAGGGTGGGCCACTGCTGCTCATGCCGTTCCTGAGGTCGACACCAATGCTGCCAGCTCCTGTCTCCTAAATGTGGGCTGAGAGCCTACCACTGCGAGGCACCGAGCACATCAGGTGGACATGGGACCGTGACTCCTGAGTGCAGATCTTTGACGTTAATGAGAGCACTTTGCAGATCGATACGTAGAGATGGAGGCCGCCGGCGCCCACATATCGACGACCGCCACGAGACGTATCTGTCGCTACTTGCTTCGCTGTGCTGGCGGGACCACAAGTCGAGCGTATAACGGCCCTCTTCTGCTGACGAGACAACTGCTTTGCCTGCCCCGCAGAAATCCTGTATTTCTGCTTATTAAATGCTTTATTGTCAATGACGGTTTCTTCAACGCATCCCATCTGGCTGTCTCCTAACCACTGTAAAAGCCTGCTACCGGACCCCTATAGCTCTGTCTACTGGAGCACGTCTTTCTTGATCTTCTATTCTTATTTTTCTCTTTCTGTTCTTGTACATGTTGTACCTGCACATATAGTGTAGTGGTCAGTGCACTAACTTTCCGGGCATGAAACTAGACCACACATGAATCAAATCCGCATGTCAGTTTAAGTACCATGGCTGGTGCAATTGGCCAGCCTGAGTGTGACTTTTAGGCGTTTTCCCATGCTCGTTTGTTACACAAACAATTAAAATACTACCCCACAGATTAAAACTGTGTGCCGGACCGAGGCTCGATCTCGGGACTTTTGCCTTTCTCGGGTCGTGAGTCATGGGTGTCTCACATGGTAGAGCACTTGCCCGCAAATGCAAAGGTCTCGAGATCGTGTCTCGGTCTGGCGCACAGTTTTAATCTGCCAGGAAGTTTCATATCAGCGCACACTCCCCTGTAGAGTGAAATTTCATTCTGGATACGATCACACAGTATAAAGTTTACGCAATTAACGAGCATGGGGTTCACACGGCCGACTTCTCACCCTTTGATAACTTTTGACTACAGCGACTGGAAGGCTTTAAGCTGCAAAGTCAAGCAATGTAAAATTGTTAAACTTGAATGCAGTTTATTAAGTGTTAACGCGAATGAGAGGAAGAAAATGTAAATATTGTATATTACCCGTCTTTCGCATTATTATGACTGGTTTGATGCAGCCTACCAGGAATTCCTATCCTGGACAACTTTCTCATTGCAAATTATGACTTGCAACCCGAGTCCTAAATTATCTGTCTTCCTCTACAGTTTTCATGCTCTACAGCTCCCTCTAGTACACCGGAAGTTACTCCCTGTTTTCTTAAGAGATGTCCTATCACCCTGTCCCTTCTTATTTTCAGTGTTTTCCATATATTCCTTTCCGATTCTGCACAGAACCTCCTCGTTCCTTACTTTATCAGTCCACCAATTTTTAGCATCATACGCAGCACCACATTTCAAAAGCTTCGATTGTCCTCCGTTCCGGTTTCCCCAGAAACCATGTTTCACTACCATACAATACTGTGTTCCAAACGAACATTTTCAGAAATTTCTTCCTTAATTTAAACGGGACGTGACGAAAAATACACACTATTTCAAAAATGCACCAAATCCACAGTTTTGGGGATATGGCAATGAAATTTTGTACCAAGCTTTACATGAAAGTAACACACTTACATATAAAATCTTTTGATTACAGATATTCAATTTTTTTAATGAAATTTGAAGTTTCATTTTCAAACAATAATGTATGTTCCTTTTTCTAAGAAAGTATTCAAGAGATTTCTACAAAAATTTCTGTTTCATCTCTTCATATGTTGTAGCTTCTCTCATTAGGATTTTGGAATAGGTCAAATGGGAGAATTTTCATAATTTTTTAGTAATAATTCTACAAGTACAATTTTAAATTCATGCAAAATTCCAAGCACTTTGCCCCATATCTCAGCTTGAAATCAGAATTTCAAAATTTGCTCTTGAGACAATGTTTATTAGGTTTACATAAATATGAGTACAAAATTTCATAATAGTAGCATTCATAGAATCTGAGGAAAAGGTATATAAACTTTGAAAAACAAACTTTTCAGGAAACACAATTTAAAGTTCAGTCTAACTTTTTTCCTTATGTCACTTCTTCAGAAGGCACCACAATTGTAATCTAGGTCGTCTTGCCGTTCAAGGGTTCTCTTCTGGTTACTCGTTGTCTGTCTTTTTTCCTTTACCAGGTCTTCAACTGACTTTTCAGTTGCAGAGCCGCGCTGTAAATCTATTTTTCTTAGAACGTCTTCAGTAAAATTTCCTACCTTGAAGCCCATTCTTTCTAATACCTTCATCCTCCCGACGTTCCCATCATTAAATACAATAACTGAATCATAAGTTGCAATTCTGACGATTGTGGCAGATGAAAATGTGTTTTTAGGACATCGTTTCCATATGAGTAAGTTTAGAGACTCTTCTGGATTTTGGGTTTTGCCAGGTACACACTTTTTGAGAAGTGCAGGATCGGCCAAAAACCTGTAAATGGGCTTGACAAGATCCAGGATACAATTTAGAAGCCTCTCCTTGTGAATGTAGGAGTTGTTATCCCTCTGAGCTTGGCGTGGCGGGAGGCCGCGTCACATCAATTTTCAGACACTTCGAAATGGTTCAAATGGCTCTGAGTACTTTGGGACTTAACACCTGAGGTCATCAGTCCCCTAGAACTTAGAACTACTTAAACCTAACTAACCTGAGGACATCACACTCATGCGAGGCAGGATTCGAACCTGCGACCGTGGCGGTCGCGTGGTTCCAGACTGAAGCGCCTAGAACAGCTTGGCCACACCGGCCGGCTCAGGCACTTCGGATGCCATTTCAGCATTGAAATTTTGGGAACTTATTGTCCATGAGTTGTACTGACAAATGAAAAATAAATCGAAAATTGACACTTTTGGTCAGTTTCATTAACATCCCCCCTTAATGCCTGTGTTTGATGTTAGTAAACTTCTCTTGGCCAGGGATACTCATTTTGCCAGTGCTACTCTGCTTTTTATGTCCTCCTTGCTCCATCCATCATGGATTATTTTGCTGCTTAGGAAGCATAATTCCTTAACGTCATGTACCTCTTGATGCCCAGGTCTGACCTCAAGTTTCTCGCTGTTCTCAATTCCACTACTTCCCATCACTTTCATCTGTCTTCGGTTTACGCTCGATCTATATTCTGTACTCGTGGGAATGTTCGTTCCTATAAACAACTCCTGTAATTCTTCCTCATTTTCAGTGAGGATACCAATATCATAAGCGAAACTTGTCATTGATATCCTTTCACTTTGAATTTTCAAACCGCTCTTCAATCTTTCTTTGATTTCCATAGACTGAACATTAGGGACGAACAAACTACATCCCTGTCATACATAATTTTTAAGGCGAGCATTTCATTCTTGGTTTTCCACTCTCATTGTTCCCTCTTGATCTTGTACATATTGTGTACATCTACATCTACATCTACATAGACATTCCGCAAGCCACTGTACGGTGCGTGGCGAAGGGTACCACGTACCATTACTAGTCATTCCCTCCGCTGTTCCACTCGCAAATAGAGTGAGGGAAAAACGACTGTCTATACGCCTCCCAATTAGCCCTAATTTCTCGTATCTTGTCTTCTCGGCCCTTACGCACAGTGTATGTTGGAGGCAGTAGAATCATTCGGCAGTCAGCTTCAAATGCTGATTCTCTAAATTTTCTCAATAGTGTTCCTCGAAAAGAACGTCGGCTTCCCTCCAGAGATTCCCATTTGAGTTCCCGAAGCATCTCCGTAACACTTACATGTTGTTCGAACCTACCGGTAACAAATCTAGCAGCCCGCCTCTGAATTGCTTAGATGTCTTCCTTGAATCCGACTTGGAACGGATCCAAAACACTCGAGCAGTACTCAAGAGTGGGTCAGACCGGCATACTATATGTGGTCTCCTTCAAATGTGAACCACACTTTCCTAAAAATCTCCCAATAAATCAAAGTCGACCATTCAAATTCTCTACCACAGTTCTCGTATGCTCTTTCCATTTATAACGCTCTGCAACGTTACGCAGAGGTATTTAAATAAACCGTTTTTTATTTAAGTGAACCAACTTTCCCTATACATTACTCCTGTTTTCCTCAGAATTTAGAACATCTTGCACAGTTTGACATCATAGAACAGTTTTTCCAGATGGACAAACACTACGAACGTGTGTTGGTTTTTCTTCAGTCTTGCTCCGATTACGATTAGAAGTGACACTCTGGTGACTTCACCTTCCCTGAAGCCAAAGTGATCGTCATGTAACCGATCCTCAATTTTTTTCTAATCTTCTGTATGTTATTCATGTCACCAGCTTGGATGCATGAGCTCTTAAGCTGATTGGGCGATGATTCTCGCACTTCACTGCTATCTTCAGAACTGTGTGGATGATGTTTTCCGAAAGTCAGATGCTATATCGCCAGATTCATACATTCTGCACACCAAAGTGAATAACCGTCTTGCTGCCACTTCTCCCAGTTATTTTAGAAATTCTGACGGAATGTTTATCCCTTCTGCCTAATTCGATCTTAAGTCTTCGAAAAATCTTTTAAATTCGGGATTCTACTACTGGATCTCCTATCTCTCTCCTATCGACTCCCGTTTCTTCTTCTGTGAAGTCATGAAATATATCCTTCCCCTCATAGAGGTCTTCAGCGTATTCTTCCCACCTACCCGTTCTCTCCTCTGCATTTAATTGTGGATTTCCCACTGCATTCTTAATGTTACCACCCCAGCTTTTAATTTCCTCGAAGATTGTTTTAGCCTTTCTGTACGCTGGGTCAGCCCTTCCAACAGCCATTTCTCTCTCCATTTCATCTAATTTTTCCCACAGGTATTTTACCATAGCTTCCCTACATGAGCCATTTATTTCATTCCTACGTGAGTTATATTGCTGTATTTCTGTCTTTTTCTAACCGTTTTTGAACTTACTTATTTTCGTTGATCAATGGAATTATTTCTTTCCTTACCCAAGGTTTCTTCGCATTTACCTTTCTTGTATCTATATTTGTCTGTCGAACTTCTGTGATTACCTGATTTAGGGATGCCTATTCTTCTTCAACTGAATTGCGTATTATGGTATTTATTGTCGTCGTATGTAAGGCCTTAGAGAAATTTAAACGCACCTCATCGTATCTCAGTTCTTCTTTCCTCTAACATTCACCTCTAATCATCACTACTAAATTCTGGTTTGAATCTATATCGACTCCGGCTACGCCTTGCAATCCAGTATCTGATTTCGAAATCTCTGACCATGATGGAATCCAGATGGAAACTTTCCACATTTTTAAGCTTTTTCTGCGTATATCTCTTCCCCTCGTGATATTTTTTGAAAGTACACTCTCTAATTATTAGCTCAAATTTATTGTGGAACTTAGTTAGTCTTTCTCTTTCCTCATTCTTAGTAGCGATCCCAAATTCTCCCTTAACACTTACTTGTCTTCTCCCCTCTACTACAGCGTTCCAGTCACCCTCGATTACTAGATTTTCATTTCCTCAAATCAAATACTACCTCTGTATCTTCATCTTATCGTTATGATCTCTGCGTATACTCGTATACTGGAACCATCGTTTTTGACTTTGGGTTGCTGTGTATTCTGATGTGAATAATCCTACCACAGAACTGTTAGCATTAACTCACGTCCTGTGCTATCTGCTTATTCACTACGAATGCCATTACCACTGTACCATTTCCTGCTGCTGTTGATATTACTCTAAACTAGTTTGAGCACAAAACCCCAATCTTTTTTTTCCATTTCTCTTCAAAGATACCCCCGATGTCCAGCCTCAGCCTATGCATTCCCGTTTTCAGATTTTCTAGCTTCCTTACCTCACTCAGATTCTGAATCCCCCATATTTGCTTTGGACTGAAATTATGTGTCTTTAATGCATTTGTTTCACTGCCGACTTTAAGGGCGGGAGATTGACTCAAACCACTGCCTGTTCCTCCAGCCTCTTTAGAACTACATAATTCACTAACCGAAAAATTAAGAGTCACTATGTTATGATGTCACAATGCTAAAACGGCGCGACAGTAGTTTGAGGAGCGTGCTACTGAACTCAAGTTGATGTCTTGTCCACCAAATCTACCTGATATGAACGCAATGGAACCCAAATGAGACGCAGTCTGACGCCGGCTCTGCGCCCACAGACCATCAGCTGATAATGTACGAAAACTGCTTGAACTGTGTGTAGACATTTCGTGTAACTTTCCTCCGAAAACTTACTAAGGACTTGTCGAATCCATCAATACTGCAGTGTGCTATTAAGCATGTGGTCCTAACGTTTTCGCTCATCCGTGTATATTTCCATATTTCAGTGTGGCATGTGAAACCATAATGATTTCATAGAAAAAATAGAGCATTGTTATCCGTCGTAACGTGGGGTGGTTCAGGGAGTGTGTCCGTGGGCAAGATCCTACGCAACCGATATAACGGGTGGTTGTAAGTGACCTTTCCCTATTCAACACTTTATAGCACGGAAACTAATTAGCGTGAGAATACCAAATTTGGTATCATTAATGACAAGGACATGGCGAAGAGAAATACTGCAGAATAAATTCAACTGAAACACATTTAATGTTCTGGTACGGTACACAATACCATCACATACCAGTACCATTACTGCTAAGAAAGGGGCTCAATATGGCACCCATCAGTTTCCAGAAGTGTCTGAAAGCTTAGGGTTGCATTCTGCACACCATAACGAAGCGTGTCCGTAGATATGCTGTGCTTCAGACCAGCACATGTGTGAATGTTCCCCTGGTAAACCCTGCTTGGTAGCCCCACAGCCGGAAATCACAGGGAGTGAAATCAGGTGATAGTGCGACGAAGCATTTGGAAACGATCGGCTGATAATTCAATCGTTTCGAAATGTGTTTCGGAGAAACAGGTGAACTTCACGAGCGATGTGCGGCGGGGTCCAATCTTGCAGGGAAACTGTTAGGTTCAATGCGTCTCTCTCTCTTGTAGGGCCGACATGTAATGCTGGCAAAGCATATCGCAGTAACACTGGTCATTCACATTGCACGTCTTTGGTCCTTGAGCACCAAACTGCTCAAAAAGGAATGGGCTAAAGTTGAACGTTTCCATGAAGCCACCTCATACGGTGACACGTTCACTGTACAGAGGAACTTCATGTGCAGTGACTGGAGGTGATTCGGTGTGTTTACCTCACCCGTCAGAGAGAAATGAGCTTCGTCTGTCCATACGATGGTCGAGGGTCCTTGCGCCTGAGTTGCAAGATGCTGTATGAAATGCATCTTGTACGGATACCATTTGAGAATGGTTCGAAGCACCTTCCACACAGTGGACCACGGGATGTTCAACTGTCATGACACAGCACGTGCCTGACGATCGGTAACTGCGAGCAGCATTGGCTGCCATAGCAACAGCGAATTCATCAACCACGTGTCGTGCAACCGGTCACCAGCCTTTTCCCGGAGCGAGGCCCAGTTCTGCTGTTGATTCTAACTTCTTCATCATGCTCCGCACAGTAGGTGGAGAAAGAGGACCCTTCCGTAATCCTTTCAGCTGGCAATCTTCTCGAATTTCAGCTGCATCATTACTGTTGTTTTGATAATGGGGCTTCACCAATAACGCCCTGCTCCTATTATCCAAGCTCATGTTGACACGTCAGCAAGTGCACTGCCACAGGTCAGGTGTGTGAGACAATGAATCACGATGACTGATCACGGCCGCTGGTGGCCATAGTTGGAACTGGACAATGATGCTGTCACCTATGGAAATCATGGACACCATACTCTGGTCATTAATGCTACCAAGTAATTACGGTAATTATTTTCCATGTTGTAACGTGTTAAATAGGGAAGTAAAGTTTCATTTTAACCACCCGGCACATGCGCAGCGGTACCGTTGTACTGAAGAAATGGCTGATTGGCAGTTGTGAATTTCAAAGCCGACTCTGCAGTAATTAAGGACAAAACTGGTTATTTTCTGTCAGTTTTATGTCGTATCGGGCCTTTTTTTTTAGATCAGGGAGCTACCGAAGAGCTGGATGTAGAAGGTAGCTGTCGACAAAACTTGACTTGGTGAGATTTTTCTGTGGAGGCAAAAATGTTTGATTTGGTGTGACTTAGTATCCATATTTTTGAACTTTTATTCTCATACGCTGTTTCTTTGCTGAGATTCACGAGCGAGCTGCAGTGAGCCTGTTGGAGAAAGAACAGACTCCATTCCAGCAGCCGAATCGCTACAGGACGCTGATCAACTGTCAGTGTTGTGGCGTTTTAGACTTGCCTCGTGACTTAAAGTAAGACTGATGATCTCTATCAAAAACGATTTTGCTGATACTGTGATTTGATTCAGGCCCGAAAATTAACAGTTCCTTCGCCAATGGCGCTAGTAACGCGTCCATAGATACGGAGTTCTTGGAAAGACGTACGGACTTTCTTTCGGGACATTGCAGTCTTCAGGAAAGAAAAACATAATTACTTCGTGGTAAACATTCATCGTTATTTCCACTTATATCGACTGTAGTTTATCAAAGTGAGCTGAACTGTTTCATTGAAATGTCCAGGATGCATTACTAGATGATTATTGTCTGTTTATTTGCAGTTTAACAGTTTTATAGCTTTATCGAAGAAGAGGTGTACATTGTATCTCACTTGAAACAGTGCTTTCTTCTTAATGACTGTTGTGACAGTGTCATGAAAGAAGTAATAGTAAACCAGATTACGCCCGGGATTTGGCTTCTACGGCGTTCGGCTACGGTTACAGTAAGTAGGCTTTCTCAGATCTCAGCATCCAGTTTCACGTAAAAGCCTGCAAGCTCTTCCACAAACTCTGCTTTGCTCCTCTTGCGTATCTTTGCCAGTTCCGAAAAAGCTGACCTACTCTGTGGTCCCACACAAAGACGGTAAGAAACAAAGGAACAACGACCGACAATTTTCAGATTTTCCACCGACTTTCTTTATTGTAAAGAGAAACGACTGTTGACGGCGAACTAAATATTACCAGAAAACGCCTGGGGATTAAGAAAAATATAAATATATTTTTTTAAGTTTTCTATTGGAGTCTGCTGTACAACAATGTACAGTCTAGCTTGGAAAGACGGAGAAGTGAAGCAAATCCGACTGTCTTTAGTTGAAGTTATTTCAAAAAATCTGCGACAAATTTTCAAAACAACACCACAATCACATACTGCAAAATAGTAGGAAAACCTACAAGTCTATATTCTGCAGAATAAATTTCTTAAAGGGATATAGAAAAGTAGAGAAAAAAAAAGACTTCGAAAATTTAATTGTGGCCTGTAGCAACAGATTATTATGAATATCAAACAGTAACACTACTCTTTTATTTTATAAATCACTCACGCTGTGCTCATTTCGGCATACTGCCGTCATTAAGTACTCTTACACGTAATATCGTTGCTGCCATATACTGCCTTTATTTTTAGAATTATTAGTTTCTCTGCGATATACAGGGTGATTATAATTGAACTTTCAAAACGCTGTAGAAATAACACCACTGGTCAGAATGACGTCAAATTGCAACGGAATATTATCGGAGATGGGAGAAAATGTATAGCAGAAGAAAAAGAATATCGCGAAAATTTATCAATAGATGGGGCTCTATGTGTCAGAATTCCTAAATGAAAACACCCAACAAGAGCACGCCCCACTGAAGTTCGTATAAACGCATCGGGTACACGGCTTTTCCTCCTTTCGCGTCTTACCTTCGTCATGACTGTCTCAATGCAGGATCACGCTCTGATTGTAAAGCTGTGACGGTGCACACGACGCTCTGCAGTGTCCGGATACTGAAGGGTTTGAAAAAAGGCGTTGGGTCGATGACTGCCGTGGGTCTGGAGAAAATGATTTGGAAATTCGAAAAGACGGGTTCTTTTGGTGTGCAGCCTGGTAGAGGGAGGAAACGAATTAATTCGAAGTCAGTGGAAGTAGTGGCCACAGCAATGCAGGAGGAGACGATTGGTGGTGTGCAAATGCTTAGTACACGGAGAATTTCCCGAACATTGGACTTAGCCTAAAGCACGGTGCGTAAAATCATGCGAAACATCTTTCTTTGCTATCGATTCAAAATTACCCATGTGCAAGAGCTGCTTCCTGTTGAACTGCCGGCAAGACAGATGTTTGATATAGAATTTCCTGCTCCATGGAAGTGGGCAATTATACGCCCTCGAAGATTTGGTGGACAGACGAAGCCCACTTCCATCATACAGGATATGCCAATACTCACAATTGTGGCAATGGAAAATCCACACTCAAATCAACCAGTACCACTTCATCCTGAAAAGGTCACTGTATGGCGCATGTTTACGGCATCATTTATCGTAGGGGCACATTTTCGAAGAGACGGGTGCATCCAGTCCTGTTACCTGTACTGTCACTGGCAAGCGCTATGAGTGTCTTTTGCGCAACCACGTCATTCCAAGGGCGTGGCTGTGTCGATGGGATAATTTGCATGCAAAATGGTGCACCTCCGCACATTGAAAATGCAGTTGAGCATCTTTTGAAGCGCCATTTTGGAAATGCTAGAAGTATCAGCCGACATTTCCCTACAGCGTGGCCGTCCGGATCACCTGATCTTAATCCGTGTGGCTTCTGGCTGCGGGGCTATCTGATAGATGTTGTGTTCAGTGTTCTGATTGCAAACTTAGCTGAATTGAAGGCACGCATTGCGCAACACATTCTGAACGTCATCCCAGAAACACTTCCATGAGTTGTGGAACATGCTGTTTCTCGATTTCAGCTTTTTGCAGAAAACGGTGGACAGTATATTGAACATGTTTTACGCCAGTCACACGGAAATTAATAATCCTATTTGATTTTGATTGATGTTTTTTATGTGGTTTTTGGCCTCAGGACAATGAAAAAACCGGTTTTTCCCATTCGATATGGTGTGACCTTGCCGTGGTTGATGGGCTTTCGCAAGTAACAGTATCACACCTGTACACCCATGCACACTGAATAAGCCAAGCGGTGTGGCCGTGCGATTTTAGGCGCTATGTCACGGATTGCGCGGCCCCTCCCGCCAGAGGTTCGAGTCCTCCCTCGGGCGTGGGGGTGTGTATTGTTCTTATCATAAATTAGTTTAAGTCAGTTTAAGCAGTGTGTAAGTGTAGGGACCGGTGACCTCAGCAGGTTGGTCACACACACACACACACACACACACACACACACACACTGAGTAGTACAGTTTGCTTAACGTCAAACGTACACCTTAGGCATTGTTGTATGATTCATTTGTGATTTGCAGTCGACCACTATTAAATTATGATCCTTACAGCGCCATCTTTTGCTACATTTTGCAACTAATTGTTTTTGTTCTGCCATACGTTTGCCCCCCTTCTTCGATAACATTCTCTTGCAATTCGACGTCATTCCGATCAATGGTGTTATTTCTACAGTGTTTTAAAAGTTTATCTTTAATTATAATCACCCTGGAAATTTATATCTGATTTAGTCGCTTTTTTATGTTCGCTGTTTTTCTCTTGACAACTTGGAAGACAGTGGATCACTTAGGACTTCATTATAGGATCGCAGACACTGAAGTTTAACAAAATCGTGGACCTGAGTCAGAGATCCCAACAATTACTAACAAGATGACAATAAACATTCAGATTGTGTTGTTGCCAACCTTTGCACAATCACTCTTGAGGGTCAGACATAGCTGCCAGAATGCGCTGAACCCAAGAATTTGAAAACAATCTGTTTTACTCTTACCCGTTGTGCCAGCCAGGCTATGAGTGCAGAGAATAATCTTGGGCTGGATTAACGTTCTGCTTCAGATTACTATTTTTATACTGTGTCTGTAATTTCGAGTGAAGTTGACTATGTACAGTAAATTCGTTACATTTATCTTACCAAATGTCTATCAGACATCCGCGTTTGACATAAAATAATAATAACCAGCTTCCTTCCGCTACTTTCAGTGTATAAATAATCTGCGATTAAAATTTCTTATCAGTGTTATTAGCTCGAGGAAAACTTATAAATCAGCACAATAAGTGCCAACGACTCTGAGACACGCCTCCAAAGAATAAATTTTGGAAACTAGATCTGGCTAACATCACACTTAATCTGTCCAAGACATCGAGGCGATGTCTTTGACAAATGATGGTTCACATGGGGCTAGTGGTGTGCTATCCATTAACAATCGCAAAATTTTTCTATATGCAGATACTGAACCACTAGTATCCTTAGATCAGAATGGAATTATTTTAAGAACATGAATTTTTCTTGCAAATATTGGGAAAGTATGTTAAACTAGAAAAATGTGGACGCAGTGGAGTCCCAGTTTCATTTCATTACAAGCATACCCATGACAGTACGGAAACTGGTGTATGCCGACAGGCCTGCACATCACATTTAATGCAGTTATCCGATATTTTGGTGAAAATTTCTCTTCTAACGTTGACGAGTGCTTACATCTGTTTATATAAATAATAACTGTGGTTTCGATATTTCGTCAGATAAAAGCTTAACTAGCTTAAACAACAAATTACTCTACTCTTTACGTACTGTTATTTTCCGAAAATCTCCATTCGGTATCTTCATTATGATTTACGCAGTACAAGATGCTCCACAGTTTCTCCTACACACTTGTAGATGAAACTTCTAGATAAAAGTTTTCCCTATGAACTTATGTTCGTGAAAGGTTCTGTTCCCATGGCACAAGCAAAACCCACTTAAATTTCCGCAACAATATTGACATTAACAACGTAGTTTTCTTGTTTGTTAGGTTCCTCGTTACACAGGTCCTTGGGTATGATAGAAGTGAATCATCACAAACCCGATGTTTTTGAGCGATTGCTGCAAAACTAACTACGTAGTTACTGTATGTATAACGAATGTGGTGGGATCATATCGATCAGTTTTTATGACAAAAGTATAAGGAAAAGTTGCTACTATCCGAAAATATGACCCACTGAGTTACAGACAGGGGTAACGAAAAGACTGTTACATACCATAGCTTTATGTCAGAGCCCTCTTTATCAAGAAAACACACATACGTTCACACAAGCAAGCACATCTCAGGCACACGTGACCGCTACCACTGACAGCTACGACCCCAATGCTGTGCTAATATTGTTAATATTCCCATCTGCAGCTTCCACTGTTCAATTTTTTTAATAGACTACGTGAGAATCGTCAATGTTTGTCAGCTAATTAGTTCATATGGTTTTCATTGTGTCACACGGATTTAGTTTCACACTTATGATACTGAAATGTAAATGTCGTGTGGCTAGGGCCTCCCGTCGGGTAGACCGTTCGCCGGGTGCAGGTCTTTCGAGTTGACGCCCCTTCAGCGACCTGGACGCAAAGAAAAAATAATAAAAAATAAATAAATAAATAAATAAATAAATTAAAGCTTACTGAGAGTTTTTCTGAAAGAGAAGAGTCAGACTTAATATGTGTTTGTATGTGCACTATGTGATCAAAAGTATCCGGACACCTGCCTGAAAATAACTTACAAGTTCGTGCTGCATCCGTCGGTAATGCTGGAATTCAATACTGTGTTCGCATACCCTTTGACTTGATGACAGCTTACACTCTCACAGGCATACGTTCAATCATTTGCTGGAATGTTTCTTGGGGAATGGCAGCAATGATGCACTGAGGAAAGGTTTCGATGTCGGTCGGTGAGGCCTGGCACGAAGTTGGCGTTCCAAAACATTCCGGAGGTGTTGTATAGGATTAAGGTCAGGACTCTATGCATGCCAGTCCATTACAGAGATGTTATTGTCTTATAACCACTCCGTCACAGGTCGTGCCTTATGAACCGGTGCTAGAACGTATTGAAAGATGCAACCACCATCGATGAATTTCTCTACAACAGTGGGAAGCAAGAAGGTGCTTTAAACGTAATGTAGGCCTGTGCTGTCATAGTGCAAGCTCCCTCCATGAAACATACGACCACACCATAACACCTCTTTCTCCTAATTTTACTGTTGGCACTACACACGCTGGCAGATGATGTTCACTGGGCATTCACTACGCCCACACCCTGCCATTGGATGGCCACATTGTGTACCGTGATTCGTCACTTCACACAACGTTTTTCCACCGTTCAATCGTCCAATGTTTACGCTCCTTACACCAAGCGTTTATCGGCGTGATGGGTGGCTTATGAGCAGCCGCTCGACCATGCAATCCAGGTTTTCTCACCACCCACATAGCTGTCATAGTGCTTTCACTGAATCCTGATGCAGTTTGAGATTCATGTGTGATGGTCTGGATAGATGTGTGCCTATTACACATTACGACCCTCTTCAACTGTCGGCGTTCACTGTCAATCAACAAACGAGGTCGGCTTGTACGCTTTTGTGCTATACGTGTCTCTTCACGTTTCCACTTCACTGTCACATAGGAAACAGTGGACCTAGGGATGTTTAGGAGTGTGGAAATCTCGCGTGCAGATGTATGAAACAAGAGACACCCAATCACGTGACCACGTTCGAAGTCTGCTATTTCCGTGGAACGCCCCATTCTGCTCTCACATGATGTCTAATGACTACGGAGGTCGCTGATATGGAGTACCTGGCAGTAAATGGCAGCACAATGCACCTAATATGAAATATGTATCTTTTTGGGGGTGTCCGGATACTTTTGATCACATAGTGTGTTTAGAGGTGGTTCGATGGTACAGAGAAACAGAGAGGGAGAGAGAGAGAGATGGAAATTGTGATAGAGGTAGGAGGGTGTTTTTATTTCGTGTCGAAGCATCAATACAAAGAAGTTACAGAATATGCATAAAACAATTAATTTAAACAAGTAGGGGTGTCTTAAATATTTTATGGAAGTCTATAGCCTCAACGTGTTTTGAGAATGAAAACGTGGTCCAGATAGGCCGTATAGAAGAGTTACTAATACTTGTCTTCGTGCTTGTCAAACCCTACCTTGGCCAGCGAGGTCACCGAATCTCTTCCCAACTGAGAAGATTTTGAATATTAGTCACACGGTCCTACCACCGACTTTTGATTTTGATGATCTAACGCGCCAATTAGAATATGGCACGGTATCTCTCAGAACGACATGGAACAACTCTATCAATCAATCCAAAATGTGTTACTGCTTGCGAATGGGCCAGAGGTGGACAAACACATTACTGACTTGCAAATTTTGTGACTCTGTTTTTCCTGTATAAATCAACCAATTTTTTCTGAAATATTTGTGATTTGTTTATCTTTACATGTAAATCACAGCTATCGATTATGTTTTATGCAACTCACAAAGCCTTCAAACGCAACACATGAATTCATATTCGCTTGCTCACTATGCACAAACTATTAATCCTACAGAAGAATTAGCAGGACCTTTTCGTAAAAAAATTAAAGCAGTTAAATTTTGTACTGGGATTTGTTGTGACTGGTGCACACAGTTGCGGATTTGTTAAAAAGAACACCTTTCTTGCACAGTTTTGTTGAATAATTCGAAAACTGCGGCCTCTAGCGGTAACATGCCCCTGTACAAATTTAGATACATTAAATTTCCTACAACAAAGTCTCGTTCACTTTTTCTGTATTTCTAATAGTTTGCACATAGTGAGCAAGAGAATATGAAAATCTTGCGCATGATGTTTCAAGGCATTGCGGGTTGCATAAAACCCTTTGGTAGGGGCAGTTGAATCATGACGTATATTTGCTGCAGTTCCTACTAACTGATGCTTTCCAGAGTGCATATCTTTTATTTAGCGTTAAAGTAAAAGAAACGCTGTTAACGTATGTTCCAACGTTTTACACGAGATCTCGTACACCCGTCATCATAACCAAGATAGCTAATGGACACTTTTGCAAATTCTTATAGAAGAAGCAAGTTTCGACGAATACTTTGGATGCCGTGGAGAGGATCGCCAGACTAGGACACACTGGCTTGTGCTGATTTCCAAACCGCTCATGGACTGAGAACATGCAACGCTGTTGATAGTGATCGGTTCGACAGATGGAGACTCTAAGCTCATCAGTCCAGTTGTTGCTGTTCCAGAGAAGTACTCTGCATTCCGACATCGGGTTTCAGTATCTTCCTTCTGTATCTCGTAATCATCAGAAACATGAAAATGACACAAAAATACAAGCACTGATCACTGGAATCAGCAGTGGACCGATACCCTTATCGTGCAAGAGTCACACTTCTCGATGAGACGGTGTCTCTGCTTGATGCGAAGGAAAGCGTAGCCACTGAGGCAACTGAGCAACGCTTGGGTGAAGGAGAGGAGGGGGGGAGGGACAGTGAGAGGAGCTTCCACCAATGGCATTCGCCGTCAAAATTTTTTATATATAATAGGCGTTACATTGAACATAAGATTTCTACGCTGTTCGGTACGGCGTAGAAGGGCACATATGGCAGAAAATTATGGTACGGGAAAGCTGTCCCCAAGAAACTCGTCACGCTATTCCCTTACGTCTTAGATATATTTCCCTGGATTGCTGGTTTTGGTCTTCCAGCGGCACTCATTTTTACCAGCATAGGCTCCGTCCGGAAAGCATTCCCAAACTCAGACAACAATGCCAAACGTAGCGTCATCAAATGCTGCTACAGTATCGTAAACGATTTTTGAAATCTGTTTCTAAAGATTACGACATAGATGCATACGTCGGTTTCATCCATGAAAAGAGAACGTAGCTTTCAGCCATGGGAAGAGTAGAAGAAGAAATATCTAGCATCTACAAAATTAGTATGTTAAATCGTAGTTAATATTATGATACCAGCCGCACCTCTCACTTGTATTTACAGTCGTGCTCGAAAGTATCCGAACGACCTGAATTGCATTTCGCCTGATTCGCATGCAACCCACATAACGCAAGTGTCTTACAGGTCCTCTTAACGCTCCTCGGTACAGTCGTTGGACTATTGAAAACGGTTCCAACAAGTCAGCACTAGAAAACACTGCTCTGTATCGCAATAGCTCAAGATCTAAAGTAATACCAAAGTAATACAAATATCAGGGAACACCTTATCACAGATAAGACTGTCCTTAAGGCTTGTAAGCTCACATTTAGTACAATAAATGACACACCTGAAATGTTACCACTCTCATTATTACATCAGATAGGTAATGCACGTAGTAAGTTTGTCGTATTCATAATTTCCTCTTCAAAGTAACATACCATACTTATTATTTAAGACAAAATGACATTAAAAATTTAAGTTATTCACGAACAGCTAGTTGAGAATATGTATGAACTTCAAATGACACGACGAACCGTCTCGTTCTGCATAGGGATTCAAACCCAGGTCATGCAGACTAAGCAAGGATTTCGTGACTGACGGAAACGAACAGTCATTCCTGGCTAGGCATACAGAGAGTGATATACCTCGATTTTAGACAGTATCAGCCAGCAAATATCAACTTTAAATTACATAACGTAAACATTTTTAACGGTCGCGAATTCCTACCCAGCATCTATTGTCCCTGTTAACGAACTACGAGAGATGTTAAATATTACGTCTTCACAAGTAACTTACTTGAAATGCCGTGAGATAAAGCTTTGTGTTGGACAGGGATTAGAACCCAGAACCTAATCGGATTGTTATCGAAGCACAATCATCTGTGACATAATGGATGTTTCTCGGCAGTACCTAGATGTTTTAACTGAAATGACGAGACAAAACATTATTTTTTTTCTTCCCAGGACTCCAACCTGGCACCTATCGCTGTTATATTCTAGAGAAAACGAGTGTTAAATATGAGTTTGTTACACGAACAGCCACATGTGAGCATGTTTGAACTAGAAATAATATGACGAAGAGTTCAGTGCTGACTGGGAATCGAACCCCACACATATCGTTGTTGACTGCACGCAAAGAGACGACTGCTACCGAACTTTCCCCACCAGCAGCTCGGAATAACATTCTTGAACTTAAAGTGATCTCGCAAATAGTTCTGTGTCTCACTGGGCGTCAAAAACGTCAGATATCGTTAGTGTTGACAACGAATGAAAATCCATTAGAAATCAACATTATTATCCACCAGCAGATAGGTGTTCTCATGCTAGAGCTTGATAATACATAATGAAAACTTTAGTGCCGGGTTAGGATTCGAAGCCATTCATGCACAGTATGTGGAGACAATGAGGAATCTTCACTTTTGAACAAACAACGAATTGTACTCGAGCTGTATTGTCACGAAGGGATCAAATTCCGCCTTAAGGGCGGTCTGAGTTGCATTCCCAGTTCACAACCAATTTTATCGACATACAGAGGCTCAAATAAAAGGTGGAATAAGTCTCCTGTGACCCTACACAGCGTTTGTTTCATCACTAGAAGTAAGTAACTAGTATAAGAAGGGTTACTGCTGATAGAGTTTCTACATGTCGCGACCCCTGACTTTATTGTGGTTCAACCTATTGTCTATTTGGTAGAGAAGGAATGTCGGTTTAACGTGAATTTCAGATCACAATGCCATTACACCTTCTTCACTTGGCGTAGCCAGAAAACAATAGAATCTGTCCCTCCTTATCAAAAATCATCAACGGAATTGGGAATCGAACACAAAGAATACATGAACCTAGCATCAATCCAACAGACCACCAAATCTTATTCTCTGTGACTCCTTTTTCTATCATAACAACGTTGTGCCACACTGGATGAGAATTCTGACACCCAGGCTCCCTGTAGTGGTTTGCAGCATGTTCAGTATGTTCATTTACTTGGTTGACCGAATGGCCATGAACTAGCTGCCTCGGCTACCCAGTGCATACATTCGACTCTACTTTGTAATCACCGAAATAAAATCACGTAACTGCCAGCTACGCAGAACTGACAACTGTGTAGGATGCAGAAATTTAAATATGAAGTGTTCCTTTGCACTTGAGCTACTCTGTAGATCTATCTGTTTGTTGAAAATGTCGTGCAGTGCAAAAGGAAAGCTATAACTGACTGTCTCTGAAGTCTAGATCCGGCCATATGCACTATCTCACAGCACTATGGAATACAAAAGTTCTGGAGGCGTTGTTGTTGACTTCTGGAGGTGCAGTACCTATGTGTCAGCTACTAACGTAATGGTGTGTGTGTGTGTGTGTGTGTGTGTGTGTGTGTGTGTGTGTGTGCGTGTGTGTGTGGTTTGGGAATTTTGGGCGCTAAACAGCATGGTCATCAGCTCCCAAACGCATAGAAACAGGAACACATGCGGTGAAGGGACGAAGATGGACAGCGAACAAGGAGAACGGCTAAAAGGCACAGACCTGACGCAGTTTCAAATCCTCACATACAGAGGCAACAGAAGAGGAGAAGAAACACACTAAAAAGGAAAGGAAACACAAGGAAAGCGAGTTCAAGTACATTCTCTAACACATTTTTTTTTTAAATACACACTCCTGCAGTCTGCTGGAGTTATCAATCTAATGGAACTTTGAACGTAATTCCCTTCACTTCACAATCCAAAATATTTGCATGTGAAAAAAGGGCAAACTTCTACGACATTTTCTTCGTTTCACGCTTAATAGATGGCCAGGCAGCAGATGCGTCTTGAAACTTTTGTATTATGTATAGGGAGAGCGCATCATGCCAAAATCCGTCAGAGAAATATTTTCTACATAAGCTGTCGTGTGGTAGTGGCATTTCATTCTTCATCAAACCTTGTTTGACAGCTTTAACTCAGAACAAGTTTTCTACATGCATGTAATCAATATACTGCTTGTGCATTATCAGACTGTTATAGATAACGTTAGAGAATTTTCATATATCGTTGATGATTAATTTGTCTCTCATGTTTACTATTGTTTCAACAACTCTAAAAGAAACCTTACGGAAATTGTTCACTGTATTATAAGAAATGAAATAAAACTATCCAGAATAACCATAGACGAAAGCCTGTTTCAATAAATCTGAGTATCTGTACACAAGCGTGCCTCTGTTGGCACGAATTAGTAAAATACTACTCACTTTGATTTCGATTAGGTCTGTGTTTGACTGGTGTGCTGTGTCATACTCAAGTGGAATGCAAATGTGGCATTTCATAAATAAAGTTATCTATTCCTAGAAACCCGAAATTTGCTTGCCATCAGTGGAAAGAGGCGTTACCTGTTGTGCCGCATTGTAAGTTTTTCACCATTGCACTATGAGACGGGAGTATTTTCTTATGATTTCCTTATCGATGTTTGATCAGACTGCTTGTGGCTCCTTCACTGAAGGGATAAAAAACGCTACAGTTAGAAAGACTGGAACCGCAATCCCGAACAGACGTTGTCCCACAGGTCTGCACGTTACCACGGAGCTAGGGAACAGGCACGTGAATACACTTCCGCTTACGAAGCCAATACAGGCTAGAACTCGTAAAACGCTATTTAAAGGTCGAAATTAGCTGCGATTTCCACGTGCAACGACTTCCCTGGGCTGAAAGCCGTGAATTTACAATCTTTTGTTACAAAATGGTTCAAATGGCTCTGAGCACTATGGGACTCAACTGCTGAGGTCATTAGTCCCCTAGAACTTAGAACTAGATAAACCTAACTAACCTAAGGACATCACAAACATCCATGCCCGAGGCAGGATTCGAACCTGCGACCGTAGCAATCGCGCGGTTCCGGAGTGAGCGCCTTAACCGCGAGACCACCGCGGCCAGCAGATCTCAGTTACATTACCACCAGGAAGAAGATGAACCGATGTGATCATACAGCGGGCTGGGAAGTGACCATAGCTAGCGTCTCAAAAACACGGCTGCTATGGCCTGGAATATGTAATTCGTCTGATTCACATTTCAGTAACAAGGTTTAGGGACTTGAGCGTAGTTACTAATAATACTCAGAACTGACTGCAAACTAAGCATCATAAATCAGTAACTCTCATAATTTTGTTATATTTCTTTCTTAAGTGTACTCAAAACTCAGAAACTCATTGACAGACGTTTTGGTGCTTCGCCGATAGTCGAGCACAACAAACAAATAAAAATAAAAAAGAGTGTGTGTGTGTGTGTGTGTGTGTGTGTGTGTGTGAGAGAGAGAGAGAGAGAGAGAGAGAGAGAGAGAGAGAGAGAGAGAGAGTGAGATAGAAATAAAATGAATGAGAAAGAGTGTAAAAAACTGTTGTAAAGAAATTGAATCATGGTATGTAAAGAAATATTTCATTAAAGTGACACATTCCACATCATTACAAAATGTCGTATTTGTTATCTATGGAACAAGTATTAATCTAATCTAATGTAATCATAGCATTTTGCTGACTGTCCATGAAGAGGCATGAATTACCGAAAGTTTCACCACTGTCAGTAACCAAATCTAAACTTGAAAATAAAAGACGACAGTTTTTGTAATAAACCGGGACTCCTATCAAGACCTTTTCGTCCCTGTTAACTAACCACGAAAGATGTCTGATATACCGCCATTCAGAAGTAACAAAGTGTGTATGCATTTAAAGATGAAGCGCATGATGTGAAGTTCTGTGACGGAGATACGAACGCAACACATAATAGGAGTGTTAACTAAGTAAAATCAAATGTGGCGTATCGGTTTTTCTTACCAGCTGCTAGGTTTTGAATCTAAAATAAGGATACAAATTTTTGTGCCTGAAAGACAATCGAAACTCACACCTACCGTCCTTCTTTATCATCCACGAATATAGCTTAAGTATCAATTGCTTACTCAACAACAGTGAGATGTGTGCGTGTTTGACCAGAAATAACGAACCTATTGTGATTGTTTTCAACACATGAACAGGAGTTTAAAATGCACTTTAATTTCCACTAGCAGGCCGATGTGCACGTAATCGGGCTTGAAATGAAATTATGGATATTTTTGTACTGGATCAGGATTCGGACCCACATACTTACCTTTGGAGGAGACCTAGAGAAGATTGCAGTCTTGGGAAAAGGAACGAAATGATTGAACTATACTGTTCCGAGGGATTCAGGTCCTCGAAAGAGGAGATACAAATTCGAATCACAGTCCAGCACCAAATCTTTCAACGTCTCTAGTTCAGTCAAGTACAAGTACAATGAGAGCCCAGTTCCTTTAAATGGCTATCGGTTCACCAAATAAAATAAAATTTTCTAATGTAAGTACGTTTACTGGGGACAGTATTTCTGTTTACCATGACTTCCGCCTATGTCATTTCCCAAGGTAAACCGGCTCTGCCCAGCTGGTAATGAAGTAACGTGATGTTTAATGCGGATTATGGAGTATAACGTATTTCTCTTGAGGTTACCAGAGAGAAAGTAAATCTGTTTGTGCCTCTTAAAAGTAAATGCCCGGGCCCACGCATTGCACCTGTGATAGTTCGTTCCACCAGACCATTGTGGCCACATTTCCCAGCTCCAGGAGTGTGCTGTAACGGATGATGTGCTTATCTCACAAAATTAGTCACAGTGGAAAAAATGCGAGTCTATTAAATGGTTAAGTAGAAGCAAGCTTCTGATGCGGAGATTATGCTATTCTCATGCCAGCAGTTTATAAAGACTCTTCTAGGCATCATAGCCTCCATGTTAAGCCATTTAAAAATTTTCACTAGTTCAGAAAATTTCTTAGTTCGAGAAAATCCACTGTGAAGTGTGAAGTTACCGCATAAATCGATTATTACCGTCATTATTACTATCATTTTCTTCATAGCGCTGCTGGAACACATGCGCTTGAACATCATTTAATGCCTTCTGGTCATTATACAAGTAGTTGCCGAAGAAGAGGTTCTTTCCCTGTCTACGGAATCCTTTTCATGTTAATATCAAACATCAGAAATTACCCGTATATTACATTAAAACTAAAGAATTGCTGAAGACGTAACTTGATAACAAAAACGAGCTACCTCTCTTCATTTACTTGCGCCTAGAAATGACTGTCGAGTACTGCCAAACCAAAAGCCAATGGATCTTACTGCCTCCCGATATACGTCGCTGTCAGTTCTTCCATATGATTTGGTCGACGTGACCAGTTTCAAGTTGTGTATGGCAGACAATGTTTTAGAAAATCAATTGTTTTCCTACGCAATAAACAGAAAGATTTTCATTATAAGTATCCAAGTACAAAATTTTCTCAATATTAGTTCAAATTTAATATTCGCTTCTATAATGTAGGAAAGTATTTCACAGTTGCAAAACCCGCATCCGACTCGCTGACCTTAAATTCTAGCTCAGAGTGACACCAGTTTAAGTAACCTAATGTAGCGAAGACTGTTTGCCAGTGCTCTTTCTCACCTGAAAATAAGCAGTTCACTCATTGGGCTCCACTAGCACACTGTAACCGTAATTTCTGTCTGTATGGAATGCATACGGATTGTAGAGATTAGTGGTGTTCTCTCTTCCACTTCTGGATACAATATGCCTGACCTAAACGGGCCCTTTATCATTACAGGCCCTAGGCAGTGCAACATCGTACTGACAACAGTAATGTGCTTATACTGACAACCTCACTGTTCGTTTTAGCTGATTTTGTAATCATTTAAATAAAACAACATGACCTTCCAGTGGGAGACATTTCGTCCAACTTTTCCTTCTGTGAAATTTGTCAGTAAGCTTTTTGCCTTCCAACCAGCGAAATGCGGCAGAGTATGGCCAGTAAACGATTCAAAAACCACGGTTTAGTGTCGTTAAGATGATTTCTTTAAACATTGTCGTCTTAATCAGCAACGTTCACAGATATCTCAAATAGGAAATGCTCTTTATCCAGGTACGAAGGTTGTAAAACAAACTTCCCACAGTTTGCGTCAGGTGATCTTTTCGTCTGATAGCACTGCGTAAGTATTTTGTCTAAGAGGTATCACCAGTAGTGTTCCTGTAGCTGTGGGAATCATTGGTTGAAAACGAGTTTAACACCAATGGGTACAGTACTGCTAAATATTAAGTCTGAGTTCATCCACATACCGAGGCGTGTTTATAATATTGAAGCTAGACTGTGTGTCCTTGTCTTCCTTGAGAGGGCGTTGGAAGGCATTTACACACACGTATGCAATACTATGAATACTCTGAACGGTGTAGCTATCGTTGCTCTCATTTAGTTTTGTGAATTCTTCTGGGTCTTCAGCGTGCAATATGTGTTGTAGATACAGTCTTAGACAACAAAATTGACCACCGAGTCGTTCACGTAAGGTGGCCAATACAGTCGTGCTCCACTCAGCGTTGTAAGTCCGGCAATATGCTCGATCGGGCAACATTGTAGACTGTGGCACTTCCCGGTGGAAGTCTTGACTGCAGTCTGAGTACATTACTCTTGACTACGACCGTAGTCTTGAGGTATAACGAGAGACTAGCTAATACGACGTCTGGCAACCAAAAGAACAAGTCGACAAAAATTTTATCGCCCCTTTCCTCTAGGTGCTGAAGCTATGAGTGTATTTCAAGCGAATCTACATAATATTTCGCTTTCTGTCACATTGGTAACAAAAGTTTCGTTCAACAATATTTTAGCGAGAGATTTCTTGGCCGACCATCTGCCTCTGAACACCACATGCGTCTGAGTTCTCTGGGATCCATTTACTGCCTACCGGTGGGGGCTGAGGCACTGTGCTGCCTCACCTTCAGACGACAACATCTGTTCCACTCCTCACACCCGATGGTGTAAAATGCTTTAATGTTATTGAGTGGTGACCCATAAAATCTGTCTACGATTTATATTTCACACTTAGTAGCAATGGAGGCACAAAATCGTTTTTATTTGGTGAGTATTTTATTAGACTAGTATGCAATACATCACTGTGGCAGAGAATTAATTTCATTGTTTGTGATCCAGTGTGCTATAATTAAAGTGTCATATCCAGTTATTTTTCCTTTCACAGGAGATTCTTCAAATAATTTATTTTTGTCATCGATTCATATGTGTTAGTCAAGGCACAGAGAGTAAATGCAATTTAATGTGTTTGATTTATTTCTTTGATTCCCTATGGTAAATGGATGCCCAACATTGTGTCAACATCTTTCAGAACCTGCCCTATAGCTACTCAGACAAATCGCTTGTTTTGAGGTCCATACATTAATTAATGGAGAACTGAATGCTGTTCGAAAGTAGTGATATTTAAAATATTCAGCTGGATTTCAGGCGACAGAATTGCCCATATTTGAAGCTACCCAGAGAAAAAGTAAGTTGCTACAGCCGCTGTTAGCAAATGTCTGTAGAGAGTTCCTAAATGCTACTGTGGAAATTTAGCATAGAGGCCCTATAGTAATCAAGAAGTTCATTTCCTTCATACTTACCACCCTGGCATGTGAGTCTTAAGTGAAGAACTATATTGAAATTCATGGTCGATTCGAATTTCTTCAAAGATGCTTGTATTGTGAAACATCTTTGTAGTCATAAAGCCGAGATCTATGACCATTAACACAACTTACTGAGTTACTGAGTCGAGCTGCCAAGAGGACTTGATGTGTAAAGGTTTTCTTCCGATTTCGTTACAGAATTTTTTCTGGAAATTCGTAGCTCCATAAAATAAATCAGAAAAAAAGATCGCACACGCTAGCTCCTACCAAAGTTAGAACTGACGACTTATTGAGCGGTTACGACATGACACATGGACGGTACCACGGGGCTACGGACACACTACTACCAGCACCCCACTCTCATCATAGTATTGGTCGCTCAGTTCATAACGCATCGTGAAAGATAATAAAAGTTGTCATTTATGTGAAGAACAGCATTTCTTTAGCCAAAAAATTAAATTTTCAGTCTCAGTGTATTAGTTTACATGAGGATTATATGGCACGAGTCATTCAACTGGAAAGGGAACATCAGGTGAAATTAGCGAGTCAATTTAGTACCATATGCGGAAGTGCTTGCACTGTCACAGTGTTGCCAAATGTTTGTGACAATGTTGCCAATTCTCAGCTGTGCTAGGAACAGCTCTGTAGCGGTATGCAAGGAGGATCCCAAGCTCATGTCATAGGAGGATTTGGAAAGGAAGCGTGGGGTTTGGTTAATATGCAGCGTTTTCTCCTACCAGTTATATCAAACATTCAGGTGTATAATCTTCCATCACGACTACAGTTTCCCTCTAAATAAATACAAATAAAACACTTAGCTTGTTGTTACTTTGTGACAAAAGATTATTTCAGTAGAATGAAAAGTCTTTGGAATTCAACTTTGTCCACCTGACACGAAAAGTAAGATAACAAACACATTGCACCTCGAAATCGATTGCATCTCTGTGCAGTCTTGTGATCACACAAGTATAATTTCATGAATTGCACGAGAACGTAGAAAAATGTTGGTGCGAACAGAAGCTATAAGAAACACAGGTAACTAACTATTCTGTGCCACTTAATAATCAATTCATTTGAAAATTCAGAAGAGAAGAAACTAAAAGTCATGCCCATTAAGAAACTAAAGTGCAGATGCGGGCACTGTGCAGATCTGCGCTTTTTCATCTTCAGATCTATACTAATAATTTATACTAATCAGCGTATTCATTGCTTTCGTAATGGTCCCTCTTGTTTAGTCTTCTAATGATGAACTGTATCCACACCTGTGAGTCTGATTGTTTCTTGTATCTTTCCATCTACTATCTTTGTGTGTTATTGTTAGATGTTCTAAAAGCAAAATATTATGGCTGCTCCCAGGAGGTAATAGAAGGAGGTAGCAAGAGGGGTAACGAATTACAATCAAAATACACTGAGACTACATTTTGTCTATCGTCATGGTGTTAAGTTGGCATAAATAGTAGGGTATTATTGCCTGCATCGGCGGCATCCCGTTGTCGTCTTCCCGTACTGAGATTTTCATATTACTCTGAACACAAGACGCTGAGATCAATGTGTATATTCTCTGTGACGAAACATCCTACATACCATTCATCCTGATTCATTCGTTACGTGCATCGGCAGCAGTGAGTGATGGGAAATTTGTTGTGAGGTGACTACTATCGGCTAGGCACGAAAACGTCTGTCAATGAGTTTCTGAGTTTTGAGTACACTTACGAAAGAAATATAAAAACAATTATAAGAGTTACTGATTTATGATGCTTAGTTTGCAGTCAGTTTTGAGTATTATTAGTATCTACGCTCCAGTCCCTAAACCTTGTTACTGAAATGTGAATCAGACGAATTACATATTCCAGGCCACAGCAGCCGTGTCTTTGAGACGCTAGCTATGGTCACTTCCCAGCCCGCTGTAGGATCACATCGGTTCGTCTTCTTCCTGGTGGTAATGTAACTGAGATTTGACAACAAGGGATGGTATGTTTGGCAACTCTGTGATCGACGAGTTACTTCCTAGGGTGCACGGAATTAAGCACTTGATTTTTCCTGTCATTTCCATTGAATCATCTTAGTTATTATCGCTTGAGGTGTAACAAGAGATTGTAAATTTACGGCTTTCAGCCCAGGGAAGTCGTTGCACGTGGAAGTCGCAGCTAATGTCGTCCTTTAAATTGCGGTTTACAAGTTCTAGCCACTATTGGCTTCGTAAGCGGAAGTGTATTCACGTGCCTGTTTTCTATCTCTGTGGTAACGTGCTGACCTGTGGGACAACGTCTGTTCGGGTTTGCGGTTCAAGTCTTGCTGACTGTAGCGTTTTTCATCCCTTCAGTGAAGGAGCTACAAGCAGTCTGATCAAACATCGATAAGGAAATCATAAGAAAATACTCCCGTCTCATAGTGCAATGGTGAAAAACTTACAATGCGGCACAACAGGTAACGCCTCTTTCCACTGATGGCAAGCAAATTTTGGGTTTCTAGGAATACATAACTTTATTTATGAAATGCCACATTTGCATTCCACTTGAGTATGACACAGCATACCAGTCAAACACAGACCTAATCGAAATCAAAGTGAGTAGTATTTTACTAATCCGTGCCAATAGAGGCACGCTTGTGTACAGATACTCAGATTTATTGAAACAGGCTTTCGTCTATGGTTATTGTGGATAGTTTTATTTCATTTCTTATAATACAGGGCACAATTTCCGTAAGGTTTCTTTTAGTGTTGTTGAAACAATAGTAAACATGAGAGACAAATTAATCATCAACGATATATGAGAATTCTCTGATGTTATCTATAACAGTCTGACAATGCACATGCAGTTTATTGATTACATGCATGTAGAAAACTTGTTCTGAGTTAAAGCTGTCAAACAAGGTTTGATGAAGAATGAAATGCCACTACCACACGACAGCTTATGTAGAAAATATTTCTCTGACGTATTTTGGCATGATGCGCTCTCCCTATACATAATACAAAAGTTTCAAGACGCATCTGCTGCCTGGCCATCTATTAAGCGTGAAAAGAAGAAAATGTCGTAGAACTTTGCCCTTTTTTCACATGCAAATATTTTGGATTGTGAAGCGAAGGGAATTACGTTCAAAGTTCCATTAGATTGATAACTTCAGCAGACAGCAGGAGTGTGTATTTAAAAAAAATGTATTAGAGAATGTACTCGAACTCGCTTTCCTTGTGTTTCCTTTCCTTTTTAGTGCGTTTCTTCTCCTCTTCTGTTGCCTCTGTATGTGAGGATTTGAAACTGCGTCAGGTCTGTGCCTTTTAGCCGTTCTCCTTGTTCGCTGTCCATCTTCGTCCCTTCACCGCATGTGTTCCTGTTTCTATGCGTTTGGGCGCTGATGACCATGCTGTTTAGCGCCCGAAAACCCCAAACGACACACACGCACACACACACACACGCACACACACACACACATACACACACACACACCATTACGCTAGTAGCTGACACATAGGTACTGCACCTCCAGAAGTCAACAACAATTCCTCCAGAACTTCTGTATTCCATAGTGCTGTGAGATAATGCATATGGCCGGATCTAGATTTCTGAGAGACATACAGCTACAGCTTTTCTTTTGCACTGCACGACGTTTTCAACAAACAGATAGCGCTACAGAGTAGCTCAAGTGCAAAGGAACACTTCATATTTAAATTTCTGCATCCTACACAGTTGTCAGTTCTGCGTAGCTGGCAGTTACGTGATTTTATTTCGGTGATTACAAAGTAGAGTCGAATGTATGCACTGGGTAGCCGAGGCAGCTAGTTCATGGCCATTCGGTCAACCAAGTAAATGAACATACTGAACATGCTGCAAACCACTACAGGGAGCCTGGGTGTCAGAATTCTCATCCAGTGTGGCACAACGTTGTTATGATAAAAAAAGGAGTCACAGAGAATAAGATTTGGTGGTCTGTTGGATTGATACTAGGTTCATATATTCTTGGTCTGTGTTCGATTCCCAATTCCGTTGATGATTTTTGATAAGGAGGGACAGATTCTATTGTTTTCTGGCTACGCCAAGTGAAGAAGGTATAATGGCATTGTAGTCTGAAATTCACTTTAAACATGACATTCCTTCTCTACCAAATAGACAATAGGTTGAACCACAATAAAGTCAGGGGTCGTGACATGTAGAAACTCTATCAGCAGTAACCCTTCTTATACTAGTTACTTACTTCTAGTGATGAAACAAACGCTATGTAGGGTCACAGGTGACTTATTCCACCTTTTATTTGAGCCTCTGTGTGTCGATAAAATTGGTTGTGAACTGGGAATGCAGCTCAGACCGCCCTTAACGCGGAATTTGATCCCTTCGTGACAATACAGCTCGAGTACAATTCGTTGTTTGTTCAAAAGTGAAGATTCCTCATTATCTCCACATACTGTGCATGAGTGGCTTCGAATCCTAACCCGGCACTAAAGTTTTCATTATGTATTATCAAGCTCTAGCATGAGAACACCTATCTGCTGGTGGATAATAATGTTGATTTCTAATGGATTTTCATTCGTTGTCAACACTAACGATATCTGACGTTTTTGACGCCCAGTGAGACACAGAACTATTTGCGAGATCACTGTAAGTTCAAGGATGCCATTCCGAGCTGCTGGTGGAGAAAAGTTCGGTAGCATACGTCTCTTTGCGTGCAGTCAACAACGATATGTGTGGGGTTCGATTCCCAGTCAGCACTGAACTCTTCGTCATATTATTTCTAGTTCAAACATGCTCACATGTGGCTGCTGGTGTAACAAACTCATATTTAACGTTCGTTTTCTCTAGAATATAACAGCGATAGGTGCCAGGTTGGAGTCCTGGGAAGAAAAAAAATAATGTTTCGTCCAACACAAAGCTTTACCTCACGGAATTTCAAGTAAGTTACTTGTGAAGATGCAATACTTAACATCTCTCGTAGTTCGTTAACAAGGACTATAGATGCTGGGTAGGAATTCGCGACCGTTAAAAATGTTTACGTTATGTAATTTAAAGTTGATATTTGCTAAATGATACTGTCTAAAATCGAGCCATATCTCACTCTGTATGCCTAGTCAGGAATGACTGTTCGTTTCCGTCACTCACGAAATCTTTGGTTAGTCTGCATGACCTGGGTTTGAATCCCTATGCAGAACGAGACGGTTCGTCGTGTCATTTGAAGTTCATACATATTCTCAACTAGCTGTTCGTGAATAACTTAAATTTTTAATGTCATTTTGTCTTAAATAATAAGTATGGTATGTTACTTTGAAGCGGAAATTATGAATACGACAAACTTACTACGTGCATTACCTATCTGATGTAATAATGAGAGTGGTAACATTTCAGGTGTGTCATTTATTGTACTAAATGTGAGCTTACAAGCCTTAAGGACAGTCTTATCTGTGATAAGGTGTTCCCTGATATTTGTATTACTTTGGTATTACTTTAGATCTTGAGCTATTGCGATACAGAGCAGTGTTTTCTAGTGGTGACTTGTTGGAACCATTTTCAATATTCAAACGACTGTACCGGGGAGCGATTAGAGGACCTGCTAGACTGCTACGTTATGTGGGTTGCATGTGAATCAGGCGAAATGCAATTCAGGTCGTTCGGATACTTTTGAGGATGACTGTACATACACAGTGACGGATACAGAGGCAGTAGCTGCACATAGACGGCGAATGTTAGTTTATCCTCTTAATCACATGGAAAGACTTAATCAGTGGTCATAGAGCCAAAGTCTGTATAATTCTACCTATCACCAGCCTCAACTTCTTTAGGATCGCATCTATAATAAATCACTATTTCCTTGCATTGCGTTTACCTTTCTACGTTATTAAATAAAAACTCACAATAACAGTGAATGTCCGAGACATTTTGATGTGAAAATCTCTCTCTCCCTCTCTATCATCCTCTTGGTTTTATATAAATGTAAGAGAGACGTTTACTTCTAATTATCTTGATTTTATATAAATGTTGGATAAGCATTTACTAATGTATCACGCTGCAAATGAATGAGAAACTCAGGAATTCTTGATTAGTTATCGTGTCACGTGGAAGCAATATGTTTGTTATATTTAATCCATCTCTTTTTGTTTGGAACCTGTTGGCGTATCAAGCTCAAATTTATGTCATACTTCTCTGGTATACTCGGTGGCGTATGTGAATATCGTTTGCAAAACGTGTCACGAATGCAGTGACGTCAGCCTTCATGTGGCAGTTTTACTGCATGAACAGCAAAAATATAGTATGCAATAAGTTTTTCTCCTTTCATCATTTTGTGGAGCTCGTCAGGAAGGAAAATTTCCGTTAAGTCTGATATTATGTGTAACGTTTGTTTCAGTCATTAGTGTTTTCATTCTAAAGTACTTGATGACTTAAGTACGGGTTTTCGCTCGTCGGAGGCTACACTGCCGTTTCACCCCCACCTCTTCGTTAGCTACATGGTTTTTACCCCCACAGCGGCAGGCAGTAAGAGAACTGTTTACGAAGTTTGATTGAAATCAACTACGTGGTTTACGAGGTGATGTGGAATACACATACACGTATAGGTACGTCTGTTTTTAAAATACGTATGGATTAATTGAATATGCACTTATGTCAAACAAAGCGATAATTTTCTATAGCAGAACTTCTTCACAATGTAGCATTCAAAATGCAGGTGGAAATCGCTTAGTAAGTAGGTGGTGCGTAACCGGTAGCAAGAGATAAGGCTCGCGACATTGCCAGCGACACATCACTTGTGTGGGGTGCTTAACGAGCTGGTCGTCGACAGAGCGGCTAATTGTGTGAGAACAAGTGTATTCAGCGGCGTAAGAGCTCACTTACAAACGACATTCACTGCTGTAAAAGATGTATCAGCAACATGAAACAAAGCATTGATCAATGAGGACTATGGTGTCAGGCCAACGGCACATAGCCTAGCTTGACCACCATTGTTGACAGCGAGAAAAATCAACATATTAACAGCTCGAATACCAAGACCTCTGCTATTTCAGTGCTACAGAGAAGAAAAGCCCAGAAAATGCGGAACATCTGTACTGGTATTGAGCATAAGAACCGCACTGATACAAAGACGATAAAGCTTCTTCGATCATATGTAAGCAGAAACAACAATTTCAGATCGCATTTAGTAGACACCTGCCATTTAAAACACAGATTAATTTTCTGACAAAAACATAGTTTATTCCATGAAAGCCGTCTCTTATGTGTTAGAAATTCTTACAAAAAATTATTATTATTTTTTACGCTACGTACATGGAAAAAGTCTCTCTCAGGACAACATAGTGATGTACTTCAACTATTATAACAGTATTTATAAGATTTAAAATCTTGAACATGGCTGGAGGTAGTACCTGATATTTTCGTGTAGGAAAAGGTAAAAATCAACCAAATCAGTTGGGTAGTATATGATGTTGTGAAAACCCCTTGACCAAGGTTTCAATGTCATTAAAACCGTCTTCTTCAGAAGCAGCAATGATTACCACCTAAAGTGGTTAACAGTATGAGTCACCTAACGTTACCGCTGGATATAATTCGTAAACCACATCAAATACTGACTAATCGATTCCACAGACCGAACGTGAGGAGAGGGGCTAGTGTAATTGGTTAATACAAACGATAAAAAATATGCACGGAAGTATGTTTTTTAACACAAACCTACGTTTTTTTAAATGGAACCCCATTAGTTTTGTTAGCACATCTGAACATATAAACAAATACGTAATCAGTGCCGTTTGTTGCATTGTAAAATGTTAATTACATCCGGAGATATTGTAACCTAAAGTTGACGCTTGAGTACCACTCCTCCGCTGTTCGATTGTGTATCGGAGAACACCGAATTACGTAGGGATCCAAAGGGAACGGTGATGAGCCTTAGGTACAGAAGAGAATGGAACAGCACATTACGTCCACATGCTAACACCTTTTTATTGGTCTTTTTCACTGACGTACATGTACATTACCATGAGGGGTGAGGTACACGTACACTCGTGGTTTCCGTTTTCAACTACGGAGTGGAATAGAGTGTGTCTCGACATGTCAGGCCAATAGATGTTCAATATGGTGGCCATCATTTGCTGCACACAATTGCAATCTCTGGCGTAATTAGTGTCGTACACGCCGCAGTACATCTGGTGTAATGTTGCCGCTGGCTGCCACAATACGTTGTTTCATATCCTCTGGGGTTGTAGGCACATCACGGTACACATTCTCCTTTAACGTACCCCTCAGAAAGAAGTCCAGAGGTGTAAGATCAGGAGAACGGGCTGGCCAATTTATGCGTCCTCCACGTCCTATGAAACGCCCGTCGAACATCCTGTCAAGGGTCAGCCTAGTGTTAATTGCGGAATGTGCAGGTGCACCATCATGCTGATACCACATACGTCGACGCGTTTCCAGTGGGACATTTTCGAGCAACGTTGGCAGATCATTCTGTAGAAACGCGATGTATGTTGCAGTTGTTTGGGCCCCTGCAATGAAGTGAGGACCAATGAGGTGGTCGCCAATCTTACAGCACCATACATTTACAGTCCACGGTCGCTGTCGCTCTACCTGTCTGAGCCAGCGAAGATTATCCACGGACCAGTAATGCATGTTCCGTTGATTCACTGCCCCGTGGTTTGTGAAACCCGCTTCATCGGTAAACAGGTAGAACTGCAACACATTCTCTGTTAATGCCCATTGACAGAATTGCACTCGATGATTAAAGTCATCACCATGTGATTGCTGATGTAGCGACACATTAAACGGGTGAAAGCGGTGACGATGCAGTATGCGCATGGCACTACTTTGACTCAGTCTACCGGCTCTGGCAATGTCCCGTGTACTCACGTGTGGGTTCATGGCAACAGCAGCTAACACACCAACTGCACCCGCTTCTCCTGTGACGGGCCTGTTACGGACCCGTTTGCGTGCTACGACTATACCTGTTGCATACAGATGGCGGGTGATGTTTTGCAATGTGCGGCACGTTGGATGCTCTCTGTCCGGGTACCGTTCTGCATACATCCTGCAGGCTTCAGCTGCACTTCGTCGACACTCGCCACAGATGAGTATCATCTCCGCCTTTTCAGAGTTCGAAAACACCATGGTCACAATTCCTACAACACTACACTATCACAGATGTCTGCTAACACGGTGTACTACAGTTGGTCTGCGTGCGGAGACGAATGCAGAATAACAATAGCAGCAAGCGCTACATGCGGACACTGCGACAGCTAGACCAAACCACAACAGTGCACTACAGCCACACTCGTAAACACGGTCGTCATCGTAAACATGTCCCTGCAGATGCTGCTCGCCGACCGTGGCCCGTGTTTGTTACAACACGCAACTGAACGTCGGAGGTTTCAAGCGTCAATTTTAGGTTACAATATCTCCGGATGTAATTAACATTTTACAGTGCAACAAACGGCACTGATTACGTATTTGTTTATATGTTTAGATGTGCTAACAAAACTAACGTGATTCCATTTAAAAAAACGTAAGTTTGTGTTAAAAAACATACTTCCGTGCATTTTTGCATGGTTTGTATTAAACAATTACACTAGCCCCTCTCCTCACGTTCGGTCCGTGGAATCGGTTCTTCAGTATTTGATGTGGTTTACGAAATATATCCAGCGGTAACGTTAGGTGACTCACCCTATATATATATATATATATATATATATATATATATATATATATATATATATATATATCCAGCGGTAACGTTAGGTGACTCACCCTATATCCAGCGGTAACGTTAGGTGACTCACCCTATATATATATATATATATATATATATATATATATATATATATATATATATATATATATATACAGGGTTTTACAAAAAGGTACGGTCAAACTTTCAGGAAACATTCCTCACACACAAAGAAAGAAAATATGTTATGTGGGCACGTGTCCGGAAACCCTTCCTTTCCATGTTAGAGCTCATTTAATTACTTCTCTTCAAATCACATTAATCATGGAATGGAAACACACAGCAAGAAAACGTACCAGCGTGACTTCAAACACTTTGTTACAGAAAATGTTCAAAATGTCCTCCGTTAGCGAGGATAAATGCATCCACCCTCCGTCGCATGGAATCCCTGATGCGCTGATGCAGCCCTGGAGAATGGCGTATTGTATCACAGCCGTCCACAATACGAGCACCAAGAGTCTCTACATTTGGTACTGGGGTTGCGTAGACAAGAGCTTTGAAATGCCCCCATATATGAAAGTCAAGAGAGTTGAGGTCAGGAGAGCGTGGAGGCCATGGAATTGGCCCTCCTCTACCAATCCGTCGGTCACCGAATCTGTTGTTGAGAAGCGTACGAACACTTCGACTGAAATGTGCAGGAGCTCCATCGTGCATGAACCACATGTTGTGTTGTACTTGTAAAGGCACATGTTCTAGCAGCACAGGTAGAGTATTCCGTATAAAATCATGGCGATGAATCGAGGAAGTACAGTACATACTGACGAAACTAAAATGAGCTCTAACATGGAAATTAAGCGTTTCCGGACAAATGAGGAATTTATATATGTATGTTAATATATATATATATATATATATATATATATATATATATATGTTAAAATAAAGGTACAATGCAAGAGTAAAAACTATTTACCGACTCACAAATAATTTTTACGCTTACCGGTTTCATGCTGTTGTGGAGACCCGTTAAATATGTAACCATAAGGCACAAATGAAGACGAAATTCACCTCCATCATAATGAAACCACAAAATATCGTGCTGACAGTCATTAGAAAGTGCTTCACAAATGCAGCTAGTGAAGTTACGTCACACCGATAGCTCTTACATTGAGGAAAATTTAGGACGCGAGAGGGCATTGTTTATGCGCGCTATCAGTGCGCAAAAGTGCGGGAAAGAACAGCACTGAAATAAACAGAAGACGGATAATTTATTACAATATTGACATAGAAAAGAAGAACTTAGTACTCATAAGGTTGTATAAAAGGCAAACATACAGCGTTTTATTTGCTTATCGCCCAAAATTTTTAATAGAAGCCAGTCAATTAAACCAAATATGAAGTACATCGTTTGCAAGTGAAAAAAGAAGGAGAGGGGGGAGGATATTGGGGCGAGTAAGTGGAAGGATGGAAAACGCAGTGGAAGGATGGAAAACGCAGTGGACGGATGGAAAACGACGCAAGATAAGGAAGGAATAGTTGAGGGTGAATTTAATTAGTTACAGTGTAACCAGCTTCGTATCACTAAGAGAGAGTACAGAAAGCATTGCGCATGGCAACTTCGCAGAAGCGTGTGTAGTTTGTAATGTCCTCGTGATGGCTTACTTTCTGACTGCTGTTGTTATTCGGTGCTGTTGCTGCATTTCACCATTTGGATTAAGATTCTGCTGAATGGAAACAGAAACATTCGTGTCGCTCGCCTTTCGACTCGTCTCAAAGTGATACTAAGCAACGGCAGGCCGTAGGAGAAACGAGTCAAGTAGCCCTCTCCCCTAAGCCTCCCCCCCCCCCCTCTGCCCCCCACCCAATCAACGAGATGTTAATTTTCAGTTTGGTTTGGAGAGTTAGATGACCAGATGGGCCTGTGTCGTGAGACAGCACGAAGCGATCGTATTAAATGGATCCGCTTCAGTTTCATGAGTTCGCGGCTGAAGGATACATCGCTATTCGTCGAACTGGCAAATTCTGCTCGAGTATCTGATTAGAAGTGACCGTGGATCAGGTCCTGATGAGGGCTGACTCATGGGATACCATAACAAATAGTGTGCCGTTTGGAAGAACATTGGGTACGCTATGCCTCCTGTGAACAGTTATAGATGTTCTATGTAGTACGTTCAGGAACATGTGAACAACATTTAGTTGTGAAGTCTTCCAGCAAAGTGTGGGGTAATCTTGATATTGAGAAGCTGTGTGCACATTTCTCTGAATACCCATCCCCTTAGCTCAGGAAAAACTGATCACCAAGAGGTGACCTAATGATTAGGTCTAGGAACTGGCATCAAGTATATGAAGAATATGACGGAAGATGTGAAGTTGAAATGGAAGAATGAGATGGTTACTCTAGCCTCAGTTACATGTACACTGCAAAATGATGACAAAAAAGCTTCTGTCGATCCTCTTAGTCTCAACCAAAGAATTAGCATTGTCAAGCAGTCTAATGACTACTTGAGAGAACTGTTCAGATTTGAGACTGTAGCCTTTCTAGAGTCTCTCTGCACTAACGGCGGGATGTCCAAGGGCAGTGAGTCATCGTTTGTATGGAGGGTTCACTTCGACAAAGGAAAACCTTCGTATGCGTTAATGTGTAGGTCTATGTGGAATACTGTAAAAACACATTGAATGTAACGCTATAACAGTTTTTGTCTGGAATACCAGTGACATTCGTTACCAACGCACAAAAGCAGCAGAATGATCTTGCCGGGTATTGCTACATTCATTCACAAAATCCGTCCCCTCCACGAAAACAGTCGTAACAGTGTCGAAGACAATGGTATATCCATCGACACCGGGAGAAGTAAGCCTACACAATTTAGGAGATAAACCCTTCCGTGTTTAATACAGCTGATGTTTTCAAACAGCCGGACGCAACAGCACGCCTAATGCCTCAAGCAAGGAAATGGATTCTTGCGACACTAGACGGTGTAGACATGAAAGGAAATACACTGGACGATCGTCGCTACCAATAGTTACCACAAACTGGGCAAAACCGAAATTATAACTTAAGAGACGGCCGCCTACCCGAGGGGCAACCAAAGGCCATCTTTTCGAAGGCTGCCTTTATTCATTATTTCAGATGCGATGCTCAGTATTCAGGGAAGTGACAGAAATGATCATTCGAAACAGAAAAGTCAAGTAAACATGGCCTCTTAAACGCATGCCTTAAGAGCTATGAGCAATTCTTGATCTTTCATACTGTGAAACAAATCTCTTCTACTGCAGGTTCCTTGCTTTTGATATTTTGGGAAGTGGTAGTAAGGGCCAAAAGAAGGAAAAAAGTCTAGAAAACATATGCTCTAAAATGCAGAGCTTGAAAGTTATGAGCACTTGTTCATTAGTAGAGTTGTGTGTCAAAGTAGCGAAGATCAAGAAGTGCTCATAGCTCTTAATAGATGCATTTTAGAGCAAATGTGTAATGAAGATTTTTTCTTGTTTTGGTCCATGTGACTACTTCCCAAAATATGGAAATCAAAGAGCTTGAAATAGAAGAGATTTGTTTCATAGTATCGAAGATCAAAGATTGCTCATAGCTATTAAGGTATGCGTTTTAGAGCCCATGATTTTTGACTTTTTTGTTTAGAATGATCATTTCTGTCACATCTTGAATATTGACCTTCGCTTCTGATATACCCGGTATAAGTACTGTAAAAACATTTCTAGTGTAACATCTTTCCTTCTTGTCTTTAGCTTATTTTAAGTACGATTTTCGTCTGAGACAGAGCACTTGCGCGTAATATTCTCATTAGATACGCTATTCTACAGAGAGATTAATTAGGCTCTGCTGGGAATTATTATCTCTGCAAGGCCCTTGCGTTCGTCTGTCATGCGAAATTAAGAAAGAAAGGTTCACTTGCCTGAATAAAAAACTAAATTAGACATCCTGTAACATGTAAAGCTCTCATTCATCCCTATTAAAAATAAAAATGTAAGTTTATTTAACTACATATCTGTTGTTGATCTTGTGACCTAATTAAGGTGAAAAAGTCAATGTTAAAATGTATATGAATTATCATTTCCGGTTTCCAGAGATCAGCGGCATAACTTCCCGACCGCAGACGAGGACACTAACAGTTGTTCGAATACATAAACCTTTGATTGGACCTTTAGATCAACAGGCGACTTGGGAGATGACACTGGGTAACGAAAAGATTGCAAAAGTTGGTGGCTGAACACCAACAAGAGCATGACAACAACAAAAAAATCTGATTTACTGAAAATCATTTACGAAGAGGTGTCGCATACGAGCCAGCAACTGCAAAAATGCAGAAGTTTGTGGCTCTGTCATTTGGAAACATTGTTGTGTCATACACGTATAAGAACCAAGAGGGAACAAAAACAGTGGAACACCAGGAACGAAGTGCACAGTTTGAAAAGGGTTTCCTTTGCCCCTGCAGTTCCATCCATACGTCGAAAAATCAATGAACGAAATAAAGAAAGGTTCAAGAGTGGGATTAAAATACGAGGGGAAAGAACATCAGTGTTAAGATTCGCTGACGACACTGATATCCCCAGAGAAAGTGAAGAAGGACCTGTTGAAAGGAATTAACAGTTAATGAGTACAGGATATGGACAGACAGTAAATCGAAGAAAGAGGAACGTAATGAGAAGTAGCAGAAATGAGAACAGCAAGAAACAATAACTGGAGATCACGACGTAGATGAAGTTAAGGAATTCTGCTACCTATGCGGAAAATAACGATGGCGGATGGAACAAGGAGAGCATAAAAAGCAGACTCCCAATGACAAAAGAGGCATTCCTGGCTAAGGGAAGTCTACTAATATCAAACACAGGTTTTTATTTGAGGAAACAGCTTCTGAAAATGTATGTTTCGAGCACAGTATTGTATGGTAGTGAGACATGGACTGTGGGAAAAACGCATCAGAAAAGCATCGAGGCATTTGAGATGTGGTACTACAGACGAATGATGAAAATTAGGTAGACTGATAAGGTAGAGTATGACGAGGTTCTCCGCAGAATAGGAGTGCAAAGGAACATGAGGAAAACAATGACAAGAAAATGGGGCAAAATGATAGGACATCTGTTAAGACATGAAGGGATAACTTCCATGGTACTGGATGTAGCTGTAGAGGGTGAAAACTGTAGAGGAAGACCGAGACTGGGATACATCCAGCAAATATACACTCCTCGAAATGGAAAAAAGAACACATTGACACCGGTGTGTCAGACCCACCATACTTGCTCCGGACACTGCGAGAGGGCTGTACAAGCAATGATCACACGCACGGCACAGCGGACACACCAGGAACCGCGGTGTTGGCCGTCGAATGGCGCTAGCTGCGCAGCATTTGTGCACCGCCGCCGTCAGTGTCAGCCAGTTTGCCGTGGCATACGGAGCTCCATCGCAGTCTTTAACACTGGTAGCATGCCGCGACAGCGTGGACGTGAACCGTATGTGCAGTTGACGGACTTTGAGCGAGGGCGTATAGTGGGCATGCGGGAGGCCGGGTGGACGTACCGCCGAATTGCTCAACACGTGGGGCGTGAGTTCTCCACAGTACATCGATGTTGTCGCCAGTGGTCGGCGGAAGGTGCACGTGCCCGTCGACCTGGGACCGGACCGCAGCGACGCACGGATGCGCGCCAAGACCGTAGGATCCTACGCAGTGTCGTAGGGGACCGCACCGCCACTTCCCAGCAAATTAGGGACACTGTTGCTCCTGGGGTATCGTCGAGGACCATTCGCAACCGTCTCCATGAAGCTGGGCTACGGTCCCGCACACCGTTAGGCCGTCTTCCGCTCACGCCCCAACATCGTGCAGCCCGCCTCCAGTGGTGTCGCGACAGGCGTGAATGGAGGGACGAATGGAGACGTGTCGTCTTCAGCGATGAGAGTCGCTTCTGCCTTGGTGCCAATGATGGTCGTATGCGTGTTTGGCGCCGTGCAGGTGAGCGCCACAATCAGGACTGCATACGACCGAGGCACACAGGGCCAACACCCGGCATCATGGTGTGGGGAGCGATCTCCTACATTGGCCGTACGCCACTGGTGATCGTCGAGGGGACACTGAATAGTGCACGGTACATCCAAACCGTCATCGAACCCATCGTTCTACCATTCCTAGACCGGCAAGGGAACTTGCTGTTCCAACAGGACAATGCACGCCCGCATGTATCCCGTGCCACCCATCGTGCTCTAGAAGGTGTAAGTCAACTACCCTGGCCAGCAAGATCTCCGGATCTGTCCCCCATTGAGCATGTTTGGGACTGGATGAAGCGTCGTCTCACGCGGTCTGCACGTCCAGCACGAACGCTGGTCCAACTGAGGCGCCAGGTGGAAATGGCATGGCAAGCCGTTCCACAGGACTACATCCAGCATCTCTACGATCGTCTCCATGGGAGAATAGCAGCCTGCATTGCTGCGAAAGGTGGCTATACACTGTACTAGTGCCGACATTGTGCATGCTCTGTTGCCTGTGTCTATGTGCCTATGGTTCTGTCAGCGTGATCATGTGATGTATCTGACCCCAGGATTGTGTCAATAAAGTTTCCCCTTCCTGAGACAATGAATTCACGGTGTTCTTATTTCAATTTCCAGGAGTGTACATCCAGCAAATAATTGAGTACGTAGGTTGCAAGTGCTACTATGAGATGGAAAGGTTGGCACTGGAATATGCTGAAGGGCTTACGACGAGGGGGAAATCCCTACCGATGTAAAGGGGAAGAAGTTGATGCCGAATCTGGCTTGAAGACTGTCCATAGGACTCATGACGTTAACTTTCTTAGGTGATTTTTTAGTCTTTTACACGTTTTCTCACTCGCGGTAATTTATATTTTATGAATATACAGGTTGCTGATACGAAATTACATTCTATTATATACAACGCAAGCTTTTATAGTGTACAAACTGCACAGATCAAAAATTGTGTTTTTCTATGCAACTGTATACCAACACTGAACGAACATCCGACGAAAAACGAGGTGGCTCTGTTCTTGTTGTTATACGTTGACAATTAGAAGCCCATGTCATAAAAAACATTTTCACACTGCCTTTGCCCAATTGAGCACCACATTACGGGTGTGGATTATTGAGAATCGTTCACCATTAGAGATGCTTATCGTTAATTTTTTACATATGTAATACAATTGAAGTTTTAATACAAACACCAGCACTTGTTTTATATTTTGCAATTTTATAATTCTAACGTTCCTTTGACGCTATGTCTCTTGGTATGTACGTTGTGTATTATATGTTGTAGGTTGCGAGAGAAAAAAGTTACAGGAAAAACTTGAAAAGAGTAAAAAATCCCCAGTTTGTCGGCTCCACCATGTTACCAAATGATTCTCGGCATCGAAAATTTGGATTCTGCACTACAGACCATCTGCTGAAACATACCAAAATTTCAAAAAGGTAGGAAATTTTGTAGGATCTAGTGACTTTCTCGACTGCTTTACAAGGGTTTGACGTCCTGACAGACCCTGGTGTACACATCTTTATAAATATTTTACAAATTTTTTAGCAAAGTGTGAACTAATTACACTATCAGTTTTACAGATTTCGTATAAAACATTATTATATACCGCATAGTTTAGAGGAAATTGCAAAAACTAGTGGCTGTGGTTACAACTGCATTGAAAAGAGAGGGAAGTACCCATTCATAATCCTCGCTGATCATGATAGATATGCACACACTTCAGTTAATGTAATCTTTTATTAGTATTTCCGTAGTAGTAAAACGGGCCCAAGACTACATATGTCTATTGTATTTGAAACATTAAACAGTTGTTGGATTAACTTTCTTTGTCCTTTGTCACATATTTATTGTAGTTGGTCTTTTTTCAATACGTTCGTCCATCTATCCCTTCAAGGAGTGACGACATGCAGTTTACATGTATGAATAGAAAAACACCTGTAAAACAGACGACGTTCAAGCAACGATGTGCTCATGGTCTTAATTTGTAGGAAACATTTTGGTCGTAAAAAGAAGAAAGCAGCTATGGATACGTTGAGAAGAATGCAATACGATTGAGTTCTGGTATGTTTTATCTTTCGTTTCTTACACGGGATGACTGGGCTCATTTTGGGTTCTTTTGAACCAAATCGTAACAGGCTGCAAGTGGGACAAAAAGAAATATTTGGGAGATTTGCTGTTGCGTCGAGCGATTGATAACCAAGGAAAATCTCTCGAACATCTTGGTTAGAACCGACGGACTGGAGTTGATTACATGTTGTTTCTGGACATTGTGTAAACATATCGGTGTTCTTTGTGTGTGTTTTTATGTGTATTGCTAAGTATGGGTAGTAGAATGAAGTCGATAACTGACTGCACGTCTGTCACTTCTCTTCAGAGATGCCATGGGATATAGTAGTGACGCAAATGTCCTATATTTACGTTTTCTTTGCGTGAGCCTTAATAGACCGAGTTTTTTCTATGCTAAAGCGTGTCATGTTAAAGGCAGGCTATGTCTGAGGTAGCAAGAATTCATCGACACCGAGACAGGCTGCCCTTAAGTCGGTGGCCGAAAAAATTAGTTTGGCAAAAGAGATTAGCTGTTAACATTCTCTGAACACTAACTGCTAATGAAACCACACACTGCCCAATGGAGACACAATATTCACAGGCAACTACTCTTACATCACACGTTTTTCGACGTTGGTTTCCTGCACATTAGCCAGTTGAAGTTTCCTCATAGACGTACTCATTGTGTATTTGGCGAAAGAAATTTATCTTCGGCAGGAAAGGAGTGGAAACATTTTGAAAAGCAGTTCACTGGCTGATTATATCTGGAACTCATTCCATAACAAATGGAACTTTCATCTCAAAGGGTGCATTATTGAATTACTGTTAGTGGCGCATGTCAACTTGACAATGATTGATTGAAACGCCGTGGTCTAACTGTTAAAAAAAGAGGCTTTGCACAAAATATACACAAAATTTATACGAAGATAAAGTACTCTTAGCTTCCTATATAGAATAATCATGTAGCAGTGACACCGAATTTCTAGCGAACGTGATAGAAAATAACTTTTTAAAATTCTCTCCTTTGATTTCATCACATTCTTTCTCTTCTTATAAACATTTTAAACGCGGTCTTCCTGTATTTTCTGTGGTTGAGTCTTTGCTTGACTATTATCTGTGTTTTTTAGCGAACGTGATAGAAAATAATTTTTTAAAATTCTCTCCTTTGATTTCATCACATTCTTTCTCTTCTTATAAACATTTTAAACGCGGTCTTCCTGTATTTTCTGTGGTTGAGTCTTTGCTTGACTATTATCTGTGTTTTAACAAAGGCCCGGTTTTTCGCACGTAGTTGTTGTCTGTGTAAGACAATAACGGCATGCTGTATTCCATTATGTCTCTGTTGTTCAAATGAAGGTTTCATGTTATTTTGTTTAATGTATAAACTATAATTACTTCCACTGGTCAGCTACCGTTTTGTATATTTCTTTTCGATTTCTGTAACTGTGTGGGCAAAGTAGCAGACCATTATATTAGTAATAAGGTAGTGAAATCGTATGTAGGAGGAGAGAAACTGAAAATCTCCATTAAAAGAACTTGCTATATGTTTTTTTTCGTTGTATCTCTAAATCTTTTGATATGGATGCCAATAGGATTTCTTTAGATATCGAGACTTAGCTCAAGTGCTCTGAGTCTATTGACTGCCATTTTGACAGCAACTTTTGAATCCAAATGATGAGGGCTCAACTGCTGACAACTTCTACAGTTTATGCAGATCCTCAACAAAACTTTCTGCTCCGAAGTTCTTCTTTCTTTTTATTTTTTAGGTAGGAATAAAAACTTTCTGCTCCGAAGTTTTTTTTTGTTTTTTTTTAAATATAGGAATAGTTTTCAAGTGCATAATGGTTCTGTTTCTGTGTTAAACTGTAGGTCTACAGTTCTTAGCTCAGATGGAGACATATGAGTAGTACTTCATCAGGACATGTCCACTCTAGCGTTCAACGTCTAGGTTAATAACAACTTTTCTTTAGTGATAAGAGAAAAAAGGAAACAAATTAAACAGAAAATTATGTTTCACAAAAGTGTTTATTTTTGTGCACAGTTAATTACAAAAATGATACCTGAATCTGCGATGGCGTGTGTTGGATGAAGATGATGGGGTCAGCTTCAGGCGTCAGTGGCTGAATTTCCCATAAGATCCGTAACCTCCGTAACCCCCACCGATGCCTCCGCCATAGCCTGTACTGAAGGCCCCACTGTAGCTGCCATAGCTTCCAGCAAGCCCACCATCGAGGCCTCCTCCGATGCCACCTGCGACGCCACCGCCAATGGATCCAGCGCTGACCACAACAGGGACTGGCTGGCTCACGACCACCGGCTGAGGAACGGGCACAGGGACTGGCCTAGGCACGCCTACGGGAACGGGGACCGGCCTCTCCACAGGGACGGGATAAGGCTGCGAAACGGGCACCGGGACTGGTCTCTCTACAGGAATGGTGACAGGTACCTGTACCGGGACTGCGACGGTTTTCTCCACAGGCACAGGGTACGGCACGGGAACCTGTCTGGGGATTGTTACTGTGGATACCTGAGGACCGACGGACTCGCCAACGAGGCCGCCTCCAAATCCACCACCGTAGCTGCTGCCGTAACCTACTCCAATGTCGCCTCCGTAGCCACCTCCAAGGCCGTAGCTGCCCCCATAACCCCCACTGTAGCTACCGAGGGATGCATCCAGCCCTCGCTTCTCTGTCTTCTTCTCTTCGGCCAAGGCCACTCCAAGGACAAGCACGCACACCTACAAAAACAGTAAATGCTCATTTGGTACTCCCCTGTGCCATAACATACTTCGTAAAACAGAAAAAAGGTAAGGCTGTCCTAAGCTTCTCAGCCTAATTTCTTAATGTGGGCCTGAAGACAAAAAAAAAAAAAAAAACTGGATAATACTATAGAAACAAAAACCAAATAAAAAGTTCGATTACACAATTTTCTGACTGAGCGAGGTGACGCAGTGGTTAGTACACTGGACTCGCATTCTAGAGGACGACGGCTCAAACTCGCGGCCGTCCATTCTGATTTCAGTTGTCCGTGATTTCCCTAACTCACTTGAGGCAAATGCCAGCATGGTTCCTTTGAAAGAGCACGGTCGACTTCCCTCTCCATCCCTCCGTAATCCTATGGGACTGATGATCTCGCTGTTTTGACCCTGCCCTCAAATCAACTAGCCAACAAACCATAACTTTTTGTTAATTTTGAGCAATAATTTGAAGTTCTCTGTAGATGTAACGATGAGGTAATTACACGGATTTCTAAACATTTCGTGTAAACTCATATGACGGAGGGAAGTCACGAAGTGAATTGTGATACTAAGTCACTCTAGATATTAAAGTGAACTGATTTTTGGAACGTAGGTATAAGAACTAAGTAAAAGGTGGAGCTTCGTACCATTAACCTTCCAAAAATTGGAAAAACGTTGAATATGTATCTTTACTTATTTTGTAACAATGTGAGAAGAATTATTTACCAGGATCCTCATTGCCACTGCTGTTGATGGAGTTTGTGGAGCAAGCAATGACTGATACCACTGTGGCATCCTGCCGTTCCTTAAATACCTTAGACTCGTTCCCCCACCTGAGGTGGCTGAGACAATTAGAAGGATCCCAGGCATTTACTGGAGCGCGCTCACTCACAAATGGGTGGCGTCGGTTATTTTAATTACATGGAGAGAACAGAGGGAATGGTGACAGGCGTAGCAGCGACAGCAAGACGTTTCCCCTTCTTGAAATTCTAGAATTTCTTATGGAGAGGCCACATACACTAACAGCAGACTGAGAAACACGGGAGAAAGTGTAAAATAATGTGTGTTCTTTTACACATATGCATGCAAGAAATACATACGTGCATGGGCCTGGTCACACACACAGGCACACACACACATGTACACATAAGCTGACTCACATACGTTCACATTCTCCCGATGGCTTTGGAAAGCATGCAGCTATATCGCTCATGATTTAAATAACGAAACGCTTCAACAGTTACTTTTTTTTCTGTATAGCTCAACGCGTTTCATAAGATAATACTCATTAGCAAGTGCAAATATTTACACTGGTATGTTTTCTGACGCCTGCATCCGTCCTGTTCTGCCTCTCTTGTTCAGCAGTCGTCTTTGTATAAAAATGGTTCAAATGGCTGAGCACTATGGGACTTAACAGCTGAGGTCATGAGTCCGCTAGAACCTAAAACTACTTAAACCCAACTAACGTAAGGACATCGCACACATCCATGCCCGAGGCAGGATTCGAACCTGCGACCGTAGCAGTCGCCGGGTTCCGGACTGAGCGCCTAGAACCGCTCGGCCACCACGGCCGGACGTATTTGTATAAATTTACTACAGTTGGAAAATAGGGAAATACAAATATTGAGATTTTTTTATGTGCTGATGTTAGGAAATAGTTAAAGGTATTCTGTCTCCTTCATTAGGCAAAAAGTTGCACACACGCAAATCATCACTCACATCGTTTGTGTATGTGAAGTCAAAATTTCTATTCTGTTCTAGGCGTTCCATTGTGGAATGTATAGAGGAATGAATATATTAATTGGTCTGTTATAGTTATTATAGTCAGGAGAAACGTTTGAAGAGATTAATGGATTCACATACAGTTTTTCACTCAGAGTTTTTTCTCCTTGGGTTTTGTGGTGTAAAAGAATTCATATCATATTCTTGAAAGTCTTGGAACAGTTAAGATCTCCTTGTATGCTTTTGACTAGGTGTCCAGTGTTATTATGCATGTTGCTAATTTTGTGAATTTGTGAATGAGTGTGACATTCCATGTGTTCCATGTAACTAGTGTGACAGTTCCTGCCAGTCTCTCCCATGTTGTAGCTTGAGCAAGTTTTACATGTGACTGTATCTGTTCCTGAATATGACAGTTTGTAGTTTTTTATTGTTGAAGGAGTGATATAATTTCTGTTCTAGTTTGTGGGAAATGTTATGTATATAGGGTGTGCTGCCACACGCTGTACTGTGTTATTAGTTATTTCCGTAGAGCAAGGAATTTTTGTTTTGTGCTATTTGTTTCTGTATTTTGTCTGCCACTGTGCTAGCAAAACCTACTTCTCTTACTGATTCGAACAGTTCGTATTGTAGTTTTTACGCGAATAAAACGTTACTTGCAATTAAACGTCTGTCTTTCAAGGCAGCCGAGAAGCTGCAAGTAAAATTTGTGGCTTGTACTGTTTCGAATCTATAAGTAGTCCAAAACTGTATTTTCCAGAAAAAATAACATTTAAAATGCCGTTAATAACGCAAATACACACCATATTATTAGCCTTGCTCTTAGGTGACAAATTGGTTTCATTAAAACAGCTTTTTTCTTAAAAGTACAAATAAATACAGGGCAGTTTATGTAGAAATATTCAGGCAGGACAAATATTTCCAGTTTACTTACAGATACCTTTTTCCAGCGACATTTGATCACAACGCCTAACATATTAAACCTGGGAAGCTATTGTTTCTTAAACAGAGAAGTACGAGAAGTGTTTAAATACGCTGTGCTGTTTCAAAAGTATTACTTAGGGCCCTTTTATGTTATTCGTTAAAAATTGCACCATGAGCTAACTTGTGTATAACGCACACAGTAGCTCTTCTATTCTCAGATCTCGTTTGCAGAATTTCAGCCAATTTTTTATCATTTAGCATCACACATATCAGTGCTATTAATCTCTTTCATTAACCTTTAGCTCTTGGGCCCTTCAAATCCAGTTTCATAAACTCCATCTAGTAGCGAAGAAATTATCCTCTTCCGTCCTTCACCCTTCCAACTGTCCTACTGCCATTATTGCTCTGTTCCATCGACTATAAGTTCTTATTTTTCTCGTTAGTACCTCACCTGGTTGACCAATCTATATATTCCGAAGGGCAGAAACTTGTCTATGTAATATGGTTGGTTCCTTTGTCTTAACGTTAGAACTCCAGTCTATGTTTCTTTATATTCAGATTAATGGATGTGGACTTTTAAATTTTCTTATTTACTTTTAGTCTGTGAGTTCCTTCATTAGTATACATTGGCCCTAAAATTTTCCTCATTGCTTTTCGTTCTTTCCTTTAGATTTCTTCATTTTTGGTCTCTCTGTTTAAAACAGGTATTTCTGTTCCATAAAGAAACTCTTACTCGACGATTGCATTGTAGAGTTTCAGATCTGGTATTCTGAGAAGTATCATTTGTTCTAGATATCGTTGGTAACAGATTGTTTACGTATTTTGGAACGAATGTCATAACCATTCTTTTATAGGGGAATTTCTTCACTGGTTTACGATAATATACATTCTCTGAGCATCGTATATTACCATATATACCTCTTATTTTATTTCGTGTAGAAGTTTACGTCGTTGCATTTACATTACATATTAGTGTTTACACGATTTAGTGCTACACAGTTACATGAATACAAGAAACTGACTTCACAGTTTATATTAACGAAAAATCACTCAGCAGATATGGACGACAGCTACATTCTTAAATACCTTGTTATGACATTCAACCCAAAAACGTATTTCTAATTTTAGCAGTTAACTGTTCCAGCGTATAAAATGCTAACATGGTGGTAAACATAGGAGTGAAGTGATTCTAATGCGAACTTTTTTTTTTAGATGTAAACTGGTTCCAATCACTGGTGAAGGTGTAGTATACTATTCAGTTTCATAACAACATTTCGGGAAAAGGAATGTATACCGCTGTGTCAAGAAGTCTAAAATTCCCATTAGCTGATAGTTTGTGTTTGGATTGGCAGATCTGTATACACTCTTCAAGTGGCAAGTAGTAGTACATGTAGACAGGAAACGTCGGTTCTAAGTAAACTTTATTGTTAACTCATGAATTTTACACATTTTAACATTTTAAATAAGTGTGATGGCAGGTTTTTGACACAGTACTGGCTTAACAGGAATGATAACAGCAGAGATAACAAAAAATAAAGAACCAATTAAAAAAAACCAAGAATTTCGATATCAGCCCTGTGAAGTATTTGGAGTTCCATATTCACGATCCTGGTCCGCGGTGTTACACCAACAAATCGGCTAATTTTAATCACGTTCATTGTCGTCCAATCACATTGTCACGTCTCCACGGTGACCCATCGAACTGCAGCAACTCCACACAGCCAACTGACACTTAAACTCTACTTCACTACCACGACTAATATCTCGTTCAATGACGTTATGCACGCTGCACTATGTTTTAATTGGAGTTTAGTGACTAGCCTGGCAACCAGTTCAGTGAATCAACGCCAAGTATATGCTAAGTGCAAACAAATAAACTATTCAAAGAATTAAAATCACCATGTGCATTTATTTAAATCGGAACTGCGGACATAACATTTTGGCATCCACAACGTGATGTGGGATGCAACGATCTTTTGACGCTAGTTGCAGGATCATTCTCCTTTGTATACAGTGTTCCTCTGAAATATGTGTTGTTTCTTCCGTACATTAACTACTTAGTAATTCACTTGTATAACCAACAAGGTTTTATATTTGCTTCGTACAAACTTAATTTCTTTGTAGTATTCCAAATGTTTTTCTCTTTTCTAGTTTTCAGTTGTTTTCCAACTGAATTTTCTAGATATATCAGATTCTTTAATCTTCCTGCATCACCATATCACTGTTAACTACAGTATGTAACGGATTACCAGGTGACATTTTGTGTGCTGCTGGTTCCTCGTTTTCTACGTATTTTCTGCATTTTTGTGTATTTTATGCTTCAGAGAAGTATGGTTCGAGTTTTTAGCAATTGAGTTTTTGCTGCACTGTGTTAGTCTTAATGTATTTCTTTTTGTATGTCTTAAAAATAATACTTGTAATTTATTATGGTGAGTTGCGATCTTGGAATATGTGTAGAGTGTCCGAGTCTCTGACATTTTATGTATAGGTAGCAAAAATTGCTCTTACCGTGAATCTCTGCGCTACTCGTATAACTAAACAAAGTGTCCCAGTTGTACAGCTCATCCTTAAGACGCACGAGGCAGCTATTAGAGCCTGAAATATCTCAACATTCCCTGCGCCATTTAAACATATCTTGTAACTTGAAACCCGCTTAGCAGAATATTGTGTAGGATAGTTCCTTGTCGGATAGCATTTCACATGACTACATTCATAATGTCAGTATTTAAAACCCTCTTGCGTCGTTTCCAGAACTAGCTGCTATGGTGTTGCAGAGAACGTTAATGACTTAGTTTAGTGAAGAAGAAGTTAATTATTGGTGTTAATGCAACAAAGTTGTGACTAGAATTGCAGTAAGGCTCAATATTCTGCTGAATGATTCTTTACTTCTGTTTAGTGTTTTCTCGATCGATTGTTAGTCACATATTCGCTATTTGGCAGCTACTTTAATTTTAATTTGTTGCTGGATGGCTTTATTGTCAGTTACGTTGTAAAAAAAAGCACTGCGCGCTACATGTCTGTAAACTGTGTACGATATTTACGTGTGTGCCCATATTTTTAATAATACCAGACCCAGGCTAGTTGACGTATAAGACCAACTGACACATGTGTTCGATTCGTACCTAGCTTACATCCCAGTCGATTCGACTGAAATCTCATTATTGAGAGATAGTCCTGTGGTGGTTTTTGGCAGCCATCAATTTAAAATGAGAGCTCCCACCGGAATCATAGACTCAACGTGTCCTGCGCAGAAACGTCTGGAGAAGTGATTTGAAGTGATGCGTTGCTACAGTTAAAACTACAGGTAGGTTCTTACGGAGCATTATTCTGTCGCTGAGAATCAAGCGAGGGGCAACTACACTACACTGCTGCCCATTAGAACTGCAAAACCATAACGGAATCATGCTAAAAACGTGAAATTTACACGGAGCGTACTACGTGCTTGGACATGTAAATTACTAACATTTCACTGCAGTACCACAAAACAGGTGGAAGAAAAGCCACCTACATTCTTTTTATAAGGAAAAATTATGCGGTGAACGTGTCTGAATGTTGTTTGTTGTGAGAAGATACTGTCATCTCTCATCTAAGAAATTGTCCAGCACGTTCAGAGTTCGACAGCGGCAATATTGTGCCCTATCGAGATTCTACATCTACATCTACATTTATACTCTGCAAGCCACCACACGGTGTGTGGCGGAGGGCACTTTACGTGCCACTGTCATTACCTTCCTTTCCTGTTCCAGTCGCGTATGGTTCGCGGGAAGAACGACTGTCTGAAAGCTTCCGTGCGCGCTCTAATCTCTCTAATTTTACATTCGTGATCTCCTCGGGAGGTATATGTAGGGGGAAGCAATATATTCGACATCTCAACCAGAAACGCACCCTCTCGAAACCTGGCGAGCAAGCTACACCGCGATGCAGAGCGCCTCTCTTGCAGAGTCTGCCACTTGAGTTTGCTAAACATCTCCGTAACGCTATCACGGTTACCAAATAACCTTGTGACGAAACGTGCCGCTCTTCTTTGGATCTTCTCTATCTCCTCCGTAAACCCGATCTGGTACGGATCCCACACTGATGAGCAATACTCAAGTATAGGTCGAACGAGTGTTTTGTAAGCCACCTCCTTTGTTGATGGACTACATTTTCTAAGCACTCTCCCAATGAATCTCAACCTGGTACCCGCCTTAACAACAATTAATTTTATATGATCATTCCACTTCAAATCGTTCCGCACGCATACTCCCAGATATTTTACAGAAGTAACTGCTACCAGTGTTCGTTCCGCTATCATATAATCATACAATAAAGGATCCTTCTTTCTATGTATTCGCAATACATTACATTCGTCTATGTTAAGGGTCAGTTACCACTCCCTGCACCAAGTGCCTATCCGCTGCAGATCTTCCTGCATTTCACTACAATTTTCTAATGCTGCAACTTCTCTGTATACTACAGCATCATCCGCGAAAAGCCGCATGAAACTTCCGACACTATTTACTAGGTCATTTATATTTATTGTGAAAAGCAATGGTCCCATAACACTCCTCTGTGGCACGCCAGAGGTTACTTCAACGTCTGTAGACGTCTCTCCATTGATAACAACATGCTGTGTTCTGTTTGCTAAAAACTCTTCAATCCAGCCACACAGCTGGTCTGATATTCCGTAGGCTCTTACTTTGTTTATCAGGCGACAGTGCGGAACTGTATCGAACGCCTTCCGCCTTTTCATTCAGAAAGTCTGAGGATCGCGCTGGTCTGGACATCACGACCGTAATGCAGATATGGAATCGAGGGACTCTGGAGAATTTCAACGGCCCCACGCAACTAACACCTATTGTGTACCTTTAGTGGGGAAAATGTCTTTTTTGGAGCAGGGAAAGTACCCATACGGACAGTGGAGTGACGTCTGAAGCACCATGAGTTACACTACGGTAATAAAGTCCATGGGACAACGTTATGCACATATACAGATGGCGGTAATATCATGGCATAAAAGGGCAATGCGTTGCCGCAGCTGTCGCTTGTAGATATGTGATTCATGTTTAAAGGTCTACGACGTGATTACAGCCGCACGACAGGTATTGACAGGCTTCGAACGCGGAGTAGTAGTTGGAGCTTATTATGGGACATTCCATTTCGGAAATCGTTAGCGAATTCAGTATTCCAAGATACAAAGTGTCAAGACGTGCTGAGAATACCAAATTTCAGGCATTACCTCTCACCACAGACAACGTAGTAGCGGAGGCCTTCTCTTAATGACCGAGATCAGCGGCGTTTCCATAGTGTCGTAGTGCTAACAGACAACAACCGCTGCGTGAAACAACTGCAGGAATCAATGTGGGACGTACGACAAACATATGCGTTAGGACAGTGCGGCGATCTTTGGTGTCAATGGGCTATGGCAGCAGACGAACGACGCGAGTGAGTTTGCTAACACCACGACATAGCCTGCAGCGCCTCTCCTGGACTTGTGACCACATCGGTTGGATCCTAGACCACTCGAAAACCGTGGTCTGGTGCGGTAAGTTCCGAATTCAGTCGATAAGAGCTGATGGTAGGGTTCGAGTGTGGAGCAGACCCCACGAAGCCATGGACCTAGGTTATCAGCAAGGCACTGTGCAAGCTGGTGGTGACTCCATAATGGTGTGGGCTATGTTTACATGTAATGTATTGAGTCCTCTAGTCCAACGGGACCGATCATGGACAGGAAATGATTATTTTCGGCTGCCTGCAGACGATTTGGAGCCATTAATGGGCTTCATGTTTCCAAACAACGACTGAATTTTTATGGATCACCATTCGCCATGCCACCAGGCCACAATTGTTCGCATCTCGTTTGGAGAACGTTCTGAACAATTCAAGCGAATTGTCTGTTCGCCCAGATCGCTCGACGTGAAGCCTATCGAACATTTATATGACACAATCGAGGGATCAGTTCGTGCACAAAATGTTGCACTGGAAAAACTTTCACAGTTATGGACGGCTACAGAGGCAGCATAACCCAGTAATTCTGCAGGGGCCTCCAACAACCTGTTACTCCTTGCCACGTTGAGTTGCTGCACTACTGCGGGCAAAAGGATGTCCGACACGATATTAGGAGGCATCCGATGATTTCCATCAGCTCAGTTTACTAGCAAGATGACTGTTCTCGTGGCTTAACTTGACGAAGCAGCGAAGAAATACACTCAGAGAGTGGTGCACCGTCAATGGCCGTACCGAAGTGGCTACACTTGTTCCCGTCCAGTCACCGAAGCTAAGCACCTTCGGATACGCGACCTTATGGGCACGCCGCACTCTGCTGACAAGTTTTCCTTGGCCTTTTCGGCAGAGGGGACAGGAGGTATGGTGATATGATATCCCTGATCACCAGTTCTTCCCCAATGCCCTGAGTAAAACCCAAAACTCTCCGCAGCGTCTCATGTATTGAGGGTATATGACACTGTTGATGGTGATGTAACCGTCAGATGGGGACATTAAATTCGGCGTGCCCCTTGGTGCTCTTCGAGGGGAGTTGGCTATGTTCCGCCACCAGCTTTCACCGTCTTTCTTCTCTCGTTATCATTCAATACAAACATGATACTACACTGCACACACACACGCCGCGCGGGATTAGCCGAGCGGTCAAGGGCGCTGCAGTCATGGACTGTGCGGCTGGTCCCGGCGGAGGTTCGAGTCCTCCCTCGGGCATGGGTGTGTGTGTTTGTCCTTAGGGAAATTTAGGTTAAGCGGTGTGTAAGCTTAGAGACTGATGACTCTCGCAATTAAGTCCCATAAGATTTCATACACATTTGAACATTTTTTACACTGCACACACACCCATTACAGTTATCTAAGTTTGACATACAGGCTTTCACACGCAGCTCCCGTATTTCGTAAAGGAAAGGCGCCTGTGGGCGCGGAGTAGGGGGAGAAAAGTATCCAATTACGCGGCTGAGCCTGCACTTCAGCGTCTCCCAGAAATTCATGCCATTCGATTCTACCGGGCTTTTTAACGGTGTGTCCAGCGACACCAATGGACACAGGAGCGGCACCACGTCGTATTTTCAAACGAGTCCCCGGTTGTATGTACAGCATCGCCATAGGGCATTTTTGTGTGTAGAGGCTTCGAGAAGAACAAACGTTACGAGACTGCATTCGAGGTCGTGATATGTACCTGGCTCTTGGTCTGATGGTATCTGTCGATATATTTAGAAATATCGGGAATCTGATACATCAGTATTTAAAAAATGTCTTTGTCGACCCTTGATACATCGACCAAAAGTACGGATGTATCAAAGGACGAACTATAAACAAATCGGCCTATATAAATATCGGCTGCACATTGTAAATATACTGCCAGTTTTAGAGTTATATATTTAAGTATTGATTTACTATTAGATATTCTCTACATCAATTAACTATCGGTCTGCCTACCTCCCGTAGAGCAAGAATTGAAAGAGAAACAATTTAATAATGAGACTTTGTGCAGATGAAAATCCTGTTTTACAATAGCTTTCTGGTCAACTATTGGGTTGATAATAACAATTGTGTACATGGTGCATTTTAATGCAATATTTTTTGTTTCACTTAACCTCACATACTTTGTTTTCTTAATTTTGCATTGGCTACATTTCGAAATAAACTTTTTTTCGCGCTGAAGTAGGAAAATTGCATGTTGAAGTTAAACGTTGCAGCTTCTGTTGGTAGCGCCGAGAGCCGATTACGTCAGCATTTTTTCTCACACGTCTCCACCCGCCGCAAACACCAGTCTTGTCATTTAGATTTTTGGTCACTACGTTCGGCAACTTTTTCAAGAACGCCGATGTGAAGAAATAGCACCCTAGTTGCGTTAAAAAACAATTTTTAAAGCAAATGGTGCGCTTTTTCTTCGTATTCTTACTATCCTATTCACCACTGCACCCCCCAACGCAATCGGATGTCTTGTTTTGTGCCACCTACACTTGCTTCACACAGTCGAAGAGAAAGACCGGATGCGATGAAAGGGCAAAAAGTAGTAAGACGAATTCGCAGAGTAAAAGTAAACTTATGCTCTACTACGATTTCAAAAGAACAGTTTCAAATATTTGCCGAAAATAGCGAGAAAAAGGATAATATAAAATAATGATACCGTCACTCGATACTGCCATTTTGACGTTGACGAATCGATATATGGGGGAAGAAAATTTCGCCTGTACATAACGATATTATCTGGTGAAATATCGATATATTAGCATTTTATGAACAGCCCTATCAACACATAACGCATGACTACATGTTGCCCTTTCCGTCCTGATCCACCTCGATACCGAGCATGTCGCACTTCTTCCACTGCCAGGTGGTCGTTCAGAACATCAACAGACTGAAAACGTCTTTTCACTGCTTGGCACACCACTACTCGCTAGCCATTATGAACGATGAACGCTGAAATCGAGTTGGAGCAGTATGGTATGATTTGCGTCTATCTGTCATCCAAGTTCAAATAGTTTTCTGTTGAGGGCAACAGCAGCTGAAGCAATCCGTAACTCTGTAATAAATGGCTTTCAGCATATATTGTAAGTAGGCTGTTTAGGTTTTTATGTTGGTAACGCCACGTAGCACTCTGTAGGAAAATCACTGACTGTGCTGTGTGCAGTCTGTGGCTGGTGATTTCTCAAACTGGGGAACAATCAAGAATGGGGTGCCTCAAGGTTCAGTCTTGGGTCTTCTGCTGTTCGTAACATATATTAATGACTTGCCATTCTATATTCACGAAGATGCAAAGCTGGTACTTTTTGCCAATGATACAAGTATAGCTATCACACCCGACAGACAAGAGTTAACTGGTGAAATTGTAAACGATGTTTTTCAGAAAATCATTAAGTGGTTCTCTGCAAATGGGCTCTCATTAAACTTTGACAAAACAGAGTATATACAGTTCCACACAGTAAATGGAATGACCCCATTAATAAATATAGACTTCCATCAGAAATCGGTAGCTAACGTAGAATATTCCAAATTTCTAGGTGTATGCATTGATGAGGGGTTGAACTGGAAAAAACATACTGAGGATCTGCTGAAACGTTCGAGTTCAGCTACTTATGCTATTAGGGTCATTGCCAATTTTTGCGATATGCATCTGAGTAAATTAGCTTACCACGCCTATTTTCATTCTCTGCTTTCGTATGGCATCATATTCTGGGGTAACTCATCATTGAGTAAAAGAGTGTTCATTGCACAAAAGCGTGTAATCAGAATAATTGCTGGAGCTCATCCAACATCATCCTGCAGACACTTATTTAAAGAGCTAGAAATCTTCACTGTAGCCTCACAATATATATATTCACTTATGAAATTTGTTATTAACAATCAGAACGAATTCAAAAGTAATAGCAGTCTACATGGCTACAGCACTAGGAGAAAGGATGATCTTCACTACTCAAGGTTAAATATAACTTTGGCTCAGAAGGGGGTAAATTATGCTGCCACAAAAGTCTTTGGTCACTTACCTAATAGCAACAAAAGTCTGACAGATAGCCAAATAGCATTTAAAAGGAAATTAAAAGTATTTCTTAATGGCAACTCCTTCTACTCATTAGATGAATTTTTGGAAATAGTAAGTGGGTAATTTCCCAACCTCTACAAAAAAAAAGAATTATTGAGTGTCATGTAATATTTAGTCTAATGTAATATCTTGTATAGACACCCTTTATTAACCTGACACGTTCCACATCATTACGAAGTGTCGTATTCATGATCTATGGAACAAGTACTAATCCAATCTAATATAATCTGGACTCATTGTTGGAATATTCGCTTGTGTAGTGTTGGGCAGTTGGATGTGAACAGCGCGTAGCATTGGGCAGTTGGAGGTGAGCCGCCAGCAGTGGTGGATGTAGAGAGAGAGATGCCAGAGTTTTGAGAGGTTACAAAAAGCAGACGGCCTGGACACGTGTTCGCCAGAAAAAGGAAATTTGTAAAGATGGATGTCATGAATTGATAGATATATATATGATGACTTTTGAACGTTATTAAGGAAAATACATTGTTTTTCTCTATCAAAATCTTTCATTTGCTGACCATGCCTATCAGTAGTTACTGCCTTCAGTAGTTAGAATCTTTTAGCTGGCAGTATTGGCGATCGCTGTATTGCAGTAGTTCGAGTAACCAAGATTTTGGTGAGGTAAGTGATTCATGAAAGATATAGGTTATTGTTAGTCAGGGTCATTCTTTTGTGGGGATTATTGGAAGTCAGATTGCGTTGCGCTAAAAATATTGTGTGTCAGTTTAGTGATGATCAGAATAAGTAAAGAGAGAAATGTATGAATACGTCGAATTTTGCTCAGCTGATTGAAGATCAAGTATCGTAAGAGGTTTTTCAGCACTGTCATTTTTAAATTTCTCTAAGGAGACGTTTCAATATGAACTTTTACACGAACTTTTCCTGTAAAAGTTCATATACAGCTGAAAGCAGTTGATTTCAGCAATACGCGTCCAAGCTCAGTTTGACTTGGAGGCCCAACAGCGTTAGAGCCAGTGTTGCAACCAGTCAGACGTCAGGAGAAACGACACCTGTTTTCTCATTCTCAAAGTTTTCCATCACTGAATGCCTAAAATTTGAATCAACACATCCCTCGCTCATGGTTCTGAAAGAGTCAGTGCAAGGGAGCCCGTCATGAAAAGCCGCGCACAAAACGCTCTGACACTCGGCCTGGGCGGCGCTAGCCCTGAAAGTTGAACTCAGCTGCCGTTCCCCGGCCCTTTACTGCGCAACTAAACCAAGAATGTCCACCTGAATTCACCCAGTTGCAAGCGTTTACAATTACACTCACATTCATTTATATACAGCAATCATCATTAAATGCATTCGCGAATGCAAATATGGACAACCATCAGCTGTAGAATGGAATGACGACAGTGAAAATTTGTGACTGATCGGGATTCGAACCCGGATTTCTCGCTTATAGCGAGCGGTGGCCTCACCATTGGGCTATCCTGGCACGACTCAGGGCAAGGCTGAAACTTGCACGCACTGATGTCCAATGGAATTTTGAATAGTAATTCAGAATATCAGAGGCACTGCAGTTTACTATCGCTTTTAGAACGGGTGATCACTAGTAAGAAGTGTACTGAATGTCCAACGTAATAAAAATGGAAATAAAGCAAACTCAGTTACGGTTCCCGGCGTGATATTCCTCTTTATCATCAATTTATATGAGTAAACACAGTCAGAGAAAAGGCACTCTCGACAAATTAATAAAATATCAAATTATGTGAAAGAAGGATTAATTGCCAACTTTCAGAATTCTTTCACTGTAACACGTTTTGAAGAATGACATCGATCGGAAATGTATGGTGTTTGAGCACTACAATAATTCATTGCTACTTCCCAAAACTTAATGATTACAATATTTTACTACTAAACTATTCACTATACTTCTTATTCGTTATGCTTCGCATCAGAGCAACGAAACCACCGTAGTCAACACTAACAGCAAAGTGGTACTCACTTTCCTGAATAGTTTAAACGACGTCAATTGACGAGCCAACGTCGAAATAAGAATCAGACGGTGGTGTCCATTGCTACAGGGTCAGTAAAATTGAGTGACATCTCTAACAGTATATGATACGTGCGACAAGTGGAAAACAAATGTCAAATTTCAGATCGTACATACACTGAAGAGCCAAAGAAACTGGTGCATCTGCCTAATATCGTGTAGGGCCCCCGCGAGCATGCAGAAGTGCCGCAACAGGACGTGGCATGGACTCTACTAATGTTTGAAGTATGCTGGAGGGAACTGACACCATGAATCCTGCAGGGCTGTCCATAAAGCAGTAAGAGTGCGACGGGGTGGAAATCTCTTCTGAACAGCACGTTGCAGGGCACCCCAGATTTGCTCAATAATGTTCATGTCTGGGGAGTATGGCGACCAGCGGAAGTGTTTAAACTCAGAAGAGTATTCCTGGAGCCACTCTGTAGCAATTATGAACGTGTGGGGTGTCGAGTTGTCCTGCTGGAATTACCCAAGTCCGTCGGAATGGACAATGAAAATGAATGGATGCAGGTGATCAGACACGATACTTACGTACATGTCACCTGTCAGAGTCGTACCTAGACATATCAGAGGCCACATAAAACACTCAAACTGCACAAGTCCTACACCATTTCAGAGCCTCTACCAGCTTGAACAGGCCCACTGCTGACAAGCAGGATCCATGGACTCATGATGTCTCCATACCAGTACACGTCCATCCGCTCGGTACAATTTGAAACGAGTAGTAGTAGGCCTACTTGCTACAAAAGTCAGCTGCCAGTCAGTTTGGTGGCTGTGGCAATGAACACTACCAACCGGATCTTATTTTGACGTTGGCTTACCAATGATTTGAGCTCGTTTCACTTCTAAAGATGACAGTAAAGCGAACCAAATAAACGTTTCTTGTGTAGCTGACAACTGACTTTTTATCTTTGTTAAAACTTTCTGCAGTTGCTAAATTACAGCTGCGAACAAATCATATGCTACCTAAATTCTCTTACGCACTCGTTACCTTATTGCGTCTTAATTCTTTGTCTTACTGTTTTGATGGCTACAGTGATAGAATTTTTGCAACCACTTTAATTTTCTTAAAATATGGTCTTGTGACACGTACCATTTCGTTATCTGCTCCATAGGCTGCCTCTTCTGGCCGAAACTTTTCATCCAGGGGGTGTGCTGTTTCTCATTCGCCGTCAGTACCTTCTTCTCTGGAACATCTTTCAATAAGCCGACAAGTCATATGCCTACACTACGTGCTACGAAAGAATAAACTATATATTCGACTAGTAAGTTGATATTTCTTCGTCTGAAGTTCTGGCTTAACTAAACAGTAGCTAAAATTTTTGCAGTGTTCTCTACATCCAACTGATGTTATTAATTACCTGGCATTCAGGATGAGAATGCAACACTCTAGAATTATCGAGTTAACAGATCTTTCTTACGGAGAAGGCCTTTGGGAACGAGGGTATTGTTTAGATAGCCACATTAAAAGCTGTGCTGCACAGGAACGATTCCTCAGAACAAACGATACTTCTTCCGGGATGGATTACGGCTAGAACTAATAACTTTTCAAGGCTATATAATTGTATAGGTTTCTCTAATTGCAACACGGGATTTACATGACTGCTACATGTTCCCTTAGTTAGAGACGTTGTCGTGGAAACGTGAGAAATGTGCTAAATAATAATAACAGTGCTAAAATTTATCGTCACTATAGTGGGCATAAGATATTAATTAACGAGGCTGCCTGAAGTTGGACGGGTGCTGTTTCTTTTCTTAATTTATTTGTGTCCGTCGGATACAATCCACTCAGCAAGCCTTTGGTACATTGTATGCTAAAAATTAAATCACGTCTGTCACTCACAATGGTTGTAAACATCATAATAAGATCGTGGCATGTTCAGCCACTAAGAAGTTATACATAAATATATTTACACAGTGAGACATCACGCGTTGGAAGCAGAACATTCATTTTGTGGGGAAGCTACTGTCCACGAAGCATAAACACCGCTGGAAATTGGTTGCGGCATGGTATCGCAATGGATACCGGAAATGATGCGATCGATTTCCCCTCCAACACAAACACATACGGTGAGTCAATTAGATGTAGCCGACAGTGGTGCCGTCAGAACTGCCCGTGGTTAAATCCAGGGCGGAACACGCCGATATGGAACATTTTGAGTTACATACCACGGTTGTGAACGGGCGCTTGGTAGTATAGCTCCTTAATATTTTCACTTCTGTTGCTACGATAAGCGCCACTTATTCTTCCAGGAGCTTCTGATGATTCGCAGCAGTTCTTGCAGAAGCTACGTATATGGAACGTCTTCGTACGTCCTTATCGCATGATGGATGGCACTGTTAGCGACATAGTCGGCCGTTTCATTATCCCTGATACCATTGCGTCGCTTTATCCACTGCATGTAGATTTTCTTGTTACGGCACGCTAGTTCTGCAATGCGGTCTGTAGTCTAGTACACCAAGCGATTTTGGTATCACTGACCACATGATCCCGTACAAGTAGCAACGTTGACCGCGAATGTGTCAGAATAATGGATGTATCTGTATCGAAGCAGTTACCATACTTAAGTTCCTTCAGTGCTGGATAGAACTCCGCTTTAAGTATCTAGGCTTCCAGAGGAAGTTGAAATTGGCCAATACGTTGTTTTTGTTCGTTATAGTATGCACTGTCGGCGTCATCTGAAGTACGCTATCCATCTGTGTACAGACGGTGCGCATGGTCAAATCGTTTAAAAAAAATCGAGTAACAATTGCGAGCTCCTACTGGAGTTCATGTATGTTCTATACGTGTGTTTGTCTAAACCAGTTGTCGCATTACTGTAATCTACCATGAAAAGATTATGGCACGAAGCTGTTGCAACTTGGTGGCTTAGTGGTGATATATCATGAGATATGCTAGTCGTGGAAGTTTCTGTATAGTCAGTACCTAGCAGTGAAGCATTACTTCGCCAACACTCAGTTCTTCGGAAATATAAGGTCTTGCCCAAATAGTATCCCTTTGAGTGGATGTTTCTAACTAATGTACTATCTTGTAAGTTCTAGTAGAGGCTCATTAGCTTCGTCAAGAAGAGCATTGTGGGTGCAAAAGAGTTCCGCTGCAACTCAAATAAAATTTAAAATAATTGATATTACCCTCCGGGAGATGAAGGCACTCGGTTACTCTAATCATATTGCCGTCCGGTAGTGACTGATCATTAGAATGCATGCGTGATCCAGAGGGAGTGGTTGAAAATCACCATCATTACTCTTTCGACCTCAGCAGAGGATTTTAGGGAGTTTCCCTTTACAGTGCCTATAGTGATATTCAACTGCCTGGTGTAAAGGCTGCGTTATAGGGGATAATATATTTCTGTGAATGTGCTATTGGGGAGAGTGGAAATTCGTTGCGATAGTGAGGTTACCGGTAACTGTTATTCCTTATTTCGATTCAGGTCGATTGCAGTTTGATGCTGGTAACTATTACTGCACTCGTTTAATTGCCCTGCTGCAATACGTTACGTTACAAGTGAATTACGTGAACAAGACCGAAGACACAAAGGAACGACGAAATAATAGAAGAACGTATTCAGAAATAAAAACGTAATGGCTTCAACCATTGTAAACTTTACTCATGATCTGCTTTTCATCTATTTAAGTTCTAACGATGTTCAAGAAAATATGTAAATGCTTGGAAGTTATAAAAGATATAATGAAAAACTTAATTAGTGATCTGAGGGAAAACTGAAATATTAAACGAAGAGCTGCTGATGTATTTTCAAAAAGTTTATCTCTTCAATCCCTAGCCATTTACGCTCATAAAAAGTTACGTTCATGAGGAATTACAGAATTCTTTGTTTCATGGTGAAATCATAAATTTCATATTACGGTATAAACTGAAACTCCTCTGATTTCTCTAGATCTAAACTGTCTTAATAATAATATAATATTTTTTACTTATAACAGATTTCATGCTTTCCAAGCAAACACTGAAAATCCTTTTTTAATAAAAAAAGGTCAAATGTTTTGTCAAATAATTGTCTAAAAGTAATAAATAACATAGATTAGTGAAGCATTTGACGCGCCTCATTTGCCGTATGTAATTTTGAGCATCATTCAAAGGCGCATAGAATTTTTCCCTAACCCCGCTTTATACTTGACTGTTAGACAAATCATTTCACAAAATGTTTTATCATTATTCTACTCTCGGTTACGCAAAACACCGTGAAAATGTCAAGTGTTTTTACTGCTCATGGAAGAGTGTTTACATTTCAACTAATACATTTGCAGGTACAACTGAACAACTTTGTCGGCATCTGCATAGCTTTATTCAATGTTTTCGAATTTGGCTATTGAGATACATGTTATACCTCTGTGAGAACATCTGTGCTGTCCAGTGGTAACCATTTGGGCCATTTGGAATTACGTGCATAAATCCACTCTTCGCCAATATTATGAAATAGAAAGCTTTTAGTATATTACATCACAGACATTTCAAATTACTGTGTTAGAGAAAAGAGGACATTTGGTTTTGGAAGACAAAAATAAATTTTCCCAACTGCCCAGACGGTTAGCTTTCGTCTGACACAAAATATTGATTCACAGTGAAGGGAATTTCTGATTTAAATATAGGAACAGAATTCATTCAGAATCTAATTACTTTTAAGGGCGATAATAACAAATTAAATGCGTATCCCATACATTCTTTTTATTTCATGCTACAGTTACATATGGCTGTAAAAACTACACAATGAATCTCTGGTGGCATGTTTTGTCTGAGATGTTGGGTTCAGCTACTGATGTTAGTGGCTGTATTTCCCGTAGCCTCCATAGCCTCCAGCGATGCCTCCAGAGTAGCCACCTCCATAGCCACCGCCGTAACCACCACTGTAACCACCGCTGTAGCCACCGCCGATGCCTCCTCCATAGCCTCCACCGTAGCCTCCACCAATGGCTCCACCGTAGCCGCCAGCGAAACCGCCGCCAACACCAGCTCCACCTCCCACGACTACAGGTACTGGCTGGTTGACGACGACGGGCTGTGGTACTGGTACAGGGACTGGGCTAGGGACATTCACGGGTACTGGGACTGGCCTCTGCACGGGGACAGGGTACGGCTGTGGGACGGGCACTGGTACTGGCCTGTTGACTGGTACTGTGACAGGAACCCTGACTGGTACTGGGACAGTACGCTGCACTGGTACTGGGTACGGGATGGGCACCTGCTTGGTGATGGCAATGTTGGTCACTTGAGCTCCACCAACTGCAGAGCTGATGCCACCTCCATAGCCGCCTCCATATCCGCCTCCGTAACCGCCACCAAAGCCGCCCCCATAGCCGCCCCCGTATCCCCCGCCGATAGAAGCGCCTCCACCATAGCTACCCAGGGAGCCAAGCACTCCCCGTTTCTCTACCTGCTTCTCCTCGGCCAGAGCCAGTCCGAACAGGAACACGCACACCTGAAAATTACAGTACAACGTATGAATACCAAAATTCATCTCTCAGTGAATTTTGAGTTTAACATTTAACGATGCCACTACGGATACAGTACATTATGACATGGTTTTATAAAACAGATCTGAAGATGGTCATTACAGACCGAAACCGGTAGTCTGATGAAAAAAACAAATGTGACCATAGACGTAAAGTAAAGGAAATTTTTTCTGCATTTGTTTCACTGTTCTATTTGCGACCATGTCACAGCTTGTGAGAGTAACATCTGGTGTGAGAGAGAGCTTTCGGTATTTAATGCATAATGAATTGTATGTTCACAGCACCCATAATTATTTATCTCGTGGTCGTGCGGTAGCGTTCTCGCTTCCCACGCCCGGGTTCCCGGGTTCGATTCCCGGCGGGGTCAGGGATTTTCTCTGCCTCGTGATGGCTGGGTGTTGTGTGCTGTCCTTAGGTTAGTTAGGTTTAAGTAGTTCTAAGTTCTAGGGGACTGATGCCATAGGTGTTAAGTCTCATAGTGCTCAGAGCCAGCCAGCCATAATTATTTTGAGTAGCAATTCTCAATAACATTATTCCGTAACACTGAACTTTGACACGAGTATCGTCTCACGCAACATGAAACGAAAACTTGTTTTCTGTGTCTGCATTCATGCTTATAACGTAAATTCATGCATTGTTATAGAAAATATCTTACACTACAAACTTTTTTATTTTTGATTGTAGGTAAGCGATATGTTGTTAAAAACAGAGGTTCCTATACAAATGTATTTGATTTTTGTTTATACACTGTTTGTCGGCTAAGAACGTTATCTAACAGAGAGGGAACCAATTCACGGTGCAGGTCCTGACGTATCTGCGAATTTTGTCCGTGTTGTTTCCTTGAGCAATTTGGATGAAAAATTAACCTGCTTTATGGCTTTGAAACAAAGTCAATGTAAATTAAACTCTAGTAACAGTTCTTCCTTAGGACTTGTGTTACTCATTAAGAAATATGCAATGTGGAAATATTACACTATACTTTAACACTGGAGGACAAAAAACATTTTTCTATGAACAATAGTGAACTGCAGGATAAGTTCACTCAGAATATTCATTGCGTTATGTAATCCACCTCAAATCTCACCATAACGTTTGTATTAGGAAAACAAACTGATCTCATATGCGAGAGAGCATTTTAAGCTGTCAGTCCTTCGTGAAGTAATTATTTTTCGTTTCTATTTACAGTAACTAAAATATTTTTAATAGGTTCCAGAATTGTCATTAAAACTGATAATGTGTAAACAGCAGTGCTTGGATTTTGCACAGTTTGTTTCCGTAATTTTTAACAGGGGAAGTAAAATGTAGTCGTAAAACTAATCAGTCCATATGATAACGTGAGTACGTAATTATGGTCCATGAAGCATGTAAGTAACTTAACAAAACTAAGCCCTGAATATTACCTCAGGTATGTTTCATTGATTGTTATATTCAGGTCATCAACCTCTGCAGGGTTACAGCTGAATATGTTGTTATGGCAAGAAAATGTAGTTTGCCAAATGGTTCAATTTTTTGTGATGCTGTGATGTATCCTTCCGTTGCTCAGGAACGTACTTCAGTTTTTACAAGATGACAGGCGTCAAGTGCATCGAAACGTCTAACGTGATGACCACGCCAGTTATCTCAAAGTTATGTTTACGCATGTCCACATTCATTATCACGAGCTCTTATTCGGTACTGAAAGTAGTAAGGATGAAGTCAGATTGATGTCAACTTCATCGGAACAATATGCATAACCCGCAGCGACGAGCGAAAGTTTGTACGGGATCAGGATTCCAATCTGGGATCTCCTGCTTACTAGGCAGACGTGTTAACCACTCTGCCACCCGGAACATAGTGCTTAACGCACCTGCCTCGTAAGCAGGAGATCCCAGATTGGAATCCTGATCCCGTACAAATTTTCGCTCATCGCCGCTGATTACGCATAATGTTCCGATGAAGCTGACATGAGTAATCCGTTCCCTTTCCATTCCCTTCTTCGCCTTCCGCTTTCAGTTTACTTATAAAGAAGTCAGTTTGTTGTAGCATTACTGCTTTTCATCTTGTGCTACTTTTAATCATCAGCTAATAAATGGTCACACATAGACTCTGATGAAGTGCTATAATTCAGTTTTTCTCGACATGAACAGATGCGGTTGCTGCAAAGGCAGTACTGGCACTTATTTAATAAAAAGGAGCAAAGGTTTAGTCCACTGCACACATAACAGTAAATGGTAGTACGAATCCGAACATTATCTTTCACTAATTCTTTCTTAATTCAGTGAATAAAAGAAGGGATGATGTTATCACTAATACTGATACTTATAAATATCACATCTTCACAGCCAGTAGATGAACGCGATCACCGTTGCTCGGATGGATATACGGATAAGACCACACATGTCTAGCAACCACTCACCAGGATCCTCATTGCTGCTGCTGAAGGTGTTACGTGTGGAGCAGGCAATGACTGATGCCACTGTGGGGTTTCTGTGCGGCTTATATACACCGCAAAGTTCCCCCACCCGTCTTAAACCAGCTAGGTGTGACGGGCTTTCCCAGAGCATTACTGCATTTTGTCTTGTTTGGTGGTGGGGATACAGAGCCACGCTCTGGTCGATGCAGTTACTCATAAGATTATAGACACAACATCACAAATGGGTTGGCCAACAAGGTTTTACAATTAACTGGTGTTGTACAAGGTACACATTTTTATGTCAACTCAGTCTTCCATATGGACTGTTTTCTTCTTTGAGGTCTATCAAAAACGTATCTGTTAGGATATTTACTTATTTCCAAAACACTCCACCAAGAAAATTATCTTGTGTCACCAGAATGAGTCAAGAGTCAGTTGAGAATTTGTAAATCATACTTTCAAAGCGATTATGATTCCGGTGAGTCCGTGACGTTGAACACATCGGCTTTCTTGTCAAAGAACATCAGAAAAATATTTTAGACAATGTTACGATTTGAAGTGGCGTTGGTCACCTACTGAGTTCTTTTATTTGGATGGAGGGCGGGAACGATAATACATATGTAAGCACCTAGGGTACGCACGGGCTCTCAAGAAAAATGCTTCCCACTTTCTTGAAGGTTCTGCGAAACCGGCAGCTTTCCAAGTTGTCCTGTCTTTGACATGGAGAAATAATGCGTGCATATGTGAGAGCGGACGAAGTTTTCATCATCATATTTAAATAACGTATGGTAAATCACAAGGCAGAGATGGACTTCACTATAATTACATTTCTACGAGAGGTTTCTGTCATGAAATAAGAGCATTGTCTTCCTTCCTATTTAAAATCTCATTGATTGTAAACCACCTTATTTGTCACTATACATAATGTAGGTGACACTTGTGCTACATTTTATCGACCTAATGAGAACTTGAGAGTTAATTTCGATTTTTGTAAAATATATGTTGTAACTAATTTGCCATAACAGTCACTAATAAGAAGATTTTGTCACTGAAAATGAAATGTCGTGTGGCGAGGACCTCCCCGTGGGTAGACGCGATCGCCTGGTGCAAGTATGTTGAACTGATGCCACTTCGGCGACTTGCGCGTCGATGAGGATGAAAGGACGATAGCAAAAACGCCGCAAACACCCAGTCCCTGAGCGGAGAAAATCTCCAACCCAGCCGGGAATCGAACCGCCCTCCCTCCCCGGCATGACAACCTGGCGCACTTTGCATTCAGCTACGGTGGCGGACATTTCTCAGTGACATCCATAAGATTAATTGGAGCTGCTGCCCATCAAAGAAAACTGTTGGAACTAATAAACTGAGCTGACCGCTGTGGTCGAGCGGTTCTAGGTGCTGCAGACCAGATCCACGCTGCTGCTACGGTGGCATGTTCGAATCCTGCCTCGGGCATGGATGTGTGTAATGTCCTTATGTTAGTTATTTCTAAGTGGTTGTAAGTCTAGGATACTGATGACCTCAGATGTTAAGTCCCATAGTGCTTGGAGCCATTTGAACCATTTTTAATAAACTGAAATAAAGGAAATGTTACTTTAATTAGATATAAGGAGTTGTAAAGTGAAATCGAGACCGATGAAAAAACAAAAAAGAGTAAATGGTTTATTATTTAAAAAATACTCGCAATAGTTCCTAATTCATTTATCCCACTGTCAAACAGTAAATGCATTCATGGAAAAAAGTCTGCGGTTGCCTGCAGAACCTTGTTTGTACCCATGTGTGCACCTGTTAGCCCGAAGTAAATCGACGGATAAGAATGTGTTTCTTCAGGGCTCCAAAAATTAAGAAACCGCATGTGGGTCCGCCCACTCGTTACCAAGATTGTTTCGACTATGCTACAGAAGTTCCACCGGGAAGGCATGACACATCCTCCATCCAGTTCCGATGTGGCTTCATACGTTTGCCTTATTTTTCAAGACAGATCGAAACACATTAGCTGTCGTTGATTTGCCTAGGATGAAGAGGTGCACATCATGGTTTCCTAGTGTAATCACACCCTCCCACACATTACCATTAAATTTCTTCTTCTTTAGTTTCAAAAGCTTCGAGTGGCGTAAGATATTCAAAAGGAAAACTATTTACTTATCTTAATATTCTCTTGCTGTTGGCTCCAAGTCTTGCGTCTATAGGTACATTCTTGCGGCTGAAATTTTGATTTAACGTTATGGCTTCCTGTTGACTAAATAACTGATGGAGATATGCCTGTATATTTCTTCACTTCTATTCTTTGTCGCAATATTAAATATCAAATCGTTCTTACAATTTCCACTTAATGTTCCTGATTACATTGTTAGTGTCGATCATATAAAAACGTCTGTCTCAATCAGAGGCATGCCCACTACTCCCACTAACATTCTGTGGTACTCACAATATTCCCAAGAGTTGACAAAGCAAAAGAATTCACAAAATTTCTTGACAAAAGAAGAATCTTCCCTAAAATAAACCATTATTTTGTTAATGACTCTAGAAATAAATTTTATAATTATCGTCAAATTGTGCAATTAATAATGCGAGTTTTACGTATGGCAGAAATATACTAATTTCAAATATTTTTAAAAGAAGAGTAATTTTAAACGCACATAGAGATTAGTACGTGACGATGGTAACAAATTAATTTCATCTACACTCCTGGAAATTGAAATAAGAACACCGTGAATTCATTGTCCCAGGAAGGGGAAACTTTATTGACACATTCCTGGGGTCAGATACATCACATGATCACACTGACAGAACCACAGGCACATAGACACAGGTAACAGAGCATGCACAATGTCGGCACTAGTACAGTGTGTATCCACCTTTCGCAGCAATGCAGGCTGCTATTCTCCCATGGAGACGATCGTAGAGATGCTGGATGTAGTCCTGTGGAACGGCTGCCATGCCATTTCCACCTGGCGCCTCAGTTGGACCAGCGTTCGTGCTGGACGTGCAGACCGCGTGAGACGACGCTTCATCCAGTCCCAAACATGCTCAATGGGGGACAGATCCGGAGATCTTGCTGGCCAGGGTAGTTGACTTACACCTTCTAGAGCACGTTGGGTGGCACGGGATACATGCGGACGTGCATTGTCCTGTTGGAACAGCAAGTTCCCTTGCCGGTCTAGGAATGGTAGAACGATGGGTTCGATGACGGCTTGGATGTACCGTGCACTATTCAGTGTCCCCTCGACGATCACCAGTGGTGTATGGCCAGTGTAGGAGATCGCTCCCCACACCGTGATGCCGGGTGTTGGCCCTGTGTGCCTCGGTCGTATGCAGTCCTGATTGTGGCGCTCACCTGCACGGCGCCAAACACGCATACGACCATCATTGGCACCCAGGCAGAAGCGACTCTCATCGCTGAAGACGACACGTCTCCAACCGTCCCTCCATTCACGCCTGTCGCGACACCACTGGAGGCGGGCTGCACGATGTTGGGGCGTGAGCGGAAGACGGCCTAACGGTGTGCGGGACCGTAGCCCAGCTTCATGGAGACGGTTGCGAATGGTCCTCGCCGATATCCCAGGAGCAACAGTGTCCCTAATTTGCTGGGAAGTGGCGGTGCGGTCCCCTACGGCACTGCGTAGGATCCTACGGTCTTGGCGTGCATCCGTGCGTCGCTGCGGTCCGGTCCCAGGTCGACGGGCACGTGCACCTTCCGCCGACCACTGGCGACAACATCGATGTACTGTGGAGACCTCACGCCCCACGTGTTGAGCAATTCGGCGGTACGTCCACCCGGCCTCCCGCATGCCCACTATACGCCCTCGCTCAAAGTCCGTCAACTGCACATACGGTTCACGTCCACGCTGTCGCGGCATGCTACCAGTGTTAAAGACTGCGATGGAGCTCCGTATGCCACGGCAAACTGGCTGACACTGACGGCGGCGGTGCACAAATGCTGCGCAGCTAGCGCCATTCGACGGCCAACACCGCGGTTCCTGGTGTGTCCGCTGTGCCGTGCGTCTGATCATTGCTTGTACAGCCCTCTCGCAGTGTCCGGAGCAAGTATGGTGGGTTTGACACACCGGTGTCAATGTGTTCTTTTTTCCATTTCCAGGAGTGTATACAAGAATCGATAGTATAAATGGTATCGGTTATTTCTATAAAAAAAGGTAATGTTAGAGGAGGGCGTCCGATTACAGGAGGCAATCGCACATTTTTTTCCATTAAGGCACTAACAGACTTGTCTCACAGTCTAATAAATATTTTAATATTTGTGGCGAATCATTTTGAAATAATAAATGATTTACATACTTTTTTCCATAGGCCTCGTTTTCCTTTGACTGCTCGATATTAAAAATCTTCTAGCAAGTTCTAGAGATGCAGTAGTACTCAATGGTTCAAATAGCTCTGAGCACTATGGGACTTAGCATCTGAGGTCATCAGTCCCCTAGAACTTAAACCAAACTAACCTAAGGACATCACACACATCCATGCCCGAGGCAGGATTCGAACCTGCGATCGTAGTAGTCGCAATGTTCTGTACTGAAGCGCCTAGAAGCGCTCGGCCACCGCGGCCGGCGCAGTAGTACTGTATAAATAAGAAGTCTTTGTGAACGGTTGGTCTTTCTGAAGACATTGCTGAGTATGGGCTACCATCTTCCTCAATGAGCTTCTTCTCATCTGTGTACAAAAGACGTTCGTCTATATAAAGTGATAGTTAACTTCATCAAGAGTACTGGACACAATCTGTAGGTTTTAATGGCGTACGTAAATTATAAATATGGCTCTGAGGACTATTGGACTTAACAGCTATGGTCAACAGTCCCCTAGAACTTAGAACTGCTTAAAGCTAACTAACCTAAGGACAGCACACAACACCCAGTCATCACGAGGCAGAGAAAATCCCTGACCCCGCCGGGAATCGAACCCGGGAACCAGGGCGTGGGAAGCGAGGCCACTACCGCACTTATAAATATGTCTTGCTGATGAATATATTTCAGAATTGGTGTGAATTGTAAGCCAAGGCACTTTTAAATGCTTTCCAATTCAATTCAATTCAATTTTTAAAACATTATGTACAAACCTGTAACAGCTAAGCTTTTTATTCTTGTAAATATGCATTTATGTATTTGTTTATTCAATTGTGTGTACAGTGTCACTATGTGTTGCCGATGGCTAAACTGAGTACACACTCAAAGGCCAAATAATAATAATAATAAAAACGAGTATTAGTAAAGATGAACGTTGTAACACAGGACTTTGTAATCCAGCTGACATATTTATTTGTCACAAATAAAATTTCTACGTATCATCTACCGAATATATATTACTTTCTGAGTCACCATTCAGTTCAAGTAAGTAGCGTTCTCTCATTTTCAAGTCCTAATCTTCGCTTTCTGCCAATCTTAGTCTCCGATCTTGGTCACCAGGTGCAAATCTGATGATGTGAATACAAGAAAGACGCGTTGAAATGTTTTCAACGCATTAGGAACAGGATGTGGGAGGAAACGGTCAAATAAGTGACAATGGCATAATATTGATTTTATTATTAACCACCACTTACGCAGTTTGCTCAAAATGAGCACCGGAGATGTCGACGAGGTGACCAAAATTGGAACCAATTTTTCTTTTCCTTCTTCTTCTTTTTCTTCTTCTTCTTCTTCTTCTCCTCTTCAGATATTAGGCGAAATTGCCTATTACGATACCTATCGTTTGCATGGCCTTCCTCTATCTCTTCTTCCTTGGCGCTTATAATTTCTAGCATTTAAGGGGAGTCTGTCATTCCCCATTGTTTCCAGGTGTTACTACTGTATCCTCCTATCCTCTATAATTTTATCATTTAGAAGAAAAAAATTAGTTATTCTCTAATGAACTAATTTGATTCCAGCGTAAATCTGTTCCACATTGAAACAGTAGCATATCTACCAACATTCGCTGCCATATGATAATTACAGCCTGCGCTGAATCTCCGTGAGAAGCCTTTAATTATAGCCATCCGTTATATGATGTGAAGCTGCCAGACCACGAACGTTAAACTGTAATCGAATACTGTCTTATTCTTTCTCTTCTATGGACATTATCTTGCGTTTATCCGACCTGCTCGCAGCATTTTAGCTTGCGAGACGTGTAAGTGAGCCAAACCCTGATCTAGGATCAGTTCACTGTAAAATTTATTCTTTTCTTTTCCCTTGTGAACTGACTCAAAAGGTGTTACAATGTACATCGGTTAATTGTTATTGACTCACTGATTTACATCTATACACTCTGTAAACAACGATACGTGCACTACATTCACCACTCCATTAGTTTGTGGAGAGAAGAGAATCTCTGCATGTCTACCTCCACGTTTGCCATAGTCTTTTTTAATATAACTCGTGAGCCACAGGCGAGATATTTGTTAAAATAGAGGCAGTAGAAGTGATTCAAGTCTACTTCGTATATCGTTTGTGTAAATGTTCTCGATAGAACATAACCAAGTAATAACTTGTATGCTGCTCGAACAGTCCATGCTGCTCGAACAGTCCACGGGTATACTGCCGGTTCATAGCGTCCAGCGGGCACAATATTTCGGCGATCAGACATGTCGCCATCGTCAGGTGCGCTGACGAACTGAGCTCCTGAGGACGGGCGGGCCCGAGGGGGGAGGGGATTTAAATCAGCCGCCCGCCCTCAGGAGCTCAGTTCGTCAGCGCAACTGACGATGACGACATCGCCGAAATATTGTGCTCGTTGGGCACTATGAACTGGCAGTATACCCGTGGACTGTTCGAGCAACAAACACGCCGGGAGAAACTGAAGAATCACAACTTGTATTCTGTCACCCTAACAGATGAACCGTATTTTTTCCGGAAGCCTGGCAGCAAATCTTTCATCTATTCACCTACTTTACTACTGATTTTGGGTGCTCCTTTTACTTCGTACATTGCACGTGGCATTATTCCAAAGTACGTATGTAGCGGTTGGTTCGAAATAAAGTGTAACTACTCACAGAGGTCCAGTGTGGGCTGCAATTACCATATAGCAACGAAACTTGGCAGTTAGGCTAATGTGTTACTTCGGAACCTAGATATGCAGGACGAAAGATTACATACAATTTGGCCCCCAGTCGTAAAATTTGGCGCTGTGAATGCAAGAAAGACGTATAGAAATCTTTCTGTGGTGTCACCGCCAGACACCACACTTGCTAGGTGGTAGCTTTTAAATCGGCCGCGGTCCATTAGTACATGTCGGACCCGCGTGTCGCCACTCAGTGATCGCAGACCAAGCGCCACCACACTGCAGGTCTCGAGAGACTTACTAGCACTCGCCCAGTTGTACGGACGACTTTGCTAGCGACTACACTGACGAAGCCTCGCTCCTTTGCAGAGCAGATAGTTAGAATAGCCTTCAGCTAAGTCAATGGCTACGACCTAGCAAGGCGCCATAGCAAGTGATAGTAATCGTATGAAGCATGTCTCATCAAGAACGATGTATACAAATGATGGAGTAAAGTTAAGTATTCCAGCAGCTACGTACTTTTCTTTATAGCATTCATTACGTATCCTGTTTCAGACCTCACGCCATCCTTCGTGAGCTTATAGCGTGCATTTCGGTCTCCTCAAACCACACTGTGTCGGCACTTCTGTCGACACATCACTTTCCACATGCAATAGATTAGGAACTGGATGAGGATAGCACAAATCAAATCATGAGAAAGGCATACTGTCGATTTTATTATAAACTGACATTTACACACTTCGTTCAGTATGAGCGCCAGAGATGTTGACAAGATTATGTACAGCGCCAGTTTTTCACCTGGTGGCCAAAATTGGAACTAATTTTTTTACTGCTTAAATAGGTTCCGCATTAACGCGTTAGCATATGTATCAAGTTTCGCTGCCATCTCATAATCACAGCCCACACTATACCTCTGTGAATAGTTGTACTTCCAACTCATATAAGACCCCAGTATTCGATGTGAAGCTACCGGACTCTTTACAACTAGTCCGATACAATCAAATTCTCTCTCTTCTATGGACATTTTCTTGCATTGATCCGACCTGTTCAGCAGCACGCTGAGAGATCTGTTAGTGAGCCAGGCCGGCCGCTGGTGACCGAGCGGTTCTAGGCGCTTCAGTCTGGAACCGCGCGACCGCTACGGTCGCAGGTTCGAATCCTGCCTCGGGCATGGATGTGTGTGATGTCCTTAGGTTAGTTAGGTTTAAGTAGTTCTAAGTTCTAGGGGACTGGACTGATGACCTCAGATGTTAAGTCCCATAGTGCTCAGAGCCATTTTTTTTTGTTAGTGCGCCAGACGTAGATAGAATCCGTGCAGTGAATAAACGATCATGGCTGGTGCACCAGAGTTACTGTATGTGGTTTTAGGTGGATTCCCGAATTCGTTTGGGCAGATTCTGAGCCGATACTCGATTTACTCCTCAGTAAATGCTACACAGAAACAGTTAAAATAAGATTTCACAAGGACTAAAGTGTTACACAATTCACAGACAAAGGGTGCACACGATTTTCCTCCTTTAACTAGCTGACAACTGCGGCATCATTGAGGGTATAATGCTGTAAAGTTAAGTAAAATAAACTTGCCAAATCCTGGTTACAGCTGACCCCAGACTAGACGGAATTATCGTTAAGACGAAGAATTGCTTGTGGTTATACATATTCTACAGAGTTGAACTACAGTTAAACATGCGGCTGTACTGTCGTTTCCTATCCACATTTTATCGTTACTGGTCATCAGAGATAATTGTCATTGGACCATCTGAGATTGCTTCTGACCCTATCAGGTAAATCGTCTGTGTCTGTCGAAATATTCAGCTCCGCTACTTCGTTTCTGTTGATCATTGGACATCCGGTGTAATGGTTTCTTAGAATCAAAAATTCTTTGATCCAGCCACATACTGAGAAAATCCGGTCAGGGAACTGATGGAGAAATAAATGAAAACAGTGGAAATATATTCACATACATACAATGAATGATAATGATGAACACTGAGGGGTTGTTGTGTTTTTATACTTACAATCAACTGTACCAGTTTGATTTTTGTCTAGAGATGGTAGATCCCTGATGATACTTCATGATGATCAGCCTTTCACTGCGGTGTATTGAACACATCTACCAGGTTCACCTGGTGAGTGGACACTGAGTTGTGACAGGTAGAAAACTGTACTGTCATGGAAATTGGAACAACTATTTTGAACTGGCAGCATTGCAGACTGAACTCATATCTCCAGGTCCACTACATTGTATTGCCATAGTGGATTTTGATGTCACTGATGACATTGTCAATCACCACCTTCAGTTCTACACTGAGAACCGTGCAGATTGCGCCAGACCCTCAAGATCGCCATCTTGGATTGTTCACCTTGTAGACTGCACTAAGGTCAGTCATTTTGTTTTCAGATCTGGGTCAAGTTGCACAGTTATGTATCGGTTTGTTACTGTAGCCTTCATAAAATCAACTCCTTGAACAACTCTAAGTTCGATGATTGTCAGAAATATTTCACTAGAGTCCAATATATCTCAGGTCCTACACCCCAGCGGGCTTGTAGAAGCTCTCCAGGATTGTAGAGGTTCTCTGTCTTATCTGTACTTGGAAGCATCTTGGATATAAACTGAGTTGTCCAGTTTCATAACTGTAACGATTTTGAATAAGTGTCATTAACTGGTAAGATTCTGTCAGCACTATGCATACATTCCCCTTGCCACTTGCTTGGCAGTTATTGTGAGAGAAAGAGACTTAGGTGATATAATGTTTTCTTCTGTTCTTTTGCTAAATATTAGTATTAGCATCAGCAGCAATTATGTTCAGATCTCAAACGCTAAAGGCTTTCATTTGTTTATTTCCATCTAGGAGTTCACTGTCATCAGTGATCAGTGAAGTGCACATTGATAGTATTCCTTTTTTTTAAAAAAAGAGTACAATAACGAAATGTAAAAAGCTACCTTCGTATCATAGGCATTGGCTAAAACGAAATGCACGTTTTAAATACGTGGACCCTGTGTACAGTATCCATCTCAAGATTCAACGGCTATGGGTACAAGAGTTTCTTGCTAACTATATTAAGCTACAAACTGTGATCTTAGTGAGACGTTGTATGAATCAGTAGGTCTTTCCACCCCTTGTACGGACTTATCTTTGGAGTGTGGGCCATGTGGTTGGGGAAGCTACGAGGGAGGGACTTGGTATCAGGCAGCTGATGTGAGCAGCAGTGATGACAGAGTTTGTGCTGAGATGCACAGAAAAGTCAGTTTCAGTTTGGCCTATGTCCTGGACGTGGGGACCCTTGTTGTCGATCTTATGGGTCATTGTCGATTCATCTCCTGCACAAGCTGGGCGTGTTTCCAAGGAGGAAGTGGTGAAGGAGGCTCAGCAGACTGACATGACCACACTGTGAGCGCATCAAGTAGGAGGAAGACATTTTCTGCACCACCCAAGCTTCCAACAACACCACGAGTTATTATTCAGCTGACACCTCACAAGATCTTCTCAGTGAGGATGACTAAGACAACTGTCCTGCTTTTCTGGAGCCCCCTATTTCTCTGTGCTTGATCTCAACCAGGCATACTACCAGAATCCTCTGGCCAAAGAATCCGAGATGTCCACCACCTTTGCCACCAACTGGAACTTACGTAAGTTCAATTGGGTGCGCTTTGGTCTGTCGACTGGAGTGGCTGTACTCTCCAGGTCCCTCGATTCGGTGCTCACAGACGTAAAATTTAATTTCGTTTATAATTACTTTGACGACGTCTGCATATGAAGTGCATCGCTTGCTGATCACCTGAACCATTAGCACCATCTTTTGGAGCATGTGATGTGACAGAGGAAGGGTTAACCGTCAAGAGATCTTAAGTTACACAAGCGCTTTAGGAGATATTCTTTTTGGGTCATTGGGTGTCTGATGAGGGAATAAGTGTTGAGGAGTCTAGAACTCGGGTCGTTTACAGCTTTCTCCCACCCAAGACCAAGAAGGGTGTATCCTGATTCATCACCATGACAAATGTTTTCGTCAATTCGCGCCCAGACTTTTTCAGCCGTCAACGCCTTTAAATAAGATGGTTAAAAAAAAAAAAAAAGACGAGAGCTGCTTCTATGGACCGAGAGCCAGTAGGCAGATTTGATATGCTAGAGGCCACCTAGCCTAAGTTAGTTGCAAGTTCTAACAGAAAGAAGAAGGTTCTGCTGCTAGGTACCTCGCATGGTAGAACTGTGGACGAGCTGTTGCAGGACGTGTTGGGGAGTGGGTACCAGGTAATCAGTATTGTGGAGGCTAGTGCAGGGTTGGCTGAGTTGACTCACAGCATTGGGGAGTTACGAAGGAATTTTACAAATGATAATCGGGTTGTGATTGTGAGTGGACCAGGGAATAGCCATGACAGGGATGGGGAATATGATGTAGGTGGTGACCTGGTAAAGATAGGTACTCAAACTGGTGGCTCTAATGTGCACTTAATACAATTGTTTGAGTGTCACAATCGGCCACATCTTAATGCTGCTCTTAGGTGTTTTAATATGAAGATGGAGAAGGTTCTGATGAAAAGAGCATGGGTCACATTGCAGTGGTGCCAATTGAGTATATCAATAGGCCGGGTTTCACTAGGCATGGCCTGCAACTCACTAGGTATGGAGAGGGGAGGCTGGCAAAACTTACAGGTGACAATGTAATGGGTGGCGGTGGGATCACCATGCAGAAATTCCTTCAGAGGAGGCCAGTTATCCAAGTAGAGAAGGAATTAGCATACCTGAGATATTAGAGATAAAGTTAGTGAACTGCTTATACATGTTGACTCTGGCATTACTGACATATGAGAGCACCACTTAAATAATATGACAGTTCAGAGGCTTCATTTACCAGGACACAGATTAGCTTGCTCTTTTTCAGGGTGTTCCTTGCAGACTGAGGGAGTGGCCATATACCTAAATACAGTATTACATTTGAGCCCATAGACATAGCACAGCACTGCGCTGAAATGATATTTTAATGTTGTGCAGGTGCAGTTGAATTTAGTAAAACTAAACTTCTAATTGTTGTTGTTTATAGGTCCCCAGCTGCGACTTTAGAGCATTTCTGCTCAAGCTAGAGAGGGTACTTGGTTCACTTTATAGGAAGTACCAAGAGTTAGTTATATGTGCTGACTAAAGTATTAATTTTCTATATGATTGGGCAAGGAAAAGGGTGTTGGTAGATCTCCTACACTCATATGATCTTATGCAGATTGTGTTTTTTCCAACTAGGGTACAGGGAACAGTAGCACAGCTGTAGACAATATTTTTATTCATTCTTCATTACTAGATGGGGTTTCTGTCGGTAAAAGGGTGAATGGCCTTTCAGACCATGATGCACAAATTTTAGCACTAAAACGCTTTAGTACTCAAACAAAAGTTACACATAATTAAAAACTATGTAGGAAAGCTATTCCAACGATAGTGGAGAGTTTTTTAACCTCATTAAGGAACAAGAGTGGCAGGATGCTTATAGTGCCGATAACGTAGATAACAAAAACTGTATAATGCTTTCCTTAATACATTTATCACGCTCTTTGAGAGTTGCTTTCCAGTAGAACGTTCTGAACGGGGTACTATCAGTAAAAGACAGTCTGGGTGGATGACTAGTGGGATAAGGATATCATGTTGAACGAAGCGAGAATTATATCAAAATGTCAGAAGTAGTCACAATAAAGCCACATAAATAAAGACATCATTATAAGGTGATTCAAAATGTTATTAGGAAGTCAAAGAGTATGTGGTACGCAAATAGAATAGCTAATTCACAGGATGAAATTGAAACCATATGGTCAGTTGTGAGGGAAATGTCTGGTCACCAGCACAAGCTCGACGATATAAAGTCAGTTTGCAGTAAAAATATTTCTATTACTGATAAGTCACATTACGTACAGTATTTAACAATCATTTTCTGAGCATTTCTGGTTAATTAAATAAAGACTTAATTTCTACAGGGAATCATATTGGAAAATGCCTTTCCGAGACTGATGTCTGAAATACACTTCTGTGACACCGACAAAGAGTAGATTGAGACAATAATTAAATCATTGAAAACTAAAGACTCTCATGGATAGGATGGAGTGTCAAGCAAAATATTAAAGTACTCTGCTGCGCATTTTAGCCCTGTAGTTAGCCATATTTATAATTTTCTGTTTAAGAATGGTATATTTCCTGAACGATTAAAGTACTCAGTAGTAAAACCACTTTATAAAAAGCGAGAAAGTGATAATGTAGACAATTTTAGACCTATTTCTATGCCATCATTTTATGGAATACTGGGAGTAGGTCACAGTTGGTTTACTTCTCACTTTAACAACAGACAGCAAAAGGTCATTATTCACATTTTTGAGAATGGCTGTGATGTGGTGTCTGAGTTGGACACAGTCAAATGTGGGAGTGCCCTAGGCATCAGTGTAGGGGGTGACTCCTCTTTCTCATTTATATAAATGATTTGGCCTGTAGTATTACAGGAAATTTTAAAATATTTCTGTTTGCTGATGAAACTAGCTTGGCAGTAAGGGATGTTATGTGCAACATTGGCACTTTTTCAATTAGTGTAGTTCATGACGTAAGTTCATGGCCTATAGAAAATAAACTAACGCTGAATCACAGTAAGACTCAGTTTTTACAGTTACTAGCACACAAATCAACAAAATCCGACGTTTTAATTTCAAGAACGGGTATTTGATCAATGAAACTGAACATTTCAAATTTGTAGGCGTCTGGATAGACAATATGCAGTCGTGGAAAGCCCAGGGGTTCAGGATCTTGTTCAAAGACTTAATGCTGCCATTTTTACTATCCGAACAGTATCTCAAGTAAGTTATCGTTCCACACGAAAATTAGTCTACAGTATTTTATTTTGGGGTAACTCTTCTCATTCTCAAAGGATATTTTTGGCTAAGAAACGGGCAGTTCGGGCAACAAATGGTGTAAGTTCACGAACCTCTTTTCGACCTATGTTCACTAGTTTGGGTATTTTCACATTGGCCTCTCAACAAACATATTCTTTACTGTCGTTTCTTGTTAACAATATCAGCTAATTCTCAAGAATTAGCTGCTTTCCCTCACTTCATACTAGGCATAAATCCAATCTGCATTTGGATCGCACTTCCTTAACTCTTGTGCAGAAAGGTGTGCAGTATACTGCTGCATCCATTTTTAATAAGCTACCACAAGAATTCAAAATTCTTAGCAGTAACCCACCCGCTTTCAAATCGAAATTGAAGTTTACTCATGGGTCACTCCTTCTATTCTGTCCAGGAGTTCCCTGAAAAATTAAGTTCATTCCTAAGTTATATTATTGACTGCATATACTTAAACTCATGGCTTGACTATTTTTCTGTTCACAATCACTTTATTTTATCTGTTATTACTTTTGTGTTGTAATTTCATGTACTGACACGTTCTATGCCCTAGGAGATTTGCTTCTCAGTTTGGTTTTATGGAACTAGACCTGTAAATAAAATTAATAAGTTTGAAATGTCGCATGACCAAAAAGCTGATCTCCATCTCAGTGTCTGCACTCTCCTAACCAAAACAGGATGAATGATCTACGCTTGTGAGGTCTATCCATAAAGTACATATATTCATCTTCCTTATGATGAAGTTGAACTCCATGGCGCATAGTTCCACCTGGTGTTCAACTTTGGAAGACTGTACCACAAGAAATGTTGTGTGTAAAATGTGAATACTTATTATATATTTGAGGAATCGCTTGAAATTACACTTCTGGCCTGAAAAAAAATCGCTTTCATAGAAGGGATGACCAGAGTCTAACATGCTACTAAAGGAGTGAATGTACCGTATAATTCCCAGATACCCTCTTAAGTAATTAGGTATTCCTCGTATGTGATTACACAAGCATTTTCTTTAAATTTCACTCATGTTTTCGTGATGATAACGCAATTTCTAATTCTTGTCTCAGTGTGGTTGCCCGATTGTATGTTTTCGGATTTCTGTACAAACGACTCCGCTTTGCTCACGACATTTCGACAACACACTTAGTAGTCTTCTTAAAGTGTGGCACTACAAGTTTATATTCAAAAATTGAGTCTACAGGGGGGCAGACTGAGGGTGCAACAGAGAGCTGGGATCAGTGAGGATGTCCACGCAGGTTCTATGCTGGGGAGGGGCCTGCTGGGGAGCGGCCTGATAGGATGTCGGCAATAGAAAGAGGGCGTCGTCCAATGGATCGTGCTTGCGGAGACTGGTCATCCGGGTTTTGAAAGTCCTGACCAACATCTTAGCGATCACACTGGTGTGGAAAGGCGATGTGTGGATCAGACGGATGCCATTCTTCTCGTAAAACTGGGTGAACATAGTGGGTGTGAATTTCTGGCCATTGTCAGAAACAATCTGTTCTGGAGTCCATTTCCGTCTGGCACTTCAGTGTAATAGGTGCTGTAGTGATTCCATGACGGTGACTGCATGGGGGATAAAACGTCTGTAGTAGTTTAACTGTCCCAGGACAGATTTCAGCTGAGTCGTGTTCGCTGTGATATTTGGTATTTTCCTCTTGTATTTCTGTGAAGAAGATCTCGAGAACGGATTGTGAGTTGGCCGTTGAGCTAAAATCTCCGAACACTCGTAGCACACATTAGGTTTTCCAACGAGAGCTATGGGAGTTGCCGACATTTGTCGTCGGCCACTGGAGTGATGACGCCCGCGTCTTGGAGCTGGTGTAATTCGTCTCGTAATTTGTCTTTCATGAGCAACGAAACATGCGGAATATGAGGAACCGTGGGCGGGATGTGAGGAGAAGGTCGATATGCGCATCGAAATTGGTAATGCCAGAGGTGGGACGCTCGAAAACAGGCGTGAACTTTTCTAGCAGGGGGGTTACATAGGAAATTGTGTTCACTGAATGAATGGTAGTTCTGCAGCATGGATCTCAAGTACAAGAACGTGGAATACGTTCATCCCATCATCGTTGCCAGCTGCATTGTCCCTCGCAGGGATACAGGGAAAACAATGTTTAGGTTTCAACAAGTTTACTGACAACAAAAATCCCAAAATGCAGGGTCTCACTAGGTAATGATACAGAGGCTTGACAGTGCTGCTATCTAAAAGTCATCTGACTGTTTCTAGTATGTAGTAACATCGCTAGGAGCTTCGCAGGAAAATACACTTCTATGGAAATAATCCAAGTTCCGAGGACGTCGTCCAGGTTAGGTTCAACACAGGCACAGAAAAATCTATCCTCAGCATCGTCTACGTGCACAAAAGGAACTTCGATGACAGTTGGGAACAGCGGCTTTGGTCTCTACGATAGGCTTTGAGAGCGTCCTGAAACGATGAAATGAGTAACGCCCAATCAGAGACCAGGAGACGCTCTAGAAACCGGAAGAACTGGCTCGCGTAGTCCACACACCGGCCTCAATATCTGTCGGTGGCGAAATGTTCGTGATACTAATTTCGATTTGTATGAACGTGAACAGGTCCCTCGGAAGAGGCATCCTCTACCAGCGCTGGTCCTGCCACCTGGTGTCCGGTCGAGACTGCGACATGGAGAGGTCACGATGCTGTGGTGTGCAGGGGACATGTAGACTGCACGCATGCCCAAGGGGCTGCCTCGTCCTCATTCGTAAATCTCCAGTACACTACTGCTTCACAAGGGCTGCTCTGCCAACAGCTACAGGTGTGCATTCAGGCAACACTCATCGCGATCCGCCTCAAACAAAGGACTGCGACTCCTAGTGATAACTTTTTAGCAGGCTCTTACGTGATATATTACACTTTTCCTAATATACACTGTTATAACTAAATTATATATGTTGTTGCTAGTTGGGATAACCAGATGAAATTTAACAGTATTTTTTGTGTCGTTAGCAATTCCACGCTGGTAACTTGTGTCTCCCATCGTTGAATCGCCCTGGTGCACTAAATCACATTAACGTGCATCACTTGGAAACGGCCATAAACGAAACATAGAGAGTCATAACGAACTTATTCAGGAACAAAACAGCTTAACTGGACAGCATAATGGTCTCAGCCATTGCATGCTTTACTCCTAATTCGCTTTACGTAAGTAAATAAATAGTAATAATGTCAGGAGGTACTGTACGTTTTTCATTGTATCCTAGTACACTCTTCAACGTACCTCCGGCTATTGTTTACCAAATGAGCTAGTATGTAAATCGATACATTTTGTAAGTTCGGGTGGTTTCTCAAGTGTGGTATCTTAACGGCTTACCAGTATATGCAGATTCGCGTCAACGTATTCCGATTGACACTTCTTGTGGATCACTGGGTGTTCTTGTCCCTGTTATCTTCTGCATGATCTCTCGTACCTGTTATTAATTCTTAACACTTTTACTGCAGTTCATATGTTTAACAATTACCTAGATATCAGCACTTCTACTGCTGTTTTCGCGTTTTACGTAAACGTAGATCAGTGCCTCGAAGAATAAAATACTCAGAGAAAACTACAATTGTGCGGCATCATTCAGCTACTTACTAACAGCATCCATATTTTTAGATACTTCGACGAGATAACGCCAGTGTCGCGTTAAGAGTTTTGTCCTTATGATGTAAGAATGCATCATTGGCAATAAATCAATGAATACCGTCTGAACAAGATACTCAACTCTACCTTTATGTGGTCTTAGTTCATAAGAAGGCGTGTTTTAATATACGTAACATTTCGGAAAACATTGTAAATAATTTTCAAGGCAATTTCATCATTGTAATGATCTATGTTTGGCTCTGCGACTGCACAGTTATGAACACCTAAGCAATCAACTTGCAAGAGGTATTTTTATTCAAATCATAACCATTTGTAAGAGGATATAAGACGAACACCAACAAAAGCAAAACTAGGATAATGGAATGTTGTCGAATTAAATCAGGTTGCAGTAGTTACTCAGAGATGAAGAAGTTTGCGCGGGATAGAGTAGCATGGAGAGCTGGATCAGATCAGTCTCTGGACTGAAGACATCAACAAAGACAACTACCATTTACTTGTTCCTGCTTTTACCAAATGCTCACAACGTGACGGCACAGAAAAGTGAAACTTCATTGCACTAGTGGCTGTATTAAGAAACTCTCTTTTATTCCCGAGGTTTACAGAAACTGTAAGACACGCGTAGTAGAAGCTACAGTGATATGAAGCCCTAACCTGATTTGCCTATTCTGAACTTTCACATTTGGCTAGCCTGAGCCTAACAACCGGTTGTTGTGATGGTCTTTTTTCTTTTTGTAAATGTGAGAAATGGAAAATCTGTCATCAGTATATATGATCGTTGAGGAAACAAGTCGCACAATGTTCAGATGAAACAAGGAAATGTGTAGTTGTCTTAATCTTAACACGGTGAATCTTACTTACACACAGTAAAAACAGTTAATCCTGTGCAACGAGAGAATTTTTCTATTGTATTCTTGGCTAAGGAGAACACTATAATGTGTTTTTATCGCTCACAGAAAGAGTGTTTACGTATGAATTAATTTATTTAAAGCAAAAAATTAATAACGTTACCGAAGTTTGCATAAAATCATTAAATATTATCAACTTCTTCTATTGAGATCTGTATTGCACCACTGCAAACATAAAAAGAGCTAAATACTACCTAGTGATAACCACTACTATCATTACTTCTTAGTCTTGAGTCTCCACAAATCATTTATATTATACAATGGAAAGATATGGGCTGTGTGTGATATGTGATGATATCAAAGTCTGGAAAAGACCCTTCAGTAAAATGTTCATAATATATAACACCGTAGAATTTTGGAGTTCTAGTTTTAAAATGTTCTGTCTGAGAAAATAGAACACTGAGTATGGAAGACTAAAATAAATTCTGAATTTCCTAGCATCATTTTCACAGCAAATATTGATTCACAGTGAAGAAATTCCATAATAGAAACCCGGAAACAAAATAGATTAACAACAGCATTATTTTTATGGGCGACAATAACTAACGAGATACCTATGTTACAAATGTTTTTTATTTTCTGCTGCAATTACAGAACATTGTAAGAAATATGCAACGAAGTTCTGGTGGCGTGTTATGTCCGAGTTGTTGGGTTCAGTTGCTGATGTTAGTGGCTGTATTTCCCGTAGCCTCCATAGCTTCCAGCAATGCCCCCAGAGTAGCCACCACTGTAGCCGCCGCTGTAGCCACCGCTGTAGCCACCGCCGATGGCTCCTCCATAGCCTCCACCGTAGCCTCCACCAATGCCGCCGCCGTAGCCGCCTCCGAGACCTCCGCCGACACCAGGTCCTCCTCCCACGACGACAGGTACCGGCTGGTTGACGACGACGGGCTGTGGTACTGGTACAGGGACTGGGCTAGGGACACTCACGGGTACTGGGACTGGCCTCTGCACGGGGACAGGGTACGGCTGTGGGACGGGCACTGGTACCGGCCTGTTGACTGGCACCGTGACAGGAACCCTGACTGGTACTGGGACAGTACGCTGCACTGGTACTGGGTACGGGATGGGCACCTGCTTGGTTATGGCAATGTTGGTTACTTGACCTCCTCCAACTGCAGAGCTGACGCCACCTCCATAGCTGCCTCCGTAGCCACCTCCATAACCACCACCAAAGCCGCCGCCATAGCCACCTCCATAACCTCCGCTAATAGACGCACCTCCATAGCCACCCAGGGAACCAATCACTCCCCTTTTTTCTACCTGCTTCTCCTCGGCCAGAGCCAGTCCAAACAGGAACACGCACACCTGAAAATGACAGCAACAGGTATCAACAGCAAAGTCCATCTTCCTGTCAATGATAGATAGGTTGGTATGCTACTACATAGTAGTATACTACGTTTTCCAACAACAACATCGTCCTGTCCAAAGTGAAACAAAAAATCTATTAACGAAAGTGTGAAAGCGTTTGTTGTGTGTGTATGGTTTCACTACATTTCAAAATCTTTTCTATTTGTTCTTTAACAGAACAGGCAGTTTCATTAATTGCTTGCGTTGCTAACGCCTGACTAAAGGAATTATTACACCCACCCACACACACACACACACACACACACACACACACACACACACACACACACACATAATCACACATGCACACTCTCACACAGACATACATACAGTTAAAGAAAATCTTTCATTTTATAGTGTCTTTAACACTGGTTACAAACATAGAGAAATGGTCCTTACTTGTAAATGTTTACGTTAGGGAGACGTATAATAACAGCTGTCTACATGGTACCCTTCAATCATGGTAACACACTCAGGAGGATTCACTCTCTCTCAAGGTCTGTCGGCACCCCCCACCTCCCCCCTCCCCCTCCTCGGGCTTCTTGATACAACCGCTTTGAATTAAGTTCAGTCTATGAATTTGAGTTTATAACATTAGTTTAATGCCTTATTAGATTGATAATGTTACGGTACAAAATTATTCATTTTATGCAGTAAAAACAGAGTCCAATAAAAAGGGATTTATCTTCTATTATTCACCAAGAGCACCGTCGAACAGAAAGGAAACTGCCGAACCTCGAAGACCCCTGCCATTCATTGGAATCTTGGCTGTGCTTTTTTTTTCTTTTTTTTTGCGCCATGAGATGTTTCGATTGAGATGACTCATCCAGTGTACAGTACGTTCACTTATTTCTTAGGACGGGAAAAGTTGCAGAATAGGCTGCAAATAAGGCTGAAACGAATGTTGTTAAATATGAAGAACGGAGTGTAGTGAATAATAAATGTAAATTTACTTATCTCTAATGAATACCTGCTGATATAACTCGGCAACAAGAGCAAAGTAAACGAACTTTCAGCAACAGCCCCTGCTCAGTTCTTATGGTGGTTATTTAGCAACATTTAGTGTAGGAGTATCAAAGTAGACAACTAGAATTTATCTATTAACAGTGGTAAATGGCAGGATAAAGTTCACTCAGAATGTTCACTACTGTTCCCTGCTTAATCTAATCCAGCTCAGGCCTCAACTGTAATGTCCATACTTGGTGCACTATCTCAGCACTTAACGCGAGCGTGCATCGTAATCTGTTCTCTCTTTATAAAATAATTTGTTTTCGGTTCCATTCAGAAACATTAACACTCAAGTTAGTATCCAGTTTACGTCTGCCTCTTAATTGTTGTTAAAACCGACTGTGTGCATCGAAGAGGTCGAATAGTGCTATGAGCGTTGACACACTACATACTAAATTATACTAAACGGAACTTAGTTGTTTGTTGCCACTGTGAGGATATCTGCTGGCTGGCATATTTTTATATAAGAACGTATGCTGTAGATGTAAAACTGACTCGTTCAACATCGTAGCACAGGAAGGCAATACGATCAATGAACATGTAAACGAAACACTGAATATTGGCTTTGGTATATTTCAGAGATTTATTCAGCTTATGTCCTTAGTATGCTGTTATAATAAGGAAATACAGTTTGTCAAACGATTCAGGTTTTGATACGTCGCAATGATTCCTTCCCTTGCTTCAAAAAGATGATTTTACAAAACGATGATCAGCATGAAGTGCATCATAAAGTGAGATATGATTACCACACGCGTCTTCCCAAACTTTCGTGTATGTATTTCCGTACTGATTAACATTTACTGTGAATGAGTAATTAATATGGCACAGATACAGTCAATATGTTGCAAAACTACTAAATTTATTAACCAGTTACTCCTGCTTTATATCTTGTGCTTATTTTCATCATCAGCCAACAAATGACTGCACATTTACTATGATGAAATGCTATCTCCGAGGTTTTCTTGGAATGAAGAAACGTACGTAGTTGCAGCAAAGCCAGCACTGGGAGTTACTTAAGAAACTGGCCCAAAAATTTAATTGCATCATATATTTAATATGGTTCAAATGGCTCTGAGCACTATGGGACTTAACTGCTGACGTCATCAGTCTATATTTAATAGTAAAAATTAATATGAATCTGAGTGTTATCTTTTACTAATGTTTTTTTAATTCATGAACAAAGGGATCATATGCTTTCTTCTGATGGTGCTTATAAATATTACTCTTTCAGTCACTAGATAAAGATGGTCACCAAAACACAATAGAACTTGCGGAGCGGAGCTTACATGTCGAGAAGCTACTCACCAGGATCCTCATTGCTGCTGCTGAAGGTGGTACAGGTGGAGCAGGCAATGACTGATGCCACTGTCGGGTTACTGTGCGCCTTATATACACCGCACATTTCCCCCACCCGACGGCAACTAGCGAGGTGTGTCGCGCTTTCTTAGAGCGTTACTGCAATAAGCCTAGATTGATGATGGCTACACAGAGCGACCGTCTGTTCGTCGTCGTAATGCCTAAGATCAAATGTACATAATCATTAAACACCGGATAAGAAACTTTTACAAATAATTATCTGTTTATGAAATAGACATTTCTTTACAACAACGTAGTCCTCCGATGGGGTCGTAGAAAAACGTGATTATAAGGAGGTTTTCTCATTTTCAGAACCCTTCACAATGAAAATTATTTCGTGTCTAGGTATTATGTTAGTAGGACACTTTGAGAGCTGATGGAGGATTATGAAATGACACTTATAAAACGATTATGGTTCTGGCAAAAGAACGCTACTGGACACATGCGCTTCAGTACTATAGACCATTAGAAAAATATTTCACCCAATCTTTTGATTTTATATGGCTTTGGAGCAATAATGGAGCAATAATGTGTGAATACGTAAACCTGGAAGAAGTTTTCACCATCATCTTTAAATAGCATACGGTAAATCATACGGTATACAAGTACCTGACCACAATTATACTTCTACAAGAGTGTTGTAGCATCAAACCAACATACTGTCTCCCCTCCCATCTAAAATCTGAATCGTTGTAAACGATCTAATTTTATACCCTGTATTCTTTCGAACTACTGAGATGTTAAGAAGAAATTTGTTTTCTTAATAAATACTTATTAAAGCTACTTTGACATCACTAATGTGACAACTTTGACATTCGTAAGGGTAACTGGTGATGACGGGCTACAGAGCAAACAGTTGTAAAGAATAAACTGAAATACAGCCAAACAATCACGTGAAATGGAAAAGAAGGAAAGGAAATAATCAGGAAAATATTGGGACTAAAATATGAGAATGGGAAATGGAAATTAAGAAGTAATAAAGAGGTTCATGAAAAAATAGAGCAAATGTCATACACGATTATGAAGAGCAGAGTTGCATTCTATGAACCCTGAATGAAGACTGAATGAAGACTGAATGAAAACAGGATAACAAAATGAATTTTATCTTTTTTGACAGAAACCCCAAAACATCTGTGACGTGTATAAAAGAAGCTGAAACAGCCCTGAGGGAAATGGAAATAATGGAGGAAGCAATAGGAGGAGGAGAAAGGTTCAGAGCAAAAGTAAAAGATTTAAAGGGCTTCCAGAAGTAAACAAAGAAAAAGACAGGAGCAATATGGACAGAAGAACGAAGAGAAAACATAGGAAGAAAATGAAAAATTACTGGAAAGAAAGAAACGAGAAAAGAAGGAAAACGTAAGTTATTCCACGTGGTCCTTAGTAGGCCAAACCAGTATTTAAAAAAAAAGGGGACCTCATTTTAAGGTTATCTACATGAGATCTAGATATGGATGAGATCTAGACATGCATGAGTGTGAATGAATAAGAAATACATTTTTTTGTATAGCGTGTAGATTACGTATGTACTTACTGTCACCTACGGAATGCACTAACTTCTAAGTAACAAATCAGTTGAAATTAGTTGCGTGCTGTTATTTACTTGCATTAATCGGCGCTTTGTCGCACCCATCAAATTCAACTTATTTCTCACCTCTTCACGAAGACCATTTCACTTTAAAACTGAGCTCCTTATTGCGTCTTTTAAAAGGACTCAATGGATGTTAAAATGCAGAGTGTTTCATTTAAGAGAAACTATAGCGGCTTCTTTTCGGTACATAAGAAGCACCTAATATGAAACAGGGACCGAAACACTCGTCATTCTGTGTACCATGACTTTTGGGAAACCAGATCATAACATCTTTCGAAGGAGTGATGTAAATACGTTTTATAGGACTCATTCGTTTGCATTTTTTCATAAAACACATTTATATTTGCAAAGTATACACTCGGTACACATTGGTACTTGTACCATATTAATGACTCAATTTGTGTGTGGAGAGAAGAAAATTTCCTTTGTGTATAGCTCCGATATTGCCTAGAAGCTCTTAAAAGATTCTCAAGAGCCCTTCGCGAGATATACAGTGGGGGCACTAGAAGTCTTTCAAGTCTACCACGAACACTGTGTCTGTAAATTTTCTGGATAGGCGTTTGTTGTAGGAATTCTCAGCGATTACCATTATTTTCGCCATAATCTTTACTACACTTATAAGAAGACGTTACGATTGAAGCAACGTGCCTCTCATTCCCTTCTACGTCAGGCGAAAGCCCTTCTTGATAATGATACCCCTTCTTGATAATCGTACCCCTAAAGCAACCATACTCTAGTACGTGTTCGAATAACGTCTCGTATGCTCTCACCCTAACACATACATTGTATTTTTCCCGGAATCCTCCCGACGAATCTGCCCTCCACTCTCTACTGATTTCACGTTCTCCTTTTACCTTTCATACTGCCCTGTGGTTTTATTCCGTGGTAATTAGGAGTTAAGTTTCCAGCTGCTGCCTGTTACGCACCAGCAGAGCAGCAAGTTAAGAGGGCTTGCTGAAAACACTCAGAATTTTTCATGCGAAAACTCTTAGGGCTTTTTAAATAAGACAATCTTTATAGGCATTCTGCATCTTTATTCTTCACGTCCAATATTTATTTGTCAACATAGCCACAACTGTGACGAACACTTTTCTCCCAACGAGAAACCAGTTTCTTGATAGCATCGCTGTATTCCGTTTGACATTGTTGATGGAGCCACAACCTTACCTCTGCTTGCAACGCATCGTCACTACCAAAGTGAAGTCCTCGAAGATGTTCTTTAAGTTTCTGGAAACAGACGAAAATCGAGCGGGGCTAGGTCTGGACTGTACGGAGGATGATCGACGTCAGTGACCTTATGACGTCGGCTTGTTGCAAACCTTGCAGCGATCATGCGTGGTCTGGCATTATCATGCTAAAGGACAGGGTGCTCCATGGGCGGGCGAATCCTTAGAAGTGGAAACTCGAGTACAGCACGATTTTCTCACGCACCGACATAGTTGCGACCTCATACCGCCCTGTCACACACTGCAATTGAGAGTCCTCTAGCAGCAGACGGCTGCAAATATGTAGACGTGAAAAGTATAGATGTAGAATGTTAGCTAACGGTTATTTTGTTTCGAAACCTTTAATAGTAGTCGGAGGCATTACTTTTCAGTACGCACTAGTACATACGTAGCTTCTTCTGTAACTTTATTTTAATTTGATTCCTTCATTCCGCCCGTGTTCTTGTATTTAAGAAGTGTAAAGTGTAGATTCGTGCAGTCTGTAGAACAGCTGCCATTGATTTTGAAGAGCCAGCTACACAGCTCAGTAAGTCGTCAGCCTCCGCTTGTTAAGTATTTAGCTTTGTGTGTGTGCTTTTGTAGTTAATTCTTAAAGCTAGTAGTGCTGGACAGTTAGGTGTGTGGATGCTGGTAGTTGCTGTACAGCTGAAGACGCTTTTAGCTACCGTCAGCAGTCTTCTGGCTTGTGCTTCGGGGTGTAGGGTGGCGAATAATCTGATGTGTCGCATGGGTCAACTTAGGTGACACTCGTTTCCGCGCGCAGGCCATCCTGCCGAGACTACATGTAGTGCACTCAGCGCTCATTGCTCTCGTTGCAGGGTGAGCAGCAGACGTTAACACGTTCGTGTCGCTCGAGGCGGAGAAGCAGTTCGGGGACTGGACGTCTGGCCTCCGCCTTTCTCCTTTTGAGTGCACAGACGACCGCTCCATCAGCAGGGTCCGAGAAGGCACACGCAGGCAGGAGTGTGCTGGTTACTGGGAGCTGCATCGTTAGGCACGTTAGGGGGCCCATTAGGGAGATAGCGTTCGGGTCTTGAAAGAAATCCAGTGTGCGCTCGATATCTCTGTCTGGAGAGGTGTCTCATCCGAGAGGTGGAGGTGCAGTCGTCTGCAAGTTATGGCTCATGTCGGCACCGATGGCATCTTTCAAAACTAAATTTTAACCGCAGTAAAATATCTATTGGGAAAGGTAATCAATTTCGGTCAAAATATGACCGTCTTCAGACTGTATTACACCACAATGACAGGAGCAGGTATAGTGGATCCACGAACGTCAGCTGTTTGGCCTGATCTGGTCTGGTCCGAAGATGGTCGCTATTGACGTTTGCCAATAAATATTTCATTGCCGTCAAGAGTGGTTTGATTCAATTTTAAAATATTTTATCAAGACTGCTGATATTCTCCACGAAGATTGTTTTCATAAATTACCAATGGGTTCTGAGGCCGTCTTCAGTTAATACGAGTGGCTAGCAGAAATAGTGAACAGAGATCAGAGTCTAATTTGTGGGTTGTGCACTTCAGAAATGAAGGCGGCGCTGTTTAGTCAGCGTTATACCAGTTCCTTCATTCCTGCTGTAGTTCCGTAAGTGTGATGAATTTATTTATTTATTTATTTATTTTTGTGGGACTGTGGTGGATGTAAGACGGAAATTAACTGATGCAAAGTGTATAACTGCAAATGAGTCCCATTAGAAATGGAGTGATATGTGGAATGAGTTTCAAGCTATAGTCCACGCTTCAGACGAAAAACATGCAACTTCCGTTCATTTCAAACAAAGTGGCTGTATTGTTGTTGATTCCACCTCCACCATGAGAAAACATATGTGCGCCGTCAAACGAAAACTGGGCACAGATCAGCGTCATTGTCATATCCATGCAGCAAGGGAGCGCACAATTTCTGAATTCATTTGGTCCTGGTGACTTGCATTTAAGGGGCAACAGCGAGTCGTGTAGCTTACCACTCATTTCTGTAATTTTTTAAAATAATTTGTCTCAATTTAGACATTGTACCTCAGTTTCATATCAAGGTTCTTGGTGTCGTCGTTGCAGACTCGGTAATGCCTCGAATGTGTGTATATGTCAACATAATCGTTAGACGGTCTTTGAAAAGATATTAAATATTAAGATAAATTCACAAAAGTCTTCGAAAAAGTTTAATCCATAAAAATGTATGAATGAACAAAACAGTATTGATTGCTAACCGATCAGTCGCTATACTTTTACGTAACTTGCTTCTGTCCTTTAGGCAGGTCGGACATTTTGTGGAATTTCAACTTTCACTTGAGAATGCCTATAAAGCCGAAATCGTGATTGTGTGAAATAATTGAACCGGAATTTACAGTTTAATGGAGGAATTTATTTTCAAAACGGTTGCGTATGTAAGAGAAACGCCGCGAATCCGTGGTTATCTTGCGAACTCGTGTACTCGCTCTGCTTTCTGAGTGAGTCCGATCCACTAGTAGCCAATAACAGACTCTAGCGACGAGTGGGCTCCGGTAGAGGGTCACAGGTCGAGTCTACGGCCACACGGGGACAACGGGTTCGGAGATGACGTCACGGGAATCGCTGTCGATCTTAAAGCGAGTGAACGAAGCTCATTTGTGATCTCTGGTGATGAAGACTGCTGGTCTCGCTCACTATTTGCGGCACTGTTCCCAGAATTTGGGGTCCTTTTAACTGTAGCTGAATGCGGGGTCTCAACCAATCTGTCGTTTCTATGACGGTCATGGCTGCAAATTTCTGGAACTGCGTTACGGAGTGGAGAATTGTAGGACAGGTCAGGGGTGCACTACACGAAGGAAGCAGCATACGCGAAGTGAATGTATCAGAGCTGCACTAAATACGGAGTAAGGAGCGAGGGGTACGTTCCCTCGCTGGATAGCAGAAGCGTTTGGCCATTTGGCGCTTTCGGAGCCGGTGGGATGACGTGGCGATGCAGAAATCGCTATGGCCGTCAGCAAAGAGCTACATAGGGAAAGTATATTTATTTTGGAGCTAATAAAGTGACTTCTATTAATAAAAATTTGCTAACAAAAGTTGTCTTTGGTCACTGAGACATTGGGAGTAGCCTGCAGGTCATAAATACAGCTTTCGCTAATTTTACTAAGCGCCATATTCAGCAGTTGTAGATAGGGTGTATTTTGGTGTAGTCACGCGATAGAATGTGATCTCATAATTGTTATCTTACAATCAGCGTGATGAAGTTAATTTTATGGAGTTTCTTGAATAAATGCTCCGTAATGGCATACCGTGTACAAATTATTTGCACAAAAATGTTCTACCGCCTCATTACGGGAATTATAGACAGCAGTATTACGCTTTCAGAATCCGACGGTGCTCCTACGGTTTCGCAAGGGGAGAGGATCTCCACATAACAGGTAGGAAGAATTCCTACGCGGCAGCTCACTAAGTCAGTTCAAGGACGGACTGGCTTAATTATTGCAAAACTCGGAGGGGAAAGCGTGACCAGTTATACTGTACGCCCCTTATACCACCATCTACGGACTCACTGACTAAACTGCGACATCTCTAGAGTTTTATTACGAGCAGGGGGTTCTTCCACAGAGAACCATATAGTCGAAGTATTCCTAACAAAGTTCCTGAATTCCTGAATTTACTGCCTAGCAGGGCAGCCGTCAGGCTCATATTAGAAACGAGATGTGGCTGAACCACAAAGCAGAAAGTTCAGAAGCATTTAACAAGGTGCACAACGTATATACAAAACACCGGTTACACGCCATATGATTGGTAGTGTTCATAGCAGCTGACAAAAATATTGTGCCTATTAATTCGAAACTGAGTCTAACTGTGAAGTAATCTGGACTCGTGTAACAGTTCGATGTGAACTCAATTTAATAACTGGAAGTTTTTGAGGGCCACACGATTCCCCCGTGACAGTTTTAAAATTATTCAAAGAAAGACTACTTTCATTAGCTCGGAAAAAAAAATGATTCAAATGGCTCTGAGCACTATGGGACTCAACTGCTGAGGTCATTAGTCCCCTAGAACTTAGAACTAGTTAAACCTAACTAACCTAAGGACATCACAAACATCCATGCCCGAGGCAGGTTTCGAACCTGCGACCGTAGCGGTCTTGCGGTTCCAGACTGCAGCGCCTTTAACCGCACGGCCAATTCGGCCGGCTTTTAGCTCGGAAATACCCAGTTCATTAAATATTAGCTGGACGCGGCTTTAACCTACAAAGTATAGACTGGGACGTCTATGGAACCATTGCGGGTGGTAGGGACAGGCAGTCTTGCGCACTAGTTTCGAACACGCTTGCCGAAAATGATCTCTAGCTTGTAGTTCGGCAGTCCCCACCTCACAGCAATATTTTAAACGTTGTATCTTCAAATAGGCCCGACATCATCGATCTGTGTCAGTGCAGAGACAGTGATCATAACGTCTTCATAGTTACGATGGTTACTAAAGTTAATAAATCCATCAAGAATGCCAGAAGGTATTTTTTTTTAGAGAGGGAGCAGACAAGCGATTGCTGACATCGCTCTTAGAAACCGTACGGACGATATTTAGTTTTAACACATGTGCCGTAGAGGAATTACGAGCACAGATTGAACGGATTGTAAATCGCGCCCTGGAGAAGTATGTTCCTGGTAAGTGGGCTACGGGAAGAAAAGACCGAACGTGGTTTAATAACAAAATTCGGAAATTGCTGAGGAAGTGCAGACTGTTTGATTCTCGGCTCGAAAACGAACGCGCAAATGGCGACATTAAAAAGCAGATAGATATTCGTGCGTCTGTAAAGGTTCGATGCCCAAAGCATTCAGCTACCACCTAATATCTTAGCAAAAGATCAAACCAAGGACCTGAGAAAATTCTGGTATTACGTAAAGTTGCTAAGTGATCGGAAAACTTCTATCAAGTCACTCGCTGACCAGTCTGGTATGGCAACAGAAGACAGCAAAAGAGAGCCCGAGTTTTAAATTTGGCTTTCAAGAAATTATTCCCGCAGACGGATCGTACAAACGTAACGTCGTCTGACCATCGTGTAGACATCCCTTACGGGGGATGTAGAAACAGGAATCCCTGGCGTAGAAAAGCAACTGAAAGTGTTGGTATCACAATTCGGATTTAAGGGAGTACTTCATGGCATCAGCCCCTTACGTAACTTGTTTTTACTGCGGATCTCTCGCCCAGTGCAATGTCCCAAGCGACTGGAGAAAATCTCAGGTGATTCCTGAATACAAAAATGGGTTATGAACGAACCTGCAAAGTTACAAAACAGTATCCTTAATATTGGTCTGCTGCAGAATTCTTGAACATGTACTGTGTTCGAATACAGTAAGCTTCTGTCCATAAATCCTCTCTCTCTTAGAAAGCATCGCTCTCACGAAATTTAGCTTTCCCCTTTCTCACATGATATACTGCGAACAAAGGATGAAGGGCGACAGGCAAATTCCATACACCCATATTCCTACAAAGCGTTTGACGCGGTGCCCTACTGCAGAGTGTTAATTTGTTAATTTGTTAACGAGAATACGGAATAGGATTCCACATACGTGAGTTAGCTGGAAGACTTTCTGAGCATAACACCAGTATGTTGTTCTCTACGGCGAGTATTCTTCAGAGACTAGGTTATAATCGTAAGTGTCCCAGGAAAGTGTGATAGGACCGCTCTTATATTATATACACATACGTGAGCTAATGAACATTGTCGGCAGCGATCTGCGGCTTCCTGTGATGGCGCTGGGGCTTATGTGTCATCGTTGAGGGACTGTAGAAGGATAAAAAATGACACAGAAAGATCTTAGTTGGTGTGGTTAATGCTTTAAATGCAGGCCAATGTTAGGTAATCCATTTGAATGGGAAAAATAGACCCGTAAAGTTCGAATGCAGCACTGCTTGGCGCAACTACGTCGAATAAATGTCTTTGTGTGACGTTGCAGAGCGATACAAAACGGAACGGGCGCCTAAGGATGGTAGTAACATGTTGACATTTTTAAAAATATCGTGATTACAATTAATCGATATTTTAAAAAGTCCGTTATGGCACTCGATACACTGAAAGTATTGATGTATCGGTATATCGACGTGCAGCCCTATAAAAGTATTGGCTGTATATTTAAGTATTGATCTATTATTATATATTCAGTACATCAACACGCTAGCAGTCTGCCTGTCCCTCTCAGAGCGAGTACCGAAAGGAAAACGATGCATATTCACACTTGGCGACAACGACTTTGCTATCAATGGTAACTGCACGTAAGTGGCACGTTAAATGGCGTCCGACGGATCCGTCGTTAGGTTTCGTCACACATCGGATCTGTCGGGAGCACTTCATGTCGACATCCCTTTTTTTTCATTTCTGTTAACACCAGCGACGTAGCAGCTGTAGTGTCAAAATTGTATGGTGAAGTTAAACATTGTAGCTTCTGTTGGTAGCGCCAATTACATTAGCATATTCCCTCACACGTATCCGCCCATCGCGAAGACCAACCTTCTCATTTAGATTTTTGTTCGTCAGTGTCAGCAAATGTTTTTGAAGAATGCTGATGCTAAGAAATAGTACACTAGTTGCATTAAATATTGTTTTTTAACGCAACTGGTGTGCTATTTCCTCACATTGGAAATCATGTTATTCTGTTCATATCACCACTCCCACTTCACATCGGAAATTTTGTTATTCCATTCTCACCACCACCCACAAAGTACAATCGAACTTCTCCTTTGTATCACTTGTATTTGCTTCAAGCAGTCAAGCAGAAAGACTGGACGTGACGAAAGCTCAAAAAGTAGTCACAAAGTGAAAATAAAATTATGTTCTACTACAATTTCAAAAGAACAAATTTAAATATTTACCGAAAATTGAGAAAAAATTATAATATATGAATAAATTTCGACCCTCAATATTACCATTTTAATATCGATATATCGTAGAAAAAATGTCGCAGCTGTACATAAATATTTTTTGGATAATATATCGATATACAATATTGTATCAACAGCCCTAGACGGTAGCAGGCAGGAAACTCGTCTTACTGGGAGAATTTTAGAAATATGGTTCATGTAAATTATAGATTTCAGCGATCAGTCATCCTTTTTAAATTTTACTGTCAGAGCTAGAAGCTAGCCATTCTCAATACACTATTATTTTTGCTCAATGCATGTAATTGGTCGGGCTTCATCGACAGTTCATTGAATACTACCACTGATCCTTGAAATCTATCATTTACAAGTCAATATAACAGTGGCTGAGAGTAACAGCTTTGTGATGGAAGGTAACCTGATGAATATGGTTCATGTGCTAGGGAGACCACGCTAGTGGATAGAAAAATGGCAAGGCGACCGCTCGCATTAAGCGGAAAATCCGGGTTTGAGTCCCGATCCGGTGCAAATTTTCAATGTCGTCATTCCATTGTACAGCTGATGGATGTCATTACTCGCAGTTGTGAATAGATTTAATGTGTTCTTACTGATAGGTTTGATCAATACGCGTGTATTAAATTTGGGAATACCTGGAGTGAAGGCGATGTTCTTTTTTCGGAACACTATTAAGAAAATTTAAAGAATGGCGTTTGAAGCTGATTGCAGAACGATTCTACTGCCGCAAAAGTACATTTCACGCAAGGGCCAGGACAATAGGATAATAGAAACTGGATATCGTAAAGAGGTATTTTTTTTCCTTCCTCTCGTTGTGAATGGAACAAGAAAGGAAATTATTGATAGTGTGACAGGACACCCTCCATCACGTACCATACGGTGAGTTGCGAGTGTATATGTAGATGTAGATGTAGATTTGCATGATGTGAAACTGTCAGAAGTTTTCCACTAATTCCTGTAAATGGATGCCATCCGTTTCTTTCTCTTTTCTGACCATTATCGTTCGTTTATTCGACCAGCTTGTACAGCGTTACACGCAGCACGCTACCTAGTGAGAAAAGGTGGTTCAGACCCGGTTAGTACTCACGAGGCAGATTAACGACCTTGTCTGGTGCTCTGTTCAGTCTGATTGTGGTTTTTAGACCATGTCTCATACTCGTTAAGCGAATTATTGTCTGCTCCCCAATTTCCGCCATAGAAAATATGATACACAAAGAGGTAAAATGCGATGACACCCAAGGAAAAAAATTTACACAATTTACAGACAGGTGGCGCGTGACTGCATGCCTTTCCTTCTGTAAACCGTTTGCATATGGACCGTGCTTTCGGACGTCAACGTTGGGCGTGTCGAGTTTACCGCGCAGCTGAACCAGAGATGTTGATCAGAGAGGTTGACTTAGCTTTGTCAGCGTAAGTCAAAGAGTAGCAATTGCAGAGTGTGCTTGGCTTAAAAAGGATGAAAGTTGGCCTGCTGTGTAGTAGAGGCAGCATTATTAAAAAAGGATTTTCTAATAATAAGTTTTGATGGTCAGAGGAAGGCAATGGCAAACCACCTCCACTAGGATCTTGCCTGGTACGGCGGTGCGGGAATCCCGCATCGTTCCCCTACGCTCTCTCACGGAGTATGGGACATCATCATCATCATCAAGTTTTGATGAAAGATACTGAGCAAATAAGATTACATTAATGAAAGAAAGACAAAAGGCAAATTTTAACGTAAGCTAGTTTTTTATATTTGTAACTGCATAGCTTCTTATTGTTAGAACACTGCGTATGGTTGAAGTTTGCTGTAGAAATTTTGTAATGAGGCATGTGGTCCTGTCTTATAGTTGAAACAAGTGTCTAGGGAGGCAATTATACACAGGAGAGTTACTAAGAAATATCTTGCTTAAATGACTAGGTGTGAGAACCTTATGAAGAAAGTTTGTTGTCATTATGGCTTAATGAAACAGTTAAATTTGGCATCTTTCTACTCATTTATCAGTCGTTAAGTTTGGTTCTCCATTTTCATTTACTTTTATGACTCTGCACATTCGCGTTCCACATCGCGATTGGTGTACTGAAAAGCATTTATGAAAGCTGGTAAGATGCCGTCTTGCATTGCACATGGCAAGTATGGGTACTAGTAGTAATGGGCAGCCCAGTTGGCTGACTAGTGGGACAAGGATATAATGTAGAACAAAGTGGGGATTATATCACAATGTTAGAAGTAGTCACAATCAAGCTACAGTAGCCCATTACAAACAGTATTGTAAGGTGCTTAAAAATGTTATCAGGAAGGCAAAGAGTACGTGGTATGCAAGTAGAACTGCTAATTCACAGGACAAAATTAAAGCCATATGGTCAGTTGTGAAGGAAGCGTCTGGTCAGCAGCACAAGGTTAGTTCACAGTAAAAATATTTTTGTTACTGATAAATCAGATATAGGCCTATGTACAGTATTTAACAATCATTTTCTGAGAATTGCTGGTGAATTAAATAAAAATTTAGTTTCTACAGAAAATCATATAACTCTCTTGGCAAATGCCTTTAGGAGATTGATGTCTGAAATACTCCTCTGTGATACAGGCAAGAGGGAGATTGAGTCAATAGTTAAATCACTGAAGAATAAGGACTCTCATGGTTATGATGGAGTGTCTAGCAAAATATTAAAGTATTGTGCTGCAAACAGCCATATTTGCAATTTTTCGTTTAGGAATGGTCAGTTTCCTGAAATATTAAAGTACTCATTAGTAAAGCTGCATTATAGAAAGGGATAAAGGGATAATGTAGATAATTTTAGACCTATTTTTATGCCATCAGTGTTTGCAAAAGTTATTGAAAAGGCTATGTATGTAAGGATATATGACCATTTTATATCACACCATTTGCTATCAAATGTACAGTTCGGCTTTAGAAGTCGTTTAACAACTGAAAATTCTATATTCTCTTTTCTCTGTGAGGTACCGGATGGGTTAAACAAAAGGTTTCGAACGATTGGCATATTTTTTGATTTAACTAAGGCATCTGATTGTGTTGATCACAAAATACTGCTCCAGAAGTTGGACCATTATGGAATATGGGGAGTAGCTCACAATTGGTTCACGTCTTACTCTAGCAACAGGCCGCAAAAGGTCATTATTCACAATGTTGATAACGGCTGTGATGTGGGGTCCGAGTGGGGTAATGTCAAGTGGGGGGTGCCCCAGGGATCAGTGTTGGGGCCACTCCTGTTCCTTATTTATAAAAATGATATGCCCTCTAGTATTACAGGTAACTCCAAAATATTTCTGTTTGCTGATGACACTAGGTTGCTAGTAAAGGATGTTGTGTGCAACATTGGCTCGGTTTCAAATAGTCCAGTACATGACCTCAATTCATGGCTTGTAGAAAATAAACTAACGCTAAATCACAGTAAGACTCAGTTTTTACAGTTTCTAACACACAATTCAACAAAACCTGACGTTTTAATTTCACAGAATGGGCGTATGATTAGTGAAACTGAACAGTTCAAATTTCTAGGTGTTCAGATAGATAGTAAGCTGTCGTGGAAAGCCCACGTTCAGAATCTGGTTGAAAGACTTAATACTGCCATTTTTACTATTCGAACGGTATCAGAAGTGAGTCATCGTTCGACACGAAAATTAGTCTACTTTCCTTATTTTCATTCGCTATTGTTGTATGGTATTACATTTTGGGATAACGCTTCTTATTCTAAAAGGATATTGTTGGCTGAGAAACGGGCGGTTCGGGCTGTAAGTGGTGATAGTTCACGAACCTCTTATCGACGTCTGTTCACGAGTCTAGGTGTTTTGACATTGGCCTCTCAATACGTATATTCTTTATTGTCGTTTCTTGTTACCAATATTAGTTTATTCCCAAGAATAAGCAGCTTTCACTCGGTTAATACTCGGCAGAAATCAAACCTGCATTTGGATCGGACTTCCTTAACTCTTGTGCAAAAAGGTGGGCAGTATACTGCTGCATCCATTCACTCGAATTCAAAAATCTTAGCAGTAATCCACGCGCTTTCAAATCGAAACTGAAGAGTTTCCTCCTGGGTCACTCCTTCTATTCTGTCGAGCAGTTACTTGAAAAATTAAGCTGATTTTTATTGTATTGCTGATAGCGTTTACTTAAACTTATGGACTGATTTTTTAAGGTTCGTGAACATTTATTACGTTTATGTTGTAATTTCATGTACTGACACGTTCCATGACCTTGGAGATTTGCTCCTCAATTTGGTCCTACGGAACGTGAGGAGTAAATAAGATAAATAAAAATCAAGACGGATTTCACCTGAGTCGTGTTCGCTGTGATATTTGGTATTTGCCTCTTGTATTTCTGTGAAGAAGATCTCGACAATGGAGTGTGAGGTGGCCGTTGAGCTAAAATCTCCGACACTCGTAGCACTCATTAGGTTTTCCCACGAGAGCTATGATAGTTGCCCACATTGGTCGTCGGCCACTGGAGTCACGACGCCCGCGTTTTCGAGCTGGTGTAATTCGTCTCGTAATTTGTCTTTCATGATCAACGAAACATTTATGGATTTGAGAAAGTGTGGGCGGGCTGTGAGGAGAAAGTCGATATGCACTTCGAAATTGGCAACGCCAGAGGTGGGACGCTCGAAAACAGATGTGAAGTTTTCCAGCAGGGTTTACATAAGAGTTTGTGTTCATTGAATGAATGGTACTTCTGTAGCATGGATCTCGAGTACGAGAAAGGGGAATACGTTCTTCCCATCATCGTTGCCAGCTGAATTGTGCCTCTCAGGGATACGAGGAAAACAATGATTTTCAACAAATTTACAACAAAAAGCACAAAAAACAGCATCTCACTAGGTACTGATACAGAGGCTTAACAGAGCCGCTACCTAAAAGTAGTCCGACTGTGTCTACTTGTAGTAACATCACTAGAAGCTTCGCAGGAAAATACATTTCTATGCAAATAATCCAAGTTCCGAGAATGTCGTCCAGATTAGGTTCAACACAGGCACAGAAAAATCTATCCTCAGCATCGTCTACGTTCACAAAAGGAACGACGATGACAGTTGGCAACAGCGGCGTTGGTCTCTACGATAGGCTTCGAGGGCGTCCTGAGAAGATGAGGTGAGTAACGCCCAACTAGAGACCAGGAGACGCTCTAGAAACCGGAAGAACTGGCTCGTGTAGTCCACACACCGGCCTCAAAAGCTGCCAGTGGCGTAATGCTCGTGATACTAATTTCTTGTCTCGATTTGTATGAACGTGAATAGGTCCCTCGAAAGGGGCAGCCTCTACCAGCGCTGGTCCTGCAACCTATTTTCAGGTCGAGACTGCGACATGGACAGTTCAAGATGCTCTGGCATACAGGGGCCATGTAGACTGCACGCATGCCCAAGGGGCTGCCACGTCCTTTTTCTTAAATCTCCAATATACTACTCAAGAAGCTTACTGCGTCGCTGGGGCTGAACTGCCAACAGCTACAGGTGTGTATTCAGGCATCACTCATCGTGATCCGCCTCAGACAAGGGACTGCGACCCCTAGCAGACTCTTACGTGTTATATTACACTTTTCTTAATATACACTGCTATAACTAAATGATATATGCTGTTGCTAGTTGGGATAACCAGATGATCTTTAACTGTGTGTTTTTTCCTTTTTTTGTTTGTGTCGATAGGAATTTCACGTTGGTAACTTGTGTCTCCCGTCATTGAATCGCCCTGGTGCACTAAATCACATTAATGTGCTTTACTTGAAAACGACCATAAACGGAACTTAGAGAGTCATAACAAACTTATTCAGGAACAAAACAGCTTAACTGGATAGCAAGGTCTATTCCTGATTCGTTTTACATAGAGTAAATAAGCAGTAATAATGTCGGGAGGTACTGCACGTTTTTCATTGTATCCCAGCAACCTCTTCAACGTAATTCCGGCTATTGCGTACCAAGAGAGCTAACATATACATCGATACATTGTGTAAGTTCACGTGTTTTCTCAAGTATGGTATCTTAAGAGCTTACCAGTATCTGCAGATTCGCATCAACGAATTCCGATTGACACTTCGTGTGGATCACTGCTTGTTCTTGTCTCTGTTATCTTCTGCATGATCTCTCGTACCTGTTATTAATTCTTAACACTTTTACTGTAGTTCATATGTTTAACAATTACCTAGATATCAGCACTTCTACTGCTGTTTTCACGTTTTAAGTAAACGTAGATCAGTGCCTCGAAGAATAAAATACTCAGAGAAAACTACAATTGTGCGGCATCATTCAGCTACTTACTAACAGCATCCATATTTTTAGATACTTCGACGAGATAACGACAGTGTCGCGTTAAGAGTTTTGTCCTTATGATGTAAGAATGCGTCATTGGCAATAAATCAATGAATACCGTCTGAACAAGATACTCAACTTTACCTTTATGTGGTCTTAGTTCATAATAAGGCGTGTTTTAATATACGTAACATTTCGGAAAACATTGTAAATAGTTTTCAAGGCAATTTCATCATTGTAATTATCTATGTTTGGCTTTGAGACTGCACAGTTACGAATTATTAAGCAAGCAACTTGCAAGAGCCACTTTTAATCAAATCATAACCATTTGTAAGAGGATATAAAATGAACACCAACAAGAGCAAAGCGAGGATAATGGAATGTAGTCGAATTAAATCAGGTGGTGCTGAGGGAATTAGATTACGAAATCAGACACTTAAAACAGTACATGTATATTGCTATCTGGGAAGCAAAATAACTGGAGATGGTTGAAATGGAGAGGATATAAAATGTAGACTGCATCTGGCAAGGAAAGCGTTTCTGAAGAAGAGAAATTTGTTAACATTTAGTATAGGTTTAAGTGTGAGGAGGTATTTTCTGAAAGTATTTGTGTGAAGTGTATCCATGTATGGATGATGGACGATAAATAGTTTAGCCAAGAAGAGAACAGAAGCTTTCGAAATTTGGTGCTACAGAAGAAAGCTGAAGATGAAATGGGTGGATCACGTAACTAATGAGGAGGTACTGAATAGAATCGGCGAGAACAGGAATTTGTGGCAGAAGCTGACTAAAAGAAAGGATCGGCTGGTAGGACTTTCTGAGGCATCAAGGGATCACCAGTTAATATTGCAGGGAAGCGTGGAGGGTAAAAATTGTAGAGTGAAACATAGAGATGAAAACACTAAGCAGATTCCGAAGGATGTAGATTGCAGTACTTACTCGGACATGAAGAAGCTTGCCCAACATAAAGCAGCATGGAGAGCTGCATCAAACCAGTCTCTGGACTGAAGACCACAAGAATTTACATGATATTGCTTTTACCAAATGCTCACAATAATGATGGCACAGAAAAATCAAACTTCATTGCACTAGTGGCTGCATTTAGAAACTCACTTTTATTCCCGATGGTTACAGAAACTGTAAGAGACACGAGCTAGAATCATCAGCGGTAAGACACCCTGAACTTCGGATATGGCTATTCTGAACTTCCACATTTGGCTGGACTGAGCCTAACAACCGGTTACCATGCTAGTTTTTTCTTTTTTCTTTTTTTCTTTTTTTGTAACGAGAGAATTTTTCTATTGTATTCTTGGCTAATGAGAACACTATAATGTGTTTTTACCGCTCACATGAAGAGTGCTTATATATGAATTAATTTAGCTTCGAAACAAATTAATAATGTTACCGAAGTTTGCATAGCATCATTAAATATTTTCGAATTTTTGTATTGCACCACTGCAAACATAAACGTAAAGAGGTAAATACTAGCTGGTGATAACCATTGCTGTCGTTTCTTCTTAGTTTTGAGTCTTCACAAATCATCTATATTGTAGAATTGAGAGATATAGGCTGTGTATGGCATGTGCTGAAATCACAGACTGGAAAAGACCCTTCAGTAAAATGTTCATAATTTATAACATCACAGAATTTTGGAATTCTAGTTTTAAAATGTTCTGTCTCAGAAAATAGAACACTGATTATGGAAGACAAAAAGAAATTGTCTGAATTGCCAAGCATCATTTTCACAGCAGATATTGATCCACAGTGAAGAAATTCCATAATATAAACCTGGAAACAAAATACATTCTCAACAGCATTATTTTTAATGGGCTATAATGAGTAACGAGATATCTATGTTACAAATGCTTTTTATTTTCTGCTGCAGTTACAGAACATTGCAAGAAATATGCATTGAATCTCTGGTGGTGTATTTTGTCTGAGTTGTTGGTTTCAGCTGCTGATGTTAGTGGCTGTATTTCCCGTAGCCTCCATAGCCTCCAGCAATGCCCCCAGAGTAGCCACCACTGTAGCCACCGCTGTAGCCACCGCTGTAGCCACCGCCGATGGCTCCTCCATAGCCTCCACCGTAGCCTCCACCAATGCCGCCGCCGTAGCCGCCTCCGAGACCTCCGCCGACACCAGCTCCTCCTCCCACGACGACAGGTACCGGCTGGTTGACGACGACGGGCTGTGGTACTGGTACGGGGACTGGGCTAGGGACGCTCACGGGTACTGGCACTGGCCTCTGCACAGGGACAGGGTAGGGCTGTGGGACGGGCACCGGTACCGGCCTGTTGACTGGCACTGTGACGGGAACCCTGACTGGTACTGGGACAGTACGCTGCACTGGTACTGGGTACGGGATGGGCACCTGCTTGGTTATGGCGATGTTGGTTACTTGACCTCCTCCAACTGCAGAGCTGACGCCACCTCCGTAGCCACCTCCATAACCACCACCAAAGCCGCCCCCATAGCCGCCCCCGTAACCTCCGCCAATAGACGCGCCTCCATAGCCACCCAGGGAACCAATCACACCCCTTTTTTCTACCTGCTTCTCCTCGGCCAGAGCCAGTCCGAACAGGAACACGCACACCTGAAAATGACATCAACAGGTATCAACAGCAAAGTCCATCTTCCCTCAATGAGAGATACGTTTCGGTATGCTACTGCATAGTAATTTTTAATAATATTAAACGTTTTCCAACAACAACCTGTCCAAAACGAAACAAAAAATGTTTTAACGTAAGTGTGAAAACGTTTGTTGCGCATTTATGGTTTCACTACATTTCAAATTCATTTCCATTTGTTCTTTAACAGAACAGGCAGTTTCATTCGTTGTTTGCGTTGCTAACGCCTGACTAAAGGAATTATTACACCCACCCACACAGATAATTACACATACACACACACACACACACACACACACACACACACATAATTACACACACACACACACACACACACACACACACACACACACACATAGAGTTGAATGACTCTTTCATTTGACAGTGTCTTTAACGTTGGGTAGAAACATAGAGCAATGGTCCTTACTTGTAAATATTTACGTTAGGGAAGCCTACAACAACACCTGTCTACGTGGTACCTTTCAACAAACCTGAATAAAACAAATTCTGGAGGAGTAACTCAAGGTCTGTCGGCACCTCCCCCTCCCATCCTTCCCCCCCCCCCCCCCCCCCCCCCACTCCCACCATCTGCTGGACTTCTTGATACAACCGCCATGAATTAAGTTCAGTCTATGAATTTGAGTTTATAACATTTGTTGTATGCCTTATTAGATTCATAATGTTACAGTACAAAATTATTCACTTTTATGCAGTAAAAACAGAGGCCAATAAAAAGGGATTTGTCTTCTGTTATTCACCTAGAACACCGTCTAACAGGAAGGGAACTGTCTCACCTTGAAGACCCCTGCCATTCATGGGAAACTTGTCTGTGCTACTTTTTTTTGTGCTATGCGATGTTTTGATTTAGATGACTCATCCAGTGTAAGTACTTTCACTTATTTATTGGGACGCAAAAGGTTGCAGAATAGACTCAAAATAACACTGAAACGAATGTAAATTTACTTATATCTAATGGAAATAATTAACCTGCTCATATAACTCGGCAACAAAAGCAAAGTAAACGAATCTTCAGCAATAGCCCCTGCTGAATTTTTATAGTTGTTATTTAGCAACATTTAGTGTAGAAGCATCAAAGTAGACTTTAATATTGTTGGACAACAAGGATTTTTCTATTAACAGGAGTAAATGGTAGGATAGAGTTCACACAAAATGTGCACTCCTGTGCACTGCTTAATCTAATGCGGCTCAGACCTCAGGTGTAATGTCTATACTTGGCGCGCTGTCTCAGCATTTAAAGCGAGCGTGAATCGTAAACTGTTCTTCCCTTATAAAATAATTTGTTTTCGGTTCCATTCAGAAACATTAACACTCAAGTTAAAATGCAGTTTAAATACGCCCCTTAAATATTGTTAAAACCGATTGTGAGCATCTGAGAGGTCGTATGGTGCTACGAGCGTCGACATTCTATAAAATGAACTATACTAAACGGAAGTTAGTTGTTTGTTGCCACTGTGAGGAAATCTGTTTGCTGCCATATTTTTCTTTGAGAAACTATGCTGTGTATGTAAAACTGACTCGTTCAGAATCATAGCAGAGGACTGTAATATCATCAATGAACACGTAAACGAAACATGAAATATCGGCTTTGGTATATTTCAGTGATAGTTATATTCAGCTTATGATCCTGAGTAGGTAGTCACCACAATACGCTGTTTGTCAAACGATTCAGGTTTCGATACGTCACAATGATTCCTTCCTTTGCTCCAAAAATATGATTTTACGAAAATATGATCAACATAAAACGCATCTAAAACTGAGATATGATTACCACACGAGTCTTCCCAAACTTTTGTGAAAGAATGTCGGTACTGATTAACGTTTACTGTAAATGAGTAATTAAGATGGACCAGATCCAGTCAATTTGTTGTAGAATCACTGAATTTATTAATCCGCTACTCATGCTTTATATCTTGTCCTTATTTTCATCATCAGCTAACAATGACTGCAATTGCACTATGATGAAATGCTATCGCTGGGGTTTTCTTAGAATGAAGGAATGTTGCAGCAAAGACAGCACTGGGAGTTATTTAAGAAAATGCCCCAAAAATTTTATTCCATCGTATATTTAATAGTAAAAATTAATCTAAAGCTCTTTATCTTTCACTAATGTTTTTTAATTCACGAACAATCGAATCATATGCTTTCTACTGACGGTGCTTATGAATATCACTCTTCACAGTCACTAGTTGAAGGTGATCACTACAACACAGTAGAACTTACGGAGCGGAGCTTACATGTCGAGAAACTACTCACCAGGATCCTCATTGCTGCTGCTGAAGGTGGTACAGGTGGAGCAGGCAATGACTGATGCCACTGTGGGGTTTCTAAGCGGCTTATATACACCGCCTATTTCCCCCACCCGACGGCAACAAGCGAGGTGTGTCGCGCTTTCTCAGAGCATTACTGCAATTAGCCTAGCTTGATGATGGCTACACAGAGCGACCGTCTGTTCGACGCCGTAATTCGTAAGATCAAATGTACATGATCAAAAACACTGGATAAGAAACTTTTACAAATAATTTTGTGTTTAAGAAATACACGTTTCGTTACAACAACATAGTCCTCCGAAGGGGTCCTAGAAAAACGTGATTATATGGATGTTTCCTCGTTTTCAAAACCCTCCACAACGAAAATTATTTCGTGTCTTGGTAATATGTTAGTAGAATACTTTGAGAGCTGATGGAGGATTATGAAATGACACACAGTACGATTATTGTTCTGGTAAGACAACGTTACTGGACACATGGGCTTCCACTTTAGAGACCACAAGAAAAATATTTAACACAATCTTTTGATTTTATATGGCTTAGGACATCTACTTACGTCATTCATTTAGATGGAAGACAAAGAAAGAATGTATAAGTGCCTGGTATACGAACAGACTGTCAATAAATGTTGGCTACCCATTTTAGAAAAAGTTCAGTAAATTTGTTCTCTTTCACCGTTATAGAATCAATAATATGGAGTAATAATGTGTGAATACGTAAACGCGGAAGAAGTTTTCAATATCATCTTTAAATAGCATACGGTAAATAATATAATAGACAAGTACTTCACCACAATTATATTTCTACAACAGTTTTGTAGCATCAAACCAGACTACTGACTCCCTTCCCATCTAAAATCTGAATCATTGTAAACGATATAATGTGATACTCTGTATTCTTTCAACTAATGAGATTAAGAGGTAATTTGTTTTGTTAATAAATACATATTACAGCTACTATGACATCACTAATGTGACAACTTTGACATTCGTAAGGGTAACTGGAGATGACGGGCTTCAGAGGAAATAGTTGTAAAGAATACACTGAAATACAGCCAGACAATCAGGTAAAATAGAAGAGAAGGAAAGGAAAACAAACAGAAAAATCTTGGGACTCAAATATGAGAATAAGAAATGGAAATTAAGAAGTAATAAAGATGAACTGCAAAAAAAGAGTAAATATCAGACACGATTAGGAAGAGAAGAGTTACATTCTATGCACACCTAAAACGACTGAATGAAAAAAGGATAACAAAGAGAATTTTAGCTTCTTTAAAAGTTTGACAGAAACCCCAAAACATCAATGACGTGGATAAAAGAAGTTGAAGCAAACCTGTGGGAAATGGAAATAATGGAGGAAGAAACAGGAGAAGGAGAAAGGTTCAGAGCAAAAGTAAAAGATTTCAAGGGCTTCCAGAAGAAAAAGAAAAAGACAGGTGCCATACGGACAGAAGAACGAAGGGAACAACATAGGGAAAGAATGAAAAATTACTAGAAAGAAAGAAACGAGAAAAGAAAGATTACATAAGTTATTCCATGTGGACCTTAGTAGGCCAAACCAATATTTAAAAAAAAAAGTAAATCTCATTTTAAGGTTGTCTACATAGGAGTTTCTAGGAACGTCTAGATATGCATGAGTTGTAAATGAATAAGAAATACAAGTTATTTGCATAGAGTGTAGATGACATATTTATTTGCTGTAAATAAAGTTTATGTCTGTCACCTAAGGAATGTACTACCTTCTTGTAACAAATCAATTGAAATTAGTGGCGTTCTGTTATTGTAATAATCGGCGCTTTGTGGCACCCGTCAAATTCAACGTATTTCTCGCCTCTTCACGAGAACCATTTCACTTTAAACCTGAGCTCCTTATTGCGTCTTTTAAAAGTGCTCAATGGATGTGAAAATGCATAGCGTTTCATTTCATCAAGACTATGGCGGCTTCTTTTCAGTACGTAAGAAGCACCTAGTATGAAACAGGGACACTCGTCATTCTGTGTACAATGACTGTTGGAAAACCAGATCTTAACATCTTGCGAACAAGTCATGCAAATACGTTTTATGGGACACATTCGTTTGCATTTCTTCATAAGACACATTTATATTTGTGAAGTATACAGTCTGTACACATTGGTACTTGCACCATATTAATGACATAATTTGTGTGTGGAGAGAAGAAAATTTCCTGTTTGTATAGCTCCGCAATTGCCTAGAAGCTCTTAAAACATCTTCAAGAGCCCTTCGCGAGGTGTACAGTGGAGGCATTAGAAGGCTTTCAGGACTACTACGAACACCGTTTCTTTAAATTTTCTGTATAGGAGTTTGTTGTAGGAACGGCAACTAATTTTCAGCGATTACCATTAGTTTCACCACAATCTTTGCTACACTTATAGCAAGACGTTACGATTGAAGCAACGAGCCTCTGACTTCCTTGTACGTCAGGTGAAAGGCGTTCTTGATAAAGATAACCCTAAAGCAACCATACTCTAGTACGTGTTCGGATAACGTCTCGTGTTCTTTCACCCTAACACATGCATTGTATTTTTCTCGGCATCGTCCTGAGGAACGTGCCCTCCATTTTCCTTCCTTGCTACTGATTTCACGTTCTCCTTTTACCTTTCATACTGCCCTGTGGTATTACTCAGGGGTAATTTGGAGTCAATTTCCAGCTGCTGCGAGCTACGCACCAGCAGAACAGCAAGTTGTGAGGGCGCGCTGGAAAGTAATGCCTCCGAATTTTTTACGCGAAAACTCTTAAGGCTTTTTAAATAAGACAATCTTTATAGGCATTCTGTACCTTTATTCTTCACGTCCTCATATTCATTTCTCAACATAGCCACACTCGCGACTAACCCATTTCTCCCAAAGAGAAACCAGTTTCCTGATAGCATCGCTGTATTCCGTTTGACTTTGTTGATGGAGCCTTAACTTACCTCTGCTTGCAACGCTTCGTCACTACCAAAGTTACGTCCTCGAAGGTGTTCTTTGAGTTTCTGAAAGCAGATGAAAATCGGGTGGGGCGAGGTCTGGACTGTATGGGGGATGACCGACGACAGTGAACGTATGGCGTCGGCTTGTTGCAGACCTTGCAGCGCTCATGCGTGGTCTGGCATTATCATGTTAAAGGAGAGGATGCTCCAGGGACGGACGATTTCTTCGAAATGGAAACTCGATTACAGCACGCTTTTTCTCACGCACCGACATAGTTACGACCTCACACCACCGTGTTTCACGCTACAGTTCAGAGCCCTCTAGCAGCAGTAGACGTAATAAATAAAGATGTAGAATGTTAGTACCGGATATTTTATTTCGAAACTTTTAAAAGCACAGGCCAACGAAAAAAATTTTTTAAAAACATTTTTTACTTTGATAGCTGATCTTTATAGATTTTTATGAGCTGAATCCAAATCTACCCTTAGTTTCTTGTGTGACCCATAGTTTTCGAGCAATATGCATTTTAGTATATACTACAAAAATCCTATTCTTTACGGTAAACGGGGAAATTAATGAAATGCTTTGCTACAACATAAGCATGGTTTGTATTTGCAGTAAGATACTTAAAACAATGATAAGTGTTCAAAAATGGCTCTGAGCACTATGGGACTCAACTGCTGAGGTCATTACTCCCCTAGAACTTAGAACTAGTTAAACCTAACTAACCTAAGGACATCACAGACATCCATACCCGAGGCAGGATTCGAACCTGCGACCGTAGCGGTCTTGCGTTTCCAGACTGCAGCGCCTTTAACCGCACGGCCACTTCGGCCGGCAATGATAAGTGTTAATAGAGGTTTCACTTGTCAGCTAGAATTGGTTTATATTTTCTTTCCCTGTTTCCTCTGAAGCTTCTTCAGTAGCTTTTTCTAGAATGAATCGCTTGCTGAACTTCTCGGTGAAGTGGCCTAGTCCCCCTTGATGTTGGTATTCCCGCAGCCTTGGTAGCGTTCTCCATCACTTTAATGTCCAGGTGAAAACGCTCTCCTTGCTCCTCACTAACATCTCCCATATTGTCTGGTGACTTAAAAAAGTGAAGTTTCAGGCTCAATAAACATCCTAAAGTTTTAAACTTCTATAACATTGTAGCTATAATAGAAACATATTCTGGGTCTTTTTCATGTCCTGAGAACTTTGGAACGACTTGCCTGAATGATACCCATGTTCCTTTCTCATTTAAGGTCATTGTGGATTCAAAGTTAACATCAAACATCAATTTTCTAACGTCGGGTCCGACAAAGACGCCTTCTTTTAGTTCTGAAAGGTGAGGTATGTAAACTTTTGGCAGAGATACTTAAAACATGGTCCATCTTTAGGCAAAGCCTTTGCAAACTGATTCATTAGGGCTAACTTCATATGTGGTAGGAGTATGTGTTTTGGATCTACAAGGTTTTTGCGTAGAATGTTCTTCTCACTAGATTTTAAAAGACTCCCTCGCAGGCCAACACTTGCTCGAGCGGAGTGGCCGCTCGATTTGAGGCGCCCTGTCACGGATTGCGAGGCCCCTCCCTCCCGCCAGAGGTTTGAGTCCTCCCTCGGCCATGGGTGTATGTGTTGTTCTTAGCATAAGTTAGTATATGTAGTGTGTAAGACTAGGGACCGATTACCTCAGTAGTTTGGTCCCATAGGACTTCACAAACATTTTTGAAAAAAAATTGAAAAAACTTGGAAAATTGCTGCTCTCTCTTTTCATATGTGTATATGTTGGTTCCAGCTGCCAATAAGTTCTTTTCTTTTGATCTAGAGCCAAGCAATTCAGCTTTTTCTCTCGTTAAGCCCATATCCCTAACCAAATTGTTAAGCCTGGTCTGAGTAAACATTTTGGGCTCCAGACTTTCTATATTACAATGGAATTCATCGTCATCTGGTTCATGTAAATCAGATTGTACATCAGAAAATACTTCTATTGGAACAGAATATAAATCATCTGGCGGTTCGCGACCCCGCAAATCTATACCATGCCCTACTGGTCGGATGGCGGACGCCAGGTTAGGGTAGCTTATTAATTTCTTGTTTTTCGAATTATTACCAGTAATATCAACACTGCAAAAGTAGCAATCATCGGAATGAATTCTTGGCTCCCTCCATATCATAGGAACAGCAAATATAAAGCCTTTTTTCTCCTATTTTGACCATTTTCTCAGATCATCAATACACACGTAACATACTTAAGTGGCGCCCAAGATTTATTTTGATCACAAAGTTTGGATCCAAAGTATGATAGATAAACATTTTTCACAAAGTCTGTAATGTTCCTTTGGTATTTTATAATCACAAATTCACCACAAATACAACACAAACTGTCAGAAGAGTTTTTACAGCCACGATAAGATATTGTACTGATCACATGTACAGGAAACTGGAAAGTGAGGTTAGGTTGGCAGTAATCAAAACACCACCAGTTAACACAAAAATAGAGTCGACCTTTCTTTGCCAGCAATTGTTTTTCAGCAGTGCTACTAACGTCATCTACATTCATTACACCTCATTTTTAAAATTATTTTAGCTGTCTCTTAATTTAATAAATTTACTGTAAAATGTGAAGAAGTGGTAGGTGATACAGTTTTTTAAGTATCTTATTTGGACTTCTTAACCTAAAAACCGTAAGAATAGGGTATTTTCAGCAAAAAACTTTTTCCATCGTTGGCCTGTGTAATATTCGGAGGCATTCGGAGGCATTACTTTTCACTACGCCCTCGTACATACGTAGCTTCTTCTGTAATTTTAGTTTAATTTAATTCCTTAATTCCACATGTGTCGTTGTATTTAAGAAGTGTAAAGTGTAGATACGCGCAGTCTGTAGAACAGCTGTCATTCCTTTTGAAGAGCCAGCTCCACAGCCTTCGTTAGTTACGTATTTAGCTTTCTGTGTGTGCTTTTGTAGTTAATTCTTAAGTTAGTAGTACTGGACGGTTAGGTGTGTGGATGCTGCTAATTCCCGAACAGCTGAAGACGCTTTTAGCTACGGTCAGCAGTCTTGTGGCTTGTGCTTCGGGGTGCAGGGTGACGAAGAATCTGGTGCATCGCATGGGTCAACTTAGGTGACTATCGTTTCCGCGCGCAGACCCTCCTACCGAGACTACACGAAGTGCACTCAGCGCCGTGGTACTGCTCGCATAGCAGGGTGAGCAGCAGACGTTAACACGTTAGTGTCGCTCGAGGCGGAGAAGCAGTTTGGAGACTGGCCGTCTGGCCTCTCCCAATCTCCTTGTGCATGCACAGATGACTGCCCCATGAGCAGGGTCCGACCAGGCACACGTAGGCAGGAGTTTGCTACTTACCGGGAACTACAACATAGGAGCGTTAGTGAGCCTCTTAAGGAGAAACAGTTCCGGTGTGGAGAGAAAGCCAGTGTGCGCTCGATATCTCTGTCTGGAGGGATGTCTCATCCCAGATGTGGAGGTGCAGTCGTCTGCAAGTTATGTCTCACGTCGGCACCGATGACATCTTTCAAAACTAAATCTTAACCCCAGTAAAATATGTATTGGCAAAGGTAATCAATTTCGGTCAAAATATGACCATCTTCAAACTGTATTACACCGTGATGACAGGAGCAGGTATCGCGGATCCAAGAACGTCAGCTGTTTGGCCTGATCTGATCTGGTCCTAAGGTGGTCGCTATTGACCGGGCATGTTACGTTTGCCAATAAATATTTCATTGTTGTGAAGAGTGTTTCTATTCAATTTTAAATTTTTTTTATCAAGACTGCTGATATTCTCCACGAGAATTGTTTTCATCATTTACCAATGACATCTGTCATTTGGGTTCTGAGGCCATCTTCAGTTAATACGAGCGGCTGGCAGAAATGGTAAATAGAGATCAGACTCTAATTTGCGGTTTGCATACTTCAGAAATCAAGGCGCCGCTATTTAGCTGAGTGTTATACTAGTTCCTTCATTCCTCCTGTAGTTCCGCGAGTATAGCGAATCTGCGAATTGTGGCGTTACGGCGGCTCGTTCTCTCTTACTGAGGCATGCAGGAATGTAAGGCTAGCCCTGACTTACTGTTAGTACGGAATGTGTATACCATTTCGCTGCTGTAGCACTGATAAGGCGAACTGACCGATTGTCGGGATCAGATGACTCTTAAGGAAGCTATTATAATTTTTTTTTCCTGAGACTGTGGTGGGTGTATGACGAAAATTAACTGATACCAAGTACATAAATGCAAATGAGTCCCATTAGAAATGGAGTGATATGTGGAATGAGTTTCACGCTTAAGTCCACGCTTCAGACGAAAAACATGCAACTTTCGTTCATTTCAAACAAAGTGGCTGTATTATTGTTGATTCCACCTCCTCAAAATACATGTGTGACGTCAAACGAAAACTGAGCACAGATCAGCGTCATCGTTATATACATGCAGCAAGGGAGCGCACTATTTCTGTATTCATTTGGCTTTGGTTACTTGCATTTAAGGGCTAACAGCGAGTCGTGTAGCTGATCACTAATTTCTGTAATATTTTTCATAATTTATCACCATTTAGACCTCGTACCTTAGCTTCATGTCAAGGTTCTTGGTTTTGTCGTTACAGACTCGGTAATGCCTCGAAAGTGTGTGTATGTCAACATAATTGTTAGACAGTCTTTGAAAAGATATTAAATATTGAAATAAATTCACAGTAGTCTTCGAAAAATTTTAATCCATAAAAATGTATGAAAAAACGAAACAGTATTCACTGTTAACCGATCAGTCGCTATATTTTTACGTAACTTGCTTCTGTCCTTTAGGCAGGTCGGACATTTAGTGATATTTCAACTTGCAGTTGGGAATTCCTATAAAGCCGAAATCATGATTGTGTGAAATAATTGAACAGTGGCTGAACTAAGGGTCTCAACCAATCTGTCGATTCTGTGACGGTCATGGCTGCAGATTTCTGGAACTGCGTTACGGAGTGGCGAATTGTAGGACAGGCCAGGGGTGCACTACACGAAGGAAGCAGCATACGCGAAGTGAATGTATCAGCGCTGCAGTAGATACGGAGTAAGGAGCGAGGGGTAGGTTCCCTTGCTGGATAGCAGAAGCGTTTGATTATCTGGCGCTTTCGGAGCCGGTGGGATGACGTGGCGATGCAGAAATCGCTCCGTGACGGAGAGATACATAGGGAAAGTACATTTATTCTGGAGCTAATCGAGTAACTACTATTAATAAATGTTTGCTAACAAAACTTGTCTTTTGCCACTCAGACATTGGGGGTAGTCTACATACAGGTCATAAATACAGCTTTCAGTAATTTCACTAAGCGCCATAGACAGCAGTTGTAGATAGGTTGTCTTTCGATCTAGTCACGAGATAGAATGTGTTCACGTACTGTTAATTGTTCTCTTACAATCAGCGTGAAGAAGTACATTTTGCGGCGTTTCTTGAAGAAATGCTGCATAATGGCATACCGTGCAAAAATTATTTGCACAAAAATGTCCTCCAGCCTCTTTACGTGAAACATAGACAGCAGTATTCCGCTTTCAGAATCCGACGGCGCTGCTACGGTTCCGCAAGGCGAGAGCATCTCCACATAACAGGTAGGAAGAATTCCTACGCGGCAGTTCACTAAGACAGTTCAAGGACGGACTGGCTTAATTATTGCAAAACTCGGATGGGAAAGCGTGACTAGTTATAATGTACGCCCCTCATACCACCATCTACGGTCTCACTGGCTAAACAGATACATCTCTGGAGTTTTATTACGAGCAGGGTCTCTTGCACAGAGAACGCGTGGAGCGCACATTTTTTTTATTTTTTTTTATTTATTTTTTTATTTTTTATTGCTAAGGCTTCTCTGTAGTGATGCTCGACAGTCAATATGCAGAGCTTCAATCCAGACCGTGTAAAAATTAAGGACATTTTCACTGTCAAAAATTTAACTGCATATAGTCAAAGTGTTCCTAACAAATTTCCTGAATTTACTGCCTTGCAGGGCAGCCGTCAGTCTCACGTTATACTCGGAAACGAGATGTGGCTGAACCACAAAGTAGAAATTTCAGAAGCCTTTAACAAGGTGCGCAACGTATATCCAAAACACAGGTTACACGCCATATGATTGGTAGTGTTCATTGCACTTGACAAAAATATTGTGCCTGTCAAGTAGAGACTGAGAAGTCATCTGGACGCGTGTAACAGTCCGATGTAAACTCAATTTAATAACTAGGTGTTTCTGAGGGCCATCCGATTCCCGCGTGACATTTTTAAAATTATTCAAAGAAAGACTGAGTAGCTTGGAAATACCCAGATCATGCAACGTTAGCTGGGCGCGGCTTTAACCTACCATGTATAGACTGGGGCCTTTATGGAACCATTGGAGTGCTTTCGAATACGCTTGCCGAAAATTTTCTTGAGCGGCTGGTCCGGCAGTTCCCACCTCACAGAATTATTTTAGACCTTGTATCTTCAAACAGGCCTGACATAATCCATCGGTGTCAGTGTAGAGACAGTGATCATAACGTTATCATAGTTACGATGGTTACTAAAGTTAACAAATCCATCAAGAATGCAAGAGGATTTTTTTTAGAAAGAGAGCAGACACGCAATTGTTAGCATCGCTCTTAGAATCTGTATGTACGACATTTAGTTTTAATACAAGTGCCGTAGAGGAGTTACGAGCACAGTTTGAACGGATTGTAAATCGCGCTCTGGAGAAGTATGTTCGGGGTAAGTGGGCTGCGGAAAGGATTGACCCAACGTTGTTTAATAACAAAATTCGGAGACTGCTGAAGAAACGGAGAGTGTTCGACTCTGGGCTCGAAAACGAATGCGCAAATGGCGACATTAAAAAGTAGATAGATATTTGTGCGTCCGTGAAGGATCGATGCGCAAAGCATACAGCTACCACCTAATACCTTAGCAAAATATCAAGCCGAGGACCTGAGAAAATTCTGGTATTACGTAAAGTTGCTAAGCGATCCGATAGCTTCTATCAAGTCACTCGTTGACCAGTCTGGTATGGCAACAGAAGACAGCAAAGGAGAGCTGGAGTTTTAAATTTGGCTTTTAAGAAATTCTTCCCGCAGACGGATCGTACAAATATAACGTCGTCTGACCATCGTGTAGAAATCCCTTACGGGGGTTGTAGCAACAGGAATCCCTGGTGTAGAAAAGCAAGTGAAAGTGTTGGTATCCCAATTCGGGTTTAAGGGAGTACTTCATGCCATCGGCCCCTTACGAAACTTGTTTTTACTGCTGTTCTCTCGCCCAGTGCAAAGTCCCAAGGGAGTGGAGAAAATCTCTGGTGATTACTGAATATAAAACGGGTTAAAGAACGAACCCGCAAAATTACAAAACAATATCCTTAACATTGGTCTGATGCATAATTCTTGAACATGTACTGAGTTCGAATACAGTAAATTTCCATGGGACGGAAAAGCTTCTGTCTATAAATCGGCACTCTCTTAGAAAGCATCGCTCGCTCAAAATTTAGCTTTCCCTTTTCTCATATGATATACTGCGAACTAAGGATGTCGACAGGCAAATTCCATACATCTAGATTTCTACAAAACGTTTGACGCGTTGCCCTACTGCAGAGTGTTAACAAAGCACGAGCATACGGAATAAGATTCCACATATGTGAGTTAGCTGGAAGACGTTCTGCGTATAGCACCAGTATGTGGTCCTCTACGGCGAGTATTCTTCAGAGACTAGGCTATAGTCGTAAGTGTCGCAGGAAAGTGTGATAGGACCGCTCTTATATTCTATACACGTACATGATTTAATGGACATTCTCGGCAGCGATCTGCGGCTTCCTGTGATGGCGCAGTGGTTTATGTGCCATCGTTGAGGGACTCTAAAAGGAGAAAAGATGATGTGCTGAATGCTAGCTTGCTCTAAATGCAGGCCAGTATAAGGTAATCCAGATGAATGAGAAAAATAGGCCCGTAAGGTTCGAATACAGCACTGGTTGATGCAGCCACGTCGAATAAATGTCTTTGTGGTACGTTGCAGAGCGATACGAAACGGAACGAGCGCCTAAGGATGGTAGTAACACGTTTATATTTTTAAAAATATCGGGATTACAATCAATCGATATTTAAAAAGGTTCGTGGTGGCACTCGATATATTGAGAAGAAAGTATTGATGTATCGGTATATCGACGGAAAAAATGTCGACGTGCAGCCCTATAAAGGTATTGGCTGCACATTAATTACACCGCCGGTCTTAGAGCTGTATATTTAAGTATTGATTTATTATTATATATTCAGTACATCAACACGTTAGCAGTCTGCTTGTCCCTCTCAGAACGAGTACCGAAAGGAAAAGATACATATTCATGCTTGGCGACAACGACTTTCCTAACAATGGTAACTGCACGTAAGTAGCACATTAAAAGACGTACGATAGTTCCGTCGTTCTGTTTCGTCACATCGGGTCTGTCCAGAACACTTCATGTCGACCTCCTTGTTTTTTCATTTCTCTTAACGCCAGCGACGTAGCAGCTGTAGTGTCAAAATTGTATGGTGAAATTAAACATTGTAGGTTCTGTTGGTAGCGCCGAGCGCTGATTACAACAGCATTTCCCCTCACACGCCTCCGCCCATCGCAAAGACCAACCTTCTCATTTAGATTTTTGTTTTTCATCCTCAGAAAATGTTTTTTAAGAATGCTGAGGCACAGAAATAGCATACTAGTTGCACAAAAAAAAATTTTTTTAACGCAACTGGTGTGCTATTTCGTCACATCGGAAATCATGTTATTCTGTTAATACCGCCGCCCCCAGTTCACATCGGAAAATTTGTTATTTCATTCACGCCGCCACCCCCATGCAATCAAACTTCTTCTTTGTATCCATTGTATTTGCTTCACGCAGCCAAAGAGAAAGACTGGGCGTGAGGAAAACTCAAAAAGTAGTCAAAAAGTAAAAGTAAAATTATGTTCTACTACAATTTCAAAACAACAAAAAAACAACAAAGATACAAAAAAACAACAAATTTTCCGAAAATTGCGAGAAAATGTTGCAAGAAATAAAAATATCGGCCTTCGATATTACCATTTTTATATCGATATAACGTGGAGAAAAATATCTCCGGTGTACATAAATATTATTTGAATAAAATATCGATATATGGACACTGTATCAACAGCCTTAGGTGGTATCAGGCAGGAAATTTGTCTTCAGAATGAGATTTTCACTCTGCAGCGGAGTGTGCGCTGATATGAAACTTCCTGGCAGATTAAAACTGTGTGCCGGACCGAGACTCGAACTCGCGATAGGCAAAGGTCCCGAGTTCGAGTTCCCCCAGGCTGTGCCTAAGCCGTGTCTCCGCAATATCCTTTCTTTCAGGAGTGCTAGTTCTACAAGGTTCGCAGGAGAGCTTCTGTTAAGTTTGGAAGGTAGGAGACGAGGTACTGGCAGAAGTAAAGCTGTGAAGACGGGGCGTGAGTCGTGGTTGGGTAGCTCAGTCGGTAGAGCAGTTGCCCGCGAAAGCCAAGGTCCCGAGTTCGAGTCTCGGTCCGGCACACAGTTTTAGTCTGCCAGGAAGTTTCAGGAAAGTCGTCTTATTGGGAGAATTTTAGAAATATGGTTCATGTGTTAATGACACCACGCTATTGCGACCCATTCTTGAATACTGATGGAGTGTATGGAATCCCAACAGGTCGAGTTAAAGTACGACATCGAAGCAATTCGGAGGCGAGCTGCTAGACTTCTTACTGATGTACGATACTGCAGTGCCTGTGTTATTCTGATTACGATGCAAAGTTCCTTTGGACATGCATCGTAATCAGAATAACACAGGCACTTCAATATCGTATTTCTCTGCCGATCCCGGGCAGGTGACTTTCAAGTACAACGTCTGACCTGTACGGGAATATACGTAATGTATGTACGAGTCCAGGTCATAGACGACTGGTTGACGACATATGGAAGTTTGGGTCTGGCCGTGAGTGGTGCACGGATAGCCAGATGGTAAGGCGACCGCTCGCATTAAGCGGAAAATTGGGTTTTGAGTCCCTATCCAGTAGAAATTATTATTGTCGTCATTCCATTGTACAGCTGATGGATGTCACTACCCGCAGTTGTGAATATATTTAATGTGTTCTTACTCATAGGTTTGATCAATACGAGTGTATTGCGGTGGTGCTTCGTGAACCTACTTTGGGAATCCCTGGAGTGAAGACGATGTTCTTTTTTCGGAACACTATTGAGAAAATTTAAAGAATCGGCATTTTAAGCTGACTGCAGAACAATTCTACTGCCGCTAAAGTACATTTCAAATGGTTCAAATAGCTCTGAGCACTATGCGACTTAGCTTTTGAGGTCATCAGTCGCCTAGAACTTAGAACTAATTAAACCTAACTAACCTAAGGACATCACACACATCCATGCCCGAGGCAGGATTCGAACCTGCGACCGTAGCGGTCGCTCGGTTCCAGACTGTAGCGCCTAGAACCGCACGGCCACTCTGGCCGGCCCAAAGTACATTTCACGTAAGGACCATGAACTTAGGAAAACAGAAACTGGGTATCGTAAAGAGGTACTATTTTTTCCTCTCTTTGTGAATGGAACAAGAAAGGAAATTATTAATAATGTGACAAGACACCCTCCATCACGTACCATACGGTGAATTGCGAAGTGTATATGTAGATGTAGATGTAGATTTACATGATGTGAAACTGTCAGACGTTTTCCACTAATTCTGTAAAGGGATGCCATCCGTTTCTTTCTCTTTTATGACAATTATCTTTCGTTTATTCGATCTGCTTGTACAGCGTTACACGCAGCACGCTACCTTGAGAGACAAGGTGGTTTCAGACCCGGTTAGTATCCGCGAGGCAGATTAACATCCTTGTCTGGTGCACTGTTCAGGCTGATTGTGGTTTTTAGACCGTGTCTCATATTTGTTAAGCGAATGATTGTCTGCTCCCCAATTTCCGCCCGAGAAAATATGATACACAAAGAGGTTCAAAATGGTTCAAATGGCTCTGAACACTATGGGACTAATATAATTGCGTAGGCTTCCGCGGCCAGAGTCAGTCGACATAAAAGTTTTCTGGGTTTGGTACCGCGTCATAATGTAAAAACTACTGCTGCTATAGAAAAGCCAACGTTTCGGCCACGATTGCAGCGGCCTTCTTCTGGGTCTAATGGTGCGTTCTAGCTATGCAGTGTCCTTTATATTTTGTTGTTAGTGTTCACTGCGCATGCCATTACGTCATAATTTTAAAAAGGTAGTTGGTTTATTGGTCACTTAAGGAAGAAGGAGAGGGAACTTTATTTTAATAGGTTATTGCGGTGGAGGGAGAACATGACCTCTGTTGTCCATTGGCTCTTGTGTTATGTGCCATGATTGGTGGCCACCGTCGAATGAGAAGTTTGCTGCTGTTTTCCAACTGCTGGAGTTGGCAGTTACTCGCCGGTAGTGCTCGTGCCTCGTGTTGACAGTGCGGTCTGTTGGGCTCTGATTGCTGGCAGGAAACACACAGCAACATCCGCAAACTGGAAACATTCAGGAAGAAGAAAGGGAAACTTCTCAACGATCTTATCTACTTGAAGAGGTGTCGGGATCAGGACATTGTACCTAAATTTCTTCAGTTCAAATTTAACATCGACACTCACAAAGCAAGAAGCATCTACAGGCGAGCAAGTAAATCTCTTCTAAAGGAGCGTATTCAGCAGGTGCGGAGAGAACTTGACTTCAACAACAAACAGTTGCTGCAAATACATCTTCTGCTAGCATCTACGTTATCGCTTACCGACTGGAATAACGTCGACAGAATAACGTCGACAGAATCACTCACCTGCAAGCGTATGCAGCTAGTGAAACCGCCGCCATCCGCCAGAAGAAGAAATTTGAGCAGCTAGCAAAGTCAACACGGAACACTACGCCTCGACTGGATACGTCTCGAACAGTGGTGAACCTCTCTTCTCATCCCATCAGCAACGCAGCTACAGAAGAACTAGCTAAAGGACTAAACTTTGCCGTCACACCTGAGCGGATTCCCACGGAAGAAATTATCGAATCCGTGGAAACAGCACTCCGGCACACATCTGCGATAGAAGCTGAGAAAATTAGACAGGAAACTGTTCGAGTCCTACTACGTGCCAAGCCACAGAAACACAACCTTAACAGAGAGGAAAGAGCAGCTATCAGGGAACTGAAGAACAACGATGAAATTGTGCTATTAACAGCAGACAAAGGCAATGCTACTGTCATCTTAGACACTTTGCAGTATGAAGACAAGATGAAAGAATTATTAAATGATCCCATCTACAAAGAACTAAGGGCGGACCCTACGGCGAAGATAATTCGAAAGACGCAGGCCGCGATTAAGGACTCGAGAATTGACGCTGACACAGCCAAGGGTCTTATTCCCAGAGTACCAGTCTCTCCTAGAATTTACGGTGTTCCAAAGATACATAAGGAAAGTTGCCCCTTGAGGCCAATAGTGAATGGGATCAATTCGCCCACTTACAACTTGGCAAAGTACCTAGCCCGCAAGCTAAGACGTCTAGTTGGCAAGACGGACTCTCATGTGAAGAACTCGACACACTTTATAGAACGCCTAAAAGGAGAAACAATTTTACCTACGGACATCATGGTCAGCTTTGACGTGAAATCACTGTTTACTAACGTGCCAGTAGATGAAACCATCCACATCCTTCAGGAGCATGTCCCGCCAGACATATGCGACCTGGTTGAGTTGTGCCTGACTTCAACGTACTTCAAATGGCAAGGAAAATACTACGAGCAGACAGACGGCGTAGCAATGGGGTCTCCCCTATCTCCGCTGGCGGCCGACATATTCATGGAAGCCTTTGAAGCAACGGCCCTAGGTTCAGCTCCTTTACGACCACGTTGCTGGTTTAGATACGTGGACGACACGTTCGCTATATGGCCTCATGGTGAAACGGAGCTACACAAGTTCCACGAATATCTGAATAGTATGCACGGGAAGATACAGTTCACGCTGGAAGTAGAAAAGAATGGTACTATCCCGTTTCTAGACGTCGAAGTGTACAGGAGAACGGAGGGCACACTGGGGCACAGAGTATATCGTAAGCCTACACATACTGACAGGTATCTGCACGCCCAATCCTACCACCACCCAGCTCAGAAGAACTCTGTCATCCGCTCTTTGGCAATCCGTGGTCAGCGCCTAAGTGATGCTCAAAACATCACACCTGAGCTCAAAAGGTTACGCACAACGTTTTTAGCCAATGGCTACAGCCATAAGTCGATAAACACAGCCTTGTCGACCAACACAAGCAAGAAATATAAGCAGGAAATAGACAAACTGCAGCCAACAGTACGCTTACCGTATGTGAAAAACGTCACTGACCGAATAGGCAAACACCTTCGCCGCGCTGGAGTGCAGCCTGTCTTCTATAGTGGTCGTAGGATCCAGGACGTGCTAGGCTCCACCAAGGACAAGGTGGATGCATTACACACTGCAGGTGTTTACAAGGTGGAATGCGAATGTGGAGAGGCATACATCGGCGAGACTGGTAGGCCAATAGCAACGCGTATTCGGGAGCACGAGCGTTACATTCGTCTAGGGCAACACAATAAATCCGCAGTGGCAGAACATCACCTTGACTGCGGAAAAGAAATAAAATTCAGCGAAGCCTGTGTGTTGGCCAAGCAGCCAACTAAGACGAAACGCAAAATCAGAGAGGCCATCGAAATTCTCAAACACCCTAACAACATGAACAGGGAGGATGGACTCAGGCTTGCCCCATCTTGGCTGCCAGCAATCAGAGCCCAACAGACCGCACTGTCAACACGAGGCACGAGCACTACCGGCGAGTAACTGCCGCCGCGCGGCCGACGTCCAGCAGCTGGTAAACACACAGCAAACTTCTCATTCGACGGTGGCCACCAATCATGGCACATAACACAAGAGCCAATGGACAACAGAGGTCATGTTCTCCCTCCACCGCAATAACCTATTAAAATAAAGTTCCCTCTCCTTCTTCCTTAAGTGACCAATAAACCAACTACCTTTTTAAAATTATGACGTAATGGCATGCGCAGTGAACACTAACAACAAAATATAAAGGACACTGCATAGCTAGAACGCACCATTAGACCCAGAAGAAGGCCGCTGCAATCGTGGCCGAAACGTTGGCTTTTCTATAGCAGCAGTAGTTTTTACATTATGACGCGGTACCAAACCCAGAAAACTTTTATGTCGACTATGGGACTAAACTTCTGAGATCATCAGTCCCCTAGAACTTAGAACTACCTAAACCTAACTAACCTAAGGACATCACAATCATCCATGCCCGAGGCAGCATTCGAACCTGCGACCGTAGCGGTCGCGCGGTTCCAGACTGTAGCCCCTACAACCGCTCGGCCACTCCGGCCGGCCACAAAGAAGTAAAATGCGATGACACACACGGAACAAAGTTTACACAGTTTACAGACAGGTGGCGCGTGACTGCATGTCTTTCCTTCTCTAAACCGTTGGCACATGGACCATGCTTTCGGACGTCGACGTTGAGCGTGTCGAGTTCAACGTGCAGCTGAACCAGACTTGTTGATCAGAGGGATTAACTTAGCTTTGTCGGAGTAACTCAAAGAGTAGCAACTGCAGAGTGTGTTGAACAGTCTGGCAACGTGCTTGGCTTAAAAAGGATGAAAGTTGGCCTGCTGTGTAGTAGAGGCAGCATTATTCAAAAATGATTTTGTAATAATACGTTTTGATGAAAGATACTGAGTAAATAAGATTACGTTAATGAAAGAAAGACAAACGGCAAATTTTAACGTAAGCTAGTTTTTTATATTTGTAACTGCATAGCTTCTCATGGTTAGAACGCTGCCAATGGTTCAAGTTTGCTGTAGAAATTTTGTAATGAGGCATGTGGTCCTGTCTTAAAGTTGAAACAAGTGTCGATGGATGCAATTGTACACAGGAGAGTTACTAAGAAATATTTTTCTAAAATGTCTAGGTGCGAGAACTTTATGAGTGCGTTGTCGTTATGGCTTAATGAAACAGTTAGATTTGGCGTCTTTCTACTCATTTATCAGTCGTTAAGATTAGTTATCAAGTTTCACTTACTTTTATGACTCTGTTTTCACATTCGCGTTCTACATAGCGATTGGTGTACTGAGAAGCATTTATGAAAACTGGTATGATGCCGTCTTGCATTGCACATGGCAAATATGGCAAAGGAAATTTGATCTTTGACTGTCACACCATTATGCCTAATAACAACAAGTTGCAGAGTAGATGAGCGTTCCCTGAACACAGGTAGGCCAATAAATTTAATGACGATCAAAGTTCATGTTCATTGTAAGACACAGTGATTAGGAGTGTGTATTTGTGAAAATAATATCAATATCACTTCAGAGGCTTAATACCAGTGTAAGACTTCAGTAAAGTGTTATCCTTCACGCTGTTTTGTCAGAAAGCCAGATGGGTTAATTTTATATCCATCTGCTGCGCAATGACGCTGTCATTTGTGGTGCAGTGATTGTTTATATGAATAGAGATAACGATTAGCAATATTCAGAGCCAACATTTTAAACTGAGTCACTTTGCTTTGCAGTAAAAAAACGGATTGCTTTCTCGCAGACGAATTGTTTGATGTATCACCCAGTCTGTTTTTCGCATCGTGTCACGTGAGCTCCAAGTATTTCCCTTCGAAAATAAATGTCCTATAGTTCTGTTTCCTTGCACTGAGATTTACATATTTCTATACCAATAATAAGTCTTATACAACTCTCAGATACCGGCTTAACAGTTACGAACACGAATTTTTAAAAGTATAAGATACATTCCGGTTGTATCATAAAAAAATTATTTAATCTGGTCACATAACATTTTAGGACATAAATACCACATGTTATGAGCTGAGGGTCGTAAGGTGACGAGTACTTCACACGACTGTTGTTAATCGAATCCATGCTTCTGTTTTGTAGAGAAACTTCTTACGTGCTCGGTGTAGTTCATGACAACTTCTTGTATATCGTCTTGTATGTCCATCTGTCACTAGCCGGTTGTATAATGATAAATGCACATTTGTGTTTGCACCCGATCCAAGTTAAATTAAAATAAGACGTCTCCCGGTCATCTGCTCGAAATTCACTTGTTCTTACTCTGAAGGCTACCAATATAAGGAATCACCCTTATTCAGCCATCGGCCTTGTCAGAGAGGGCTAAAGAGTGGAAATAGTTTCAGGAAAACCTCTCACTATTGGGGGGGGGGGAGTTAAATTGCCCCTATAGGACAGAATCAACAATGATAAACGGTATGATGTGTCCATAGAACATGTGGCCAATAATGTCGTAATGATTTCTCCACTGTGAAAAGTTTCCGGATTATTCCCTCATTTGTATCTCCAGGAAAGGACGGCAAAGAAGTGGTCACGAGGAAAAGATTGAATAACCAACAAAAGGCTAACATTCTACGATGTCTCTAACATCAAACCTTCGCCATTAAAATGAAATTAGTTATCGTTTATCGAGTACAAAACACATACACCGTAATATGCTAACCAATTACACATCTCTGATTGTAGACCATAATTCAGAATTTGTACCGAAATAATACTCTCTTATTTCTCAAAATACATTATGCAAGAATTCGAGCACGAACGAAATGAGGCACTGCTGTCGTAAATTAATTATTCTATTATACTTAAAAATACACATGGCTTGCATATTTGATTTACTGATAAAACTATAGGTCAAGCAACAGTTCTCGATGACCAAAATTGATATCAGTCCTACACAATGCAAACACAATGAACCTTCAAATTAAATATTTCCGCATCTAAACTGTCTGCTTTACTTACTTAAATATATGTGGCTTGCGTTTTGACACTAGTGAATTAAATTACAAATTAGTAGACAAGCGCAGTCCAATCTTTGTACCACACACACACAGATTATATTCATCAAAACACAAAAAATGTTTCTATAATCGTGCAGAACACACATGAACATTACAGCTGATCTAACTTACACTCGTCGACGTGGATTACTGAGGTAAACAACGTTATTCAGACGTCGTTGGCACTGACGGGATCTTACTCTCCCAAAAAAAGTAGTTTCAGTTAGTTCACCATTTATCTACACTTTTTCTTAACGCTAGGAATGCATTTAGCACACCGATATGATCAGAATATATGCCATCAACCCATACTTTTTGTTGATACGTAAAACAGCAATTGTCTTGCAAAAAGCAGAGCTGTTGAAACATGTTTCTCCTAATATCACAATATTTCACAGCATAGTTTCAATCAACCAGCCGAGGTGGCCGAGCGGTTCTAGGCGCTTCAGTCCGGATTTCCTTACCTTAGTTAGGTTTAAGTAGTTCTAAGTTCTAGGTGACTGATGACCTCAGATATTAAGTCCCATAGTGCTCAGAGCCATTTTTAACCATAGTTTCAAGCAAAGACTTAGCAAGGATACGGCTCAATGGAGTAAGTTCATCATTATTACCTAAGCATCTTATTATCTAAGTACCTCTTTTCTCCAGATAAACTTAACAGTCTCATATCCAACTTACCATTCTGCATTTTAGTCTTTAATGTTATTTTCCGCAGTCATTTTAAACTTGAAGCAATAACACATGCTGCTCCAAATCCCTCTTCAGTAGAAACCACGTTTGTTTCATTAACAAACGAATTACTGGCTCCACTCTTGAAGCCAGTAAGAAAACTAATTCATTCGGGTGATTCCAGAGGACATACTCGTTATATGCTGGGAATTTACTGCAAACCGGCTTTCAATCCCGAATTTCATCTACCTCATCGTAATCATCTTCTTCAACATCATCATCATCATCTTCCTCATTGTAATCATCTTCATCGTCATCACCACCATCACCACAATCATCAAAAACAACAAAGACTAGTACTGCAACTTCCTCATTGTAATCACCCTCTTCTGCTTCTAGTCGTTTCTACGATTGACATAGTGTTTTTTTTTTTTTTTGTGGCTTTAACACATTCATCTTCTTAAGTTTCGTCTGTCATCTTTCCCCTTCGGAACATCTGTCCCAGTCTCTGTATCGGTTGAGAAATGGGTCTGATGGGGAGTTGAACATCTTGCACCTTGAATCTCCTCTTAAGATATACTGTAACTTAAGTGTTTTACCCTTCCATCTCTGTCTTGTTTTACCATTGTCTTTGACCATGTTTCACCTCTGTCTTGTTCCACGACTACTGTCTTTTATTGTGTTGTGACGACTGTAAACAGTTCGTTTATAGTGAAAATATGCGGTTTATATGATACATTACAATACAGATCTCGTAAAAATAGCTTCTTCCTTCTCTTCGAAACTCGTGTTCCTGCAGTTCGTTTGTCTTATATTAATTTATATTGTAGGTAGCCACAAGTTTTGTGTTTCTCTAATAACTTTGTTATAGCATTAGTAGTTTTGGCCCTAAGCGCATCGCCATATGGTAGTGTTGAATTTTTTCGAAGTTTTACATTCGTGCCTTCGTGAAAAGCCCTTCTTTACATATTTTAAGATAGTGGTCTGATCCTTACTCATTAATGAACGGAACTAAATACAAGATGGCGGATACATTAGTTAGTCCTTTAGATGTCTCATGATGACACAAATTTAAGACTTGCAAAGACGTCAACGCTATCATTTGACGATGGACTCACTCCAGAAACTAGTGATGGAGCAATAAAATCTACAATAAACTCATTAAAAAACTTCTGACTGGTTGCAGTATTTCCTGTAATGTAATTTTCAAAACTAGCTGCAGTTATCACTAATCAAAATGGATACAATAATAAACTTTGTCTTTTGGCTACGTTCAGACTGAGTGTATGTACACTCCTGGAAATGGAAAAAAGAACACATTGACACCGGTGTGTCAGACCCACCATACTTGCTCCGGACACTGCGAGAGGGCTGTACAAGCAATGATCACACGCACGGCACAGCGGACACACCAGGAACCGCGGTGTTGGCCGTCGAATGGCGCTAGCTGCGCAGCATTTGTGCACCGCCACCGTCAGTGTCAGCCAGTTTGCCGTGGCATACGGAGCTCCATCGCAGTCTTTAACACTCGTAGCATGCCGCGACAGCGTGGACGTGAACCGTATGTGCAGTTGACGGACTTTGAGCGAGGGCGTATAGTGGGCATGCGGGAGGCCGGGTGGACGTACCGCCGAATTGCTCAACACGTGGGGCGTGAGGTCTCCACAGTACATCGATGTCGTCGCCAGTGGTCGGCGGAAGGTGCACGTGCCCGTCGACCTGGGACCGGACCGCAGCGACGCACGGATGCACGCCAAGACCGTAGGATCCTACGCAGTGCCGTAGGGGACCGCACCGCCACTTCCCAGCAAATTAGGGACACTGTTGCTCCTGGGGTATCGGCGAGGACCATTCGCAACCGTCTCCATGAAGCTGGGCTACGGTCCCGCACAACGTTAGGCCGTCTTCCGCTCACGCCCCAACATCGTGCAGCCCGCCTCCAGTGGTGTCGCGACAGGCGTGAATGGAGGGACGAATGGAGACGTGTCGTCTTCAGCGATGAGAGTCGCTTCTGCCTTGGTGCCAATGATGGTCGTATGCGTGTTTGGCGCCGTGCAGGTGAGCGCCACAATCAGGACTGCATACGACCGAGGCACACAGGGCCAACACCCGGCATCATGGTGTGGGGAGCGATCTCCTACACTGGCCGTACACCACTGGTGATCGTCGAGGGGACACTGAATAGTGCACGGTACATCCAAACCGTCATCGAACCCATCGTTCTACCATTCCTAGACTGGCAAGGGAACTTGCTGTTCCAACAGGACAATGCACGTCCGCATGTATCCCGTGCCACCCAACGTGCTCTAGAAGGTGTAAGTCAACTACCCTGGCCAGCAAGATCTCCGGATCTGTCCCCCATTGAGCATGTTTGGGACTGGATGAAGCGTCGTCTCACGCGGTCTGCACGTCCAGCACGAACGCTGGTCCAACAGAGGCGCCAGGTGGAAATGGCATGGCAAGCCGTTCCACAGGACTACATCCAGCATCTCTACGATCGTCTCCATGGGAGAATAGCAGCCTGCATTGCTGCGAAAGGTGGATATACACTGTACTAGTGCCGACATTGTGCATGCTCTGTTGCCTGTGTCTATAAGCCTGTGGTTCTGTCAGTGTGATCATGTGATGTATCTGACCCCAGGAATGTGTCAATAAAGTTTCCCCTTCCTGGGACAATGAATTCACGGTGTTCTTATTTCAATTTCCAGGAGTGTATTACATCAGGTATTTTCATTAAATTTTGTCGTTGTTTAGTAGGTGATTATAGAAAGTATAGTCTACAAACGCTTTAGAGGCGCTTTGCACTATAGTTCCGATTGGCCAATATTACAGTATTGCTTGAAAGTTCGTTTTGCACTTAACCTATAATGCCTTTAGTATAAATGCAAGTAAAAAGCAACATTAGTCTACTAATAACATAGATCAAAATTTTAGTGTAGAACATGGTGCTTTATATTTGCCCGTCCCCTCCCCTGATGTGGTATTTGCCAAGATGAAACGTCACTGAAAAACCTCTACAACCAACAAAAATGCCAGCATGACAATTCGTTCTATGACCGACCAAGAACATTTCACAGCTTCATATACAACTCCCTATACGTATGTTAGAAGTGGAGATACCATGTAACACTTGGTGCATAGAATAATGTAGATGTGAAAGTATTTGAGTGAGCGCCATGTCATACTCCAAGGGCAAATTTATATAATGGAATTAATTAAATTCTATTTGTAGTTGGCAGTAATTCAGCCTGTCTATTTGTTAGTGTGTTTGCCTCCTTAGCGTAGTATTTTAGTCAATATGTGTTTCCTACAGTTATAAGCTCAATCATGTCAGTTTTGCTACACTGCGTGATTTAGTCAAATGCGAAATATGAGGTGTTTTTTCAGCAAGTTATTTCTGAGCCACTTGTGTCTAGGTATGAAAAGAATATTGAGGCAAACACATCTGGATTCCACAGAGATTCTTTAAATACTAATCTAATATGTGTGTGTGTGTGTGTGTGTGTGTGTGTGTGTGTGTGTGTGTGTGTGTGTGGAGAGTTGTTGCTGACATATATTTGCAGACATTTTAGAGCAGAAACAATATTATGATACTTGACAATCATCATAGTACAACATAGTTGTTCAAAATATTAAACTTGATGGAAGTGATGTTGTGACAGTTAATGTAAACATGAAATTTTTGCATTGCTGACAAATTTTTGCTGAAATTTTTGGCATAGAAAGAATATTGTGACACTATATGAGCATCGAAGTATAACTAAGCTGTGGAAAAAATTAATGTCAACCTGAGGTGCCTTGCACCGTCTATAGTACAGAAATCGAACTTTGCAATTTCGCTAGTGCTGCTTGACTCCTAAATTCATGGTGCAACGAGTGTGTTTGTTTGCGTGTGCGTGTGTGTGTGTGTGTGTGTGTGTGTGTGTGTGTGTGTGTGTGTGTATGTGTGTGTGTGGGGAGGGGGTTCCTGTCTGTTTGATTCTGACGTATTTTAAATGTATAAATACTGCAAGTCACATCCTTTACAGAATTCTTCTGGTAAATACTTTTGAACACCGATAATTTTACACCGTCGGTCTGGAATGCTGAATTACCCATGCGCCATGTTCCAACTACCATTCCGCGTCCAAAGCCTGTGACTTCCCGTCGTGCGAACATATTCACGTAGTAAATCCTTTCCCATGAATCATATGAGTTCAAATGACAGCTCCGTCAATGCACAGCCATTTTATACCACGTGTGCCCGATCCTACCTCTATCTGTATATGAGCGTTTCTGCAACCCATGACTTTTTTCATCTAAGTGTACATTAAGTTATTTCTGAAGAACTTTTCACTGAAATGAGTAATAATTCACGTAATGAGAAAGAGTAACCACTGGAAATAAAAACTCAGGTCAGAATACGACACGAAGAGGCTATTCTAACTACATCTTCGGTATTCTCAATTTTCAATTAGCTGAATGTTGGTGAAAGAATATTTAACGCAATGTCTGCTAAAAGGATTCATAATGCACCCTGTCACATGACGGTCGACGTTTACGTATGAGTAATTAAGATGAGGAGATGCATAACTGAAAATGGAACTTAATTTAATTTTTTAATAACACTCTCGAGACTCGGAGTCTCTTACTGCTAGTTGTGGCTCGTTGGCTAACAGTTACCTCTGAGCAATATAGTAATACAATCAAGAACTGCATGAAAAACTTGAGCGACAACGACAAAGATTTTAACTACATAACAGATACGAAGATGCATAGTACCTTTTGTTTGAGAACAGTTTTTTTCTATACTATACCGTAGTAGTGTAACATCTTTAGAGAGACATTGCTTCACTCCTCCTTGGATAACGTACTTAGTAACATTGTTATTTACAAAGCTAAAATTTGAAGAAATAACGGCGTATTGCTTACGCTTTCAAGATCAAAATGTAAAAGGTCGTGCAGCATCAGAACGTCATGGATAGGGCACTGGCCTATGACTCATGACGTCACCTATATGAATAAGGTGTGCCAGAATCCCCATACACATTAAATCTAATTAGGTTCTGCAGTAGGTTTTAGCTATTTATAGGCAATACACTTTTCAAAAACAACATGAGCTGAAGGTATACTTGTAAAAGGCCTGGAGTGCTGTAAGGTTTCAGCGACATTACGTCATGGTCAGACAGTGATTCCGAAATTGGATACTGGTTTGTTAGGCGAATCCAGGTGCAAATATAGACTCTGATCATTATGCAATAAGGATGAAATTTGGTCTGAAGCTTAAGAGATTTGCTCTGTTGAAAAACTGAGAAATCTGAATGTGTGACTTGGTTGGAGTGGTCGCTATTCTGTGGATCAATAGCAGAGGTTTTCATATAATTTTCCATTACAACGCTTTTCATGGCATTCGAACTGTGTGGTGTGAAGGTGAAATATTAGAGCACAATACATTCTGTTAAAATGACATTGCAAAAACGAAACACGGTTTGAATAACCAGATAACCTGTAGTTGACTTCCTTTATTAAGTTCAGATCGATCTCAGTTTCACGATGTAACAAAGTCACTTTAAAGCGCACCACTTGAAAATAACTACAAGATCGAAGGTAGAAAGTCAAGAGCTGTTCAGAAATAAAGCATCCTAAATGGAAAACTTAAGGCTTTCAACTATTTCGAGCTATACTTCGGATTCCCTTTCCAAGGAGTGAATAACTAACAACAATGTCGAGAGTTAATGTATGAATTTCACTGAATCCCTGCAGCTTCTCCAATTTATCTCCTCGTACTGCAGAGCACATGAGCTACTTGAGATGGCCACTATGGAAAACGAGTGATCGTAGGACAGTGAATCTTTATGAAACCACTTGTAAGGACGTGTAGAAGAGAAATATATAATAAACCATTGGAATCAAAACATTTAAATTTCCAGATGAGAGGGTAACATCTGTTACCATGTTTATGTTCGAGGTTACAATTTGCCGACCATCTGCATCCCTGACAGCCTGGAGACTTGCTAGGAATTGGTCTATTGCTGCCCAAAACATCTCCGGTGGGATGGAATGTTCGGTCATCGTGACACACGTAATGCACTGCCTGAAGATCACTTATTGTGTTTAGCATTCTCAGTCATAGCAAGTGTAACTTCTTCAACAATTTGTGGCGCAGTTGGTGGTGGGCCTCTCACAGGAGCGACTGCCAAATCACCAATTAATTTCTACTTCTGTATCACGTTCTTCAACCTCAGTACTATAAGAGGACCTTCCTTTAACGCGGCGATACTAAGAGCAGCAGTATTATTGTTTTTGTTTTGATAAAACGACTTTACGGGTAAAGCTCTCCTCATCTTGATGTTGACTGTCTGTGTAATGCACTCAGATGATTGTGCTTCAACCACACGTTGCTGTAGGAGAACAAGCGCTTAACGACAGTTCACGACAATATTACGACTAACGAGGCAAATTCTGCAGCACGCAGTCTGAATGTCATTGATGACTTAGGTACCAATATGATACTGGCTCAATTAGCGAAATTTTCGTTATAACCGCCCTGTATATCCCCGCATCTGCTTCCTAGTGTATTGTCTCAGCTAACTTTTTTTTTTTATCAAGATTGTTATCTGAAGGCCTTGCAGTTATTTGCACACACACGCCAGTAAATTGCAATAGAAACTTCGTGAGGGTCACTTCTTGTTCTTCTCCCTTTTAATCCTTCTCCTCAAACCGTTATTAATTCTTTACAGTTTTATTGCGGTTCTTACATTTATCAATTTCGTACTTTCGCTTATGCTGTGTAACATTTTTGTTTTACTTATCTTTGTAATATTAGATCTTAGGTCAGTGCAAACAACCATAAAATTCACAGATAAAACTACAACATCAGAGTGTAGTATAATTCAATTAGTTACAAAAAGCATCCATATTTCTAACCACTTCGATAAGGTAACATTTTAACGTTTAGTCTCTGTTGATCCATTGTGGAAGTGGAGCAGCGGCTGGACAAGTATTTACCAATGAAATCCGCCAACAGCTGTGCAACTACGATGATATTTTATTTTAACTACCATTTTGGCACTCAGTTATGCCATCTTCAAGCCCCATATGCTTTTTTCGAAAGTAAACGTTATTGACGTACTGGACCATATGTTCCTGGATGTCGTGAATTCTAAACTGTATCCCAAGTACTTCCTTCGAAGACTGGATTACAATTAAGTCTATCGTTTGTTTTTGAAAGGTACAAATGGGACCTGAAAATGGCGTAATGGAATGCCGAAACTGGCAGTTAAAATAAAATAAAATAAAATAGCATCTCAGTTGCACGGCTATTGGTGAATTTCATTGTTAAATAAGTCATTATGTTTGGGTCTGTGGCTGAACGGTTATGAACTGTTGTGAAAGCTCCTTCCAACTGTTACCCGCGTTTAAGTCATGACCAGTTTCATGACAAGGTATTGCTTGTACCAAATGCAGACGACGCAATGGTATAGGAATATCAAAGTTAATTTTGAAAGCAGTAATGTTGAAAAGCTGCATGATTGTTTTTTAAGTTGACATAAACCACAATTTATGCATAGTAGAAGCAGCAGCCATATGAGTTTTGAGTCCTTGATTTAACTATTGTCAACTATTATATTTGGCTGTCATGAGCTCAACTAACGGATTGTTCTGATGGTTTGGCCTTTTTTCATAGATGTTAAATAAAAAAGATGCCTTCATTCCACAAGGTTAAGAAAAAATCTTTGGATAGTACTTCCACATCGAAGAAGGAGATTTTTCATAATTCAAATATATCTCTGTACTAAACATACAGCTATCGAAATGAGTTAAATGCTGTATAATGATTTCAGTTATAACCATTTGGAATTTTGCAAACTTGGTGCAGAATGAAAAAAAATACGGGCTGTGTGTGTGTGTGGGGCGTGTACTGAATTGATAAAAACGGCAAACACTCTTGAGAATCATGATTATAACGTATTACATCTTAGAATTCTGGAATTCCAGTGTAAAAATGTTCTGTCAGTTAACACTGAGAAAAGAAAGGAGACGGATTATGAAAGACAAAAATTAAATTTCTGGAGTGCCCAGATTCACTATGACGGCAAATACTGACTTGTAACGAACACATTTGTTAACAAAAAATAGAAACTAAAGTTATTATCGACAGCATCGTTTTTGTGGGCAATAATTTCTGACGAGATATTTATTTTACGAATGATTTTTATTTTCTACTGCAGTTACAAAATATTATAAGAAATATACAATTAATCTCTGGTGGTATGTTTCGTCTAAGGTGTTGGGTTCAGCTGCTGATGTTAGTGGCTGTATTTCCCGTAGCCTCCATAGCCTCCAGCGATGCCTCCAGAGTAGCCACCTCCATAGCCACCGCCGTAGCCACCACTGTAGCCACCGCTGTAGCCACCGCCGATGGCTCCTCCGTAGCCTCCACCGTAGCCTCCACCAATGCCGCCGCCGTAGCCGCCTCCGAGACCTCCGCCGACACCAGCTCCGCCTCCCACGACGACAGGTACCGGCTGGTTGACGACGATGGGCTGTGGTACTGGTACGGGGACTGGGCTAGGAACGCTCACGGGTACTGGGACTGGCCTCTGCACGGGGACAGGGTACGGCTGTGGGACAGGCACTGGTACCGGCCTGTTGACTGGCACCGTGACAGGAACCCTGACTGGTACTGGGACAGTACGCTGCACTGGTACTGGGTACGGGACAGGGACCTGCTTGGTGATGGCAATGTTGGTCACTTGACCACCTCCAACTGCAGAGCTGATGCCACCTCCATAGCCGCCTCCATAACCACCACCAAAGCCGCCCCCATAGCCGCCCCCATAACCACCGCTGCTGCCACCACTGCTGTAGCTGCTGGCTCCGATTCCATGGTCGATATAGCCGCCTCCACCATAGCTACCCAGGGAGCCGACCACTCCCCGTTTCTCCACCTGCTTCTCCTCGGCCAGAGCCAGTCCAAACAGTAACATGCACACCTGGAAATGACAGCAGATGTTATCAACAGAAAAGTCCAGCTTCCACTGAATGAGAGCTGTATTTTCTGAGAGATTAGCTTTCATATTCAGTGGATAATTACTTGCACGTTCACAGCACTCATCATCCTGTTGAGTAATACTTCTTAATAATATGAACTTTTTCTGGCAGGAATATAGTCCTGTGCAAGATGTTGCGACAACTTGATCTCTAAATCTGAATGAAGAAGAACTCACGTGGAACAATGCTCTATAAAGGTCTGTTGGACACTAAAATTCACATTGCCCTATCTCCCATTCTCGATGTTCTTGGTACAAATGCTTTCAGTTAAATTTATGTGTGAAAACTTGTTTATAACAACAGCTTAATATATTATTAGATAAATAATGTTTCAGTACTGAGTTATTCATTCTGTGCAGGTAAAATTAAAGCTTCCTATAAAAATGGATTTACCCTTCGTTTATACACGAAGAACACTGTCTAACACATAGGAAGCTGGGTGACCAGGAAGGTCCCTGCCATTCTTGTGAATTTTGTCTGTTCTTTTTCCTTGTGTCATGCATTGTTTAATTTTGTATGACTCATTCAATGCATAATAGTTTCACTTACTTCTTAGAATAGAAAGGCTTGCAAAATATACCATAAAAACTAGAAATTAATGTCGTTGAATACGATAAAAGGACTCAAGAAAATACCAAGTAGAAAGTAACTTGTGTCCAATGCAAATAATTAAGCTGCTCTATAACTGTGTAACAGAAGCACAGTGAATGAACCTTGAGTAAGAGCCCTTGCTCTGTTCTTGTGGTTGATGTTGAAATGATCATATGGCATTGTTGGCCCGGAGGCCCCGTTCGGGTTTGGCAGCCAAATGCAAGTCTTATTTCAGTCGGCGCCACATTGGGCAACTTGTGTACTGATGATGAGGATGAAATGATGATGAGGACGACACAACACCCAGTCCCGGCTGGGAATCGAACCCGGAATGTAGAAATTTCACAGTAGACTTAAATAATGGAGGACAAGAAAAACTTTCTTAATAGGAGTAAACAGTAGGTGCAGAACGTGCACTGCGTAATTTAATCCAGCTCAAACGTCAACTGTGTTGCCTACACATTGAGCGCGGTCCGAGCACTTAATGCGAGCGTGCACTGCGAACTGTTTTCCCTTTACAGAGTAACATTTTTTTCGGTCCAATTCGTAAACATTAACACTCGACGTAGTATTCGGTTTCAATACGCTCAGCTAATGTTGTTAAAATAGATTGTATCTGCATCGTAGAGGTAGCATACTGCTATGAGCGTTGACACACTAGAAACTAAACCATACTGAACGAAACTTCTTTGTTTGTTAGTGGGTGCAACGCTTGCTGCCAGTGTGAGGAAATCTGTGTGCTGCCCTTTTTCTTTTTTTTTTTTTTTTATTAGAAAGCATGCTGTAGAAAATGGCTCTGAGCACTATGGGACTCAACTGCTGAGGTCATTAGTCCCCTAGAACTTAGAACTAGTTAAACCTAACTAACCTAAGGACATCACAAACATCCATGCCCGAGGCAGGATTCGAACCTGCGACCGTAGCGGTCTTGCGGTTCCAGACTGCAGCGCCTTTAACCGGACGGCCACTTCGCCCGGCGCATGCTGTAGACATAAAACTTATTCGTTCAGCGCCATAGCACAAGACAAGCAAATACGGTCAACGAACATGTAAATGAAACTCGGAATATCGACTTTGGTAAATTTCAGTGACAGTTATATTCAAATGATGATCCTCAAGAGGCTGTTACATCAATACGCCGTTATAGTAAGGAAATATAGTTTGTCAAGCGGTTCAGATTTTGATACGCCTCAATGCTCCCTTCCCTTGCTTCACAAGTATAATTTTTACTGGCATGTGTGAATGAAGCGCATTAGAAATTCGGAAATGATGACCATGAAAGTTTTCTGAAATTTTTTATATCTGTGCCCGCACTGACTAATATTTACAGTGAATCTGTAATTAAGTTGTTAGATCCCCAATCTGTTTACCTGTTTCTCTTGCTTTGTATCTAGTGTTGAGAAATGGATGTACTTCTAGTTGCAGCAAAGACGCTACTGGGAGTTATTTAAGAAACTGACGCAATAACTTTGTTCCGCGTATATCTAATAGTAAAAAGTGACAAAAATCCGAGTGTTACCTTTCACTAATGTTTTTAAATTAGAGAACTGAGGGATCATACGCTTTTTACTAACGATACTTATAAATATTACTCTTTCACCCTAAATGAACGTGATTACTGTAAGTCGGAAGGATTTCCGGAGCAGAACAGACTATTGAGAAACTACTCACCAGGATCCTCATTGCTGCTGCTGAAGGTGGTACAGGTGGAGCAGGCAATGACTGATGCCAGTGCGGGGTATCTCTGCGGCTTATATACACCGCCCACTTCCCCCACCCGCTGGAAACCAGCGATGTGTGACGCGCTTTCTCAGAGCTGGATCAAATTAGCCTAGCATGATAGTGGGTATTCAAAGCGACCACTCATTCGACGCCGCAAAACGTAAAATCAAATAGACATCGTCAAAAGCCATTGGATAAGTAATTTTCACAAGTAATTAGCTCTTTATTAAAAACTTATTGCTCTCCACTGAGGTGACGAAAGACATGGGATAGCGATAGGCAGTCATGCGGATGGCGGTAGCACCATGTACACACGGAATAAAAGGACAATGCATTGGCGAAGCTGTCGTTTATACTTGGGTGGTTCATGTGAAAAAGTTGCCGACGTGATTATGGCCGCAGGACGGGAATTAATAGAATTTGATGCGGAAAGGTAGCTGGAGCTAGACGCATGGGGCATTACACTTCGGAAATGGTTAAGAAATTCAGTTTTCCGAAATCCACAGTGTCAAGAGTGTGCCGAGAAAACAAAATTTCAGGAACTACCTCTCACCGCAGACAATACAGTGGCCGACGGCCTTCATTTACACACCGAGAGCAGCGGCGTTTGCGTAGAGTTGCCAGTGCTAACAGATAAGCAAGACTGCGTGAAATAACTGCAGAAATCAATGTGGGACGTACGACGAACGTATCAGTAGAGGCAGTGTGGCGAAATTTTGCGTTAAGCAGCAGACGACTGATTCTAGTGCCTTTGCTAACACCACGACATCACCTACAGCTCCTCTCCCTGGCTCGTGTACATATCAGCTGGATGCTAGGGATTTGAAAGCTGTGGCCTGGTCAGATGAGTCCCGGTTTCAGTTGGTAAGAGCTGATCGTAAGGTTGGAGTGTGGCGCAGACCCATCGACCCAAGTTGTCAACAAGAAGCTGTGCAAGTTGGTGGTGACTACATCATGGCGTGGGCTGTGTTTACATGGAATGTTCTGAATACTCTAGATGTTTGGGTACTTGGAGACCATTTGCAGCTATTTATCGACTTCATGTTGCCAAACAAAAATGGTAATTTCATGGATGAAAATGCTCCACGTCACCAGTTGTTCGCGATTGGTTTGAAGAACATTCTGGATAGTTCGAGCGATTGGCTACTCAGATCGCATGAAATGAATCCCGTCGAACATTTATGGGACATAACTGTGAGATGACAATGCGTGCACAAATTTCTTTATTGGCAACCCTTCCATAATTACGGATGGCTGTAAAGACAGCATGTTTTAATACTTCTTCAGGCACTTTCAGCGACTTGTTGAGACCATACCACTTCGAGCTGCTACAATATGGCGGGCAAAGGGACGTCTGACACGATACTAGGAGGTATACCATGGGTTTTGGCGCCTCAGTGTACATCAACACAATCTTCCTGATCCTCCATTTCCTACGATGGAGTCCTAGAGAAACGTGTCTTTTCTAATGATTCCTTGTTTCCAAAAGGCTCCAGAAACAAAATTATTTCGTTTCTACGTATTGTGTTAGAAGAATGCTTTGAGAGTTGATGGAGAGTTATGAAATGACACTACTAAAAAGATTACGATTCTAGCAAAACAATGTACTGAACACATGGCCTACCGCGTTAGAGACCATAAGAAAAATATTTTACAGAATCTTCTGTTTAAAATGGCATTGGCCACCTATTAATGGCTTTTATTTGGGTGGTGGGCGGGGAGGAAAATACATAAGCGCCTATTGTAAGAACGGACTCTCGAGGAAACTTTAGTAGAACGGTCACTTTCAACGTTATACAGGGTGGAATCCGGTAAATTGCTTTTTTAGAATTCATGCTGTGGCGGCACTATTGGTCGAATAGGGGGCAGAGTGGGCGTGGTTCATAGTGACTGACGGGAGGTTTGTGTCCAATTGTTGTTCAGTTGCGATAATGCGGAGTGGGCATGGTTCATTGCGACTGACGGGGAGGTTTGTGTTCAATTGTTGTTCAGTTGTGATAATGCAGTGGACACGTGAGAATCTCTCATTTTGTGTTGAAGTGTATTTCTCGAATTCCCACTCGACCACTGCAGTCCAGCGTGCTTTTCGTCTGCGATTTGCAGTACACCCAAGCGGACGTGTTCCTGGGCGGCAATAATTTTAAATTGGATAAATGCATTCAGAACAGCAGGGGATATGTCATCTGTATGAAGAGGGCCTGAGAGAAGCCTTACAACACCACAAAATGTCTAACGAGTTGGAGCAGCAGTACTGCAATCTCCGAAACGCTCAGCTCGGAAACACGCACTTGCTCTTGGCATTTCAAGACGTTCTCTCCACTGGATTCTTCATAATGAACTGAATTTTCACCTGTATAAAATGTGCGTGGTCCGGCAGTTGTCAGTACAGGATTATGAAAGACTAATAACATCCTGTCAAAACATGCTTGCGACCATACCCCGTGACGCAAACGTGTTCTTTTCCGATGAGGCACATTTTCACCTCAGTGAGTGTGCAAGAAAACAGAATATGGGGTACTGGAGAGACATGAACCCCAGGCGAATTCACCAGAGATGCCAGGTCACTGTGTCGTGCACCACATCACGAGTAAGCATCATTTGACCCTTATTTGGTCCAGGAAAATCGTCGTGCTGTAATTGTGAATTAGGATCGTTGCTTAACTACGCAGCATGAGTTTTTCCAGCTGTCTTCCGAGGCAATGCAGTTACAGGAGACCTGGTTTCAAAAAGACGGTGCCAATACACACATAGCTTGCATTGTAAGAGGTCCATGATTGAGGAATTTGTTGTTAGCGCACTCGAGCAGATGTAATTTCGATGGATTGCTCATGCGCTGCCTGCGATATGTAAGCTGTAAGAGAATCTCAGACCAAAGAGCAGTGTTGACTGCAGTAGGAACTGTGTAGTAGTAGTAGCGAGCAGTCTGGTGTATCGTGTTGGCTGGGCCGGTCGTGGGGGAGCGATGGCGGATCCTGAGCTTTGTAGTACTCGTATAAGATAAAAGCAGCCTCGTGCATATGTAGTGTTGTTATATCAACTCCCATGTAAATGTTTAAAAAAAATCTCTTAATAATAATCTTTCTCATAAAAAGTAACTTTTGACAATCATTCATTTCAATTTAAAGAATTTACTAATTTCTCCAACCCTTGGTCATCCCGATTATTGAAAGGAAAAATCAGTTGTTTCTTTTTATACATGACAAATCTATCGGGCAGCATTGCACAGAGCTGCGCCAGAAAAATTTCTTATAGGAGCAGATATATACGCGTTATCCGGCGACCTAATTGAGGTAAGATTTTTCAATTTATTCAGAAAAATTTTCAGGGCCATGACGGAGCACTGCTGACGTCCTAAATTTACCAGTTTAAATTCACAGTCATTATTGAAAGGTTATAATTGAGCGACAATTTTATTGAGAGGTTAGTCACATTGTATTATTGGTAGGTTACGGAATTTATCTGTTGGTAGGTTACGCTAAATGTCAATGTTATGGTTATATTTTTTACTGTTGGGAGGTTTCGGAACTTTTACTGTTGGGAGTTACACTAAATGTGAGTATTATTTATATTATTTTATTTTGTGGTTAGGTTACACTGAAAGAAATAAATAATTATATTGTATTTACCGTTGGGAGGTTACACTTGTCGACAACCGGCCAGGATAGTATTTTTGTGAATTTCTGAGAGGTAGTCAGTTATATATCTGCTCCTCTTTACTTAATATTAAATTTAGTTTGCATCTGGCTCAACGCAGTTACTAATTTGTCACTCTTTCTTTCACAGATCATCGGCAATTTATTGCTCTGTGTTGAAATTGTATTTGTTCCATTTTTACTTTGTCTTTGTTTCATTTTGTGCTTAACTCTGATTTGTGAAAATGCCGCGAAAAACTGCTAACAGTACATCGCGGTGTGCAATGAGTGAAAAAGCTGACTCGAATAATTTGACCGATAATACTAGCGACAGTCAGTGTAATAGTGATAATCCTCTAATTACAGATAATCAGTGCGTGCCGATCACTAGTAATGATTTTATTCCAGATGATGAACAAACACATTCAGTTATGTCCACGCTTAATTTAACGGCAAATGATGACGCGGCACGATCCGTCACGGAACGCTATCCAGTTTGACACACATGATTGGCAAAATTTACACAGTGAACAGACAAATGTTTCTAACGAAGGTGAACAATGTACTCAAAATATGTCAGATTTATTTGATTCCCGTGTAGTGACCAACAGTGCACATCCAATTGGCGAACCCTTTCAAGAGTCAGAGAATGACCAAAAGGTTACACAAAACGTGACAATTGCAGGTACGCCATCAAACAGCACAGAGAACAGAGTAGGTAATATTGGCATGTATCAAGTTACGGCATTATTGCTACAACTTCATGAATCAAACAAACATCTTAACGAAAATATCAAACAACAACTTAATGAAAGTCTCAAACAACAACTCAATGAATCGAACAAACAACTCAATGAAAATCTGAAACAGTCGAATGAAAACCATGACAGGTCGTTCAAACAAATTAATGAAAAACTTGACACCTCTATTGAACAGCTTACTGAACAGATTACATCCGTTGCGGAGCAATGTAATGAAACTAAAAAACAATTACGTGAGGAAATTAAGGCATGTGCCAGGAATAATAGTGAAGAGATACGCAATACACATGCTGTCACAACTAAATTACTTAGAGATGAAATTAGTGCAGTCGCTAAACAATGTCCTGAAAACGCAACACAGTTACGCGACGAGTTTTAATTAATGTCATCAGAACTTTCACGCACACTGGATACGAAAGTAGACACGAAATTTGACCAACAGAATAGCCAAATTGACGAACGTTTTAATCACCACCTACAAAACAGTGAAACGCGTTACCGTAAATTTATACAGGAACAAAACAAAGTAAAGAAACAAGTCATGGAAACAATTAATGTACAGAGACAGGAAGATAAGCGTAAGTTATTTACGAAAGCAAAATCATACGTAGACAACAACATTGCTACAGTATCAGACGAAATCAATACTATCAAACAGTTGAACACTGAAATGCATGGTGAAATATCCGATCTAAAAACAAAAACAGATACTAATATTCAAACTTTGGAAAATAAATATGCAGTAGACTTTCAGACAATGACCAACAGACTTGAACATTTAGAATTAATACAGGATCCCGATGCCATTAAAGCAGACGTTAAGAAATTAAACAAAACCACTCGTAAAATGCAGAAACAAATTAATGCTTATGACACTAAAAACGGCGATCTGGTAAAAGCACTGACTGAAAAATTTGATGAATTGGCCAGTCGTATTGACGTTATAGAAAATAACAATGACACCAAATCAGACGATACGTCACCAGTTTCGTTTAATCAGACACCTGAATTCCAAAACATACAGCAAACAATCAGCGAGATAGGTTCATCCAATAATATATTACGTAGAAAATTGTCATCTTTACAGCAAGAAGTGACAGAGATGAAAAATGTCTTAGCCTCTAACACGATACAGCATACGCCACTTTCCGAACATTTTTCACACTCGCACAGCCAGTATAATTTAGGTAATTTACAGAGAGTACGTGACTTAGATTCAGAACAGCCACTGACAAACAGATTATCATACAATCCTGAGCCTGCTCAGACATTCCGAGACGATAATATTGATTACAAGCACTTTATATCCGTTAGGAAATTTAAGAATGACAGAAAACAGATTCACGCTTTGGACTGGGTACAACAATTTGTTTTTGAATTTTCACCGTCATCGACTGTAATTCAGAAACTAAAATTTATTTGCAGCGCGTAAGTGACCTCAGGGGATTCATTACACTTCGATGAATATGTGCCGTAGCGTGCACAGGGCCCTGAGCCATAGTAGTGCTATTTCTTCTTTAGTTTTCTGCACTGCTGCCTACTCTTTTACTATCCTTTATATCTATCAAAACAACTCTTCAACTATCGATCTATCTAGGACTTGGAATGAGTACAGAAAACCTGATATGACAAGTTTTACCTGAAAGTGACAGTTTTCATTAGACACTCCCGAAATGACAAGAACTGCCAGCGTAATTTTAATAACAGACAGAATTTTAATTATCAGTATCGGCATAATTATCAGCAATAGCAAACACATTCTGACAACAATAGAGGCTTTTCCCCACAACTCCAACAAAACGAGTCGGTTTGCATACGTAACCAACAATGTACTCTGCAAGGTCTACCAAGCTTTAATGTTTCGCCGCCTACACGTATAGCGTCGGCTCCAGCAAATAGTAACACACTGCAGCAAGGAAATCAGTACTTACAGAAGACACATCATTTCAATTCCTATCGCAACGTGCCATATAGCAATGATTATCATGACAGACGTAAAAGTAATGAGCACAGTTTCCAGCGTACATTTAATAACAGTAGGTCCTACCAGCAGCAGAATCATCCGCAACAACAGATTATCATGAATGAACCAGACAATAGGTATCATCCCGAACCTAATCCGTCAGGACGAAATAGCAGAACAGTACAAATAGTTGAAATGCCACAGCATCCTCCCGCAAATGACAGCACGTCGGAAAGAATTTGACTAGATACAGTACAGGTTGCATCTTCCAACAACGTAAGCACTACTTTTGACACGCAGAATGTTGTGCACGAAAACGTTATTACTTTTGACATTATCCGAGACACTCTTTTGCATGAAAAACCAGTTATTCAAAAAACTATTTCCCACCCTCTCATTGAAGTAAAGATTGGATCATCCACATTTTCAGCAGTAATCGATTCCGGATCACCTATGTCAGTTATAAATGAAGAAAACTTCAACGAATCTAACACAGAGAATATTTATCCTACGTTACCATTAGCAAAACTAAAGTAAAAGGAGCAGTATCTAGTAAAGGAGTAGATGTAAAATTACAGATACACTTATCATTTTGTATTGCAGGTCATACGTTCCACTCAAATTTTTGGATTGTTCCCTTATTGACAACAGACGTTATTATAGGTACGAGTTTTTTGGTACAACATGACGCAATTATTGACTTTCAAAATTCCTATTTAATGTTAAAGGATGAAAATGTACAACTGGCATTAGAATTTCAGTACGCTTTATCTGCAGATGAACAGGCAATTAACCGAACACAGGTATTTTCTACATCGCGTAAACACGGACTGTCATTCCACATTGTTCACAGATACGTACGTACACAACTATAATACACCAGACGAAGCCGACTATGACGTTTTGCAAATGATTTCTGATAAAGTTAAACAGAGCAGTGCAAATACAGACGACGAACGTACGCAATTACGCAAAATTCTTTTACAGCAAGCTCCAGTTTTTGACAACTTCCCTGGTACTATGTCTGGTTTTATGTATGAATTTCAAGTTAAGCAGCATGACACATTTAAAGCCAAACATTATCCTGTTCTGTATATCTACAGAGAACAAGTTAAGAAAGAATTGCAAGCTATGCTAGACCAAGGAATTATTGAACCGGCAGTTAGTCCGTACATAAACCCGCTCCATATTGTTAAGAAAAAGTATGGCTCACTTCGCCTCGTACTTGATTCGCGTCATGTCAATGACATTATTATTAATAAACAGATCGCCCTCAAACACCAGAAGAACTTCTACAGAAATTTCATGGTACTGCTGTTTATTCCACATTAGATTTGAAATCGGTATTTTGGCAAATTCAGCTCCATCCGAACTGCAGACAGTACACAGCATTTCTCTGTTATGGTGACTGTTATCAATTTTGTAAATTACCGTTCGGTTTAACAATTTCTTCAGCAGCGTTTATTCGCGGTTTGAATACTATACTTCCGACAGAATTAAAAGACCGAATCACAACGTATGTAGACGACATTCTTATTGCAGAAGCTAACTGGTCTGAACACAATCTGATTCTCGAACAACTGTTGCAAGCTTTTCGTGCACAAGGACTCACAGTTAATCTTAGCAAATCACACTTTGGCAAAACTTCTATAAACTTTCTTGGACATGTAATTTCAGCAGAAGGCATTGAGCCTGACCCGGAAAAACTTCAAGCTTTACGTGACATTATTATTCCAACGACAAAGAAACAACTACCCAGCTTTCTGGGATTAATTAACTTTTTCCGTAAATTTATTCGTTACTCTGCTTTAGACACCCCTGGATTATGCCAATTGACGGGTAAAAACGCTATTTGGTCCTGGGATAGCCAAGCACATTTTGAGTTTGTTAATCTGAAACATGCCTTACTGAATGCACCTCTTTTATCACACCCAGATCTTACTAGAAATTTTTCCATTGCCACCGACAGTTCTAACACCGCTTTAGGCGTACACATTTTTCAGGAAATTGAAGAAGACGGTACTTCAGTAATTAAAAACATCGCCTTTGCAAGTCGCATTCTGTCACCTGCTGAACGTAATTATTCTGTCACAGAACTTGAAACATTATGTGTTGTATGGGCATTTACGAGATTTAGGCATTTTCTTTATGGAAGACATACGACCGTTTACACAGATCATAGAGCTATACAGTTTTTACTATCCGCAAAATTTACACATGACAGGTTAAGCAGATGGAAACTTTACTTACAGGAATTTAATTTCGCAATTGTTCACATTCCCGGTACACAAAATATTGTAGCAGACGCACTATCCCGCTCTCTCAGCAACAATCAGCAAAGACATCGCAACCAACTTCTGTCAAGCAAATTCTAGCATCATGTATATTCAACAAGTCGCATTTGAAAATTTCATTTCATCGTCATTACGAGACATAGCACAAGAGCAGAGCAAAGACAACGTGTGGAAAGAAATTAAACGCCTTTGGCAAGATAAGAATAATATTACCATTAGGAACCATTATGCTGCACGCAATAATATTCTGTTTCGCCGCTCTCACCCTGACAGCAACAACTGGTTATTATGTATTCCTGACGAGTTTGTTAACAAATTAATTTGGTATACTCATTTAAGTTACGCAAATTATGGAGCCAGAAAATGTTTTCTTATACTGAGACAGAACTGTTATTTTGCGAACATGGAGAAACGTATTTGACGAGTTTTAGCGTCATGTAAAATCTGCCAGTAAGCTAAATCAGACACGACTTCACATATTCCTCCGTTACATCCCATTTTACCCGTTAAATTGAGACACATGGCCGCTGTAGACATTTTTGGTCCGATTCCCAGAAATAATAGAGGTTTTTGTTACATCTTTGTCGCTGTTGAACTCACTTCGAAATTTGTTACCTTCACTCCGTTACGCAAAGCTACTTCTAAATCTATTTCGAATGCATTTGTAAAACATTTTCTATTTCATGTAGGGCATGTATTGAAAGTATTTTCCGACAATGGACACCAATTTAGATCTGCAATACGGACCCGTATGTTACGAGCTAGAAACATTTCTCCGATCTATATATCCAAGTATCACGCTTCTTCGAACCCTTGTGAACGACTAATGAAAGAAATTGGTAAACTATATAGAATATGCTGCCATAAAAAACATATTGTTTGGGATACACACATTCTCTCATTCCAGGAATTAACTCCATACCAAATGAATGTACTATGCTATCTCCGACTGTAATACTGAAAAATGTTGAACCACCCAACAAAATTAAAGAATTAGTATCCATTCCTACATCTTGTCGCCCACACCACCATGAAATAATTGAAATTGCGCTGAACAACATCAAACGTGCCGCAGGGCGCCGGAGGAGACAGCATAAACAGGTTTGTACACGCCGTGACTTTCACATTGGACAGAAGATATTAGTACGCACGCATTATTTATCCAACAGAGGAAAGAGTAGATGTAGTAAATTTGAACTTCTATACACAGGTCCATATACAATACGAAGCATTCCTCACCCTAATGTAGTACATGTCGAAACTTTGAGAGCCAGATAAAGCAAAGGCAATCACCATGTCTCCAATATTAAAACTTTTATTGAATGAGCATACTTTATGATTTGTCACACTGTAATGTCATTTCCTGATATTTATATGACTACTTATGCAATTATATTTATGTGACTACTTACTGATAATGATCGTATTTTTTTTCTTGGCAAGTGCCCGGCAAGGTATGGTTAGCAGGTCGCGTTTCTTGTCGTTAGACATCAGACTGTGCACATTTTCCGTTTTTTGTGTATGTATGATTGTTTTCCTATCGAAAGTAGAATTTTTCTCTGTATGTACTATGAAATCTTTAAGATGTAACAAACACCAGTTGATACTGACATTTTGTCTTATGATATCTCAACATTGTGTCTATTTTACATTTTTTGCTACTACATTATGATACTGTGTATACATTTTTTGCACTTGAGAACTGTCTATGTTTTTGATGTAATACGCTTTCTGTCATGCTATATGATTTAAATGCAACATATTAATCCTTATTCATCATTTTCAGAAAGCAATAACGTGTAAAAGAAATAAGTTAAACAAACTACAATGGTTTACTATGAAATGGAAATTTTACCACCGGAATGAACGAAAGAAAATGCAATATCTTGTCATGAAGAGTAAATACATCAGAATTAACAAGCGTTAACCAGAATATACTATACACACCGTATGATAGCAGTCTTGAGTAATTATTTTTCTTTCAGAATACGAGGCGATTGATACAGGCTGTCAGACAGAACTACACATGTTAATTTTAGTGATGAAATATGCTAGAAGTAAGAAAGTCTATACTATATGAAGTAATGAACGATAATGAATAGTTGTATGAAGTAAATGGTAATATGAATATGAATAATGAAGTGTCTATTTTATTGCAGATGATGATAAATGATGATGTATAGTTGTATGAAGAATATGGTAATATGAATAATGAAGTTTTTCTTTGAAGATGATGATAATGATGAGGTTTATATATTTGGTATTAGTTAGGAGATGCTATGTAGTTGTTTAAGTATTTGCTGCAGTTCCTTTTGACAGTATGTCTTATGTCGCATAGTATAATGACTGAATGTTTTGGGAAAGACAGCTAGAGTACATACATCTTAAGTACACATTTCATTACCTGTTAATTTGAAGTTTGCTACTTTTCAGCATAATATACATTTTTTTCTTTCAGGTCAATAATCCATTTAGTATCTTTTCGAGGAGAAGCTTTTCATGATATTAATATGCTATAAGCACTTAGTTATGAAACCTATTCTAATACTTGCATTTTTTTTTACCCACTTACGTGTGTCATTCATGAATGTGATCACATATACGGTACTTGTTTCATAATCTTGCTACAGCTGACTCATGACGAATGACGTTATTAATCCTTATTTCCAGCAATAAGTCAAAAGCAAATATTTTCATGGCCCAGCAATTATCGATCCCAACACAATGCATTTCTGGCCCAAAAAATTTTTACTATCAGTCCCAACAATTACCGGTACACAACAAAATAATGCTACCAGTTTAAGATATATTTCTAGTCCTAAATATAATGCAAATTTCTCTGATGTATTGAATCCATTATACCTATGTATTATTGGACTACACACCTTGAGTAATAGTTACAGTGTGTACATTTTAAATATGTCCTATGTCACTTGAATGATGAGTTCTGAGTAATACTGAATGATGTTTTGTAATACTGCATAAATGCTATGCCAATGATTGCTGTAATGAGATGTATTTTGAATGATGTTTTGTAGCACTGCATAAATGCTATACCAATGGTTACTGTATACCAATGGTTACTGTTATAAGATGACTTATGCATAAATGCAATGTCAATGATTACTGTAATGAGATGACATGATGCTAATAATTACTGTAACGAGAAGACTTGTGATGCCAATGATTACTGTAATATGATGACTTATGCATAAATGCTATGTGAATAATTTCTGTAAATAATATTTTGTTATACTTTGTTATACTCCATAAATGAATGCCAATAATTACTGCAATGAGATGAGTTATGAATAATGTTTAGTAATGCTCAATACTTACTAAATGTTTAGTAACTAGCCAATGAATGCCAATGATTACTGTAATGAGATGACTTATGAAAAATGTTCTGTAATACTCCATATATGTACTACTTAAATTCTGTGTAAATAGCCAATGAATGCCAATAATTATTCAGATCGGTTGATACACTAGTGTAATTCTGAATGATGACTAGCATAAGACTTAAAATGTCCTTCACCTTCTGAACGAATTACTAGCAATTACTGCAATATCCGTTTGTCCTGTCCATCCTCATGATCATGGAGCACTATATTTGGTTTTTGCACTAATTCTACGTTGCTGTAAGAGTATGGATTCTACAAGAATGTGGTGTTGACATATCAAGCTGTCCACCACCTTGAATGATGGAGATGTTATTATGGTCCTACTGTTTGGTGTACCTAATGTACTACCAAAATGATAACATTGAATATTAATACAACATTTCAGTGTCTTGGCTACACTGATCAATACTTCAGGGAAGAGAAATTCAGATTGTCTCATTTGGTGTTGTGCTTCTGTTGAAAGATATGGACTTTCAGTGCAGCTATGTGCAACCTACTGTGCTACAACCATGATGCAATCCTTCCCATTCCTTTCCTAGTTCTTATAAAATGGTAAAGACTTATACAGTGCGTTTAAATTCTTGTCAAAATGCCAAAGACTTCTACAGTGCGTGTGCACTTTATTTCATTTGTTAATGTATTCAGTTCTTGTAAAAAATGCCAAAAAACTTATACAGTGCGTGTGCACTTCATTTCATTTGTTAAAATGATTGGTTGTCCTAAATATGCTGAAGATTTTTACAGTGCGTGTGCACTTTATTTCATTTTTTGATGTATTCAGTTCATGTAAATATGCTAAAGACTTCTACAGTGTGTGTGCACTTCATTTCACTCCTTCATATGTCTAATTCATGTGAAAATGCTAAAGATTTATACAGTATGTGTGAACTTTATGATATTTGTTAATATATTTTGTACTCATGGAGTATACATTTTGTCTTTTCTTAATATTTTCTGCACTTATCAATAATGTATATACTCTATGCTGTAGCCTTAGTAAACTAAATAGATTATAGAAAAATTTGTTGCTCATGGCAAGTCCAATTGACTCACCATCGCTGCCAAATTCCCCCCCCCCCCCCCTCCCGTGGAGGGTTATGTAAGAGGTCCATGATTAAGGAATTTGTTGTTAGCGCACTCGAGCAGATGTAATTTCGATGGATTGCTCACGCGCTGCCTGCGATATGTAAGCTATAAGAGAATCTCAGACCAAAGAGCAGTGTTGACTGCAGTAGGAACTGTGTGTTAGTAGCAATAAGTAGTTGCTAGCAGTCTGGTGTATCGTGTTGGCTGCGCCGATCATGGTGGAACGATGGCGGATCCTGAGCGTTGTAGTATAAGGTAAAAGCAGCCTCGCGGATATGTGGTATTGATATATCAAGTCCCATGTAATTTTTTAAAAAAATCTCTTAATAATAATCTTTCTCATAAAAAGTAACTTTTGACAATCATTCATTTCAATTTAAAGAATTTACTAATTTCTCCAACCCTTGGTCATCCCGATTGTTGAAAGAAAAAACAGTTGTTTCTTTTTATACATGACAAATCTATCGGGCAGCATTGCACAGAGCTGTGCCAGAAAAATTTCTTATAGGAGCAGATATATACGCGTTATTCGGCGACCTAATTGAGGTAAGAATTTTCAATTTATTCAGAATGAAATTTCAGGGCCAGGACGCAGCACTGCTGGCGTCCTAAATTTACCAGTTTAAATTCACAGTCATTATTGAAAGGTTATAATCGAGGGACAATTTTGTTGAGAGGTTAGTCACATTGTATTATTGCTAGGTTACGGAATTTATCTGTTGGTAGGTTACGCTAAATGTCAATGTTATGGTTATATTTTTTACTGTTGGGAGGTTTCGGAACTTTTACTGTTGGGAGTTACACTAAATGTGAGTATTATTTATATTATTTTATTTTGTGGGTAGGTTACACTGAAATAAATAAATAATTATATTGTATTTACCGTTGGGAGGTTACGAAATTTATTTTGTGGGGAGGTTACAGCATTGCCGTGAATTTTTTGAGGTAAACGTTTCCTGGAAGGCTTATCTCCCGGATTGGAGATCTCAACCGGCTCGCACGATCACCGAACTCAGCCGCAGGCGACTTTTTTCTTTGGAGTTGCCTGGAGTCAAAGGTGTATTGCAACCGTCTCAACACCTTGGAAGACTACAGAACATTATTGAGGATGCAATTGTAAGAGTACAAGAAGACATATTTGAAAGAGTGCATGATAATTTCAGGAAACGACAGCGGCAGAGTGTGGATTGTGAAGGTAGACATTTGCCGGATATACTGTTTAACCATGCAATTATAAACTTCCATAACTGTCCAATATGACAAAAATTAAAATGTAAGTTTGTAAGTGTTCATTATTTTTTATTTCATTTCCAAATCAGCAATTTACTGCGCTCCAGGATCTGAAAGTTAAAAACCAGAAGTCCCAAATTTTGAGCCACCTTTACTTGGAATGTTTATTTTTGTAACTTTAAGATCCTATGATGACAGCATGGATTGTCGTAGACTATCACAGCAATAAAAGAAATTGCTAGCGATCCAGGCAAACTTTATTCGTCAAGAATAAAGTAATGAGTAAATTGATACAAAATAGATCTTATTTTAAGATGATTCACACAAGATGGCCTAGCAAGATCTAGATAAGTAGGAGCCGTGAATCAATGAGGACAGAAAGTATTTGTATCGGGTATGAGCGTAGATGAGGGTTGAAACACTGGAGTTTGTAATCTAACTGATATATTTATTTGATGTAAATAAAATTTATGCCTGTCGTTACGGAATGTACTGCCTGCTACGTAATACATCGGTTAAAATAAGTGTCGTTATGATATTTACATGTATTAATATATGCTTTATTAATATGCACTTTCTGGCATTCTCTTCATGAGGTACCATTTCACTTTTAACTTGATCTTGTTACTAAGCCCTTTAAAAGGACTCAAATGTAGAACGTCTGATTTCAGCAAGGTCATAACAGCTTCCTTTAAGTACGTAAAATTTAACTATTAGTTGGGAGCGACATACTCGCCAGTTTGAGTACTATGACTTTCAGGAAACCAGATTTTAACGACTTGCATGTAAGCTAACGCATTCTGTAAAACTTATTGTAGACACATTGTTTTCAATTAACACACAGTGAACACATTGGTACATCGACTTGCATATAAGCTAACGTATTCTGTAATACATATTGTAGACATAATGGTTTTCATTTAATACACAGTGAACACATTGGTACATCGACTTGCATGTAAGCTAACGTATTCTGTAAAACTTATTCTACACACATTAGTTTTCATTTAATATACTGTGTACACATTGGTACATGTACCACTTTGTGGACAGAAGAAAATTACCCATTTGTATACCACCCTATTTGCCCTTGACACGCCGGCCGCTGTGGCCGATCGGTTCTAGGCGCTTCAGTACGGAACCGCGCTGCTGCTACGGCAGCAGGTTCGAATCCTGCCTCGGGCATGGATGTGTGTGATGTCCTTAGGTTAATTAGGTTTAAGTAGTTCTAAGTCTAGGGGACTGATGACCTCAGATGTTAAGTCCCAAACTGCTTAGAGCCATTTGTACCATTTTGTTCTGAAGAGCCCCACGCGAGATGTATAATGAAAGCGCTAGGAGTCCCTCAAATCTACTTCGCATACCGTTTCTGTAAATGGTCTCACTAGTAGTTTGTATAAGATGAACATCAACAAAAGCAAAACAAGGATAATGGAATGTAGTCTAATTAAGTCGGGTGATGCTGAGGAAATTAGATTAGGAAATGAGACACTTAAAGTAGTAAAGGAGTTTTGCTATTTGGGGAGCAAAATAACTGATGATGGTCGAAGTAGAGAGGATATAAAATGTAGACTGGCAATGACAAGGAAAGCGTTTCTGAAGAAGAGAAATTTGTTAACATCGAGTATAGATTTAAGTGTCAGGAAGTCATTTCTGAAAGTATTTGTATGGAGTGTAGCCTTGTATGGAAGTGAAACATGGACGATAAATAGTTTGGACAAGAAGAGAATAGAAGCTTTCGAAATGTGGTGCTACGGAAGAATGCTGAAGATTAGATGGGTAGATCACATAACTAATGAGGAAGTATTGAACAGGATTGGGGAGAAGAGAAGTTTGTGGCACAACTTGACCAGAAGACGGGATCGGTTGGTAGGACATGTTCTGAGGCATCAAGGGATCACCAATTTAGTATTGGAGGGCAGCGTGGAGGGTAAAAATCGTAGAAGGAGACCAAGAGATGAATACACTAAGCAGATTCAGAAGGATGTAGGTTGCAGTAGGTACTGGGAGATGAAAAAGCTTGCACAGGATAGAGTAGCATGGAGAGCTGCATCAAACCAGTCTCAGGACTGAAGACCACAACAACAACAACAGTAGTTTGTTGTAAGAACAGCGGCTGACTTTCCACAATTGCGCGTTCCATAGAATCTTCGTTACACTTCTGTATGCCCTATATTGAGCCGATAGGATAGAAGCAACAGGCCCCTGACTGCTTTTTACGTCAGATGCCACGCCTGCTTGATAAAAATTCATAATAAAAGCAACCATACACTAGAATGTGCTTGAGTAAGGTCACGTTTAGGATCACCCTAACATAGAGACTGCATTTATTCCGGAATCCTCCCGGAAAATCTGTTTTCCATTCGCCAGTCTTATTACTGATGATGTGTACGCCTTTTACTTTTCATATTGCTTTAAACTATTGCTCTGAGTTATTTAGGAGTCAGTTCGCAAGTGCTGTCTGGACGCACCAGCAAAGTAGCTTGTAACACATGTAGATTTTTCCGTTTTTTTGTGATGTAATTCTTAAATTCCATGCGTATTTTTGTACTGAAGTGACGTAATCTCGCGCTAAGTAAACGTAATCTTCGTTCACACGGTAAATCAATCAAATATGAAGGCAGTGAATTTAACTAAATACCAAAGAAATATAGTTGCGAACAACTTAAATTGGCAAGAACACGTTGAGAAGGTTGTGGGGAAAATCGAAGCAAAGACAGCGTCTTATTTGCAGAACACTTAGAAAATGTAATAGATATGCTAAAGAGACTGCCTACTCTATTCTTGTTCGTCCTCTTTTGGCGTACTGCTGCGCGGCGTGGAATTCTTACCAGACAGAATTAAAGGAGTACATCGAGAAAGTTCAAAGACCTATTTTGTAAAATGGCTCTGAGCACTATGGGACTTAACTTCTGTGGTCATCAGTCCCCTAGAACTTAGAACTATTTAAACCTAACTAACCTAAGGACATCACACACATCCATGCCCGAGGCAGGATTCGTACCTGCGAACGTAGCAGTCGCGCGACCTATTTTGTATTACTGAGAAACAGGGTAGAGAGTGCGACGGACATGATAGAGGATTTGGAGTGGAAATCATTAAAACAACGGCTTTTTCGTTGCTGCGAGGTCTTCTCACGAAATTTCAATCACCAACTTCCTACTCCGACTGCGAAAACTTTTTGTTAGCGCCGACCTACATAGGGAGATGCGATATCATAATAAAATAAGTGAAAGACAGAGGTGTTCGCTCTTTGGCGCACTGTTCGAGAGTGGAATAATGGAGAGGTATTGTGAAGGTGATTAGATGAACCCTCTGCGAGGCACTTAAGTGCGATTCGCAAACTAGGGATGCAGATGTGGACGTAGATGTAGATTTCCACAGTCTGTAGCATAGTTGTCATTTCTTTTCAACGGTCAGCTACATAGCTGTTTAAGACGGCAACCTCTGTTGATGACATGTCAAGAAGGTTGCAAGATCCATGTTTACATTTCTGTTTGCGTCTTTATAGTTAACTCTTGATTTAGCAGTAGTTAGGATGCGTGCAGTCGAAGTTTACGAAAAAAAAAATGTTCAAATGTGTGTGAATTCCTAAGGGACCAAACTGCTACGGTCATCGGTCCCTAGACTTACGCACTACTTAAAGTAACTTATGCTAAGAAGAACACACACACCCAGGCCCGAGTGAGCACGCGAACCTCCAGCGGGCGCGGCCGACGCAGTCCACCGCATGGCGCCTCAAACTGTTCAGCCACTCTGCCCGTTCACGAACACATGAAGCCGCTTTTGGCCACTGTCAGGCATCCGGGCTCAGCGGTGGCGAAGAATCTGGCGCGTCGCATAGGACCTCTCAGGTATCGGTTGTTTCGCCTATAGACTCTGCTGGCGAGGCAGCTTTCAGTGTACCCGACGCGGTGGTTGTACCCTCCCTGCACGGGGAGTGCTGTTTGGTACCAAGTTCAAGTCAATAGAGGCGGAGAAGCGATGTGGAGACTGGCCGTCTGGCCTCGCCCTTTCGCCACGAGAGGGAACAAGTGGCCGCTCGTACAGCAGGGTCCGACCAGGCACACAGGGTGACAGGTTTCCTAGTTATCGTGAGCTCCGATGATAGATACATTATAGACCCCGTTAGAGAACAGTCATTGCTGCAGAGATATGGACCTGAATTGTGGGACAGAGAATTGTGGGATTTCTCCTGGATGTGTCAGAAGTGCACTGCACGAAGCAGCTACTCACGGAGCAGAGTACTTGCTTAACTACTTATAGGCTAGGCAGAAATTTGAGGTCCTTTGATGAACGCGTGCCAATCAGAGCAAAACCAGAACGTGTAATAAGGACTCTTGGAGTGACAAAATTTTAACAGTATTTTTTCGATGTATAAGTATCAAAGTTCCTGAACTTACTGCCCTTTAGGAAAGTGTTCACGCTCATATCATTCTCGAAACAGAGTATTGGCTGAAACCCGAAGAAGAAAGCTGTGAAATATTGAACGATGGATGGTAAGTATATCGAAAAGACAGGTTAGTTGCCATAGGAGCTGACAAAACTATTGTGTCTGTTGAGTCGAAACTGAATGTGAACGTGTGTAACAGGTCTGCGTAAACTCAATTTCCAGATAATACCCAGATCATGCAATATTATCTGTCGGCGAGGTTAAGCTACCGAGTGTAGACTGGGACGTTTGTGGGCGCATTTATGCAGATGGTACGCGTAGTCTTATGGAGTAAATTTGAACATGTTTCCAGAAACTGTCTTGAGCGGCTAGTTCGGCAGCTCAGACGCCGTGGAAATATTTCTTCCATCATCACTATCTTTGGCAGCTTTGTAATGACTAAAAAATTCTTATTATGAAGTTTTCTTTGTGTACCTCAGAAATATACCGTTTATATGAAGCAGTGCAACAAAGATCTCGTAAAAACACCTTCTTCCTTCTTTTCTAAAATCGTGTTTCACCAGTTCGTTTGCCTTTTGGGAATGTTATGTTTGAGGGCACGTATTACATCCGGATTTTTTATTAGATTTTGCTGTTATTTCGTAGATAATAACAGGGGATACTTAATAGATCTGCATAGTATGTTTAGTTCAAATGCAAGTAAAAAGCAATATTAGCCTAATAATAACATCGATTATATTTTATAGTGTGGAAAATGATGCATTATCTTTGCTCCCCCACATATAATGGTACTCGCTAAGATGAAACATTACTGAAAAACTTACAAAAGCGACAGGAGCATTTTCTCAGATTGAAATGATAACACCTTTCACGTATGCTAGAGTTGGAGATACCATAATAATACTTGACAAAAATCACAGAACAATGTAGACACGCAAATATTTAATTTGAGAGAGCACTGTGTCTTACACTGAGTGTAGGCCTAAGTGATGGAATTAATACATTCTTCCAGTACCTGATGTAATTCAGTCTGCCTATCTGTTTGTGGGCTCACCGGCTTAGTGTAGTATGTTAGTCAAAATATGTTTCCACCTTTATAAGCTCAGTCATTGCAGTTTTGCTACATTATCTGGTTTGACCCAAATATGAAATGTCTTTTTAGCATGTTATTTGTTAGCCACATGTGTCTAGGAATGAAAATAGCGCTGAGACACATACTTCGGGGAGTACACAGAGGTATGTGTACTCCAGAAGATGTGTGCCTCAGAGCTATTTTCATTCCTATAACCAGGGTGGTCCATTGATAGTGACCGGGCCAAATATCTCGGGAAATTAGCATCAAACGAAAGAATGAAAAGAACAAATCTGTTCGGGCTTGACAAGGGAAAACAGATGGCGCTATGGATGGCCCACTAGATGGCGCAGCCATAGATCAAATTGATAGAAACTGCATTTTTTTAAAAATAGGTCAATAGGTAAACCTATCCTGTTTTTTCCCTGCCTACCCTCTCTCTGCCTCCCTTCTCTCCCCCGAGTCCTTTTCCATTCCCCTCCTCTGCCTTTCCCATCTCGCGTCTGCCCTGCCCCCTCTTATGAGTCCCTCCATCGGTCCCTCCCACTTCGGTTTTCCTCTCCTCCCCCCTTTCTGACCCGGTCCCCCAATCTGCCCTTGACTATGGTGTGTCATCTTCGTGTCAACGTTTTAGCCCAGTGTTTCAAGTGAGTGTTAAGTGTTGTGCGTCTTTTCAGAAGTGTCATTTTTATATCTCTTGCGAACAGAAACCAGACTGTCACCGTGTTTTTTTTAATTCCCTGTCTTCTGTTTTACTTGTCTGCTTCCTATGTATTTCATTAACATCGCAGAACCCTTTGTTTTATGTTTTAATTTCCACAATTATCCACCATTTTACGATACAAGTTTTAAGTAAGTCACCTTATTTATCGCCTGCTTTTATTGTATATTATCTTCTCCTTGTGTTTGAAAAATTCAGTATGCTGAAGAGCTGTGTACTGATTGCTGCCAGTCCGCCCACTTCGGGGGGACTCGAAACTCAATAATAAAAAAAAAACCCTTGTCAAGTCATAATAGTTACGCGGAAGACATAATCTGGTTAAAATGGAGTGTTTAACAGTTGCAGGAAAGGTAGATATGGCGTTTATTTATGGCTATTGTAATCAAAATGCCCAACAAGTTTGTGCTATGTATGTTGATCTTTATCCTGAAAGACAGCATCCAAGAGTCCAGACCTTCCTTCGGATAGTTAATGTATTTAATGAAATCAGAAGTGTTCAGCCAAAGAAGAAGACACAACCGAAAACTGCAACAAATGAAGACGCCCAAAGAGCGTAGTTGAGGCTAATCAGCACATCAGTAGCAGACAAATTGAGGGGGAATCGGGAATTTCAAAAACCTCGGTTTTGAGAATTCTACATCATCATACATTTCTGCCTTGCCATATTTCTATGCATCAGGAATTTCATGGCAATGATTTTGAACGTTGCCTAAAATTTTGCCGCTGGGCATTAATAAATTACAAGACGGTAACAGGTTTTTCTCAAGAGTTCTATTTAGTGACGAAGCGTCATTCACAAACAGAGGTAACGTAAACCGCCATAATATGCACTTTCGGGCAACGGAAATTCCACAATGGCTACAGCAAGTTGATCATCAGTGGCCCTGACGGGTTAATGTGTAGTGTGGACATCTAATTGGCCCTTATTTTGTAGATGGCAATCAAAATGGTGCAATGTATGACGATTCCTTAATCGGTGTCTTACCGATTCCACTACAAAATGTTTCACTTCTTGACAGAATGGCGATGTACTTTCAACACGATCGATGTTTGGCACATAGCATTCGTGTAGTCGAAGCGGTATTAAATAGAATATTTAACGACAGGTGGATTGGTCGTAGAAGCACCATACCATGGCCTGCACGTTCGCTGGACCTTACGTCTCTGGACGTCTTTCTTTGGAGAAAACTGAGAGATATCTGCTATCGTGATTCACCGACGACGCCTGGAAACGTGCGTCAGCGTATTGTCAATGCATCAACGACAGTTTACTGATGGCGATCTACTCGCTGTTGAGAGTAATCTCGTTACGCGTATTTCTAAATGCATTGAAGTTGAGGAACATCATTTTGAGCCTTTATTACATTAATGAGGTTATTACGGTTACTCACGCAGTAACAGCATGCGTTCCCGTAATTTATGATAAGGTCACGAAAGTAAATATATCACATTGGTACAACTGAAATAAAGTCCAAACGTAGCTAGTTTTTGTGTTTTAATTTAAAAATCACATTGTTACCAACGGTGCATCTAAATGGATGAGGCATATTATAAGTGTTGGAATAACAAAGCAAAACAAACGTTCCAAATCAAACATTCATTTTTATTTATGGACTATACGAATATATAATAAAAATGGGACTACCTATTTAAAATAATGCAGTTTCTATGAATTTGACCTACGGCAGGGTCAGCTAGTGGGCATCCATAGCGCCATCAGTTTTCCCCCTTCACGCTCGTACAGAATTGTGTTTATTTTTTCCATTGATGCTAATTTCGTGAGGTATTTGACCCGGTCACAAGCAATGGACCACCCTGTATGTACAGGCTGAGTCACTAACTATTGCCACCAAGAATAACTCCAAACGCATGACAGAGCTGAAAAGTTTGTCGGACAAAAGTTGCATGGGACAACGGGGGCCATAATATGACGTTGGTTTTTTGTTGCTGTGTGGGGTCGTTTCAAAGATACGAAGGTCAACCTTGATTTTTTTTTAATGGGATGCTATAGTTTGGTACTTATTTTCTGACAGCGACTATCGAGCCGAATCTAATGATGTGTAACACTAAGGTCTTTAAGGTCAACGAAGGTCAAAAGGGTGGCATGAACGTCCATTTACAGAAAGTCTTCGAAGTGATGACCATTGGTATCAATGCAGTGCTGCAATCTTCTTGTCATGGATTGAGTGGTATTCCTTCTCTCATTGTCACTTACCGAACCACATGTGCTCACAATTCTCTCTCGCATATCTTCAGGTGTAGTTGGAATGTCTTTATAAACAATGTCTTTTACGAATCCACAGAAGAAAAATCCAGAAGAATCATTTCTGGTGAATGAGCCAGCGAGGACACATCTCCTCCATGTCCAATCGAACGATTTGGGAATTGTCTCTGCAACTCATTTCTAGACATCAGCGAAAAATGTACCGGACACCTATCGTATTGATACCACATTCTGTTCCGTGTTCCTATAGGTATTTCTTCCAATAACAGACCTAATGTTTCTTGCAGGAATGTGGTGTACTTCCTACCATTAAGATCTCTTTCGATGAACTAGGGGCCTATAATTCTCTCCTCCAGAGTCCCACACCATACATTCTCCGATCACGGGTTTTGGTGTGCAACTTGTCGCAGCCAATAAGGATTTTCAGTTGCTCAATAATATATGTTATGCAAATTAACATTTCCATGGCTCGTGAATGTAGCCTCGTCAGTAAATAAAATCAAATTAAAAAGGTACCATCCCTCTGAATCTGAAGTTGAACCCATCGGCAGAATTCAATGCGACCTATAGAGTCTGTACCAGTTAACTCTTGGTGGAGACTGATATGGTAAGGATGATATTTATGGCGATGCAGAACGCGAACAACACTACTTTGATTCATGCCAGATTCCCTTGTGATTTGATGCGAAATAACAAAAGGATCTCGAAACACAGTGGCAAGAGTACCAATTTCGGTTTCCTCGTTACTAACTTTCCTTTGACGGATATGTTTCCGATGCGTTAAAGACTCAGTTGTTCGTAATTTATCATATACATATTTAAATGTACGACATGTAGGCTGAGTACGTTTAGGATATCTTTCAGCGTGTAAGTCTCTAGCTCTCACTGAGTTCCGTTGGCATTCTACATAAATGAGAAGCATATCCACTTGTTCTTCGAAGAAATACATAATTCACATTCGCTTGATTCGACGATACTAGTCTTACCATTCCTATTAGTGTGGTATTGCGAAAGTGTTGCCATTTACATGTCAATGGCACATTAGATGGATACGCCGTATTCCTGGAACATTTACTATTTGCACGATATAAGAGAGAATTGTCAGAGCATGTGCTTCCTCCCTAAGTGCCGAAGTGATAAGGAATGCCACTCAATCCATGATAGGAAGATTGCAGCACTGCATTGATGTCAATGATCCTCACTTCGAACACCTTCTGTAAATGAACGTTCATGTCACCTTTTTGACCTTCGTTGACCTTCAAAGACCTTACTGTTACACATCATTGGATTAGTCTCGATAGCCGCTATCGGAGAATAATTACCAAACTATAGCATCCCGTTTAAAAAAAAAAAACAAAGTTGACCTTCATATCTCTGACACGACCCCACCTAACCACAAAAAACCACTGCAATGCCTGTGCAACGTGGTTATCGTCGCCGTTGGCGGCTCAGTGTTCCTGTGTACAATTCATTGAAAGCAATAGACATTGACCTTGCCGCCCAATTCAATAAGCAGGTGCTTATTGGAGGTCCAAAGTCTTTCGTGTACTAAGAATGCAGTTCATGTGTGATGTATCAGCTGTCTTTTGAGGCTGTACATGGTTGGCCTTGGCTGTTTTATAGGATAAGCATGCAGACTATGGTGGTCTTGAAGCTTTCCCTGATGCAGACATTTTGGCTCGGGAGACGTGGAGTATAGCGGGGAGTACAGGCCTACTGGCTAAGGTTCCCTATGGTTCATTGGTTCCAGAAAAGCTCTTTACTTTGTTTACAAGAAGAAAGAAGAGCCCGAATGCTGACGAATACCTCTTATTTGGGCCAAAGTAGGCAATAACAATTGTGAAATAAAGATTACTGGTGACTGTATGTTGTATAATTGACAATAAAAATTCTTTATCTCCTTTCTTAATTCCTTAACTTTATATACATTACAGACAGCAAAAATTCCTTATCTCCTTTCCTAATTCCTTATCGTTAAAAAAAAAAAAAAATTGGCGCGGCCTTGGCGGCGTGGTGCCTTTAGTGTTATGGCCCCCGTTGACCCATGCAACATTTGTCCCACAAACTTTTAAGCTACAATCGCACTTTCGGAGTTATGTGGGTAGATGTTTTATTTTTTAAAGAAGGTTTTGGTTAAAAACTTCTGAACATTCTACAAAACATTCACGTTATTTGGCTACATTTCAGCGTGGTCAAGATGGCGACGTGGGGGCGAAAATTTAATGGGTGCTAAAATACTAAATTGTGATCAGTCGTTTCGTTTTAATGGCCACTGTTGTTCCAAAAAATGAGGTGTGGCTTGTTGGATTGTGAATGTCACCATAGATATGGAGGGCGAAGCTTGTTGCGTGATTATGATGACGTCACTGATAAAGTGGTTGTGGCTTGTGACGTTGTAACGGTTGAACTACGAATTTTGTTCGCCACACAGTACACGATATAGTAGATTAGGTTCTTTTGTTCCGAAAATTATTAACAACTTTACTACATTAAACATATTTTACAAACGCTGCAAAATATAATTGTTTCTTTTTCTTGTCTCGTGTTGTCCTGCTGACTTTTAGATGGTGGGCCAACGTGCGGCAGACTTGACGGCCATGCATCGCATGGAGATGCTACGAGCGGTGTCACGGCGCTGTTGACTATTGCTACAAAAATGCAAATAAATGAAAAGGTGTTAGTGTGGTGTCACAGCCAGACACCACACTTGCTGGGTGGTAGCCTTTAAATCGGCCGCGGTCCGTTAGTATACGTCGGACCCGCGTGTCGCCACTGTCAGTGATTGCAGACCGAGCGCCGCCACACTGCAGGTCTAGAGAGACTTCCTAGCACTCGCCCCAGTTGTACAGCCGACTTTGCTAGCGATGGTTCACTGACAAACTACGCTCTCATTTGCCGAGACGATAGTTAGCATAGCCTTCAGCTACGTCATTTGCTACGACCTAGCAAGGTGCCATTATCATTTGCTCTTTACCTTGTGATGCATGTACCGTCAGACCGATGTTCACCAATTATGGATTAAAGTTAAGTATTCCAGCAGCTATGTACCTTTTTTGCTAGACTCAATTCCTTTAACTGTTCCAGACCTCACGCCAGCCTGCGTGAGCTTAAACGCGTGCCTTTCGGCTACCCGTCACAGTGGATTGGCTGTCTTGCCAGTCCACAACAGTTTTTTGTTGCAAAAATATGTGATCAGTTATACTGAGAAAGTCTTTAGTCATGCTTGATTTTACACGTGTTAATTAATGTTGTTACTCTTGGCCAGTAGTGTATATACAGCGAACAACAAATAAAACTTTGTGAAGTATATAAACTTATTCAGTGTGTATATGTTGACAAATACCTAAAGATCTTTTTACAAAAATGATTAGTAATTATTTCATGAGAAAATACTCATTTAAGCATTAACAGTTATCATTTATATCTGACGTCATAGTACGACGGCGAATGGATTCTGTGCCGACGGCCGGCAGGTGTGGCCGTGCGGTTCTAAGCGCGTCAGTTTGGAACCGCGTGACCGCTACGGTCGCAGGTTCGAATCCTGCCTCGGGCATGGATGTGTGTGATGTCCTTAGGTTAGTTAGGTTTAAGTAGTTCTAAGTTCTAGGGGACTGATGACCTCAGTAGTTAAGTCCCATAGTGCTCGGAGCCATTTGCCATCTGTGCCGACGTTATCGATTAGTAGGGTTGGTGAAAGAACATTCAATGCAATTTAATCTAAGAAGATTCATAATATACCCGATAAGAGGCCGTACGACGTTTAGGTACCAGTAACTAATATGAGAAGCATAACTGAAAGTATAAATACTAAGTATATGAAATACTGGAGCCTCAGACGATAGAGAACTTGTCGTGGCATTAAAATTGTATGGTACACCGGCGTAATGATAGAGGATGATGTACTAATAGACATACGAATATGCTACTGCAAAAGTTAAAATCGGATGGGATAATCGGATGATCTGTAATTGCGTTCCTTTTAGTTTTTTGGTCACTAACAATTTCACGCTAGCAACTGGTGACGCCCATCGTTAAATTGCCGTAGTACACAAAACCATTTTAAGGTGCATCGCTTGAAAATAAAGTAAGACTGAAGACAGAAATTCGTGACAAAGTAATAGACGAACTTATTTAGGAGTAAAGCAGCATAAAGGGGAAGACTTAATGCTTTCAACTGTTGCGAACTTTACGCCTGACTCCTTTTTCATAGAGTATATAACTAATAACAATGTTAAGAGCTAGTGCATGTGATTCACCGTATCCCTGCAGCCTATACAGTTTTTCTCTAGCTATCAAATAGCACATGAGGTAGTACAGGGTGGACATAGTTAAACTTTCTCTACTTGAGAGGACACATAAGAGAAACGAGTGATCGTAGGACAGTGAAAATTTTTGGAAACATTTGTAACGACATGCCGAAGAGAAATAATGAATGAACTGCTGATACACATTTTAACTTTCATGTGAGAGTATAGGATATTTTGTTAAGTGCTTAATATGTCTGTGTTCTAGTTACTGATGTTGCTCAGCGTGACCACCATGTTCATCCACGACAGCCTGGAAGGCTCGCCGAAACATCTGGGGTAGGATGGACTCTTCATTTGTCGTGACAAAACTCACACACTACTTGAATGTCGCACATTGCGTCCAGCATTTTTGGCCATGGAAACAGTAACTTCTTCAGCATTTTGTGGTGCAATTAGCCGTCGGTCTGTCCCATGAGCAATTCCCAAATCACCAGTTAATTCCAACATCTGTATCATGTTCTTCAACCCAGTCCTGAAAGAAGACCTCTCAGTATTCTTTTAACGCGAAGGTACTCGCGAAGAGCTGCAGTGACATCTCTGCTGCTTTTATACAACAGTTTTGCTAGTAAAGGTCTGCTCACTTTGTCCAGACCCATGTTGACTGTCTGCGACTGTAATGCACACAAATGCTTCTGCCTTAGTCACACGTCGCCTTACCTGTACCGGCCTCTAACGGCAAGTCGTGACACTAACACTACAAACAACGCATCCGAGCACCATTTCTGTACAGTTAGGTATCCATACAGTAAGTAGTTTTCCGTCTAGGCTGGCTCAATTAACGAAAGTTTAATTAAAACCACCCAGTATATCCTCCGTTCTATTTCCTTATTTATTGTGTCAGCTAACGAGTTACTATTGTTATCTTAAGGCCTTACAGCTGTTTGCAGATACACACGAACCAATTCCGATTGAAACTTCCTGTGAACCATTTCCTGTTCTTCTCCCTCTTAATTCTGTTTCCTCGTAATTCTATACAGCTTTATTGCAATTCATACATTTATTAATTTGCTGCATGTTTTCACTTATCATCTATAATTTTAATCTTATTTATCTACATAATCTAAGATCTTAGGTCATTGCAAATAAGAATGAAATGCTCAGATAAAACTCCACAAGCGGAGAGTGGTATAATTTAGTTAATTACATGAATCATCCATACTTCTAAATACTTCGACATGTTAACACTATTCTCTTTGGGTTCGTGACTGAATGGTTATGAAGTATTATGAAAGCTCCTTCCAACACTTACCTGTATTTGAGTACTTACCAGGTTCATGAAGTTATATTGCTTGTACGAAATACAGATGATGTTATGGTATAGGAAAGTCAAATTTTATTTTGATATCACCAATACTGACAAGCTGCTGCATTTGTTTTTGAGACTGACAGTTTATCCCTAGTACAAGCAGCCCCTAATTTTATTACTGCGAACTTTTATATTTGGCTGTCCCGAGATTTTCGTAGATATTAAATGAAAAAGGTATCCTCAGTTCACATGGACATGAAAAACACAAGAAATAAAAGGACAAGGAAATGGAGATTTTTCTTAATTCAGACAGAGATCTGTGCTAAACATAAAGCTAAAGGAAATGAGATAAATACTGTCCAGTGATAACTATGACTACCGTTTGGAAGCTGTTGTGTGTCTCCATCCGAACGAAAAAAATATGTACTGTGTATGGCGTATGCTGAAGACCATAGATCTTAATATACGGTTTAAATTTTAGCTTCGTACGTCTACCAATTCCTCAGAAAAAAGGTTATTAATACTAGGACAGTCAGAAAGTCAGAATGGCATATGGACAACAAAGCGATACTATAAGGGTTCCGTTTTTACAGTGAGAGTCACAGAATCCTACAAATGGCAAAGATTCTTGAGGGCTGCGATTATCATACGAGTGTTGACTGAAAAGTAATGCCTCCACCTTCGTAGCTCTTCAACAGTTGGCAGCATTGATATACGGCAGGCACTGGCCTGTTCCGTAGCCTCTTCTCTACAGCTCCAGTTGGCGGGAAACCTTAGCATTCAGCGGTTATGTTGTTACAGTGTAAAGTATGGAACCCTACGCAGATGGTAGGTCAATGCGGTTGAAGCAACGTGCAGTCATTGAATTCCTGACAGCAGAAGGTGTCACCCCAAAGGAGATTCATGAGAGAAAGAAAGCAGTTTATGGTAACTGTGTTGATGTGAGTACTGTGCGTCGTTGGGCTAGCAAGTTATTGAGGCGGGAACGTCTGACCTGCGTGACAAACAAAGAGTTGGACGTCCTGTGACAGCAACCACCGAGTTTAACAAGCGAAATGTCGACTGATTGATTCAGGACGATCTTTGTGTCACTCGGAGAGAAATTGCAAGCACAGTCAGCATTTCACAAGAACGTGTGGGTCACACTATTGCTTTGCTTTGCTGTCGGAAGATCTGTGCCAAATGGGTACCCCGGATGCTGACTCCTGATATGAAATTGGACGGCATCCTCCATATGGTCCAGATTTAGCACCGTCTATCTGTTCCCGATAACGAAAAACGATCTGCGGGGGCATAATTATGCTTCCGATGAAGATGTAGAGAGACTGTGAGACTGTAGTTGCGGAAACTGAGTGTTGACTTCTTCCGTGGCTGCTTCAGAAAACTTGTTATCCGTTGGCAGAAATGTATCCAACTGACTGGTGAGTATGTGGAAAAGTGAATATTGATAATTAAAGATCACATTCTAAGGATTATTTGTGCATCTGATTTATTAAAGTATTCGCATGCAAACCCAATTAACGAAGTTGGAGGCACTACTTTTCATTCAATCCTTGTATGTTACAAACTAGAATTTTGGAATTTTCGTGTCGAAATGCTCTGTCTGTTAACACTGAGAGAAAATAGGACACGGAGTATGAAAGACAACATAAATGTCCTGAGCTGACCAGGTACACTACGACAGCAAACAATGATTAACACTTAACAAAACTACTTGTATAAACCTGGGAGCATTTTTATCGGTGCTAATAAGTAACGAGATATCTATCTCGGAAATGCGTTTTATTTCTGCTGTTGTTACAAAACATTGTAATACATATACAATGAATCTCTGGTGGCATGTTTCGTCTAAGGTGTTGGGTTCAGCTGCTGATGTTAGTGGCTGTATTTTCCGTAGCCTCCATAGCCTCCAGCAATGCCCCCAGAGTAGCCACCTCCGTAGCCACCACCATAGCTACCGCTGTAGCCACCGCTGTAACCACCGCCGATGGCTCCTCCGTAGCCTCCACCGTAGCCTCCACCAATGCCGCCGCCGTAGCCGCCTCCGAGACCTCCGCCGACACCAGCTCCGCCTCCCACGACAACAGGTACCGGTTGGTTGACGACGACAGGCTGTGGTACTGGTACGGGGACTGGGCTAGGGACATTCACGGGTACTGGGACTGGCCTCTGCACGGGGACAGGGTACGGCTGTGGGACGGGCACTGGTACCGGCCTGTTGACTGGCACCGTGACAGGAACCCTGACTGGTACTGGGACAGTACGCTGCACTGGTACTGGGTACGGGATGGGCACCTGCTTGGTGATGGCGATGTTGGTGACTTGACCTCCTCCAACTGCAGAGCTGATTCCACCTCCATAGCCGCCTCCATAACCACCACCAAAGCCGCCCCCATAGCCGCCCCCATAACCACCGCTGCTGCCGCCACTGCTGTAGCTGCTGGCTCCGATTCCGTGGTCGATATAGCCACCTCCGCCATAGCTACCCAGGGAGCCAACCACTCCCCGTTTCTCCACCTGCTTCTCCTCTGCCAGAGCCAGTCCAAACAGTAACACGCACACCTGAAAATGAGAGCCAAGGTTATTAACCACTCTGAGAGAGCGGTTTAGAGATTCAGTGCATAATTACTTGCGTGTTCACAGTTCTCATCATGCTGTTGAGTAATAATTCTTAATAATATTAACGTTTTCTGGCAAGTATATCGTCAGATGGAACATGTGGCGAGAACTTGATACCTAACCTGAATGAAGAAAAACTCACGAGGAACATCGTTTTGTAAATGTCTGCTCGGTACTAAAATTCACATTGCCCACCTTCCACTCTCGACATTCCTGGTACAATGACTTTCAATTAAAATCTCTGTGTGAAATAGTGTTTGTGACAATGATTTAATGTATTACTACATAATTAATATTTAAGTACTGAGTTATTCATTCCTTGTAGGTAAAAAGAAAGTTTCCCAAAAAATGGATTTTCCCTTTGTTTGTCCGCCAAGAACACCGTTTACCAGATAGGAAACTGCGTCACCTGGTGGGTCCTTGCCATTCATGCGAATTTTGCCTGTTCTGTTTCCTTGTGTGATGCGATGTTTTATTTTAGATGACTCATTCAATACATAATACTTTATCTTACTTCTTAGGATGGAAAGTCTTGGAAATTAGGCTATGGAGACTGGAAAGGAATGTAGTTAAATAAGAAAAAAACAGTTTAGATACTACCAAGTAGAAATTAATTCGCATTTAATGGAAATAATTAAGCTGCTCATAACCGTGTAACAAGAGCAAAGTGAATGAACCTTGAGTAAAAGCTCTTACTCTATTCTTGATACTAACAACATTTAATACAGAAATTTCACAGTAGAGTTTAATAAAGGAGGACAGCAATAATTTTCTTATTGATAGGAGTAAACGGTAGGATAAAGTTCACTCAGAACGTGCATTGCATAATGTAATCCTCCTCAAACCTCAACTGTGGTGCCTATACTTTGCGCACCTAACTCAAGCGTCCACCGTGAACTGTTTTCCTTCACAGAATAACTTCTCTTCGGTCCCATCCAGAAACATTAACACTGATCGTAGTATCCAGTTCAAATGCGCTCAATAGATGTTGTTAAAACCGACCGTATGTGCATCGTAGAGGTCGCATACTGCTACGAGTGTTAACACACTGCCGGCCGGAGTGGCCGAGCGGTACTAGGCGCTTCAGTCCGGAATCGCGCTGCTGCTACGGTCGTAGGTTCAAATCCTGCCTCGGGCATGGATGTGTGTGATGTGCTTAGGTTAGTTAGGTTTAAATAGTTCTAAGTTCTAGGTGACTGATGACCTCAAATGTTAAGTCCCATAGTGCTCAGAGCCATTTGAACCATTTGTTAACACACTAAAATAGAAACTAAACTATATCAACGGAACTTTGTTGTTTGTTAGTGAGTGCAACATATGTTGCCAGTGTGAGAAAATCTGTTTGCTGCCCTATTTATCTGCTAGAGAGTATGTTGTAGACGTAAAATTTGCTCGTTCGGCGTCATAACACAACACTGCAATTATGGTCAACGAACATGTAAACGAAATTCTGAATATCGAGTTTGGTAAATGCAAATTATGATCCTCGGTAGGTTGTCACATCAATACGCCGTTACAGTAAAGAACTGTAGTTTGACAGACGATTCAGGTTTTCAACCGCCACAATGCTTCCTTCCCTTGCTCCAGAAGCACAATTTTTACTAGTAGATACTGAGCAGAAAGTCTGGAATTATGACCACCAAATTTTCTCAAATTTTTTTATATTTGTGTCCACACTGACTAATATCTCCACGAATGTGTAATTTTTGGTAGATACCTCAATATATTTATCTGATACTCCTGCTATATATCTAGCATTTCTTTTCATGATCAGCTGAGAAATGGATGCACATTTGGTTGCAGCAAAGACACTTCTGAGAGTTATTTAAGAAACTCACGCAAGAACTTTATTCCATCGTATCCGAGTGTTATCCTTCAGTAAAGATATGGAATTCCATGAACAAACGGATGATACCGTCTCCACTAACTGTCCTTATAAATATTACTCTTTCACATCCACTGGATGAACGTGATTACTCTAAGTGGGAAGGATTATCGGAGTAGATCAAACAATAGAGAATTACTCACCAGGATCCTCATTGCTGCTGCTGAAGATGGTACAGGTGGAGCAAGCAATGACTGATGCCAGTGTAAGGTTTCTGTGCGACTTATATACACCGCCCACTTCCCCCACGCGCTGGAAACCAGCGAGGTGTGAAGTGCTTTCTCAGAGCATTACTGCAGTTAGCCTAGCATGATGGTTGGGGTGAAGATCGACCGTCCGTTCGACGCCGTAATACTCAAGACCATATGTACATCATCAAAATACACTGGATAAAAAAGTTTTACAAATAAATAGCTATTTATAAATACATATTTCCTTATATCACTTCATCTTCCAAATGCACGATTTTCTATGGTGGGTTCTTAGAGACACGTGTCTATTGGGATATTCCCTTGTTTCCGAAAGGCTCAATAAATAAAATTATTTCGTGTGTATCTATGGTATGAAAAGAGTGCTTTGAGAGTTGTTTGGCAATTATTAAATGACTCTTGTAGAACGATTATGGTTCTGGAGAAATAGTGTTACTGAACACAAGGACATTCGTGTTAGAGAGCATTGGAAACGTATTTCGCACAAGCCTTGGATTTCAAGTGACTTTGGACACCTGTTCGCGCCATTTATTTGCGCAGACGGCCGGGATGAAAATACCGAAGCAGCTAGGATAGAAACGGATTCTCAGAAAATGTTGCATACCCATTTTCTCGAAACTTCAGTAAATCCGGAAGCTTTCAGCGTTCTGTAATCATTAATCGGAACAACAGTGTGTGAATGTAGATGGTCGGAAGAAGCTTTCATCATCACCTTTAAAGAGTGTATTGTGTTCTGTCGAATGAATGAAATGGAGAGAGTTAATCTCGTTTCACGTAAAATATATATTGCAGGTACTTTGAAACCATAAATGTGACAACTTTGACAATGACATCGCAGGGCTATGTGGAGCTGCCGACCTTCATAGCAAATAGCTGTAATGGATAAACTGAAATAAAATAAATTTCGTTTTTCGGTTATCTACATGAGATTAAATAGCAAGATCTAGATAAGCAGGAGTCGTGAATGAATTAGGAACGTAAGTATTTGTAACGAGTATAGATGAAACACTGGCTTTTGTAATCCAGCTGACATATTCATTTGCCATTAAAAAAATTTGTGCGTGACTATTACCAAATGTGCTACCTTCTACATGATAAATAAGTTAAAATACGTGTCGTTCTGTTATTTACAAGTACTAATCTGGGCATTCTGACAGTCTCCAAGTTCAACACATTTTCCGACCCTTCGCAAGGATCATTTCACTACAGTCTTGATCTCTTCATTGCCCTTTTGAAGGATTCAGATTGACTTAAAACGAAGTCCTTTTGATTTTAGCAAACACATGGTAGCTTCCTTTCAGTAAGTAAAAGATCGGTAGTATACGATCTGGCGAGTGACATACTCGTCACTGTGCTATGACTTTCGGGCAACTACATTTTAACGTCTTGCATATAAACGAGCGCGTTCTATAAAATAAATTCGTTTGCATTTTTTCACAAAACCCGAATATGTTCTGCAAAGTACCCATGTGTACAAGCCGGTATTTGCCCTTGACGCTCTTAATATTACATATTCTGAAGAGTCCTACGTGGTACATACACTGTAGGCATTTAGAAGTCCCTAAAGACTACTTCGAATGCGGGTTGTGTCAACGTTCTCGATTTGAGTTTGCTGTAAGAACAGCGGCTAATTTTCAACGATTACCATTACGTTCCCTAGAATCTTTGTTTCACTTTAGTAGGCGCCGTGTTGAGCTGGTATATTTCTGATTTCTTCCCACTTCAAGGGCCAGAACTGCTTGATAAAGATACCAAATAAGAGCAAACGTGTACTAGAATTTGGTCGAGTAACGTCTCGCATGGTGTCACCCTAACATATGAATTGCATTTTTTCCCGAATCTTCCCAGCAAATCTGTCTTCCATTCGCCTCTCTTACTACCGACTTCATGTACTTCTTTTACGTTTTATATTGCCTTGTGGCTTTTCTCCGAGTTATTTAGGAGCAGGCATTTGCCGCCTGCGACACAACAACTTTTTCAGTGTTTTTATCGTAGTTCACTTCTTAATTTCATCCCTCTTTTTTGCATTTAAGAGGCGTATCTCAAATACTAGCTGCTCTAAAAGTAGGTTCGCGCAGTCTGTACCGCTGTTGTTATTAGTCTGTTTTGTATGATCAGTGACCATTAGTTTCAGCCTAGCCAGTTTAGAGATGCCATATGTGACTCAACAGTACAGTAGCAAGTTTCGGGGGGCGTGCCGCAAATTAAAGCTTCCGATTTCTTTACGTGAAAACTATTAAATATTTTTAAATAAACGAAACTTTATTAACACTCTACATACTTATCCCTCAGCACCGTCGCCCTGACGACGAACACATTTCTCCCACTGAGAGACCAGTTTGTTGATAATGTAGAATGTTTGACTTTGTTAACGGAGCCACAACCTCACCTCTGCTTGCACCGCTTCATCACTATCAAAAGTTGGAAATTTGTGGTAAGTTCTGTGAGACCAAACTGCTGAGGTCATCGGTCCCTAGGCTTACGCACTACTTAATCTAACTTAAATTGACTTACACCAAGGGTAACACACGCACACACACCCATGCCCGCGGGAGGACTCGAACCTCCGACCGGGGGGGGGGGGGGGGGAGCCACTCGAACCGTGGCAACACGCCCCAGACCGCACGTCTATCCCGCACCGCCTCACGACTATCAAAGTGAAGTCCTCGAAAGTATTCTTTAATTTTTAGAAGCAGATGGCTCGAAGTCCAGACTGTATGGGGAATGATCGATGGCAGTGAACCTAAGGCGTCTGTTTGTTGCATATGTCGCACTGCTCGTATGTGATATTACATTGTCATGCAGGTGGAGAGGGTTCTCCATGTGTGGGCGATCTCTTAGAATTCGAAACTCGATTAGAGTAGGCTGTTTGGCACACACCGACATAGTTACGTTACACACCGCAATGGTAGATGCTACAGTTTGAAGACCTCTAGGGCAGAGGGCGCAGATATGTAGGGATGAGGAATTAAGTTTTACAACGTCAGTAACTTCTGTTTCATTAGAAACTTTTTAACAGTTTTCACATGAAAAGATTGGGTGGCACTACTTTTCAGGGCACCCTTGTACACGTGTAGCTTTTCCTGTCTCTCTCTCTCTTTTCTATTTTTTATTTTATTCCCCGAGTGTAAATGTAATTTAGTAAATTGTAGATTTACGCAGTTGTGGCACAGTTGTCATTTCTTTTGAACGGCCAACTACACAACTCAGTAAGGCGTCAGCCTCAGTTGGTTGACACATGAGCAAGGTATCACGTTATGTACTTACCTTTCTGTATGTGCTTCTGTAGTTTCGGTACCGAGAGCTAGATGAAACCCGAAGTGGAAAGCTCTGAAATACGTAACGAGTCGTGGCTCGTACATCGAAAAGACAGAGTAAACGCCGTAGGAGTGGGGTGTTCAATGCATTCGACAAAAATATTCCATCAAGTCGAAACTGAGTCTAACTGTGAAGTTACCTGGACGTGTGTAACAGAAGCTAGGTGAACTCAACTTAATTACTACTAGATGGTTAAGATGTATGTATGCTGTGTGCAGAGGCAGCATAAGCTAACCGCAGTTCGCGAATAGCTGAGGACGCTTTTGGCGACGGTCAGGCATCTTCAGGCTACTGCTCTGGGGTGTAGCGGTGGCGGAGAATCAGGTGCGTCCCAAGTGATACTTCGAGTGTCACTTGTTTCACCCCCGGGCTCTCCTGCTGAGACACCATTCAATGTACCCGACGCAGTGGAACTGCCCTCACTGCAGGATGGAGGGCGGTTGGTAAGCGTGTCGCTCGAGGCGGGGACGCAATACGGAGGCTGGTCGTCTGGCCTCGCCCTTTCACCTTTTGATTGGACTGGTGGGCATTTCTTCAGCAGAGTCAGAGCAACAATACGGAAGGAGGTATTTGCTAGTTATCGAGAGCTCCAATGTTAGGTACATTATGGAGCCGCTTAGGGAAATGGCGTCTAAGGCCGGAATGAAATCCAATCTGCACTCGGTTTGTTTGCCAGGAGGCCTCATCCGTGACGTGGAGGAGATTCTGCTCGCCGTTATTGAGCGTGCAGGCTGCAGCCGTTTGCATGTTGTGGCGTCTGTCGTTTGGGTTCTGAGGTTATCCTCAGTTAATACTGTCGGCTGGCGGAAATGGTGAAGGTTCCGGGCCTCGCGTGTGATGTGCAAACAGCTCTCACAGTTTGCGGCATCGTTCTCAGAACTGATTAGAATCCTTTTAATTGGAGCCGAGTGGAGGATCTCGACCAAAGACGCCGTCTGTTCTGTGACGATCGTGGTTGCAGGTATCTGGACCTGCTGTATGGGATGTAGTATCGCAGGAATCCCCTTCATACACGTAGAATCCAACTACTCAGTAGTGTACTTGCGGACTGTATGTGGCAGTTTTTTTAGGTTAGGCGCCAGTTTGCGATCCTGTGGTGAACGCTCGCCAGTCAACACACATACAGGTAAACCAGACTGCATACGAAGTCAAGACACTTCGACTGACAAAAATTTAATAGTGGTTTGTGGGATTACTCGTAATAAAGTTCCTGAATTTACTGACATCCAGGAAAGTTGTCAAGCTCATATTATTCTCGGTACCGATGTATGACTGAAATCCGAACTAGGAAGCTATGAAGTATTTAAAGAGCCATGCAACGGATATCGAAAAGACAGATTAAACGCCTTAGGAGGGGGCTGTTGATTGCAGTCGACCAAAGTATTGTGTCTGTTAAGCCGAAACTGATTCTAACTCCGAAGTTATCCGGACAGGCCTAGGTGAACTGAAGTTAATTACCGGATGTGAAAGTTTTAGAATCATTAAGAGAAAGCCTACGGTCTGTAGCGCGGAAACATCCAGATCACGCAATATTAGTTGGTGTCGTCTTTAAGTTTAACGGACTGGGTCGTCTGTGGACTCATTGCATGTGATACGGACAGGCAGTCTTGTAAAGTATTTTTGAACATGTTTTCAGAAAACTGTTTTAAGCAGTTAGTTCGGCAGCTCACAGGCAATAGAAATAGTTTAGAATTTAGCTCCAAACAGGCCTGACATTACGCAATGCAGAGACAGGAATAATGATGTCATCACAGCGACGCTGGTTACTAAGATTAATAAATCCACCAAGAACCCAGAGAGGGAACTTTTTTTTATAGAGAAAGTAGATAAGCAATTGTTAGTATCAATGAAAAAAGAAAATATGCACTAGTTAGCTCCAGTATGACGGACATAGATAAATTGTGAGCAAAGTTTCAACGGGTTGTAAATCGCTCTCTGGAGAAGAACGTGTCGAGTAGGTAGATTGCAAACGAGAGAGGCCCACAGTAGTTTAATAACAAAATTAGGAAAGTGATGAGGAAACAGAAACTGTTGCTCTAGGCTGAAAAAAATGCGCAAATGAAGATATGTAAAACTTAGCAGACATTCGCGCATCTGTGGAAACATCAATGAACGCTTACAATAACTACCATCGTCACACCTCAGCAAAATATCTTGCCAAGAACCAGAGAAAATTCTGGTCCTACGTAAGACCGGTAAGCGCTTCGAATGTTCTGTTCATTCTCTCGTTGACTGGTCTGGTATTGCAACAGAAGAGAGGAAAGGGAAAGCCGAAGTTTTAAGCTTTGCGTGTAACAAATCATGTATGCAGGATGATAGAAGCATATTGTCGTTTGGACTTCGTGTGAACTCCCGTAAGGAGGACATAGTAACAGGTTTCCAGAGAAACAACTAAAACACGGGGGCAGCCTTGAGAACCGTGACAAGACGCCTGAGACCACGCGGCTACCCCTCGCGGGCGGCTGTTTGCTGATGATGCTGTGGTATGCTGGAAGGTGCCGTCGTCGGGTGATTGTATGGTGATAAAAGATGACTCAGACAATATTTATAGTTGATGTGATGAAAGGCAGCTTGCTCTAAATGTAGAAAAATGGAAGTTTCCGCAGATGAATAGGGAAAACGTCCCGAAATGTTCGTATACGGCACAGTAATGCAGGTGTAACGTTGTAAAGCAATGTCAGTTGAAACGAGCACTTAACAATTGTAGCAGAAAGGGCGAAAGGTCGACTTCGGTATATTTTGAGAATTTTAGGAAAGTATGTATCATCTGTAAAGGTAACCGCGTTTAGAGCACTGGTGTGACCCGTCCTTGAGTTCTACCCGAGAGTGTGTGATCCCCAGCGCGGCGGATTAAAGGAAGACATCGAAGCATAGCAGAGGCGAGCTGATACATTTGTCACGGGTAAGTTGGATTACTACGCGAGTATTATGGAGATGCTTTGTGAACTGAAATGGAAATTCCTGGAGGTAAGTCGACGTTCTTTTCGTGGAACAGTACTGAGAAAATTTACAAAACTGGCATTTGAGGTTGACTGCATAGAGAGGCCACGTTTCCGTAAGGACCACCAAGATAAAATGATATAAATAAGGGCTCGTTGACAGGCATGTAGTCAGTCGTTTTTTCTTTCCTCGCTCTGTTTGCGAATAGAACAGGAAAGGAAGTAGTTAAGAGAGGTACAATGTATACTCCGCCACGCACCATTCAGCGACTTGCAGAGTGTATCCACTAGGTAATCAAATGTGTCCGGATACCTGGCTGAAAATGAGTTAGCTGTTCGTGGTGGCCTCCATCGGTAATGCTGAAATTCAATATGGTGTTGGCCCACCCTTAACCTGGATGACAGCTTGCACTCTCGTAGGCATACGTTCATTCAGCTGCTGGAAGGTTTCTTGGCGAGTGGCAGCCCATTCTTCGCGGAGTGCTGCACTGAGGAGAGGTATCGATGTCGGTCGGTGAGACCTGGCACGAAATCGGAGTTCCAAAACATCCCAAAGGTGTTCTGTAGGATTCAGGTCAGGGCTCTGTGCAGGCCAGTCCATTACAGGGATGTTATTGTCGTGTAACCACTCCGCCATAGGCCGTGCAATATGAACAGGTGCTCGATCGTGTTCAAAGATGCAATCGCCATCCACGAATTGCTCTTCAACAGTGGAAAGCAAGAAGGTGCTTAAAACGTCAGAGCCAGCCGCGGTGGCCGTACGGTTCTAGGCACTGCAGTCCGGAACCGCGGGACTGCTGCGGTCGCAGGTTTGAATCCTGCCTCGGGCACGGATGTGTGTGATGTCCTTAGGTTGGTTAGGTTTAAGTAGTTCTAAGTTCTAGGGGACTGATGACCTAAGATGTTAAGTCCCATAGTGCTCAGAGCCATTTGAACCAGCCAAAACGTCAGAGTAGGTCTGTGCCACGCAAAACAACAAGGGGTGCAAGCCCCCCTCCATGAAAAACACGACCATACCATAACACCACCACTTCCGAATTTTTCTGTTGGCACTACACACGTTGGCACTACACACGTTGGAAGATGACGTTCACCGGGCATTCGCAATACGTACATCCTGTCATCGAATCGCCATATTGTGTACCATGAGTCGTCTCTACACAACGTTTTTCCACTATTCAATTGTCCAATGTTTACGCTTCTTAAACCAAGCAAGGCGTCATTTGTTATTTACCGGCGGGATGTGTAGCTTATGAGGAGCCGCTCGACCATAAAATCCAAGTTTTCTCACCTTCTGCCTAGCTGTCATAGTACTTACAGTGGATCCTGATGCAGTTTGGAATTCTTGTGTGGTCTGGGTAGATATCTGCTTATTACACTTTACGACCCTCTTCAACTGTGGGCGGTCTCTGTCAGTCAACAAACGAGATCGACCTGTACGCTTTTGTGCTGTACGTGACCCTTCACGTTTCCATTTTACCATCACATCGGAAACAGTGGACCTAGGGAATATGGAAATCTCGCGTACAGACGTATGACACAAGTCACACCCAATCATCTGACCACGTTCGAAGTACGCAGAGCGCCCCATTCTGTTCTCTCACGATGTCTAATGACTACTGTGGTCGCTGACATGGAGTACCTGGGAGTAGGTGGGAGCACAATGCACTTAATATGAAAAAGCATGCTTTCGGGGGTGTGTGGATACTTTTGATCACGTACTGCATGTGGCTATAGATATAGGTTTGTTTGATGTGAAAATGTCAGGTGTTTTCTATTAATTCTGTAATAAGGTGCTACGCGTTTCTTTCTCTTTTATGAACATTATCTTGCGTTTATTCGACTTGCTCGTATAGTGTTACGCGCAGCACGCTACCTTGTGGGGTAAGGTTAGTGAAACCTCGCTGTTATCCGCGCAGCGGATAAGCGATCGTGTCTCGTGTACTGGCGAGCCCACACTCGTTTTGATAAATACTTGTCTGGTCCCTAATTTTCGCCTCATAAAATACGATACACAAAGAGCTAAAATACTGTCGCACAGAACAAAGTTTATACAATTCACTGATGGGAGGCGCGCACGACTTTCCTCCCTTTTTCACAGAAAAAGGACGGTAGGTTTATTTCCGACTCCACAAAAACAGTACAACTGACAACTGCAGAGACTGAAGAGGCTTCTGGCCACAATGTTAAATAAAATATATCTGCCAGATCTGGAGTTCAGCAGACCCCGAACTAGACAAGAATATTGCTAAGAAGCAAACCATGCATTTTTCCGTATTTAAAAAGAGCTGACGTTCATTTCATCGTGTTGATATACCGTCGTTTTAGTCCCACATTCCACTAGTATTAATTATCAACGAAAATCTTGATCACACAATCTGAGGGTATTGCGGACTTTATGTGATAAGTCGTGTATTTGCAATGAAAATATTGGCAATCACATTTTTTTCCTACGACGCCCTTTACAACATACTATATTCCATCATTCAAAAATTCTTCGACCGGATCACGTAATTGAGAATGTAAATGCATTAGTGAGTACAGTGCCTTTTATTCACGAGTTCTTCACACGAATTCATGCTGCTGCTTTGTAGAAATACTTCTTATCTTCGATCTGTACCGTGCATACGGCTTTTTGAGTCCGTCTGTCACCATCCGGTTGTGAAATGTGTAGAACAAATGTAGATTAGCATTTACACCTCATCCATGTTAACCTCTAATGTGCTGCCTTGTGGTCATCTGCTGGAAATCCAATTCTTCTTTGTTTCATGCTAAAGACTTCTATTACAAGAAGTGACCCTCATCCTACCAATAACATTTTCAAAGAACCCTGAGGAGCGGACAGTGTTTAAGGGCAACTTCTTGCTCTTTGTGTGGCAAACTATCCCTAAAAGACAGAACCAGCAATGATAAACGCCATGATTTTGCAGAAAGCAATGGAATTCATTGGATTAAAGACACTCAATAGGTATCCACAGTACTTGTGGCTTACAGTGTCACGGTGATTTCTCAACTGCAAAAGGATTTCGAATTATTTCTCCATTCGGATCTTCAGGAAAGGACTGCCAAGGGGGTGGTGACCACGAGAAAAATATTAAATTTCCAAAGAAAGGCTAGCATACTATGATATCTCGAAAATAAGATCTTTACCCCAAATGAAATTAGTCTCCTGTATAAAGTACGGAACATATGCAGGTCGCTTGAAATACGGAAGCTAAGATCGTAAGAAAAATTCAAGCTTTATACGGAAATAAAATTCTGTTATTTGTCAAAATGCAGTAAGCAAGAATTCGGGCACAAAGCAGATGACGCACTACTATCGTTAATTAATTTTTGTCTTAGTTTTTTTTAAACACACATGGCTTGTATATTTGCATTACTGATAAAATAGATGTGGACCAGGACTTATTGATGACGAAAATACTGATATCCACACCACACTTTCTGCACCTAAATTGCCTGCATTTTTTAAAATAAAAAAAATGGTTCAAATGGCTCTGAGCACTATGGGACTCAACTGCTGTGGTTATCAGTCCCCTAGAACTTAGAACTACTTAAACCTAACTAACCTAAGGACATCACACACGTCCATGCCCGAGGCAGGATTCGAACCTGCGACCGTAGCAGTCGCACGGTTCCGGACTGCGCGCCTAGAACCGCGAGACCACCGCGGCCGGCTTTAAAATTAAAATACATGAGGTTATCTTTTTGTAATTACTTAAATAAATTACAGATTACTAGATTAGTATTGTCCTATCGTTGTACCACGCTTTATATTCATCAGATTACGAGAAATAATTGGTTCTATAACGCTAAAAAAACACACTTGAACACTACAACACTAAGTGAATTCGTCGATCAGAATTACCAAAGTAAACAATGTCATTCCAACGGCGCTGCCACTGACGACATCTTACACCCACTAAAGGTAGTTTCAGCTAGTTCAGTATTTATCCATACGTCTTGTCATGCTTGGAATGCATTTAGCACAACAGTGTGATCAGAATTTTTGCTGATAAATCAAACAGCAATTGTCAAAGAAAAACATTTGGGAAGGCGGAGCTGCTGAGACATGTTTCTCGCAGTATCGTCATCTTACCAACATTGCTTCAATCAGCTACTTGGCAGGGATCCTCCTCAACGGAGTAAGTTCATAAGCACTCCATTTCTCCAGGTGAGAGTTGAAGTTCACATATCCAACTTACCGTTCTATAACAGAATTTTTCACGTTATTTTATGCAGCCATTTTAAACTTGAAGCAGTAATCGCTGCTTCTAGAAGTTCCGTATTAGTTGATACTATTTCATCATCATGTGACTTACTGCCTACCACTTGTGCAGGTAGTAAGAAAACTAATCCCTGTACCAATCCATCGTATTGGACATGTTCGGCATCTGCTGCCGATTCATTGGAGACCATCTTTCAGTCGGGAACTTCATCTTCCTCAACCTAATCACCCTCTACTTTCTTACTTTTTTCCTCAACCTCGTTATCCTGATCATTATCATCTTCTTCCTCATTGTAATCATCCTCCACCTCCACCATCCCCTCCTCATCATCATCAGTTTATTCGTCATTATCATCTCATCTACTTCTTTTTCAATTCCACCAGTTTTACGCTCTCATAAATGCATTTTCTTCTTTGACTTTAACGTCTTCATCATCCTCATCTTGGTCTGTCTTCTTCTCCTTTCGGAACAGCTGTCCCAGTCTCTGTAGCGGTTGAGAAATGAGTTGAAGAGCATACTTCTCGAATCGCCTCTTCAAGCATACTGAGGTGTCAGGTGTTTTAAGCTGCTACCTCCATCTTGTTGCACCATTATCTTCGACAGTGTTTCTTTTCTTTTTCCACCACCAACGTCTTTGGCGGAGTTGGATGAATGTAAGCAATTCGTATTATGTAGTTTCCCATGTGTATTGCGAAAATATGCAGTTTATGCTATGAATTGCGTTAAAGATTTCGAAAAACACCTTTGTCCACATTTCTGAAATCGTTTGTATTTAAGCTATGTTGTGGTTAAGTGTATGTATTACACCAGGTACTTTGATTAGATTTTCTTGTTATTAAGTAGTTCATTGTTGGAAAAACGGTCTGTAAACGTTTTAGACTGCCTTCGCACCATAGTTCCAATTGGCCAATGTTGCAGCATTCCTTGAATGTTCGTTTTGTACTTAACCTGCAGTACGTTTAGTTCAGATTCAATTAAAAAGAAATACTGGCCCACTAATAACATCGATTATATTTTTTATTGCACGACCTGATGTACAATAGTTATCTCTGCTCCCCCTCCCCCGGCCCCCAACCAACCCCACCTCCTAAAGTGGTACTTCCGAAGGCGAAATATTACTGAAAAACTTGCAGAAATAACAGGTGATGACAGTATGACAGTTTGTTCGATGAACCAGCAAGAATATTTTCTCAGCTTAAAATGACAACAAAATGGTTCAAATGGCTCTGAGCACTATGGGAATTAACATCTATGGTCATCAGTCCCCTAGAACTTAGAACTACTTAAACCTAACTAACCTAAGGACAGCACACAACACCCAGCCATTACGAGGCAGAGAAAATCCCTGACCCCGCCGGGAATCGAACCCGGGTACCCGGTAAAATGACAACACCCTTTACATATCTTTGAGATGGAGGTACCACTGTCATACTTAATAAGAATCATACAACAATGTAGATTCAGAAATATTAAATTTTAGGTAGCATCGTGTATTTCATCAAGTGCATTACTGCAAGTTGTATCTTAAAATTTTTTTTGATAAATAGGTTGTACGTTTGTACGCCGACAAAAAAAAATTCAGATCGTTCACATACTTTTGAGCACGGCCAAGATGGTGGCTCTCGGAGGAACATAATTGGCTGTTTCTTTACAATGACTGATAAAACACTACACTGCGATTACTGGTTTTAATTGACACTGCCGTTCCAAGACATGAGGTTCTTCTTCTTAGTCTATGGATGTCGTCATAGATACGGAGGGTGTGTTCTGTTATGTTATCATAATGACGTCACTGCTAAAGAGAATGTGGTTTGTGACGCTGTAGTGTTTCACCTTCGAAGCTGCTTCGCTACAAATTTTGCCGTCCACAAAACACATGGTGCGCTATGTTTTATTATGTTAAACATATTTTGCAAAAGCTACAAAGTATGAATGTTTTTTATGTTTGTTTCATGTACCCCACGGAGCCTTGACGTCATTGGATGGGTCATCTGATACTTTGTTGCCGACTTTGAGATGCCAGACCAACATGGAGCTGATTCGACAGCCACAAAGAACAAGAAGATGCTTCCAGGTGTGTCAGTCCGCTGTTGACAACTGTTACAAAAATGCAGATAAATGAGTAGGTCTTGTGTAGCAAATTTATGTTATCAGTTATGTTTAGAACGTCATCAGCTGCGACAAACACATGTTATTTAAGGTTACTTTATGATTAGTGTGCATATAGCGAATAAGGAATAAATCTTTCCGAAGTGTAAAAACTTATTCAGTGCTTATATATTAAGTTATTGCTGAGGACCTTTTTACTAAGTAGCTAATGACAATATAATCATTGAAGCATTACTGGCTGTAAATTAAAATCAAAGTCTAAATACGACAATCTCTGCTGTTGTGAATTTTCGATGAACAGAATTGGTGAAAGGATATTTAATACAATTCCAACTAAGTGCATTCATAATACCATGTATCATAGTAAGAACGACGGTAATACATCAGTAATTAAGATGGGAAGAAGCGTAACTGCCAGAGGAAACATTAATTTAATTAATTAATAATAATTTCCAGTCTTAGAGATTGTTGCCAGTTGCGACGCAGTAATTAACAACATAGCAACGAACAATATATAAACGCAGTCATCAACAGGATGAAAATCTTAGGCAAATCTGACAAAAATATTAACTATATACATACAATACACAGTATCTGAGAAACATTTTATCAGTACGACCGTGTCGTAGCGTAAAACCTTCGGAGAAACATTGCTTCACTCGTCCTTGGAAATCATAATAAATTACGAAACTAAGATGCGAAGAAGACACAGCATTTTGCTTGCACTTTCAACTACAATATGTAAAAAGTTATGTGTATGGCACTGACCTAGGTCACATGACGTCACAAATGTAAAAAAAAGTGATGTAGAAGCCCGTTCGGTATGAAGTCTAATTAAGTTCTGCAGTAGATTTCAGTTAGATGCAGTGAATACACTGTTCAGATATCACATGAGGGGGAGGTATATATGGAAAAGGCCTGGAGACACGTCATGCCCAGACAGAGATTCCGAAGTTAGACACTGGTTTGTTAGTCCGGACCCAGATGTAACAATAGACTCCGCTCACCACTTAGTAATGATAAAGTGTAGAATGAACTTTAAGAGTATCGTGCCGAAGAATCCATGTCGAAAGAAGTGGTATTCTGAAATAATGAGAAAACTGGATTGTGACATGGCTGGAGTGATGAAAAAACAGCATCATTAATATGTGGCCTAGTAGTATTTCTTGTAGTTTTCCATTACAGTACTTGTCGTGGCAATCAAATTCTGTGGTGTAAAGGTATGTTGATAGAGGAAGATATACTTTTATGAATATGCTACTGCAAAAGCGAAAAATCTGTTGGAATAATCAGACGGTCTGTAGCTTTGCTTCTTTCTTTTAGGTTTCGATCGATAGCTGCTTCTCGACGGTAATTGGTGTTATCCATTGTTCAATTGTCCTGGCGTACTAAACCATCTCAAAGTGTATCACTTGAAAATGACCATATGACCGAAGATCCAAAGTAATGACGAAAGAACAGACGAACTTATTCTGGAATAAAGTATCGTAGAGGAAAGATTTAATGCTTTCAACCATTACAAGCTTTTCTTTTGATTCACTTTTCGTGGAACGACCAACTAATTACAGTGTCGAGAGCTGAGAGAGTAGTCCATGTTTCCACTATATCCCTGCAGTTTCTCCATTTACTCTTCAACTAGCTATGCACATCAGCTATCTTGGGATATGCTTAGACGAAATTTCCAGTTGTGTAATGAATGGCAGCCGGCCCTAAATGTGGAAAAAATGTGATTAATGCGGATGATTAGGACTATCAAACCTGTAATGTTCGCATACAGTATTACTAGAATCCTTCTTGACGCACTCAAGTCGTTTAAATATCTGGGAGTAACTTTTTAAAGCGGTATGAGATGCAATGAGCATGTGAGAACTTCGGTATGGAAGGTCAACGTTCGACTTCTACATCTACAGCTACATTTATACTCCGCAAGCCACCCAACGGTGTGTGGCGGAGGGCACTTTACGTGCCACTGTCATTACCTCCCTTTTCCGTTCCAGTCGCGTATGGTTCGCGGGAAGAACGACTGTCTGAAAGCCTCCATGCGCGCTCGAATCTCTCTAATTTTACATTCGTGATCTCCTCGGGAGGTATAAGTGCGGGAAGCAATATATTCGATACCTCAGCCATATACGCACCCCCTCGAAACCTGGCGAGCAAGCTACACCGCGATGCAGAGCGCCTCTCTTGCAGAGTCTGCCACTTGAGTTTGCTGAACATCTCCGTAACGCTATCACGGTTACCAAATAACCCTGTGACGAAACGCGCCGCTCTTCTTTGGATCTTCTCTATCTCCTCCGTCAACGCGATCTGGTACGGATCCCACACTGATGAGCAATACTCAAGTAAAGGTCGAACGAGTGTTTTGTAAGCCACCTCCTTTGTTGATGGACTACATTTTCTAGGGACTCTCCCAATGAATCTCAACCTGGTACCCGCCTTACCAACAATTAATTTTATATGATCATTCCACTTCAAACCGTTCCGCACGCATACTCCCAGATATTGTACAGAAGTAACTCCGACCAGTGTTTGTTCCGCTATCATATAATCATACAATAAAGGATCCTTCTTTCTATGTATTCGCAATACATTACATTTGTCTATGTTAAGGGTCAGTTGCCACTCACTGCACCAAGTGCCTATCCGCTGCAGATCTTCCTGCATCTCGCTAGAGTTTTCTGATGCTGCAGCTTCTATGTATACTACAGCATCATCCGCGAAAAGCCGCATGGAACTTCCGACACTATCTACTAGGTCATTTATATGTATTGTGAAAAGCAATGGTCCCATAACACTCACCTGCGGCACGCCAGAGGTTACTTTAACGTCTGTAGACGTCTCTCCATTGATAACAACATGCTGTGTTCTGTTTGCTAAAAACTCTTCAATCCAGCCACACAGCTGGTCTGATATTCCGTAGGCTCTTACTTTGTTTATCAGGCGACAGTGCGGAACTGTATCGAATGCCTTCCGGAAGTCAAGGAAAATAGCATCTACCTGGGAGCCTGTATCTAATATTTTCTGGATCACATGAACAAATAAAGCGAGTTGGGTCTCACACGATCGCTGTTTCCGGAATCCATGTTGATTCCTACAGAGTAGATTCTGGGATTCCAAAAACGACATGATAGTCGAGCAAAAAACATGTTCTAAAATTCTACAACAGATCGACGTCAGAGATATAGGTCTATAGTTTTGCGCATCTGCTCGACGACCCTTCTTGAAGACTGGGACTACCTGTGCTGTTTTCCAATCATTTGGAACCTTCCGTTCCTCTAGAGACTTGCGATACACGGCTGTTAGAAGGGGGGCAAGTTCTTTCGCGTACTCTGTGTAGAATCGAATTGGTATCCCGTCAGGTCCAGTGGACGTTCCTCTGTTGAGTGATTCCAGTTGCTTTTCTATTCCTTGGACACTTATTTCGATGTCAGCCTTTTTTTTCGTTTGTGCGAGGATTTAGAGAAGGAACTGCAGTGCCGTCTCCCTCTGTGAAACAGCTTTGGAAAAAGGTGTTTAGTATTTCAGCTTTACGCGTGTCATCCTCTGTTTCAATGCCATCATCATCCCGGAGTGTCTGGATATGCTGCTTCGAGCCACTTACTGATTTAACGTAAGACCAGAACTTCCTGGGATTTTCTGTCAAGTCGGTACATAGAATTTTACTTTCGAATTCACTGACCGCTTCACGCATAGCCCTCCTTACGCTAACATTGACATCGTTTAGCTTCTGTTTGTCTGAGAGGCTTTGGCTGCGTTTACATTTCGAGTGAAGCTCTCTTTGCTTTCGGTTTATTGGGAGAATTTTAGGAAAGTCAATAGTTTTAAGTGTGTTGACTGGAGCGATGTTCGTCAAGTCACACTTTAGCTTTAAACATAATTCCGTTGTCATTCCCTAAGTTCAATGGCAGTGGTCACCAGGCCCGCATTATGATGGGAGTGTTCCACATATAGTTGGTACAGTATGTATGTGGATCACCTCTGCCGGCCGAAGTGGCCGTGCGGTTAAAGGCGCTGCAGTCTGGAACCGCAAGACCGCTACGGTCGCAGGTTCGAATCCTGCCTCGGGCATGGATGTTTGTGATGTCCTTAGGTTAGTTAGGTTTAACTAGTTCTAAGTTCTAGAGGACTAATGACCTCGGCAGTTGAGTCCCATAGTGCTCAGAGTCATTTTCATTTGATCACCTCCATGAAGGCGAATTGAGTACCCCGTTGCCGCCACATTATCCCCTACTTCAGTGTTTTCTGTAACTCATAACCGTACCTTCGTCATGAAGCTAAATCAGGCACGTACATTAGTTTTTGACTTGATTTTAGACCATTTCAGGTCGAATATACTAATCATGAATAACGACCATCTATTTTATATGGCCCGTATTGCCGGATGTTACAGATTAGATATAGACTTGTTCGTAAGTTCCATCATGACCATTTGTGTGCTAAGTCAATAGGATGTTCATGCGTTGTAACCATAGCTAAGCAAGTGCTTAAAATTTACGTCTCAAAAATTTTTTGGAACTAGTCATAATAATGACGATGTTGGCTTTATATTATCCTTCCCACTCCTAAGGTCTTTTTAGGTGATTAAACTTCGTGCTTAAGCACAAAATTTTCCTAGACAGGCCATACGTTGTAAGCACGAGATGTCTTCACCATACCATGACCAACGAATACTTCATAAACGTTAAGACAGTCGATCTAAGTACGTTCTGCACAGAATAACATATACGCCGTTTTCCTCAGCTGTACCTTTTATTTCACTTTACTATTTAGGAATTAGGTTCGCGTCTTGTGGCAAGAAGTAACTATCACGCAGTTTATGGGCAGCCGCAAGGTATTGTGTCCTCCTAGGCGGGCTTCATGACGCTACGGTCAGTTCTATTACAGCACTCGTGGCTGCCGCATCACGGTCGAGAAGTGGGGCCGAGGCAGTTTCAAATAGGTTTTTACAGTCTGACTATAATTTATGGATCTGTAGTTTTAGCTTGACGATGTCCACTATGGACAAACGGTAGTTACTTTTATTCTGAAGAATATTGGGTTATCCCGACTGAAACCTAGGTAAATCTAGGTAAACATTGTAACTGAGGCTGTTCGTTATTGGAATTAAAATTAATATTTATACAGTTGCTGACAGGGCCGCGAAATGTTGAAAATATTTTAGGAAAGAGTGGTTCACCTGTAAAGGAGACCCCCTACGTGGTACACTGGTGCGACCTATTCCTCAAATGGCTCTAAGCACTATGGGACGTGACATCAGCCTCTTGACTTAGTGCTTCTTGAATCTAACTAACCTAAGCGCATCACACACATCCATGCCTGAGGCAGTATTCGAACCTGCTACCGCAACAGCAGCGCGGTTCCGGACAGAAGCGCCTAGAACCGCTCGGTCACAAAGGTCGGCGCGACATATTCTTGAACACTGTTCAAGTGTTTGGGACCCGTACCAAGTCGGATTGAAGGAGGACATCGAAGCAATTCAGAGACGGGCGGCTAGATTTGTTACCGGTAGGCTCGAACAACACATACATCTTATAGTGACGCTTTTGGAACTCAAATGGAAATCCCTAGACGGAAAGCGACGATCGTTTTGATAGATGCTATTGAGAAAATTTAGAGAACCGGCATCTGAAGATGACTGCCACACGATTATGCTACCTCCAACATACACTGCACATAAGGACCACGAATCCTACCCCCATGACCCATGGACCTTGCCGTTGGTGGGGAGGCTTGCGTGCCTCAGCGATACAGATGGCCGTACCGTAGGTGCAACCGCAACGGAGGGGTATCTGTTGAGAGGCCAGACAAACGTGTGGTTCCTGAAGAGGGGCAGCAGCTTTTTCAGTAGTTGCAGGGCCAACAGTCTGGATGATTGACTGATCTGGCCTTGTAACACTAACCAAAACGGCCTTGCTGTGCTGGTACTGCGATCGGCTGAAAGCAAGGGGAAACTACAGCCGTAATTTTTCCCGAGGGCATCCAGCTTTGCTCTATGGTTAAATTATGATGGCGTCCTCTTGGGTAAAATATTCCGGAGGTAAAATAGTCCCCCATTCCGATCTCCGGGTGGGGACTACTCAGGAGGACGTCGTCATCAGGGGAAAGAAAACTGGCGTTCTATGGATCGGAGCGTGGAATGTCAGATCCCTTAATCGGGCAGGTAGGTTAGAAAATTTAAAAAGGGAAATGGATAGATTAAAGTTAGATATAGTGGGAATTAGTGAAGTTCGGTGGCAGGAGGAACAAGACTTTTGGTCAAGCGAATACAGGGTTATAAATACAAAATCAAATGGGGGTAATGCAGGAGTAGGTTTAATAATGAATAAAAAAATAGGGGTGCGGGTAAGCTACTACAAACAGCATAGTGAACGCATTATTGTGGCCAAGATAGACATGAAGCCCATGCCTACTACAGCAGTACAAGTTTATATGCCAACTGGCACTGCAGATGATGAAGAAATTGATGAAATGTATGATGTGATAAAAGAAATTAGTCAGGTAGTGAAGAGAGACGAAAATTTAATAGTCATTGGTGACTGGAATTCGACAGTAGGAAAAGGGAGAGAAGGAAACATAGTGGGTGAATATGGATTGGGGGAGAGAAATGAAAGAGGAAGCCGTCTGGTAGAATTTTGCACAGAGCATAACTTAATCATAGCTAACACTTGGTTCAAGAATCATAAAAGAAGGTTGTATACATGGAAGAATACTGGAGATACTAGAAGGTATCAGATATATTATGTACAATGGTAAGACAGAGATTTAGGAACCAGGTTTTCAATTGTAAGACATTTCCAGGGGCAGATGTGGACTCTGACCACAATCTATTGGTTATGAACTGTTGATTAAAACTGAAGAAACTCCAAAAAGGTGGGAATTTAAGGGGATGGGACCTGGATAAACTGACTAAACCAGAGGTTGTACAGAGTTTCAGGAAGAGGATAAGGGAACAATTGACAGAATGGGGGAAAGAAATACAGTAGAAGAAGAATGGGTAGCTCTGAGGGATGAAGTAGTGAAGGCGGCAGAAGATCAAGTAGGTAAAAAGACGAGGGCTAGTAGAAATCCTTGGGTAACAGAAGAAATATTGAATTTAATTGATGAAAGGAGAAAATATAAAAATGCAGTAAATGAAGCAGGCAAAAAGGAATACAAACGTCTCAAAAATGAGATCGACAGGAAGTGCAAAATGGCTAAGCAGGGATGGCTAGAGGATAAATGTAAGGATGTAGAGGCTTATCTCACTAGGGGTAAGATAGATACTGCCTACAGGAAAATTAAAGAGACCTTTGGAGATAAGAGAACGACTTGTATGAATATCAAGAGCTCAGATGGAAACCCAGTTCTAAGCAAAGAAGGGAAAGCAGAAAGGTGGAAGGAATATATAGAGGGTCTATACAAGGGCGATGTACTTGAGGACAATATTATGGAAATGAAAGAGGATACAGATGAAGTTGAAATGTGAGATACGATACTGCGTGGAGAGTTTGACAGAGCACTGAAAGACCTAAGTCGAAACAAGGCCCCGGGAGTAGACAACATTCTATTAGAACTACTGACGGCCTTGCGAGAGCCAGTCCTGACAAGACTCTACCATCTGGTGAGCAAGATGTATGAGACAGGTGAAATACCCTCAGACTTCAAGAAGAATATAATAATTCCGATCCCAAAGAAAGCAGGTGTTGACAGATGTGAAAATTACCGAACTATCAGTTTAATAAGTTACAGCTGCAAAATACTAACGCGAATTCTTTACAGACGAATGGAAAAACTGGTAGAAGCCGACCTCGGGGAAGAAGTTTGGATTCCGCAGAAATGTTGGAACACGTGAAGCAATACTGACCCTACGACTTATCTTAGAAAATAGATTAAGGAAAGGCAAACCTACGTTTGTAGCATATGTAGACTTGGAGAAAGCTTTTGACAATGTTCACTGGAATACTCTCTTTCAAATTCTAAAGATGGCAGGGGTAAAATACAGGGAGCGAAAGGATATTTACAATTTGTACAGAAACCAGATGGTAGTTATAAGAGTCGAGGGGCATGAAAGGGAAGCAGCGGTTGGGAAGGGAGTGAGACAGGGTTGTAGCCTGTCCCCCATGTTATTCAATCTGTATATTGAGCAAGCAGTAAAGGAAACAAAAGAAAAATTCGTAGTAGCTATTAAAATCCATGGAGAGGAAATAAAAATGTTGAGGTTCGCCGACGACATTGTAATTCTGTCAGAGCCGCGCGGGATTAGCCGAGCGGTCTCAGGCGCTGCAGTCATGGACTGTGCGGCTAGTCCCGGCGGAGGTTCGAGTCCTCCCTCGGACATGGGTGTGTGTGTTTGTCCTTAGGATAATTTAGTTTAAGTAGTGTGTAGGCTTAGGGACTGATGACCTTAGCAGTTAAGTCCCATAAGATTAAAAAAAAAAAAATTCTGTCAGAGACAGCAAAGGACTTGGAAGAGCAGTTGAACGGAATGGACAGTGTCTTGAAAGGAAGATATAAGATGAACATCAACAAAAGCAAAACGAGGATAATGGAATGTAGTCGAAGTAAGTCGGGTGATGCTGAGGGAATTAGGTAAGGAAATGAGGCACTTAAAGAAGTAAAGGAGTTTTGCTATTTGGGGAGCAAAATAACTGATGATGGTCGAAGAAGAAAGGATATAAAATGTAGACTGGCAATGGGAAGGAAAGCGTTCCTGAAGAAGAGATATTTGTTAACATCGAGTATAAATTTAAGTGTCAGGAAGTCGTTTCTGAAAGTATGGAAGTGTGGAGAATGGAAGTGAAACATGGATGATAAACAATTTGGACAAGAAGAGAATAGAAGCTTTTGAAATGTCGTGTTACAGAAGAATGCTGAAGATTAGATGGGTAGATTACGTAACTAATGAGGAGGTATTGAATAGAATTGGGGAGAAGAGTAGTTTGTGGCACAACTTGACTAGAAGAAGGGACCGGTTGGTAGGACATGTTCTGAGGCATCAAGGGCTCACAAATTTAGCATTGGAGGGCAGCGTGGTGGGTAAAAATCGTAGAGGGAGACCAAGAGATGAATACACGAAGCAGATTCAGAAGGATGTAGGTTGCAGTAAATACTGGGAGATGAAGAAACTTGCGCAGGATAGAGTAGCATGGAGAGCTGCATCAAACCAGTCTCAGGACTGAAGACAACAACACCAACAGCAAGGACCACGAAGATAAGATGCGAGAAATTAGGGCTCATTATGGAGCCATACACATAATCGTTTTTCCCTCGCTCTCTCTGCTAGTTGAACAGGACAGGGAACCACTAATAGGGGTGCAGGGTACGCTCCGCCATTCACCGTACGGTGCCTTGCTGAGTATCTATGTAGACATAGATGTAGATCTATTTCCTAGTATAAGCGTCAGCTAACGTATTTTCTTTGGATTTTTATCTTAAGGCCTTACAGGTATCTGCAGATACACATCAGTCATTTCGAAACTTTGTGTGAGTCACTTCCGTTCTTCCCCCTGTTAATTATGATTTTTCCTAACAGTGCAGTTCATACGTTCATCTCTCTCATATTTCCGCGTATACTGTGTAACTATTCCCGTGCTCTTTATCTTAGATCTTAGGTCAGAACATATAAGAATAAAATTCTCAGATAAATGTAGGGGATCAGAGTTTTGTATAATTGACTTACATACTTATCATCATTCATGTTTCTGATACTTCGACATGGTAACATCATTTTGTGTGGTTCTGTGACTGAGTAGCCATGAACTATTACAAAATGTTCTTCCAACATCAACGTTTATATAACTCAGGACCAGTTTCATGACAGATTGCCTGTACCAAAGGCAACCGATATAATGGTACATTTTTATAGCAACTGTATCTACAGCTACATTTATACTCCGCAAGCCACCCAACGGTGTGTGGCGGAGGGCACTTTACGTGCCACTGTCATTACCTTCCTTTTCTGTTCCAGTCGCGTATGGTTCGCGGGAAGAACGACTGTCTGAAAGCCTCCGTGCGCGCTCTAATCTCTCTAATTTTACATTCGTGATCTCCTCGGGAGGTGTAAGTAGGGGAAGCAATATATTCGATACCTCATCCAGAAACGCATCCTCTCGAAACCTGGCGAGCAAGCTACACCGCGATGCAGAGCGCCTCTCTTGCAGAGTCTGCCACTTGAGTTTGTTAAACATCTCCGTAACGCTATCACGGTTACCAAATAACCCTGTGACGAAACGCGCCGCTCTTCTTTGGATCTTCTCTATCTCCTCCGTCAACCCGATCTGGTACGGATCCCACACTGATGAGCAATACTCAAGTATAGGTCGAACGAGTGTTTTGTAAGCCACCTCCTTTGTTGATGGACTACATTTTATAAGGACTCCTCCAATGAATCTCAACCTGGTACCCGCCTTACCAACAATTAATTTTATATGATCGTTCCACTTCAAATCGTTCCTCACGCATACTCCCAGATATTTTACAGAAGTAAATGCTACCAGTGTTTGTTCCGCTATCATATAATCATACAATAAAGGATCCTTCTTTCTATGTATTCGCAATACATTACATTTGTTTATGTTAAGGGTCAGTTGCCACTCCCTGCACCAAGTGCCTATCCGCTGCAGATCTTCCTGCATTTCGCTACAATTTTCTAATGCTGCAACTTCTCTGTATACTACAGCATCATCCGCGAAAAGCCGCATGGAACTTCCGACACTATCTACTAGGTCATTTATATGTATTGTGAAAAGCAATGGTCCCATAACACTCCCCTGCAGCACGCCAGAGGTTACTTTAACGTCTGTAGACGTCTCTCCATTGATAGCAACATGCTGTGTTCTGTTTGCTAAAAACACTTCAATCCAGCCACACAGCTGGTCTGATATTCCGTAGGCTCTTACTTTGTTTATCAGGCGACAGTACGGAACTGTATCTAACGCCTTCCGGAAGCCAAGAAAAATAGCATCTACCTAGGAGCCTGTATCTAATATTTTCTGGGTCTCACGAACAAATAAAGCGAGTTGGGTCTCACACGATCGCTGTTTCCGGAATCCATGTTGATTCCTACATAGTAGATTCTGGGTTTCCAAAAACGACACGATAGTCGAGCAAAAAACATGTTCTAAAATCCTACAACAGATCGACGTCAGAGATATAGGTCTATAGTTTTGCGCATCTGCTCGACGACCCTTCTTGAAGACTGGGACTACCTGTGCTGTTTTCCAATCATTTGGAACCTTCCGTTCCTCTAGAGACTTGCGGTACACGGCTGTTAGAAGGGGGGCAAGTTCTCTCGCGTACTCTGTGTAGAATCGGATTGGTATCCCGTCAGGTCCGGTGGACCTTCCTCTGTTAAGAGAAGATGTCTGATGTTGGTGACAGAAACGTAATTAAGGGGAGGCACAAAGAAGTCAGTCACAATCCCATTAAGTTTTATCATTCTTGCAAATCTAGATTTCGCATATAAATAGCCATCGTGCATTTTCGTTATATTTCAACAGACTCTCGCCAGTTCATGTCGCCATATGTTCGCACAGGTGTATAGGCCGAAGGACACTGAGGCAGTTCCTGATAGAATCGAAGTTGGTTAAGAAACATAATTTATCTGCAGAACAATGAGCGGCCGCATGGCGCTTTGGGCCACTGCTTTGACTATTACGAACTTTCATATATGGCGACCTCAGCTTAACTGACGGAACTGACGGACTGTTACTCCGATTTCGCTTTTCTCGTAGATGTTAAATGGAAAAGATTTCATTAGTGCACATGATCATCAAGGAATTTGACTTTCAGGCCAAACAAGGAAGTGGACAATTTCCTTCATTTAAATGCAGCCCTGTAGTAAACATAAAGCTAAACCAAATGAGATAAATACTGTCTAGTCATAAGCATTAGCATCATTTGGAAGTTGTTTTGTGTCTCCACCATTTACCTGTGTTGTAGATTAAAAATATGTGATTATGCACGGCGAGTGATGAAACGAAACAACGGCAAACACTCCTAGTGACCATGATTATAATCTACCACCACGCAGAATTTTGGAATTCCAATGTCAAAATGTTCTGTCAATTACCAGTGTTAAAATGTTCTGTCCATTACCACTGAAAGAAAATAGGACTCTGACTGTGAAAGAGAAAAATAAAGTTACAAAACTAGCCAGTTTTACTTTGATTCATAATGAAGAAAATTCATAATATAAACCAGGACACAAATTTCATTTTCAATTGCATAATTTTTACAGGCCATAATGACTAACGCGATATATATCGTACAAACACTTTTTATTTTCTGCTGTAATTACAAAACATTGTAAGAAATACACAAAAAATTTCTCGTGACACGTTCTGTTTAAGGTGTTGGTTTCAGCTGCTGATGTTAGTGGCTGTATTTCCCGTAGCCTCCATAGCCTCCAGCAATGCCTCCAGAGTAGCCACCTCCGTAGCCTCCCCCATAGCTACCGCTGTAGCCACTGCTGTAACCACCGCCGATGGCTCCTCCGTAGCCTCCACCGTAGCCTCCACCAATGCCGCCGCCGTAGCCGCCTCCGAGACCCCCGCCGACACCAGCTCCGCCTCCCACGACGACAGGTACCGGCTGGTTGACGACGACGGGCTGTGGTACTGGTACGGGGACTGGGCTAGGGACGCTCACGGGTACTGGGACTGGCCTCTGCACGGGGACAGGGTACGGCTGTGGGACGGGCACTGGTACCGGCCTGTTGACTGGCACCGTGACAGGAACCCTCACTGGTACTGGGACAGTACGCTGCACTGGTACTGGGTACGGGACAGGGACCTGCTTGGTAATGGCAATGTTGGTCACTTGACCTCCTCCAACCGCAGAGCTGATGCCACCTCCAAAGCCTCCTCCGTAACCTCCTCCATAACCACCGACAAAGCCGCCCCCGTAGCCACCCCCATAACCTCCGCTGATGCCGCCACTGCTGTAGCTGCTGGCGCCGATTCCATGGTCGATAGTCGCTCCTCCACCGTAGCTACCCAGGGAGCCAACCACTCCCCGTTTCTCTACCTGCTTCTCCTCGGCCAGAGCCAGTCCAAACAGGAACACGCACACCTGAAAATGACAACAACACGTCTGAATATTAATTTCAGTGCATAATTACTTGCACTGTTACAGCACTCATGACACGAGTGAGTAGTAATTTCTAATAATATAATCCTCTAACACTGAACATTTTCTGACAAGAATATTGTATCTGGCTGCATAAAACAAAAGCCTTTCAACGTAATACTGATAGCGTTTGTATAGTATTTCTGGATTCATTATATTTCAAGATCATTTAAATTTGTTCCTTATGTGAAATAGCTATCATATTTAGTAATGTCTGACAATTCTCGCACTCCCCCCCCCCCCCCCCCCCGCTCGATCTCTCCCTCTTCCCTCTCTCTGTCTGTCACACACACACACACACACACACACACACACACACACACAGACACACACACAGGCAGACAAAGCACTGTAGAATGTCTGCTATTTAATAGTATCTCCAACACTGGTCGAAGACAAGTGTAAGTATTTATAATATGGAAGTCTATAAAGACATTCTACTACAGCATGGTACCATACAACAAGCCTGAACGAAGATTAAATCGTTGAAACTAACTCCCTATAAGTGCTGTCAGATAACGACATTTACAGCAATACAACCACCCCAATAAGCATTACATCTCTTTCACATAAATTCTGTGTTCATGCGTGATATCGGCATCAGTTTCGTGCACAATTACAAGAAAAAATCTTAGCGTACATATTTAATTTTTTTTCTTCTAAAGAAGCAAGAGGCAGTAAAAAATGGAAGCTATAATAATATTGGAGTTGCCCACTCTTTGTCCCCTAAGAATACCATCGAATGGAAAAGAAACCTACTCTTGATACGTTAAAAACTAAACTTGGTTATTTATTAGTGGGTTCAATCGCTTGTTGCCATAATTGCTAACAGAGAAATTATAATGTAGACGTAAGGCTGACTCGGTTCACGCGCAAACACGATCTCCTGATTACGATCCATGGAAATGTAAATAACTAAACTAAACAATGCTCTGAATATCAGATCTGATATGTTTCACTGACCATTATATGCAACATATGAACATCAGCAAGGTGTCAGCTGAATACGACATTACAATAAGGAAATGTAGTTCGTCAAATGAATCAGTTCTTTAAAATAATGCAATGTCTCCTTGCGTTGCACTGTAAAAACAACAATCTTTACAAGACGATGACGGTCATCAAATGCATCGAAAACAGTTACACGATTTCTATGCGAGTTCTATGACTCATTTACTTTACTTGTTACTGCTGCTTCAGATCACGTGTTTTTTTTTTTTCATCATCAGCTAACAAATACTTGCGGACAAACTACGATGATGTATTGACTCTTATTTTTTCTCGGTGTGATGGACTATAGTTACAACCAAAATATACTGGGGAGTTATTTACCAGTAAATTGTGATAAGAATACGGGTATTTTCTTTCACTAACATTTTTTAATTCACTCAATAAAACAAGGGATGATACTATTTCTATTACTGGCACTTATAAATTTTCTTCTGCAGCTGCCACTAGATGAACGTCGTCAACATCATCAGAAGGAGCTCTGGAAAAGTACGTGTGAATCGAGAAACCACTCACCAGGATCCTCATTGCTGCTGCTGAAGATGGTACAGATGGAGCAGGCAATGACTGATGCCGCTGTAAGGTTTCCGTGCAGCTTATATACATCTTCCATTTCTCCTACCCGTTGGCAGTTAGCGAGGTGTGACGCGCTTTCTCAGAGCGTTACTGCAATTTGCGTAGCATGATGGCGGGGATACAGAGAGGAGGAGGAGGAGGAGGAGATTAGTGTTTAACGTCCCGTCGACAACGAGGTCATTAGAGACGGAGCGCAAGCTCGGGTGAGGGAAGGATGTGGAGGGAAATCGGGCGTGCCCTTTCAAAGGAACCATCCCGGCATTTGCCTGAAGCGATTTAGGGAAATCACGGAAAACCTAAATCAGGATGGCCGGAGACGGGATTGAACCGTCGTCCTCCCGAATGCGAGTCCAGTGTGCTAACCACTGCGCCACCTCGCTCGGGGATACAGAGACACGGTCTGTTCGACGCCGTAATGAGTAAGAATAAATGTTCAGCATCACAAAGACATTGGGTAACAATGTTTTAAAAATAACTAGGAATCTGTAAGGTACATATTTCTTTATGTCAACACAGCCGTCCAGATGCAGCATTTTCTACAGTTGCGTCCCTGACTAACTTGTCTGTAAGGACAGTTCCTTCTTTCCACAACGCTCCACTATCAAAATTAATTCCTGTTCATGTGAAGTGTCATTATAATGATTTTTTGAGTTGTTTAGGGATTATTAAATGCCACCTGCCGAGCGATTATTGTTCTGGCGAAGCCGTGTTACCAAACACTTTGACGTTGGTGTTAAAATCAATTAGAAAATATTTTACGCAGTATTCGGATTTTAATGGGCGTTGGACACCTACTGACTTCTTTTATTCTGGTGGCTGAATATATATGAGCGCCCAATGTCTGAACTCTGAAGGTAAGTTGGTTACCCATCTTCCCGAGGTTTCGGCAAATCCGGTGGTTTTCAACGTTATACAGTCACTGTTTCACTGACTCAAGAAATGTAAACACTTTCTGACAGTAACATGGCTCTGAGCACTATGGGACTCAACTGCTGAGGTCATTAGTCCCCTAGAACTTAGAACTAGTTAAACCTAACTAACCTAAGGACATCACAAACATCCATGCCCGAGGCAGGATTCGAACCTGCGACCGTAGCGGTCTTGCGGTTCCAGACTGCAGCGCCTTTAACCGCACGGCCACTTCGGCCGGCTGACAGTAACAGTTGACCTACTGTGTCGAAAGTTTAACATAAAATTAGAGCTCTTAATGAGTAGATTATGACAGTATTTTAAATTTTTTAATTTGACGTTAACTGAATGGAATACTTAAAATCAAATTTTTGTTGCCCCTATAAGGCATTAGAGTAGGAACTTTCAGAGTAGGAACTGTGCCGCCGCCTAGCTGTTGAGTAACACAGGCTTCGTAATTCAACTGAATCATTTATTTGTAGTACATAAAATTTGTACGCATCGTCTACGCCAGGCACGGGCAACCTTTGATGACAATCGGGATATTCTTGGGCTCGCGGATCGTGTCGTCACATGACGTGACACTAGCGCACCTAGCGCATAAAATAATAATTAATAACGATTTTGCTTTTGGGTATTGCACTGATATCAATGAAGACCCGCCACGGTAGCAAATTATGCCTCAAAACATGCTTTTTTGTGAGTACGTACGATTTGTGTTCACCCCATCTTCATATTTTTACATTTATTGACGAGTCGTGAAAACTGTTTATTCGCTGACGATGTTTTACAATACCTGATTTAAAAACTTGCATTGAAAAATTGTGGAACGCCGTTAGCAAAAAAACAATGTTAGTGGCAAGTAAATAAATGTAAGTATATGAAATAGGGTGCCAGGCATCTTGAAATGTCGTCATGCAAAGATGAAAGCCTATAAAAGCAGCTGGATGCAGATGATTCATCGTAAATTGCGCTCAGTTTCAACAGCTGCAATGTGCTAACACGTCCACAACGGACAGGAATTATTTATGAATGAAATGAAATGATCGTATGGCATTAATGACCTTGAATCACCGCTGGTGAAGTTCGGCCGCCGTGTTAAAAGTCTTTTCATTTGACACCTCATTGGGCAACTTACATGTCGATGATAGTGAAATAATGATGAAACGTTGAATACACGCAGTGGTGAACGGAGAAAATTACCGACCCGACCAGGAATCGAACTCGGGCCTGCAGCATATCAGTCAGACGTTCCGACCACTCAGCAAAGGGGACAGACATTGTTAAAACGAGAAAGGTTACAAAAAGAAGCTATGACAAAGATGTAAGAAATTTCAGTCGATCAGCAGTGGAGTAACTTCGCGATTTTTGGATTTAGGCAGCTCATTCGGTGTTTAAAACTTAGTGTGTTAATATCCACAAAAACTTTTCCCAAGATTTTTTTAAAATATTTGAGCAAAAGTACTTATGATGACTGATCCAACAGGCATGGGTTGTTACAGTAGTCAAGAAAGGCCTGATCCGTAGCAAAATTTCTTTGCAACATTCGGCCCACGTGATACTGTATGTAACACCGAAAATGCAGGATGCATGGCACCTGCTACCGGTATATAATTTTTTTTAATTGTATGTAAATATTTGTAATTTAAATGCTTTCTTTTAATAAGTAAAGACATTGCTTCACTGTATGTCTACGTTCAGCTAGAAGTCTGTTGACGTTTCATTGTATTTATCTGTGTTTACTGTGAAACTTACAAGCTCTGGGAAAAAGCAAAAGGAATTGTTATTTGCATCGACTAGCAACGATAATAGCAGTGCTTGTGCGTTGTAAAACCTTTGGGTAGGCAGCTGTTGCGCAGAGCGCGCGGAGAGAGGAGAGACGGGTTCCAGTGCTCGTAGTGTGCGGAGGTGTGGTGTTAACGCTCTCGCAATAGAGAGTACCATTTTCGGCGGCATCATGTACGCGCGCCGGCCAGATGTCCAGAGCAGGAGTACGGACAGTGGACGGGAGGAAGAGACTGTGTTAATTACGATTGCCTGTTCCTATAATTAGCCGTGGCTCCACAATATGCTACCGTCTTCAATAACAGCAGCAGTTCCAGCAACGCAGTTTGGTCATCGGCTCCGAGTTTCGTCGTTTGCACAGCACTGAAGTAAGACTGTTCATTGGTAGAAAATATTAACGGCTAACTCAGCAGCACAACTGAATGTGATTTGATTGATTAGATTTATTTAAATAATCATCAGCTAAACTCAGGGCGACTGTGTCCTGATTGCCCCCAGACATTGTTACCAAGCAGGATCCTTGTTCCTTTTTTTCCCTAATATGCTGAGTGTCATAAGAAACAAATTGAATAGTTACAGCCAGTTTATTAATGAATAATTTCTCTTTGAATAATTTTAGCCTCAGTCTACTTTCAGTTAACTGTTGTACAACAGAGTCTTCAGTATATGACTAAAGTAAGGCAATTTCATTTTTCAAGTTTGAGAATCAATCACTGGAAAAAATCCAAATCCAAAGAAATGCACAAATTAAGAGTGCAGAAGTTTTATTTATTTTACTTATAGCTTGGAGAACATGGCTGTTTGGTTTGGTACGTATTCTAGTACTTAATTCTGTTCAAGTCAGTAAAAAACGCTCAGTTGTTCTGACAATAATATGAAATCCAATTTACAAAATAAGTAACGACAAAGAAAAAAATGCTTGCTTTTTTTCTAAATTTCCTTGATGACGTTATTCTGAGGTCACTGAAAGTCACTGTTCACGTAACGAAGTTCAGTACTAACATACAGTTTAATTGCATATTTTCAAATCATTAATAGATTGCCTTTTTCAAACTTAACGCAAGAGTGACTTCTCAGTTTTCCTTATCATAACATACTCGCTTAAAACTGGTGTAAAAAAAAAAAAAAAAAAAAAAAAAAAAAAAAAAAAAAAAAAAAAAAAAAAAAAAAAGAACGTGGCAACCTTTGGTTGCCATGACAGTGTTTAATAATACATGTTTTTCTTTCCCATCATCTTGTACGGGATTTTGGATGTAAATTGCCCTAGTGGGCTGGTGACCGTTAATTACTTCCTTTTACATCTACATCTACATCTACATCCATACTCCGCAAGCCACCTGACGGTGTGTGGCGGAGGGTACCTTGAGTACCTCTATCGGTTCTCCCTTCTATTCCATTCTCGTATTGTTCGTGGAAAGAAGGATTGTCGGTATGCCTCTGTGTGGGCTCTAATCTCTCTGATTTTATCCTCATGGTCTCTTCGCGAGATATACGTAGGAGGGAGCAATATACTGCTTGACTCTTCGGTGAAGGTATGTTCTCGAAACTTTGACAAAAGCCCGTACCGAGCTACTGATCGTCTCTCCTGCAGAGTCTTCCACTGGAGTTTATCTATCATCTCCGTAACGCTTTCGCGATTACTAAATGATCCTGTAACGAAGCGCGCTGCTCTCCGTTGGATCTTCTCTATATCTTCTATCAACCCTATCTGGTACGGATCCCACACTGCTGAGCAGTATTCAAGCAGTGGGTGAACAAGCGTACTGTAACCTACTTCCTTTGTTTTCGGATTGCATTTCCTTAGGATTCTTCCGATGAATCTCAGTCTGGCATCTGCTTTACTGACGATAAACATTATATGATCATTCTATTTTAAATCACTCCTAATGCGTACTCCCAGATAATTTATGGTATTAACTGCTTCCAGTTGCTGACCTGCTATTTTGTAGCTAAATGATAAAGGATCTATCTTTCTGTGTATTCGCAGCACATTACACTTGTCTACATTGAGATTCAATTGCCATTCCCTGCACCATGCGTCAATTCGCTGCAGATCCTCCTGCATTTCAGTACAATTTTCCATTGTTACAACCTCTCGATACACCACAGCATCATCCGCAAAAAGCCTCAGTGAACTTCCGATGTCATCCACAAGGTCATTTATGTATATTGTGAATAGCAACGGTCGTTCATTAGTGTAGATTCATGATCAGTGGAACCCCTTTCTGTCCAGTGTTGTTCGTGAGTGAATGCCCTAAATAATTTTCATTTTCCAGATTATTGCCTTGTTTGGTTTAATTACTTTTATTTTTAGTAGACTTTCCATCAGAAGGGTCGGTTGTACACTTTCCTCCTACTTACCGCTATCGCTTGTTCGGGAAAGATAGCCTTATACAATTATAAAAAAAATTCATTAGGCATACACACGATCCACGGTCATATTTTATATCGCAAGCAGGATAGGCCGATTAGTAAGAGGGAAGTTACAAGTACACGACGGTAACCCCATGTGAGAGACGTCGAGTCACTATACGAAAACATTTTCTTTGTTTTCTTATTTTCACTCTTTAAGCTGCTTGCTAAATAATGTTCTGACTATTGTATTTATTAACGTTTTCGTAAAGAGCGTGAAAAGGGAAGACAAAGGAACACTTTGGCTTGCAAATAAATTTCCAGGAGGACTCTGCAAATAACTTTCCAAGATGGGGTCGAAATTCAAGCGTACAGGATTTCGACACGGGCGGTTTGTTGACAAACTGTCCAATGAGAGAGGACCTTTTATGAATGTAAACCACGTTTTTTTCCTATATAAAATTCAAAAAAAATCCATTAATTGTGTAACTGCGGCGTTTATAAGGTGTACAAGAGGCCGAGAATATGGCTTCTTCCCTCTTTTCACGATAAATATCAACTCAGCACGCGTAAATCATCAGCCGTAAAATAATAAAAATTTCTAATATTATATATGACGTCCTTACCTACGCCTTACAGGCGCTTCCTGGAATTTTATTTGCCATTCCAACCTTTCCTGTGCATTCCATTTTCATTCCTTTTATGGAAATATTTTTAATAAATACAATATATTTAGCATATTTCTGTCTGTTTGCACTGAAAGCAATATAAAAATGTTTCCACATGGATACTCGACCCCACGACCTTCGGATTACCGTTCTGTAGTCTTTCCATCGCCCCAACCGCTGCATGAATATTTTCCGGATGTCCAGACCCATGCCAAAAATTCTCCTTATTTTTCTAAACGCTAGGCCAATTAGAGCACCGACTTCTGTCTGCATTCAGGCCAAGCCCTGCATACACCATGAATTTGGACGAAATCGGTGATGAAGAACAGGTGCGGTCCTTTTGTTAGTCTCAAACTGGAAGCGTATTTCCTACTTCTTCACGAGAAACATTTCGCTTTATACTTTCACTTAATTCACCTTTTAAAAGGACTCAAATGATGCTAAAATGAGCACCAATTCATTTAAATAAAAAAAGTTTCTATTAGAAACTGTGCAATGAAGCAATCTTCAAGTTTTGTACCATGACATAAGGAAAACTTTATCTATGTCTTGCATAGAAGCGATCGTGTTCTGTAACTAATTTTTTTCGACACATTTGTTTCCATTATTTCAAAAACCCGTATATATAAAGTATACACAGTGTACCAGAGGAACATGTGCCGAATTAAATGCGCAGTTTATGTTTGGAGAGGAGAAAAAGTCCGTTGTGTGGACCTCAGTATTCGCCCTGGTCTCTTAAAATATTCTCATAAGCCCTACGCAAGATAAACTGTGAAGAGAGTAGACGTTTGTCAAGTCTACCTCGAATACTATGTCTGCAAACCTCATCCGCAGGTGTATATTTAAGAACAGGGTCTGTTTTTCAACGATTACCATTGCGTTCCCTACAAAAAAAATGGTTCAAATGGCTCTGAGCACTATGGGACTTAACATCTATGGTCATCAGTCCCCTAGAACTTAGAACTACTTAAACCTAACTAACCTAAGGACATCACACAACACCCAGTCATCACGAGGCTGAGAAAATCCCTGACCCCGCCGGGAATCGAACCCGGGAAACCGGGCGTGGGAAGCGAGAACGCTACCGCACGACCACGTGCGTTCCCTACAGTCTTTGTTACAGTTTCGTATGCACTGTATTGAGCCATTACTACTGTAGCAACGCGCATCTGAATTTCTTCTACGTGTGGTGCCAGTGTTGCTTGATAACGATACCAGATATAAGCAACCTTACTCTCCAATACGTCGGAGTAACGTGACTCTAACAAAGTCATTGCATTTTTCCAGAATCCTCCCAGCAAGACACTCTTCCATTCGCCTTCTTTAATACTGATTTCGTGTGCTGTTTTGCAGGTCAAATTGCCTTGCGGCATGGCTCCGAGATATATACAGGATAAAACAAAACTTCACGACACGAATTGCATGACACATTCTTCACACGAAGACCAAGAAATTATGTTAAATGAACATGGGTCTGCAAAACGCGTTGTTTTTATGTTACAACTCGTCTTCTCCAACTGATTAATCATGGCAAACACACAAGAACAGAACGCACCAGCATACCACACGCCACTCTTTCTCACAGGAGATGTTCAATATGCCCTCCGTGGGTACTGACATGCATCAACCCATCCCGTGGCCAACATTCAGTGTTGTAGCTACCCCTCTTATACTGACACTAGGGCCATCATCAACTGCATGAAGAACTGCCGCCTCCCGTTGCGGTGTCCTCGTCCTACTAAGCCTCCCCAGGTAGAAAGTACCAGGCTTAAATACCCCATGGTCGTTAAGACCACGATCAACGCCTTCAAGCGTTTCCTGTCGGGGCATCTTCGTCCTGTAAACCTCTGCCAGTACAATCGTTGAGCTCTAGCGACATTGCCGTCAACTATTCCGTGCATCAGAAGGGCATCTGATATCACTGCATTTGTGTACCCTGCCATTGCAGGTTCGCCGATGACATTGTAATTCTGTCAGAGACAGCAAATGACTTGGAAGAGCAGTTGAACGGAATGGACAGTGTCTTGAAAGGAGGATATAAGATGAACATCAACAAAAGCAAAACGAGGATAATGGAATGTAGTCGAATTAAGTCGGTTGATGCTGAGGGAATTAGATTAGGAAATGAGACACTTAAAGTAGTAAAGGAGTTTTGCTATTTGGGGAGCAAAATAACTGATGATAGTCGAAGTAGAGAGGATATAAAATGTAGACTGGGAATGGCAAGGAAAGCGTTTCTGAAAGGAGGAATTTGTTAACATCGAGTATAGATTAAAGTGTCAGGAAGTCGTTTCTGAAAGTATTTGTATGGAGTGTAGCCATGTATGGAAGTAAACATGGACGATAAATAGTTCGGACAAGAAGAGAACAGAAGCTTTCGAAATGTGGTGCTGCAGGAGAATGTTGAAGATTAGATGGATGGATCATGTAACTAATGATGGGGCACTGAATAGAACTGGGAAGAAGAGAAATTTGTGGCACAACTTGACAAGAAGAAGGGACCGGTTGGTAGGACATGTTCTGAGGCATCAAGGGATCACCAATTTAGTACTGGAGGGCAGCGTGGAGGGTAAGAATCGTAGAGGGAGACCAAGAGATGAATACACTAAGCAGATTCAGAAGGATGTAGGTTGCAGTAGGTACTGGGAGATGAAGAAGCTTACACAGGATAGAGTAGTATGGAGAGCTGCATCAAACCAGTCTCAGGACTGAATACCACAACAACAACAGCCATTGCACGAGCCAAGTCTGTGATTAACTGTACTTAGTAACCGGTGTGCTTGCAACGGTCGTAGTGATCGCTGTAACAGCTGACGTTAGAAACAAGCGACGACACACGTTGTGCGTGGCAAGAGGAACTGGCGGTCCACAACGTAACCAGAAGTCACCATGAGCACATACATATTCTCCATGATTGTAAGGTTCTGTTCCTGTGTGTTTCCCTTGATTAATGAGTTGCAGAAAAAGAGTTGTAACATGGAGACAAAGCGTTTCCAGATCCGTGTTTATACAACATAATTTCTTCGTCTACGTGTGAGGAATGCGTCCTGCAATTTGTGGCGTACATTCCTGTTACATCATGTTCACACTGATGCTGCCGGCCGCGGAGGTCTAGCGGTTCTGGCGCTGCAGTCCGGAACCGCGGGACTGCTACGGTCGCAGGTTCGAATCCTGCCTCGGGCATGGGTGTGTGTGATGTCCTTAGGTTAGTTAGGTTTAAGTAGTTCTGACTTCTAGGGGACTTATGACCTAAGATGCTGAGTCCCTTAGTGCTCGGAGCCATTTGAACCACACTGATGCTACCAGATGTTTACCACTATTACCACTCTTTTACGGACGTTGTATTGTGTTTATCCCACCTTCTCAGCTTGCTAGATCGCGAGCTAAGAAAGTACGCCAGAATCGGTTCGAATCCACGCGTCGGAGTAACGGCTATGGCTGGTGGATTGGTCATCAACAAAGTGTTTTTAGGCGGCTTCGCACGTCCGTTTAAGCAAATGTTACCTCGTCCTCCCTTTCCGGCTCAGAAAATACAATATGCAGACCATGAAAATACGATCACACAATGGATATTGTTTGCACAATTCACTTACATGAGACATTCACGACTTTCCTGTCTTAAGTAACTAACTACTGCGGAGAGGAAGAGCTTACGGCCGCAATGTTGAATGACATAGATTAGCTGAATAATGAGTATGAGGTCCATGCAAAAAGTTCCGGAACAATCCTAATTTCGCGCTAATGGTGTATTGGAGAGAAATGCGGTTGGAATCCCTGCACACGTCTGCGTTTCACGTGTATCTGTTGGAAGTTTCATTGTGGTATGTCAGTTAACTATTGATCAGTACTGTATAGAGTAGAACGTTGTGTTACACAGTTTGCGGATTTCGCGATGGCGGATTTTATTTTTTTATTTTTTTATTGGTAGCTAGTTCCTATGGGACCAAACTGCTGAGGTCATCGGTCCCTAGACTTACACACTAGTTAATCTAACTTAAACTAACTTACGCTAAGGACAATATATACACACACACACACACACACACACACACACACACACACACACACACACACACACACGCACACACCCACGCCCGAGGGAGAACTCGAACCTCCGACGGGGGCAGTCGTGCGAACCGTGACAAGGCGCCGAAGAAGACCAAACGGCTCCTCCGCGCGGCGAGATGGCAGGATTAGAGGAGCAACGAGTCTGCATAAAATTTTGCGTGAAACTCAAGAAAACCCTTACCGAGACATACCAAATGATACAGCAAGCCTACGGTGATGAGTGCCTAAGCCGTATTCGGTATTAGAAATGTTTGAAACGGTTAAAAATGGCCGGACGGAAGTTAAAGATGGCCCTCGTTCAGGATGTCGACGTCCACCGACGACGGTCTTATTAGGAACGTCAACGAAATTGTCAATCGAAGACTGTCTGTCCAAGGGATTGAAAAAAAAAAAAAGGTTCAAATGGCTCTGAGCACTATGGGACTTAACATCTATAGTCATCAGTCCCCTAGAACTTAGAACTACTTAAACCTAACTAACCTAAGGACACCACACAACACCCAGTCATCACAAGGCAGAGAAAATCCCTGACCCCACCGGGAATCGAACCCGGGCGCGGGAAGTGAGAACGCTACCGCGTGACCACGAGCTGCGGACTAAGGGATTGAAGAAGAATGTAACACTTCAGTTGGGTAATCTCATGATATCCTGACATAGCATTTTGGAATTAATCGTGTTGCCGCTAATTTCGTCCCATCGCTCATGAGTCAAGAGCTGAAAGACCTTCGCCTTGCAATCTGCGAAGAGCTTTTGGAAAGTGCAAATGAGAACGAGACGTTAATTAAGAGAATCGTAATTGGTGATGATACATGGATCTACGGTTATGATGTTGAGACCAAAGTTTAATCTTTCCAGTGGGTCGATAAAGTTTCTCCAAGTCCAAGAAAAGCTTTCAGGTCAGGTCAAATGTCAAACCCATGCTGATAGCTTTCTTCGACTTTGAAGAATTAGTTCACCTCGAATTCCTGCCACCGCGACAAACTGTTAGTCGATGGTTCTATCAGGACGTATTGTGACGCCTGCGAGAAAATGTGAGAAGGAAACGGTCTGAGATGTTGCGAGACAATTAATGGCTCTTGCTTCACAATAACGCACTCGCACGTTCACCTCTTTCGGAACGTGACTATTCCACAAAAACGAAATCACTGTGCTGCTTCAACTTCCGTACTCTCCGTACTTGCCTTTTTTTTTATTTCCAAAGTTGAAAACTCCGTTGGAAGGCCGAAGATTTGCAACGGTGGCCGAGATAAAAGAAAATTCGCAGACGGCGCCTCTCGCGATCGAGCAATAGGCACACCAAGACTGCTTCTGTAAGTGGAAACGGCGTTGGGAGCGGTGTATAAATTGTGGAGGAGAGTATTTCGAAGGAGACCATGCTCAGTAAGTAAAGAGTTGAGCGGAAAAATTTTGTGGACAAAATTCCGGAATTTTTTAACAGACCTCGTACAGCGGACCTCGTATTAGACGGGATTGACTCTAAGAAATAGAAAATCATGCGTCTATACGTATTTAAATAAAGCTGATGTTCAGTTCATCATGTTGATATACTGTTGTTTTTAAAAAAAAAAAAACATTTCATAATTATTAGCCATCGACGAAAATCGTCATCAGGCAATCTTACAGCACTGCCGCCGTTATATGATAAATCATTTATGTAGTATTGAAATCATTAGTGGTCACACTTCGTTCCTTTTGAGTATTATGCGTCCAATATAACATAACGATGCAATTAATCAAAAATTCTTTTATCGAGTCAGCTAACTGAGATGATTTCAGTGTTGTACAGCGACGAGTGCTTCACATTGTTTTTATCGAACCCTTGGTGCTGCGTTGAAGAGAAACTTCTTTGGATCGAAGGACAGTATCACGTTTGAACTGTGCTGTGTACATGTGGCCTCGGGTGTCCCTCTGAGCTACATCATATTCCTCTTCAAATTGCCTTCTACGCAATCAAAACTTTGACACCTCTACTGGGGTCTTCTTTAGAACATATTGGTGTCTCCAGTCTTAAATAAGATATGGGGAGAGTGATCAATTCGTCGATTGGAAGCAATTTTAAAGAGGAACAACTTAACAGAATGTATTCCAGTGTCAACGGCCATGAAGGGTTGCTACTCCGCGAAAAAACGTAGGATTCACGGGGTAGAAATTATGCTGTACTGTATACTGAAATCGGAGCAGGCATTGGTACACACGGAGTTCTTTTTCAAGTTGTTAATTATTTTGGAAATAAAACTATCTAAATTGCCAAGTAAAATGTCTTTATTTATTACGACGTTTCGGTTGCTGCCATCATCAGACATAAAAAACATCCGAGATTGAGAAACCAGTCTCAGTGTAAATATTAAAATTAACACGTAACCATGCCTCTCATATTTGTAATAGATTTGGATTTGACACTGAAGCTTGTTTCGCAAGATGAAATTTGTTTTTACCTGACGATGTCAGTAGCCATCTAGACGGCTTTATTCACAAAACATTCATGATGATCGCTGGCTCTTACTGGAAGTTAGTTTACTTTACTAACAGTTATTAACTAATTAATAACTACTGCTGAGAATAGCAGGAGTAATTAAACGCAAATTAGTAGTTAGATAGCTACTTTCAGTGAGTGGGAACAGATCTTATTCTCACATTTATACGTATATTTCAGCCAATACGAAATAAATTTCATGTTCTGATTTTGATTACGAAATTTATTTGAAAATTCTGAAGACTGGTAAATCACTATTGAAAATGTACAAAATCTGAGAGCATTACAACAAAATTGAAGTGTACAAAAATCAGCTAACGTCTCGTTTGGTTGTAGTTCTCAGCTTTGCGTTTCTCACTAGCTCTTAGCCGATTTTTGGGACCATAGCAGGCTAAATTATTAGCGCCTGTCAGCTATACATTTAGCGATGAAGGCACAGGATGTGAGCTCCGGTATTTGGTGCGGTGCACACGTAGCGAGTCAATGCTGATTCTTAATGGAAAGTTTTGTAGTTTTTCGACAAGCGTGCTATATGCTGTTGAGGGTGCTGCATCCGAATTCTCAAACTCCCATCAAAATTTGAGCCAGGAAACACGTCAAAAATGGAAGAAACTACGAAAAAAATTGGAGTTTCTTGAATTTTTTCGCTTATAACTCGGAGACGACGAAATTTTCAGCTTAGAGGACCGTATATGAAAATAAAGAGAATATATTTCCCATAAAATGGGACTGACTGACACTTTTCGTGACAAAAACCGTATGGAGTGTGTAGCAAGTGTTGAAATTAGAGTAATTTCTGGCGCCATCATCAAAGCTCCCTAAGTATGCAACGGTGTTCATTCAGATGGTAAAATGATAGCTCACACCACTGCTACAATTACAAAGTGCTCAAATAACTGATGCATATGGCATAATAATTATACTTTATGTGATATTTGTCAATAACAGTTATCATAATATTACGTTTATGATATAATAATTGTGGTGAAATTTCAAAGAAGGTTCATCGTCATCGCACTTTGCGGACCACCAGTTATTGAATTGTCTGCAAAATGATCGTAAATATGGATATGTAACAGTTAAGTAATGACTACTTTCAGATACCAGATAATAGGTAAGTAGCAATTTCTGTCCTGAGACGGCCCATCTCCTCACATTTGAAATCACACTAACTTCAACACGCACCACATGCCATTCAGCAGTAAATCAGTCCTGTTTTCATGGAAATTTTATCCTTTTTACTTATATTAATAGTCAGCTTTGCCGAAAACTGTGTAGTTTCAGAGCTATAAGCAAAACACTCTAAAAGTCCCATTTTTTCGTGTTTTTTTCCATTTTTGATCCATTTCCGGCCCGAAATTTTGATGTGACTGTGAAACTTCGTCTACAGCACCGTCGAAAAAATATAAAATCATATCAGGCAACTTCTAAGAAACTTTCCGCTATTTGGCCTTTCTGAACACCACTGACTGGACTAACATCAGTAGCCTCTCGCAGACATCTGGCTGCCGTATGATAAGGACGTTGTGCGGACACGAGGTGGTCGGAATAGAAATGAAATGATTATTTGGCATTTATTGACCATATATCACCTTCAGGGCTCGTACGCCGTATTGCTAGTCTTTTTAATTGACACCTCTTCGGCGACTTGCGAGTGAAGGATGATGAACGACACACAAAACCCAGTCCTCTGCTGGGAATCGAAGCTGGGCCCCCTTGCAAGGGAGGCGGTAACGCTACCGCTGCGCTACGGAGGCGTAGAGGCTGGAGTAGAGATCACTGTAGTTGCGCTCGTAGGAGCCGCTAGCGGGGAGCGGATTTTCGGATGGGTCACGACCTCCAATGATTTGGAACAATCAAGAATGCAAGAACGTCAATAGCTCGTGCTATGAGGGGCGGTGGGGAGGGGGACCGAAACTGATGAATTTACGGGAATAATGCTATTTTATTGTGTTGATATACGTTTGCTTGTAATATGACGTAAGAAATTAAACTGTCTTTTAATGGTACTTTTCAGGAATTTTGTGTTCATAAGACCTGGTATACTGCCATTGTTAAGAATGAGTGGATATGGTGAGTTTGAAGCATTATTGAAAAATGTTTCGAATTTTCTTTTAACGATATCGGTGATTTGGGGAGGTTGTTTTCAATGTTTAGGTCTCTGACAGGTAAAGGGACGCATTTGATATTAAATGCAAAATTTATTCTCTACTGTTTAACTTTCTTAATGTTGGTATCACTCGATTAGTGTCTTGTAGGATTAGTGTCACTTGTTCTCATAGAGTAGCTGACAGCGCACGAGGCCGGCCGGAGTGGCCGAGCGGTTCTAGGCGCTGCAGTCTGGAACCGCGCGACCGCTACGGTCGCAGTTTCGAATCCTGCCTCGGGCATGGATGTGTGTGATGTCAAAAAATGGTTCAAATTGCTCTGAGCACTATGGGACTTAACATCTATGGTCATCAGTGCCCTAGAACTTAGAACTACTTAAACCTAACTAACCTAAGGACATCACACAACACCCAGCCATCACGAGGCAGAGAAAATCCGTGTGTGATATCCTTAGGTTAGTTAGGTTTAAGTAGTTCTAAGTTCTAGGGGACTGATGACCTTCGATGTTAAGTCCCAAAGTGTTCAGAGCCATTTGAACCATTTGAACAGCGCACGAGACAGCTCAGCCTTCGTCTCGGGTTCGATCCTTACTACCGTTCCATATCCAATGTTTTCTACTTTTCGGTGTTAGATAACCAAACGAAGAACACGCTTGGTGACACCTGCTCTGACAGGCCGTTGGAATTTGCGCAACGGTGCAACGTATCGAACCTTTTCCTTAACAATTATGCCTCAGAACAATCTACCCTGAAAAACGCTCCACAAGCTTTGCAGACTGTTTCCGACCACCCAGTACAATTTTCTTACCGCGTCAAGTGCCCACAGCAGGCGGAATTCAGTTTCAAGTTGCGTGGTCGTCATAGTATGTCGTCTTATCAGTGTATGTCGTCCTTATCAGACCAATGTGGAATTGTCCTGCATCATTTGCTACTTACAGATGTTCAGCAGCGAAAATACGTGTGTGTGTGCATACGGTACAATTGATAGGAAGAAGAATAAATATATCACACTCGACGTGCTGAAAAATGAGTTCGTTACCAACATATTACAGCATGTCTTAAAAACAAATCTTTATTGTGTTAGACAAAATGAAACACAGAGAAGAGAAATCATCTACAGCCCAGACAGAGGAAGTATGTTACCGTTTATGGGTACTGTGGAACCTGCCCAGCTGCGTTGTAGTTTGCACAATACAGCCTCTTTATCGTGTTCTCGGCTCTGCCTTTGCGAATTACAAAGGGTTTTTGTCTTTTAGAAATCTAGTTAGGATTTCCAGACTTAGGTAATTTATCTCTAATGTGGACGTACGTGATATGGACGCAACATCGATAGATGAACAATTCAGAATCGTAATTTTCGACAATATACTAGAAAGAGTACCACCACAGCTGTATCTTGAGAATGTCTGTATTGTCTCACATCACTAGTTTTGGCGGAACATTACAGCCATCTTCAGGTCCAACAATTACCAAAAGAGTATTAGATTTGCTTGGCGCAGTCATTGTGGAGTCCTTGTTACTAGTTCTCGTGGGCTAGCTTTCCTTAGGAGTGTCTACTCGACGTCGTGTCGTCCCCAATGCAATCACATGTACCTAACAAATTTGGCGGTAATGTGCCGCCGAAACTAGTCGTGTGAGACAGTAAAGGCAATCCCAATATACAGCTGTTGTGGTACTCTTTCTCATATACACTACTGGCCATTAAATTTGCTACACCAAGAAGAAATGCAGATGATAAACGGGTATTCGTTGGACAGATATATTATACTAGACCTGACATGTGATTCCATTTTCACGCTGTTTGGGTGCATAGATGCTGAGAAATCATTGAGTCAAACAGAGCTTGGATGGCGTGTACATGTACAGCTGCCCATGCAGCTTCAACACGATACCACAGTTCATCATGAGTAGTGACTGGCGTATTGTGACGAGTCAGTTGCTCGGCCGCCATTGACCAGACGTTTCGGTTGGTGAGAGATCTGGAGAATGTGCTGGCCAGGGCAGCAGTTGAACATTTTCCGTATCCAGAAAGGCCCGTACAGGACTTACAACATGCGGTCGTTGCATTATCCTGCTGAAATGTAGGGTTTCGCAGGGATCGAATGAAGGATAGAGCCACGGGTCGTAACGCATCTGAAATGTAACGTCCACTGTCCAGAGTGCCTTCAAAGCGAACAAGATGTGACTGAGACGTGTAACCAATGGCACCCCATTCCATCACACCGGGTGATACGCCAGAATGGCGATGACGAATACACGCTTCCAACGTGCGTTCACCGCGATGTCGCCGAACACGGATGCGACCATCATGATGCTGTAAACAGAATCTGTATTCATTCGGAAAAATGACGTTTCGCCATTGGTACACCCAGGTTCGATGTTGAGTACACCATCGCAGGCGCTCCTGTCTGTGATGCAGTGTCAAGGGTAACCGCATCCATGGTCTCCGAGCTGATAGTCCATGCTGCTGCAAACGTCATCGAACTGTTCGTGCAGATGGTTTTTGTCTTGCAAACGTCCCCAACTGTTGACTCAAGGATCGAGACGTGGCTGGACGATCCGTTACAGCCATGCGGATAAGATGCCTGTCATCTCGACTGCTAGTGATACGAGGCCGTTGGGATCTAGCACGGCGTTCCGTATTACCCTTCTGAACCCACTAATTTCACATTGTGCTAACAATCATTGTATCTCGACCAACGCGAGCAGCAATATCGCGATACGATAAACCGCAATCGCGAAAGGCTACAATCCGACCTTTTATCTTACGTATTTCTCCTCCTTACACGAGGCATCACTATAACGTTTCACCAGGCAGCGCCGGTGAACTACTGTTTGTGTATGAGAATTAGGTTGGAAACTTTCCTCTTGTCAGCACTTTGTAGGTGTCGCCACCGGCGCCAACCTTGAGTGAATGCTCTGAAACGCTAATCATTTGCGTATCACAGCATCTTCTTCCTGTCGGTTAAATGTCGCGTCTGTAGTACGTCATCTTCGTAGTGTAGCAATTTTAATGGCCAGTAGTTTAATATGATGGAGAATGATATATGTATTTGAGGTGATGGTCCCTGTACCAGAAACGAACTAGTCCACAGTTACAACCGATAACCGTTCTCATATCTCTGACAGTGGAGTATATGTCTTACTACTGTCGTGCTGAGATTATAGGGTAGGCAACTTCCATAGATGGTAGTACGGACCAAAACAAGAAAAACTCTCCCGTAAACATTGGCTCTACAATGCATACCTGTGGACCTATGAGCAGTTGTTCACTAGAGGAGAAGTATTTCTCAGTGAATATGAACAAGTGCACATAGTTTCTCAAATATGAAGTGAACGTCCATGTTTACTGCACAAATTTTCCTTGTTCTGAGCCGGCCGAAGTGGCCGTGCTGTTAAAGGCGCTGCAGTCTGGAACCGCAAGACCGCTACGGTCGCAGGTTCGAATCCTGCCTCGGGCATGGATGTTTGTGATGTCCTTAGGTTAGTTAGGTTTAACTAGTTCTAAGTTCTAGGGGACTAATGGCCTCAGCAGTTGAGTCCCATAGTGCTCAGAGCCATTTGAACCATTTGAACCTTGTTCTGATCCATGCTACCGCCTCTAAAAGTAATATTATAATAAGATCTATAAGTATTTGTACGCCACCTTCCATCCCCCAGACGTTCTCATCTCTTCCTGAACCACACAGATTCATATTCAGAGTACATGATGACAACCTGACCGAAAGAGTTCTGCCTTGTCATCTCCATTACCTTTAGAACAGTTGGCTGTTTTAAACCGAAAGAGATCTCCAGGAATCTGGCGTCAAAAGTAAGATAACATAGGACAGATCTGCATTTAGAACACTTTTGGAGAATCATCAATTGCTAGACAAACCGAGAAGTGGAACCCACAGACCCTGGACAGAAGAAAGAAAGAGAAATTTCAGAGATTTACAGAGAAGAAAGAAGGGAAGTCATCGGCCACATTAGTTCAGTCAAAGCTCCCAGTTGGCATAAAAGAGGAAAGTGGTTTTCTTAAAGCTAATTTATCCACCTTCGAGTGATATCGAATAATATATATAATAATCTGGCATCAAAAGTAAGATAACATAGGACAGATCTGCATTCAGAACACTTTTCGAGAATCATCAGTTGCTAGACAAACCGAGAACTGGAACCCACAGACCCTGGACAGAAGAAAGAAAGAGAAATTTCAGAGATTTACAGAGAAAAAAGAAGGGAAGTCATCGGCTACATAAGTTCAGTCAAAGCTCCCAGTTGGTATACAAGAGGAAAGTGGTCTTCTTAAAGATAATTTATCTAACTTCCAGTGATATCGAATAATATTCCATGAATACATCTTGTTCACACTGACGAGACTGTGTCTTTAGTTTCGCTAATCAGAACTGCTACAGTGCGTTGTTGCGTTAAGGTACTTCTTAAAATTGTTCATATCCATCCGTCGTACCTACATTGTTGACATGTTTCCGTCGTTCGAGTAAGAGTTCTTTTTTTCTGTTCTTAGCCAGGATGCAGGCCTCCGGCGTTTCAAACTTTCACAAGATTTCCTTTACGGATCTTGTGTGGTGCACTAATTCGGCACAAGCAGTGGATCGTTACCTTGTTACTTGTCGGCAAGCTTGAGTACTGGGTCCTGCGTTCCAACATGTAAAGCTGAGGCGTTATTATTAAGCAGCCTGCACATCTGTGTAGTGGGAGTAGCTGTCTCGTCCTAGGCGGTCTCTCAGGGCACAGTCATACAAGCTAGGCCGGCAACAGACACAGTTATTCCACTGTGCCCACTAACGCTGAAAACAAAAGCAGAAAAATCTTCCTCAAGAGCTCTTCAGAGGGTGCAAAGCCGCTTTTGCAAAATTTAGTTTTTTTTTCAGTCGAAAGGAAATCCCCTTTCATTGTGTCGATAACAGTTTTGAGTCTGGGATAGGCAACAGACAGAGATGACAAGAGTCGTGGGTCAGCGATAATGGACATGCACAGACGGCGGTAGAATCGCGTACACAAGGTGCAAAAGGGCAGCGTATTGATGGAGCTGTCATTTGTACTCAAGTGATTCATGTGAAAAGATTTCCGAAGTGATTACGGCTGCACGACGGAACGCCAAATGGTAGTTTCAGCTGGACGCATGGGACATTACATTCCGAAAATCGTTAGGGAATTCAGCGTTCCAAGATCCACAGCGTCTAGGGTGTCCCAAGGACAGCAAATTTCAGTTATTATCTCACACGAAGGACAGCGCAGTGGCCGATTGCCTTCACTTAACGAGCTAGAGCAGCGGCGTTCGCGTAGAGTTGTCAGTGCTAACAGACAGGCAACAATACGCGAAAAAATTGCAGCAATCTATGTGGGAGGTAGGGCGAACGTATCCGTTAGGACAGTGTGGCGAAATTTTGTGTTAATGGGCTGTGGTAGCAAACGAATGACGCTAGTGCCCTTGAAAACAATACGACATCGCCTGCAGCACCTGTCCTTCGTTCGTGACGATATTGTTTAGACCCTAGACGTCTGGAAAACCGTGGCTTGTTCAGATGAGTCCAGATTTCAGTTGGTTAGAGTTTTTGATGATAGTGTTAGAGTGTGGCGCAGACCCCACGAAAACCTGTATCCAAGTTGCCAACAATGCACTGTGCAAGCTGGTGGTGACTCAGTAATGGTGCGGACTGCGTTTACATGAAATGGACTGGGTTCTTTGGTCCAACTGAATGATCATTGACTAGAAATAGCTATGTTCGGCTCCTTGGAGACAATTGTGAGCAATGATGGAATTTTTATGGATGACAATGTGCCGTGTCACAGGGCCACAAGTGTTCCCTATTGATGTGAAGATCATTCGGGACAGTTCGAGCGAATTATTTGCCCACCGAAATCGCCCGACAAGAACCCCCGTGAACGTTTGTGGGACATAATAGAGAGGTCAGCTCGTATACAAAATCCTGCACTGCTCACACTTTCAAAGTTGTGGACGGCTTTAGATGCAGCATCGCTCAGTATTTCTGCATCGGACTTCCAAAGACTTGAGTACGTGCCGTGTAGAGCTGCTGCGCTTTGCCGGAAAAAAGGGGGTCTCACACGGTATTTCTAGCTATCCCATGGCTTTTGTCACCTCAGCGTATTTTATACATGCGATAGGTTTCAAATTTAGAAAAAATCCACACTGAGATGTATGCCGTTTACAAAGTAGCTTGTCGATTAGGGACCGACCCGTAAACAGTTCCCACATGCGAGGGGTGGTGCTAGCTGCATGAGGGTTCGGTGCTTTGTGTCTTATGCTCAATAGTGGGTGCCTATTAGCCAACGGCAGCTAGTGGCGCCACTAATCTACTAGCTGCCGGGCCCAGCAGCAGCTCTGTCCTCTTGGAGTTGCCCAACACCGCCACGTGCCTTTGTGGCATGTGGAGCCTATCAGCCGTGGGCAACAAGAGGCGTCACATTCCGCCCGATGGAGCTGCACGCCCATACGACACGTCGCTCGAGCGTGCGTTCATCCCCTCCAGCCTCGCAATCCTTCAATGACGTGTTGCTACAATATAGAGAACGTCGTGTTTGTTGCCGTGCGTTATGACATTATCACTTTTTTAATAAATAAATAAATGTGGACGCGCCAGATAAGGTAGACCGAAAGTGAGGGTTATGAATGAACTGTTCGAAAGTACAAGTAGAATAAGTACCTAATTCTTCTGAGTGAAAGGAAGGCTGCAATCTCGGATCCCATGATACTCCGGCAAAAAAGTTAAGTTCTTGGTACCATACTGTAAAGAATCTCATTCTAGAACTCAAGGAGAAAGATGTGAACTAGCGTATATTTCGGGTGAGTAGTATACAAATTTCACTATCTCAATAGATTGTCAAAAAGTGTAACACTAATCTCTCGTCAGTGTTGTTGTATACATTGGATGGTTTCTTATTTTCCTATCGTTTCGGCTTTTCTTTTTCAATAGAAGAGTGAGGAAAAGTAGTGCTTCATAAGTCGTTATTCTCTCAAATCGTTATTTCCCTATGATAAGTGACATTTACTTAATAGTGGCGCCACACTTTACCTGTTTCATTAAAATTCTGGCATCTAGCAGCGCCACTCGTGCTTTATTTATATTTCTGAAGAGAAATACTCAGTTGATAAAATTTCTCGCATCAGGGGAGAGTATCATGAGAGAGTCGTACGTTCCCTGTGTTGCCGACTTTAGCCAATACACTACCATCAACAACAACAACAACAGCAACAACAAAAAGTTTAATGACGGATTATGACCGGATTTGTTTTACTGAGAGTTGCTTTACTGGACGAAAAGGGAGTAATTGTATTTAAAAAGCAAACGAAACTGATACGTACCTCGGTGGGTGATACAGTTCAAAAAATAACATTCTGTTTTGAGAAGAGTTTTTGTTACCCGCAGAGATGAAATCAATATGTATCAAGTGTGTATCATAATTAATAGCGACAACTTACGCGTATGGAAGTATACGAGAATAGAAATCAAATTGTTCCAATAAACATGGGTTTCCAAAAGAACCGTTTATGAAATAACTGGCAATTTGTGCTTATCAGACACCACTGACTTCAGCTCACTTTCTGTTGGTGTCAGTTGACATTAAATGTGGTCGAAGATGGGTAGATCAAGCACGGTCTGTATCTCAAAGACCGTCTGAACTCAATGTTCTGAATATTTCTGTGCAGAGTCATCTCGAAAGTGAAGTGTGTAGCACTCCTGTAGATACAGTTGAAGAACTGTAGCAGCACTTTGAACAGTCTTGTCAAGCTCTACGACATGATCTGTGGGAGTCAGAAAATATTCGTATCTCGCTACAGAGACGGGGTAATATTGTATCCAGGCGTGAGGACGACACGTGGACCTCCTCTTAGCAGGTGAGTGTCTACAGTGAATTGCAACATGTAACGCACTGAAACAGTATTGACATTCTTGTTAAGGTACATCGTGGATGGAACTTGAGCCCGTTTATGTGGAGACGTAATCGAAGAGTTTGCATTTCAAAGGTAATATGTCATATCAGAGACAGTGGCAACTCCTAACCATACATTCTTAACTGATTCGCAAACGGCTCATCGCGGACCCGTTATTAATGGAAAGGTTTTTCTTCTATTACCATATTGGCGACTGTCTCTAGCTTTGCACATGTAGCACGAAGTATCTGGCGTAGCAGTAAACTTATTTGCAGGCCACTGCATAGAGCTATGCACAAAAGTCTTAGTACAGTGTAAGGTAACTGCACAGCATCAGTTTTATAAAGCTGAAATGATTTAGGCGGCGCATCGAGGGAAATTCTTAGGAAGTAATAACGTTATCTGTTGACAGTTGGCGTTCGGAGTGGAATCTCGTGGCAATGATGAGAGTACATCATGATTTAATTAATCTGTTCATAACCAACTTAAAGAATCATGGTTATATGTGTGCCTGTGACTGAAACTGCCTTTTAATTAGAAGCGTATAATGTATCGGAGGCTTGCTGACAGTATCATGGCCGAAGACCACAAATAAAAGAAAATGAAACACGAGGAAACATGGCCGATGTAGATCAACAGCCGGCCATAGGCCTCATCTTGTAAACCTTAGCACTCACCAATCCATTGTTCAGACTGGCTGCCGCAATTCTTTTTCGCAGACTTTGTACCAAACTTATTCACTCGTTCTGCCAAGCAAAGAATCGTGTCCGCACATAAGTTTGACTGAAGAGAAGCATAAAGCTCGAGTCACCTGCCTTGCTGCTGAAAAATTTTCTTTTTGTACTGGAATCAAAGATGCATCCTTTGCTGACGTAGTTGTTCCGGAAATGTCTTAAATGGTTCAAATGGCTCTGAGCACTATGGGACTCAACATCTTAGGTCATAAGTCCCCTAGAACTTAGAACTACTTAAACCTAACTAACCTAAGGACATCACATACACCCATGCCCGAGGCAGGATTCGAACCTGCGACCGTAGCAGCCTCGCGGTTCCGGACTGCAGCGCCAGAACCGCACGGCCACCACGTCCGGCGGGAAATGTCTTACTTTATGCGTAAAAAATTAAGACCCACAGATTTTTGATTCGCATTTTCTTCGCCATGCAGTTACTCTCAAACGACTGCTTATGATACTTCGAAGTCAATTAACTCACTGCCCATTGTTCGAAGAAAAAAAATGGTTGAAATGGCTCTGAGCACTATAGGACTTAACTTCTGAGGTCATCAGTCCCCTAGAGCTTAGAACTACTTAAACCTAACTAACCAAAGGACATCACACACATCCATGCCCGAGGCAGGATTCGAACCTGCGACCGTAGCGGTCGCGCGGTTCCAGACTGTAGCGCCTAGAACCGCTCGGCCTCTCCGGCCGGCTTGATCGAAGAATGTACAGTGAATTACGAGTGGCAATTGTGAGTACAAGTGTTAGAGAAGCAGAAACTGACAGTCTGGAATTTTCGAAGTGTGGTCCCTAAACATCTCTGGATGTCGATGGAAATTTTCCGTTGTGATCCAGTAGAAATTTCTCAGTGACATTCCATCCTCTATTTTTAAGATGTCAAGAAGAGCGTGCCATGTCTGTTTCCCTCTTTAAGAAGTTCACAATTCCACTAACGTTTGTGAGTAATGCTGCTACTTTTTAGTTGAGGCGCTTTAAGTTATTGAGTGCTGCACGCGTAATGTAGCCATGAATATCTCATGAGTTCGTGTAATTTCATATATTTCTGGACATGGTTAACACCACGAGACTGTTTCTGAAAATTTAAAAGTTTTGTTTCTACAGAACATAAGTCTGTTTACAGGTATGTAGTATCAATACCAGCGAAGGTAGGCAACAAACTAATTTGTCATCCTACGCACATTTCTCGTAAGTGATGTTCTTCGTACTTGTACTAGTAACAGTATTGGAATAATTTTGTCTTTTTTAAATCATAGGAAAAGTAGTAACATATTTGTGAACATATTCTCTGGTCTCGTTAGTGAAAGTGTTAAATCAGAGTCTTTATATTTGTCAATAAATCAGTTCACTTACTGAAGTCAGATACAAACAAGAAACTGTAATACTGATAAGAACGGAGTAACAAAGTAATGCATACTTGATACAAGAGAAATACAGCATTAGCACAATTTTTGTATCAAATCTCATTTATTTTCTGCTATACAGACGTATGTAAAGCAAAAACAATGAATTTCTGGCGTTGTGTTTCGTTTGAGACGTTGAGGTCAGCTACTGACGTTAGTGTCCATATTTCCCATAGCCTCCATAGCCTCCATAGCCTCCAGAGATGCCTGCAGAGTAACCACCACCATAGCCACCGCCGATGGCTCCACCGTAGCCACCGCCGATGGCTCCACCGTAGCCTCCTCCGTAGCCTCCACCAAAGCCACCGCCGTAACCGCCTCCGAGACCTCCGCCAATACCAGCTCCGCCTCCCACGACGACAGGTACCGGCTGGTTGACGACAACGGGCTGTGGTACTGGTACGGGGACTGGGCTAGGGACACTCACAGGTACTGGGACTGGCCTCTGCACGGGGACAGGGTACGGCTGTGGGACGGGCACCGGTACCGGCCTGTTGACTGGCACCGTGACAGGAACCTTGACTGGCACCGGGACAGTACGCTGGACGGTTACAGGGTATGGGACAGGGACCTGCTTGGTGATGGCAATGTTGGTGACTCGAGCACCTCCAACTGCAGAGCTGATACCACCTCCATAGCCGCCTCCAAAGCCGCCTCCGTAGCCGCCTCCATAGCCGCCCCCATAACCACCACCGATGAGCCCGCCACTGCTGTAGCTGCTGGCGCCTATTCCATATCCATCACCTCCATAGCCACCCAGGGAGCTAATCAACCCCCGTTTCTCTACCTGCTTCTCTTCAGCGAGAACCAAACCACACAAGAACACGCACACCTGGAACACACGATCCAAAAAAGTTTAATAAATAATAATAAACGTATTGTAGATTCAGATGTTTTGTGACATATGTATTTCAGTGATGTGAGCAGCATAAATCTGAACGGATATGTGCCTGCTGGAGTGTTATTTTCAGTCTTATTTAAGTAGTATAATGAGAACTTTAAACTGATGCTGACAAAGTGCCTGTAGGTCATATAATGTCACACACTACCATTTGGGAAACAAAACCTTGCATTATTTTCAGTACAAGTGGGATCTATTTATCTGGAAATGGTGAATACCAATGAATGGCTCAGATAAAAAATCGCAAAGATAATTCTCAAATGACAGTAACAAAAGTAATTTCGTACTGCGGAAGTTGTAGCTTTGGTATTTTACATCAAAATGTACTGCAGTAAATAAAACTTTGAAATATCGCCACTTCTTCTCCATGTGAAAATGACGTTATTTCAGTTTATTTTAGTACTGCATTTTTATCAGTTTATGACAGTATTTCATTTCTGAAATAGATTCAGTAGCCCATATGAAACACAAGAAGGAAGTTGTGTGATATAAAATGCACCTAAGTATTATTAACTCTCGAAGTGTGGTATATAACTGTCTGTAATAGGATGTTCCATAATTAAGAAATTACTTCTCTGAAGTATCACTGTTTGGCCAAAGAGCTGTATTAAAAACCAACGTTACACATGTGTTTTCTCGAAGACTCTAGAATCCACGGTCTCTAATTTTGAGGCACACAAATGACTAAATAAATGCTCCAGATGAAGGAAGAATAAGTGACAAATATATCTTTATTGCGTAGAGTGTAAAAATTGAGAAACTCACTGAGAAAATGGATAGCGAAGAATTAATGTATAAAAATTTAATAAATTGTACTTAGTCCAATATGAGAGTGGAGGAAATGTGAGCAGAGCATTATTCTACCACAAATTTCATCATTTAAGTTATTTTTAATGACTGCCCAGATGAAAGGAAGGAAGAATCTTTATACCCCCTACAGTTGCAGTAAGTTTTATTCCAACCCAATACTTTGAAGTACATTCTCACTAGAGAGAGGGCGATCAATTCACTGCTACAAATTTAGTGGTATTAAAGTGTAAGTTGTAAGTTGTTTTAATAAAAGGTTCCAGATCCAAGACAAATTTAAGTCGTTATCTGTATCAGTCACGATGACCGATGAAAATAACTGTTTTCCTTTGCCTTGTATCATAAGCTTTGCCAGATTTTCTCTTTCTAAACGTCGGTAAAATTTAACTTTGAACGACTACATTTACGTGTTGATACTAACTGCATATCTGCTTCAGTTCTCACTTGCCATTTAAAGAAAGACACAAGGTCACATTAAAAGAATACTGACTCAAATGAAACAAAAACAAATTATAAGACTTCATTGATTGCTTTTTTAATATAATATTTGTCATCTGTACCAATGCATTGAAATACTAAATATTACTTTAATTCTTTCATTCTAAGAGTAAAGGTCACAGACTGCCCAAAACGGCAAAAATATAGTAATAGTGTAAAAGATTATAGCTTGGAATTTTGAATAAAATTTACTGTTTTTCATAAACTATATGCTTTTTAAAGGCGAACCATAATACAGTTCCATAAAACTTAAATAATTTCTTTGATCGAAAATAACCCTGCCAGTGTTGCTGTCGAAAGATAACTGGAATAAGAAGTTTCGTTGACAGCCAAGAAATTTTACAAAATACTGCAACTGACAATATATTGAAGGATGATTCTCCTTTCCGAATTATCAAAATGTTTATAAGAAAATAGAACGCGTAGATTTAGCTTTCTCAAAATAACATCTCGGTAATTAAATATGTGTATCTCAAACGATTTCATGGGTTTAGCACATTTTCGTGACTGTCGTCAGACATTATAGAACTTCTCCTTACGAATGTACAATGTGTGAAGCAACTTGAAATACGACAATTGGGGTTGACATTTCCGTCTTCATTGTGAAAGGTTTCTTCTTCACTGTCTTTCGAGACGACATGATCTACTTAACGCTTCGACAATCCTCCTTCGGCTTAATATTACCAGTGTCTGAAAACACTATAAGGAAAGCTATAAAAGGTACTATTTAGGAGGCAAAGGCTAAACTGTTTTTACACTGACCTGGCAGTAAACGTTGAGCCAAAATCGACTATTACATTTTTCCCTTCCCTTACGTATCAGAATAACTGCACCATGGGCTATTTAAAGTGTAATACTTGCCAATTGCATTTTTAGTTAATGTTAAGAACTTTAACAAATATTAGCAAGAGAGAGTACGAATTCTTACCAGGATCCTCATTGCCGCTGGTGAAGATGGTACGGTGAGCAGACAATGACTGATGCTGGTAGATGGTTTCACTGCAGTTTATATACCCCGTCCACTCCTACCTGTAACTCTCCCTGCCCCCACTTCTCGCTCGGCCCACCCAAGCGGTGGCTGCTTTGCGATGTGTGACGCACTCTCTCCAGAGTAGAACGGTAGCACATCCTACTAGGGAAGATGGACGACCTTACATTTAGGTGTTTTCTTTTAATGGTCCATGATGTAACAGCTGTCAGGGGTGGTGCTGAAGGTGCTTACATTGCTTAAAGGAGAAATGTGACTCAGTATCATATCACGATCTTGGACTGATATTGATTGGTCTCACACTTTGATATTTTCAGCCTCTCGCGGGCAACAAGTTAGTAGCCTCAAAATTTCTAAAGTTTTTCTCACAACCATGCTTTTCTACATCTACATCTACATCCATACTCCGCAAGCCACCTGACGGTGTGTGGCGATTCCATTGTAAAGGAAAAGAGTTAATTAGTTAAATTGCGTGTCAGAGAGATTACAGCTTTAGCTAGAATTAAATGTATTTCGTTTAGTGTAAGTTGAGAACTGGTTTTGTGAAATTCTGCATTGGAAAGATCTCAGTCACCTGGCACTCATTCACATATAACCTATAATTCATTGTTTTTAATACGAGAAAGTGGTGGCAATCGAAAATTCGTGGCAGTCCGGGACTTGAATCCTGATGGCTTTTGCAGCACAGGAACTTTGGATTTGTATCCCTGTCTGGTACGAATATTCATTTATCCCACACGAGTAATTACTGACTCTACTGCTTAGAATATACATTATTCTGAAGAAAGTCAAAACTGTATTTATACCGTTTGCAGAAATACTGAAGGCTTTTGTAAGTGTTGAGTGGAATAAGAAATTCTGAAGGTATCAGGTATAAAATACAGCGAGCAAAAGGTTTCCTGCACAGAACGGCCTCACGGTACTATCAAAAAGTGCTGTAATTTATGCTGCTTTGGAGGAGACCCACTTGAATAACGTTACAAACCAGATGCAAACCGCAACAAGGTGTAAAATATTGTTATGGGTGATCTATAGTTACAGATGTGTGAAATAGTGACGCCACTGATGTATGAGAAAAGAATGTTTGATACATTTTAAATGAAATTTAATCGGGAAAGTGGCTCTTCGAGAGATATGAGGTTTATTTGTTATTTGTTGAATGTTTATCAAATGCTAAGGCAAAAATGAATGTTTGGATTGTTTTTAAAGAGAAATTAAAATTTTTCGAGCTGATTGGTTACGGTGCATAAAGCACGGATCCACGACAACGTGCCAGAAACGTAACAGCTTTAAGTGAATTCCAGTACACTTCTTAGGGCGATTGTGTTCTGTTCTCGAACTCATGGTAACATCTTAGCCTTGGAACAGTATCAGTTGTAGAGAATCTGTAATATACTCACGAATAATGCACACATTATTCAATAAGCTGTGTGCAAGACTTTACAGGAGGTATGCAAATAGTGACAGCTGAAGATGTATAATTCTTCCCACTCCATGACGTATCTGATGCAGCAACTGTATGTAGTATTTCGAAAGAAGAGCACTCTTGCTTGGTCGGGAAACAATACTTTAATTGGCGCCTTTCCCCTTTCTGGGGCACCATCAGAAAATCTATACATATAAATATGGTCCTATCCTGCAGAGCTGTACCGGAAATTAAAGAAGTAACTAGAGAATTTACTTTCATACTATGAAAAATTTGCATTCGTCACATCTTTTCGAACCGTTCCGTGTACCTAAAAGACAAATAACGGTACGATTCAGCTATTGAGAGCTACGGTGTGGCGAGAAACCACAAAAAAACTTTACGTTAAACACATCGGAGTCAGTTGCAAAAGCAGAGACGGTACACAACCACACTTACGGCTTTAGAAACGATATCTCGTTTCCATCAGACCTACAAACCACATTTTTTTTTTAATTTCCAGTATACCTCTTCAGTATGATATCATGTTTATCGTATACTATTTTCTCTTTTTGTCTCATAGATTTTCCGATGATGCCCCAGAAGGGCGAAACGCGTCAGTGTCGTTTCTCCTGTAACAAAAACTCTTTTTCTCTCGAAAGCTTCTTTTTTAGCTATGAAGAAAACCGCAATATTTCCTTTTGGCTTCACTGAACCCACTGATATAGATTTATTTAACGCAACTATTAAAACGGGTTGCGCTCTTACAAGTGCTATACTAATGGCAGAAGTTTAGAAAATATTTTTTCCATACATCCATGGCAAAGTCAAATCCATGTACTGTGGAGAGAATTTTCTCCGGACACAAAAGACGGCCTTCCGACTAACAAGCTAACAAACTGAATATCATAAGGTGATTCTAGTTACGTTTTTACCAGACAGCTGCCGGAAAAATCGCTAAAATGGTCAAGGTTTCAAAAAGTTTATCATCCATCAGGATGCTGAAATTGCCTCACAAACTTTGACTGACAATGAAACTCTAGTGCCTTTGCAGCTATGATCGTGGGGCATCCAACCTGTTAATCAGATTTGTTACATTCTGATCTGCTGTTCATAGATCTAAATAAACTTTTGCCTCGAACACGTTTGGAGAACAATCAAAATTCAGAACGAAATACTGACTGTGCGGTGGAGTGTGCACTAATATGAAACTTCCTGGCAGATTGGCCGGCCGAGGTGGCTGAGCGGTTCTAGGCGCTACAGTCTGGAACCGCGCGACCGCTACGGTCGCAGGTTCGAATCCTGCCTCGGGCATTGCTGTGTGTGATGTTCTTAGGTTAGTTAGGTTTAAGTAGTTCTAAGTTCTAGGGGACTGATGACCTCAGAAGTTAAGTTCCATAGCGCTCAGAGCCATTTGAACCATATTCTTTCCTGGCAGATTAACACTTTGTGCCAGACCGAGACTCGAACTTGGGAGGGTTGCCTTTCGTGGGCAGGTGCTCTACCAACTTTTTTCTCTTGATTTCATCTGGTTCGTTATTTTTCACTACATTTGTTCGGCCCGGAAGTACCATAATACCTGTTGAAGTTCATTGTTGATCCTTTCACTCAGTTTTTACAATACCGGCTACTAAAATTGCTACATCACGAAGATGACGTGATACAGACACGAAATTTAACCGATTGGAAGAAGATGCTGTGATATGCAAATGATTAGCTTTTCAGAACATTGACACAAGGTTGGCTCCGGTGGCGACACCTACAACGTGCTGACATGAGGGAAGTTTCCAACCGACTTCTCATACACAAACAGCAGCTGACAGGCGTTGCCTGGTGAAACGTTGTTGTGATGCCTCGTGTAAGGAGCAGAAATAGGTACCATCACGTTTTCGACTTTGACAAAGGTCGGATTGTAGCTTATCGCGATTGCTGTTTATCGTACCGCGACATTACTGCTCGCGTTCCCCGAAATTCAGTGACTGTTAGCAGAATAACGTATCAGTGGTTTCAGGAGGGTAATACGGAACGCCGTGCTGGATCCCAACGGCCTCGTATCACTAGCAGTCGAGATGACAGGCATCTTACCCGCATGGCTGTAACGGATCGTGCAGCCACGTCTCGATCCCTGAGTCAGCAGATGGGGACGTTTGCAAGACAACAACCATCTGCACGAACAGGTCGACGACGTTTGCAGCAGCATGGACTATCAGCTCGGAGACCATGGCTGCGGTTACCCTTGACGCTGCATCACAGACAGGAGCGCCTGAGACGGTGTACTCAACGACGAACCTGGGTGCACGAATGGCAAAACCTAATTTTTTCGGGTGAATCCAGATTCCGTTGACAGCATCATGGTGGTCGCATCCGTGTTTGGCGACATCGCGGTGAACGCACATTGGAAGCGTGTATTCGTCATCGCCATACTGGCGTATCACCCGGCGCGATGGTATGGGGTGCCATTGGTTACACGTCTCAGTCACCTCTTGTTCGCATTGACGGCACTTTGTACAGTGGACGTTACATTTCAGATGTGTTACGACCCGTGGCTCTACCCTTCGTTCTATCCCTGCGAATCGCTACATTTCTGCAGGATAATGCACGACTGCATGTTGCAGGTCCTGTACGGGACATTCTGGATACAGAAAGTGATCGATTGCTGCCCGGGCCATCACATTCTCCAGATCTCTCACCAAATGAAAACGTCTGGTCAATGGTGGCCGAGCAACTGGCTCGTCGCAATACGCCAGTCACTGGTATCGTGTGAAGCTGCATGGGCAGCTGTACCTGTACACGCCACCCAATGTTTGACTCAATGCTCAGGCGTATCAAGGCCGTTATTATGGCCAGAGGTGGTTGCTCTGGGTACTGATTTCTCAGGATCTATGTACCCAGACTGCGTGAAAATGTAATCATGTGTCATTTCTAGTATAATATCTTTGTCCAATGAATACCCGTTTATTATCTGCATTTCTTCTGGGTGTAGCAGTTTTAATGGCCAGTAGTATATATTACAGAGAACAGCTAACACTCTGACAGAACATGCTGACGTATCCTTCCGGGGTCAAACTGAACTAACCAAGCACGACTCACGACAGCCCCTCACAGCCTTACTCCCGCAGGTACCTCGTCTCCTACCTTCCAAACTTCCGAATTTGACAGAAGCTGTCCTGCGAACCTGGATGACTAGCACTGGAAGAAAGGGTATTGCGGAGATATGGCTAAGCTACATCCTTTCTTCCAGAAGTGCCAGTCTTCCAGGTTCACAGAAGAGCTTCTGTCAAGTTTGGACGTGTGGAAGGTAGGAGACGAGCTACTGGTCGAAGCAGAGCTGTGAGGGGGGAGGGGGGGGGGTTGATAAGTCGTGTTTGGGTAACTCAGTGGTAGAGCTTTTGCCCGCGAAAGGCAACGGTCCCGAGTTCAAGTCTCGCTCTGAAACACAATGTTAACCTGCTATGATGTTTCAACAAGAAATGTGTTACGACACCAGTGCTACGACAGGTACAGACATTTAAAGAGCGTTGACAAAATGCACTAATCTAAAAGGGAGTGTGTAGAATAAGGACAGCACTCTTTTACGTAGAAAACCCTTTCACTGCCAGACCGAGAAATTTTCTCTTTGACCTAGGCAGCAAATTCGCTATATGACAGCGACAAATTGTAGATTCGTCACTGAATCGAAGTCCAGATCGACGCAACAACAGGTTGCTTATGTTCAGAGGAGGAGTCTGCAACATCTTGTAGCCGTTCGCTGGATTCACTGCTCAGCAAATGGCAACTTGAAACATCCAGATCACTAAAAGTACAACTCGGTAAGTCTTCTACACTTGCTCGGTAAGTCTTCTTCATATTCAGTAACTTGCAGGAATAAGTTTTTGTTAACATTTTAAACAGTCTATATATAGTATGGATGACACCTCCAGTTATGTTTATCCGTCCCATTTTATTTGAATTCGATTTCAGTGATACATTATACCAGCTTTAAGCCCCTGAATAAACATGTCATAGGTCACAACTGTACGAAATGCAGTATCAAACAATCTATAGTTACTTTTAAAATTTGTCATACATCATCTCCATGAAATTTAAGCAGTGCCAGTTTTAATATGTACATGCGACTGTAAAATGCTAAAACCTTAACGAAAGACGAGAGCTATGGATAGTGTCGAACTACATATTCGTAATTACTGCACTAAAACCAGACAGCCTACGACTTAGGTATATTATTAGGAAAGACACACAAAGTGATTAAATGTACATGGGACCAATGTTTTGGGTGTAGAACCATGCTGGGATAGATCAACATTAGGAGGGAGGCGGGAGACCTCTTGTGCCAGTGACAAAATAGTTCAGATGATGTGACGTAGTTAAATTGTTTAATACTATGGTAAAATCTGTCATTGTAATGTGGAGACGTTATTTGTACTATAATACATTACTCGAGGCTGTCAGCTATATTCCACCCACTGTGCCTAACTACCCTAACATGTGAATTAATAAGATGTGTTGTTAACATACAGTAACACCAGCCGTCCAATGATGCGCTGAAAGACTGATGTACGCAGATACCAAACACTCGGTTACTTTCTTAATTCTTCAGATAACTTGGGGAAATGCCGCAGGATAAACAGCTACCATGGAATGCACCCCGCCTCATTCCCGAAAATTATTTGAACATTTAATACGCTGGGAGGAACTCATGTTTCACGTTTTTCCTTATGTGACCCTGTTATAAAAAATAGGTCAATTACTCAGTCACTCGGTTGCATATTTCATTCAAGGTATATTAAATTGGCCCATGCATGTGCTACTGCAAACAAACCGTTTATGTGATCTTGGAACATGATATTTTGAAAAATTGACTTCCGTAGGAAAATTTACTAGAAAATTGTACGTCTTCAGAGGTACAAGCAAAAATGTCTAACATTATATATTGACCAAGCGTCCCTTATGAGGTAAAAGGGCTTACAAGAAACTTTTTTTTTTTCCACTCAACAGATCTCACAATTTTAGTGAAGGTAAGTCAACACTTTTAATTTCAAGTTTAAAATGTATGTCGTAAACTATGAACCCAAAAGTAATCAATTTTATATGTTTTATAATCTTCCAGACGGCAGTAAAAGTGCAAAAGAAGAGTTTTCTAAACCAATTACGCGAAAAGATCAAGCTGCGATGAAATATCTTGACTACTAGTGTACCGCCCGCTTCGAGAAAAACTAATGAGTCGAATGACACAAAACTTAAAGAGCACGATACAGACTGGCCATTTGAAGATCCTGAAGCGATAGTACAGTTTGTAGGGGCAGCCTAGCGCCAGGGGCACGCCCACTGCGGTTAGCTCGGTGAGCAGGCCAGCGGTAGTAGGTTTGTTATACTTCTGGCACACCTGTAACGCTGCAATACTGTGTAGTTCAAGTAGATAATAGATATTTCTTGTAGTTCCTTTTAGAGAAATAACGTAGTCACTTGTCCATTAGAACTAAGAAACATCACTGTATATCATCTGCATGTGGAATTGTAGTAAACTGTAGGACCCACTAACCATTTAGGTGGGGGCTTTCAGTTGTATGGATAATATTATTATAAATAAACTGAGCTAAATTTTGCAAGTCTAGCACAATTATTTGCTACAATAGAACACTAAAGTTGTCCGAAATGTTCGTAACATCGCCGAACCGATTTCTCACCCTTCACTTAAGGGAATGGTCCTCACAAAAATGTGGAATGTGTCGGGTAGAACTTTATATGTCTTCCGTTGATCTCATAGCATACCTGCAGACAAAATTTTAACAAAATCTAAGTATCTGAGGGGGGACCACTTTGCGTGGAATGGAGCAAATGTATGACCACCATGCTGTCCTAGAAATCGTAAAAAACACTTTACTCATAATCTGAAGTCCTTTCTATAGTGATTTTTATGGAAACCTCTCGAAAAATCATCGTTAATGTGTTTATTTGAAGGTTTGTTTTACTATCACTCAAGCAGCTAGGTATCCACCTCAGCTAGTTGACGAGCTCTTCCGGATTTTGTGTTAGAGAAAAGCACATACTACTCTCAAGTTCACTTGACAATTTCACTTTCCAAAAGCTCTGATTCATAGCAAAGTGACCTCTTTCAACGTCTAACATTCTTCGAATATGAGCTAAAATTCAATCAACAGACAGATTCTTGGGAGAACACTATGAATAGGAAAATTTTTTAATTCTTAATTTGAAACCACAGACATTTCTTCGAGTCGAAACTATTCCAAATCGAAACGTTGTTCCGCAGCCATAAATAACTGTAGTGGTACATCACTAAACACGACTGCTGCAGATTCACCCGCGAGCAGCGTTTCTGTAGCCACAAGGTGGAGTAGACGTCGCCATAAACTGACATAAACGTTTCATTGGCTTTCTGACCTACAGCAGACTAACGTTGGTTAGAAACTAATGTATGAGTTCAAGGACTGAGTCAACTGATGTTGATCAGGGTTCGCTGAGCTTCACAGTGGCTCGTATTTGTCTCTTTCACAAATTTTTGATAATTTTCCTTAGGATAGAACAAGGTGTGGTTACATTACAGTTAAAAATAAGCTGTACGATCTTTGGGCTCGGTAGGATAAGGTGAAATGATGTCCTGTGCCTTCGAAATAGAAAAATCCATAAAAATCACTTACTTCTGAGGGATAAATTTACAACATAACCTACACATCTTACCATCTTTCAATTTCTTTAACTGAGTATTCAGTAATGATCTGAACTATTTCAGTATTGGTCTTGTGGCATTACAGATCAGTGACCCTAAGATTGATAGGTGTGTAGAGCGGAACTCTTTACAATCCAACCGTGCCGTACTAGAAATCTTTCAATTTCGTGGGAAGGTAGCAGTCGTAGCAAGTACAATGTCTCCCTCTTCCGTTCGTTTGCACGAGGAAATATGTTCGCTCGGGTGACACTCATGTGAGACAACTGGAAGCAGACTTCCAGCAATCAAAGAAACGCTAATAGATTTTTTCCAATTTTTTTTTGCGTAACTGAATTATGCGTCAAAGTAGCACACTAACAATTTGAAAAGTGATGATTTGTTGGGAAAAATTTGGAATTCCGACACGGTATCTGAGAAACAGAATATCAACATTAGCTTTGTATCAACAATGTAGGAAAGGGAGGTCGGAGAAGGTTCATAGTCGAAAAGAACAAGTTTTTTTATTTTTTAAGTTATAGGACGTAGCTGAGGATTTTGTCTTATAGAAAGGCACAGACTACTCTCAAGTCAACTTTGCTGATAATTATTATTGAACATGACAGTTAAGCTTCTGAACAGTCAACGATCCAAAGCAGAAACAAGGTTTTCACGTATGGACTCGATAACCAGTTTCTGATACAGTTTCTGAGCGAGCAGAGACAGCCGTGAAGACGCGAAGGCGAGACGAATTTGAATATCAACAATTCACTAAGTTATTTATTTCTAACATAAACATTACATGCATTGACTTGCAAGTAAAAGTAAATAAATAAAAATCCAGTTTTTATTTAATGCTGGTAATCTGAGCAATATTTCATTCGATTTAGTTAGTACGGAACAGAGCGGTAAAAACTGTCTACGAAACACTCGCTGAATGGGGTAGCCATTTTCGTCAAAGTATTAATTTTTGACACAACAAGGTGCTTTTACAATTGCGTGCATCTGAACTGAAACCTTTCTGGAAATAGACCTCTTTTATTTACCATCAGATACATCAAATAATTTTCAGAAGCATTTTTGAGGAAAAGATGAACTCCAGAAACACGTTTCCAACTACATAAATTTGTTTCCAAATGGTTGATCTGGAATTAGTGTTAATAAATTCCAAATTGGAGCCGCGCGGAGTAGCCGCGCGGTCTCGGGCGCCTTGTCACGGTCCGTGCGGCTCCCCCCGTCGGAGGTTCGAGTCCTCCCTCGGGCATGGGTATGTGTGTTGTTCATAGGGTAAGTTAGTTTAAGTTAGATTAAGTAGTGTGTAGGCTTAGGGACCGATGACCTCAGAAGATTGGTCCAATAAGACCTTACCACATTTCCAAATTGGAATTCATTATGGAAAAGTCGAAGAACAGTTGGATCAAGTCGATAGGTATTGAGTCCTCGATTTCGTTGGATATAATCTGAGAGAACACCAGCGTAGAGAGATTACGCTGGAATTTCGTAACTAACTACGATTCCTCTTACTGAAGCGACATTTCGGGAAATATATTTTCATGCTCCAATCGCTACGGTATTCAGCATGCAAGGTGGATATCGAAGCACGGTTCTTCTACCAGGTTGTAAAATGTGTACTGTACTGTGGTTAAAGAAACTGAAAAATCATTCCTAATATATATATATATATATTAGGAATGATATATATATATATATATATATATATATATATATATATATATAGTATGAAACGTCCCCTTTGAACAATTTATACACGACTGTGCTTAACGTGACACACAATATTTTGTTAGCGCAACGCAATCTGACTTTCAAAAGTCCCTACAAAAGAATGGCCCTGACTAACATTAAACTATACCTTTCACAAATCACTTACCTCACAAAAATCTTCGCTGCTCAAGCTACTGCAATACAGCGAGCGCCACTACTGCCAGCTAAATAAAAGATTCAAACTATGGAAGGCACTGACTACTGATAGGGATAGTTAGCAAATGAAAGATATTAATAGAAAACGAACAATGTATTTACCTTGATATCATCATATATAAATATAGCAGTTCATGACAAATTTCAAAACTCCGCCATCTCTCTCCCCACATCCACCACTGCTGGCGGCTCACCTCCAACTGCGCAACGCTACGCGCTGTTCACATCCAGCTGCCTAACACTACAATGGCGAGTATTACAACAATGCAAAGCAGCCACAGACTGCACACAGCACAGCCAGTGATTTTCATACAGAGGTGGCGTTAGTAATAAAAAAACCTAAACAGCCTACTTACAATATATATATATATATATATATATATATATATATATATATTCTGCTTTGTTGTTAAGTCATTGTTGATCCTAATTAGTCTTCAGTATCACAAACGGACATGATCAGTGCATTGAAGGGTTAGCCACAACCAGCACGAAGGACTGAAGTAGCAATCAATCAGATCCCAAAAATTATCAATAATCAGATAAAAAGTTTGTTCTTCATAAAATACAAGTATATTTCACAAGTTTCAGTTTGAGTGAAGAGATCCTAAAGTCAGATTCCGTTCAGTGGCTGAAAATGATTTGCCGAGCGGTTCTAGGCCCTTCAGTCTGGAACCGTGCGACCGCTACGGTCCCAGGTTCGAATCCTGCCGCTGGCATGGATGTGTGTGATGTCCTTAGGTTAGTTAGGTTTAAGTATTTCTAAGTTCTAGGGGACTGATGACCTCAGATGCTAAGTCCCATAGTACTCAGAACCATTTCTGAAAATGATTTCGTCAAACCTATTTATTAAAGTGGTGTCGACATAATGTAAAATTACGATAATGTACGATCACTACTAAATCTATAGTACAGGAGAAACAATAGTAGGTTATATTTCTGGTTTTATCTGAGTGTCGCCATATATTTTAAGGGCGTAAAGAGAGACATAATTAAAGAATACGAATTTTTATAACGAAATGTAATATATCTCGTCATACTTGCTTCACAAATAAGGTACAAAATAACTTTATATTTTATTGATAATGTTAATACAATAATATTAATAATTAAGTTGAAATTAGGCAACTCATTGATCAGTCAGCTACTTCTGTACAATATATTATTGAGCTCAAATTGCACACAACTCAATATTTCGAACAATGGAAGCAAATTGGGGATAAGGGAAATGAAGTTTCAAACTTTAGAAATAAGATGCACCCTGTTGGACATCGTGAGACCGACGGGGAAGTGTCGCAGACACGTAAGTTACTAATGTAGTGTGAAGTGGAAGGATTGCACCAGCCTTTAGGTTCACGATGTTTTACCTATATTTCACTTTACTTTAATGTTGATGCACAGACACGCTCAACCGATAAAAATAGTCACTGTATTCTGTTACTCCAAGAGATAATTATTTCTGATAGTCAGTTTCATTCCAATTCAACAGAAAAATGTGACTGAAGTCGTATACTGACATTTTTTTTTCAAAATAAAGATTTTCAAACATGATGATTCATTAACATCGTGAAACAAAGTGACATAAAATATTTTAGCGTTACCTGAGGCAAAATGTTCAGCCTTTTCTGTCTTCTTCGCAGTACATGGCGAATTTTGTTGTTTTTTCGACATCCTTTCTGGAAGGTATTGCACACTCTGATGAAGATTTGCTGTAGGTTTTTCTTCACTGTGTGCCATTCAGTTCTCATAGTCACAGTTACTGACAGTGTAAGGGTAGACCAGACTTGGATAGAATTCGAAAAAATAGTATCGACAGCAGTTGAGAGTTTTATACCAAATACACACAAGAAAAAATGTTTTGCATAACCCCGGTTCTGAGAGTTCCGGAACCTCTACAGAAAATTTGAGTAGAGATCAACATAAACATCATTTAAGCCCTTTCTACTGCTAATGAAAACCTTACATTGCATGTTGTACTACCATAGAGCGACACCTTCAGAGGTGGTGGTCCATATTGCTGTACACACCTGCATTCGTCGTGGCATACTGTCCACAAGTTCATTAAGGCACTGTTGGTCCAGATTGTCCCACTCCTCAAAGGGATTCGGCGTAAATCCCTCAGAGTGGCTGGTGGGTCAGGTCATCCATAAACAGCCATTTTCAATCTATCCCAAGCATGTTTGATAGGGTTCATGTTTGGAGAACATGCTGGCCACTCTAGTCGAGGGAGGTCGTTATGCTGAAGGAAGTCATTCACAAGATCCTCACGATGAGGGCGCGAAATGTCATCCACGAAGACGAATGCTTCGTAAATATGCTGCCGATATGGTTGCACTATCGGTCGGAGGATAGCATTCACGTATCGTACAGTCGTTTCGGCGCCTTCCATGACCACCAGCGACGTACGTCGGCCCCACATAATGCCACCCCAAAATATCAGGGAACCTCCACCTCGCTGCACTCCTGGACAGTGTGTCTAAGGCGTTCAACCTGACCCGGTTGCCTCCAAACACGTGTCCGACGATTGTCTGGTGGAAGGCATAAGTGACACTCGTCGGTGAAGGGCACCGGATACCAATCGTGAGCGGTCCATTCAGCATGCTGTTGGGCCCATCTGTACCACGCTGCATGGTGTCGTGATTGCAAAGATGGACTTCGCCATGGACGTCGGGTCTGAAGTTGCGCATTTGCAGCCTATTGCGCACAGTTTGAATTGTAACACGACGTCCTGTGGGTGCACGAAAAGCATTATTCAACATGGTGGCGTTGCTGTCAGGGTTCCTCCGAGCCATAATCCGTAGGTAGCGGTCACTCACTGCAGTAGAAGACCTTGGGTGGCCTGAGCGAGTCATTTCATGGACAGTTCCTGTCTCTCTGTGTCTCCTCCATTTACGAACAACATCGCTTTGGTGCACACCGAGACACCTGGACAATTCCCTTCTTGAGAGCCTTCCCGGCACAAAGTAACAATGCGGACGGCCATCGAACCGCGTCTGATCACCTGTCGGACCCCCTGCGTCTAGTAGCCGCTGCTCATGGATGGTTGTTTACATCTTTGGCCGGGTTTAGTTACACGTCTGAACAGTGAAAGGGACTGTGTCTGTGATGCAATATCCACAGTCATTATCTATCTTCAGGAGTTCTGGGAACCGGGGTGATAGAAAACTTTTTTCGATGTGTGTAAATTAACAAACGACGAAGCGGATCCCCCATAGTATACAAAGCAGATTAGAACACTGTCGCAGAAACAACGAAAAAACGTACTAAATTTAAAAGGACGCAAAATCCCCAAGATTAGCAATCCTTTACAAAAAGCACTATATTTAGCACGGACTTCAATGCAAAATGCTTATAATAGTTTCAGCAACGAAACTTTGTCACGAAACCTGGCAGAAAATCCGAAAAGATTCTGGCCGTACGTACAGGATGCTAGTGTGAAGACACAATCAGTACCTTGTCTGAGCGGTAGCAATGGAAATACTATCGATGACAGTTCTCTAGCGCAGAATTACTAAACACAGCCTTCCGAAAGTCCTTCACCAAGGAAGACAAAAGAAATACTCTAGTATTCGAATAAAGAATGGCTGCCAACATAAGTTACTTAAAGATTCTCGGAGTAGTGAAACAATTTCAGTCACTAATAAAAGAAAGTCCTCCGGTGCCTACTGTTTCTTTCAGAGTATGCTGATGCAGTAGCTCCATGCTTAATAATCATATACAACCGCATCCTCGACGAAAAACCCGTTGCCAAAGATTAGAAAGTTGCACAGGTGACACTAATATTCAAGAAAGACAATAGAAGTAATCCACTAAATTAGAGGCCCATATCATTAACATCGATACGCAGCAGGATACTGGAACATATATTGTGTTTGAACAATGTGAACTACCACTAAGAGGATGATGTATTGACACACAAGCAACACGGATTTAGACATGGTCGTTCTGGTGAAACATAACTAGCTCTTTACTCACCCATTGCGTTGAGTGCTATTGACATGGGATTTCAGACTGCTTACGTGTTTCTAGATTTCCAGATGGCTTTTGATACTGTATTTCATAAGCGGCTTGTAATCAATTTGTGTACTTATGGAATATCGTCTCAGTTACGCTACTGGATTCGTGATTTCCTATCAGGCAAGGCACAAATAGTAGTAAGTGACGGAAAGTCATCGAATAAATCAGAAGTGATTTCTGGCGTCGCCCAAGTCTAGTGTTATACGCCATCTCTTATTCCTTACCTATATAAACGTTTTAGGAGACAATCTGAGCAGCCGTCTTGGGTTGTTTGCAGATGTTGCTGTCGTTCATCGTGTAATAAAGTCGTCAGAAGATCGAAACAAATACCAAAACGATTTAGAAAAACTACCTGTACGATGTGAAAATAGGCACATAACCTAAATAATGAAAAGTGTGAGGTCATCCACATGAGATTAAAAGGAATCCGTTAAACGTCGGTTACACAAAAAATAATCAAATCTGAAGGTCATAAATTCAGCTAAACACCTAGGAATTACAATTACAAACAACATAATGTAGAAAGAACATAGAAAATATTGTAGGAGAGGCGAACTAAATACTGCGTTTTATCGGCAGAACAAATCTGCTAAAACAGAGACGCAAGAGATCTACTAAAAAGACTGCCTACACTACGCTTGTCTGTCCTCTTTTGGAGTACTACATCTACATTTGCATCTGGTACGTCCCATTGTACCAGTTATCAGGGTTTCTTCCTGTTCCATCAAGCCGCGGTGATCTCGCGGTTCTAGGCGCGCAGTCCGGAACCGCGCGATTGCTATGGTCGCAGGTTCGAATCCTGCCTCGGGCATGGATGTGTGTGATGTCCTTAGGTTAGTTAGGTTTAAGTAGTTCTAAGTTCTAGGGGACTGATGACCATAGCTGTTACGTCCCATAGTGCTCAGAGCCATTTGAACCATTTTGTTCCATCAACGTATGCAGCGGGAGAAGAATGATTTTTTGAATGCCTCTGTGCGTGCAGTAATTGCTCTGATCTTATTCTCACGATGCGTAGGATATTGTAGCATATTCCTGCTATGAGATGTGCGATCTTTAACAGACAGGATTAACAGAGTACATTTCAGTCACCAACTTTCTCCTCTGAATGCGAAAATATTTTGTTGACGCCGACCTACATAAGGAGAAACGATCATCATAATAAAATAAGGGAAACGAAACTCGCGAAAAATATAGGCGTTAGTTTTTCCCGTGCGCTGTTCTAGAGTGAAATAATAGAGAATTATTGTGAAGGCGGTTCGAAGACCCTTCTTTCAGTCACTTAAGCGAGATTTGCAGTGTATCCATGAGGTGTAGATGTGGATGTAGATCTGCTCTCTTTCTGCTGACATAAATTTCTACAACGAAGTAGATTGCATGTTATTGAGTCACAGTCTTCATAAAACCTCCTTTAATAACTTAATTGAGCTCAGTTTCTAAGGGACTTACGAAGTCACAACTTGTTAATGGGAAACTGTAAGTCGTTATAGAGATCTTCGATCATGATGCACTTGCACAAAATTTTCTTTCTGGGTCGACAGAGCTGATACATATTCCAAGCAAATTATCTTCTTCGTGTTTTCCAAGATACTACGCAACTAACTGCAAGCATCTCCTCTATATACGACATGGCTGTGAAGCTGTATACCTTATGGCTTTTATGAGAACCTGCGCCTTCGACAATTATTCCTTGATAATACAAAGTGTAAATGAGCACCAAAGTTAGTTATTTGGCTTGAACATGTGGCAATTTGACTGTAGCTGACACATTTATCTGCGAGACAGTTTGGGAACAGCGTAGGTATTTCAAAATGTCAGGGCCGGTCCCAAACTTCCTATGTCGTGGTCCACGTGTCACAACCTGCACTTGCGCGTTATGTATTTCCCGTCGAGTAATGATATATTTTTTGAGAGTCGAGGGGCGTTTTTTGAGAGTCGAGGAGACTGGTAGTGACGAATAAATACGAAAAAATACGTGCATGCATGTCTCAAGGAACACTACATCGTACTTCTTAATAAAACAGGCACTGCTCTTTCGTAATTATTCGCCGTTATAACTAACGTACGAACACAAGTTGTGATATGTAGATGATAAATGGAAGGTTCTGTACGGCCGTGATTCGTGCATGGATAGCCGAAGCGGTTAAGGTGGCTGTTCGCGTAAATCTGAAAATCCTGGTACACGTCCGGTCCGGCAAAGATTTTCACTATCATCATTTGTATACAACCGATGCTGGTTCATATTCACAATTTCGAATTCCACTATTTATTGACAGATGTACTCACTGCAGTGCCTGTTTCCTCAGCCATGTACGCGTGTCCGAAGGAACATTGAATCGTAGTGGACTGCTCTTTCTTATTTCAGAATGGAACTGAAGAGATCATGTATGCGCTGCTAGGTGAGAGAAGTCTGCGTTGTGCACCGAACTCTCAATCTTTAACGAATTTCCAACTAGCGATTTTTGTTCAAATAAAGAGAATGGAAGGACCGTTCGAACAATTACCACTTTATCAGAGTCTGAGAAAACCTACACACGGCAGAAAAGCGTGCTCATGCTGATTTCCAGCGTCTTCAGCATTTTCTGTTTGTGTTGTATATTATTTTCCACTGAATTAATTGTTTCATAAGAGATTTTTATCTGTTCTTGCACTGAAAGGACTCTACAAGCGATTTTATTGATTAGAAACAAAAATTAATATATTCACCTAAACCATCGGGAAATGCTTTCCATGCTATGGATATGTCTTCTTTAACGTGCTGGAAAGGCTAGAAGAAGTTGTCATAAGCTCCAATTGCGGCATGGTTTAGTAGTTTTTGCTTCCTACGCCTGTTATTTCAAGTGAAAGCCTTGAATGATACTACTCATCGTTTAGATTTTTGATTATTTATCACAGTGTTGATCTCGATTGTTAATATACCGCTGAGAAAAAAATTGAGAACTGGAGAAAACTGGAGTTGTTTATCACAGTGTCACAATCAAATATAAAATATTTCTGACGGAACAAAAGTTTTGTTCCAGTCTCCTACACACTGTGATTCTGTAATGAAACTGGCTGTAGAGTTAAGCCTATGTGAAATGAACTCCAACTGTGACAGCGGATATACTCTTAGCGGTGGATGGAATGATCTCTCGCTACAAGAGAAGAGGTAATCGTCGAAACCTCGAGGTTCCGCTCTGAACTGACGCAACAAGAAGTCCGCGAGTGTTTTACAGAATTCCAGTGCTAGTTTTTGTTTAAAGGCAACACATTGAAACTTCCCGTAAATTAATCCTGAATTTCTGAACCAACATGGTAAATTAGTAATAACGTCTGTGAAAGTGGTACCACAAAAGTCTAATGAAGGGTCATGAAATACGTGCCTCAATCCATTTGAACATCTGTATATAGTGAACTACTCTTGAACTGTAGTCGTGACGGTCGGTAAACATAGCACCCAGAAATACTTTGTCCATGAGAATGAGGTATGTTGTAGGAGGTACTCTTTCGCTTAATGGGTATGACAAAATTACAGCGACAAAGCCCACTGCATGGCAGTGGAGGCAGAGCCAAACATTCTAGAGAGCAAAATGGCGAAGTGTAGGAAATTCCTGACATCGTTACATGCGCTTAAAGCTCTCGATTCTATAAAACTAATGCTCCTCGTAAGAATAAAACCTTCTATGTCTCCGTCACTAGGATTACATATTGATGTTTTATATTATAACCTATAAACTGTCACCTAAAAAAAGACTACATTTATTGGTGACATTTTTCCTCCAAGTTCTGGTGCTTCGTGAACTGACATACAGTTCCACAGTGTGTAAGTGCATCGCATTTGGTAAAACACATACAACTGCGTCTCAGTTTATCTCAAATAGAAATCACTCAGACATAGGGTAAAATACTGAAGAATCAGTGTAGTGAGGTTTATCAGTACAGTTGAATACTTATTTCTGTGTCCTGGCATGGTTACCAACACACAGTTACCAACACAGAACTGCAGCTCACCATCCAGGGACAATGAATGTACTGATTTTCAAAGGTGGAACACATGGCTTAACATGCGAAACCGAATACTTTTTTCAACAGGGTTTGTTTCATTAAAGACAAAAGTAATTTAAACAGAATGTATTTCGTGCATCTCATTTATTTTCTGCTATACATAAATATGTAAAGCATAAAGAATGAATCTCTGGTGTCGTGTTTCGTTTGAGATGTTGGGGTCAGCTGCTGATGTTAGTGGCTGTATTTCCCGTAGCCTCCATAGCCTCCAGAGATACCCCCAGCGTAGCCACCACCGTAGCCACCGCCGATGGCACCGCCATAGCCTCCTCCATAGCCTCCACCGTAGCCTCCGCCAATGCCGCCTCCGTAGCCACCTCCGAGACCTCCGCCGACACCAGCTCCGCCTCCCACGACGACAGGTACCGGCTGGTTGACGACGACGGGCTGTGGTACTGGTACGGGGACTGGGCTAGGGACACTCACGGGTACTGGGACTGGCCTCTGCACGGGGACAGGGTACGGCTGTGGGACGGGCACTGGCACAGGCCTGTTGACTGGCACTGTGACAGGAACCCTGACTGGTACTGGGACAGTACGCTGCACTGGTACTGGGTATGGGATGGGCACCTGCTTGGTGATGGCGATGTTGGTGACTCGAGCGCCTCCAACAGCAGAGGCGATGCCGCCTCCATAGCCGCCTCCATAGCCGCCTCCAAAGCCACCTCCATAACCACCAGCGTAGCCACCCCCGTATCCACCACTGATCCCGCCGCTGCTGTAGCTGCTGGCGCCGATGCCGTGGTCGATAGTCGATCCGTACCCACCGCCGCCATAGCTACCCAGGGAGCCAATCAGCCCACGCTTTTCCACTTGCTTCTCCTCGGCCAGAGCCAGTCCGAACAGCAACACGCACACCTGGAAGACACATTAAAGTCAAGCACTGCCAGTGTAACTTTGTAATGTTTTGGTCACTCATATAGTGAGAGTCTCTGCTCTATTTTCTTGAACTACTTCATGTGAGTGTTAATATCTCATGTATAACTGTGGAACCAGAAGACAAGTCAAATATATAATAGCTTACACATTAGGAAAGTAGCAGGATACATATTCCCAGTAATTGTTAAAGAAATTTAAGTGATGTATTGTACATTTCGAGTGCAGCTACCGTTTACCTTCCACGGTAGCTGATTTTCAGCGCGTCTGATTGCAGTACATTGGATGTGTGTCCCTTTGCTGAAAATATAATGTACTTTTCCTGGGCTGAAGATTTATACAGCCTTGTTAGGAAACTCAGAAAGGGGTTTAGTTTCGAATATCACTACGAGACGGAGTTCGATACCGTATCGATTCCATAGACAAGGCTAAAGAGCGGCTGGTCGACATTTAGCATTCTACTGATGCTGATCTAGGAATTAGTTTACTTGTCAGTATCATTTCTGTACCCGTTTGGTGTTTGGATAGTACCATAGTATCACTGACGCTTTTTTTTTTCGCCAATTGTAAACCAGCAACACAGAATAATGAGATTATGAATAATCATTGTCTTCAAATGATTTGTGCCACTCCAATGGATAGACCGCACAGCGGAAATAACTCATTTCTCTCAAGTGAAATCTGTTAACCGAGTTCCCAGGTAACGCTGTGGCGCATATCGTCTACTATTCTGGACAGCCGTTAATAGTCAGTTCTTTGGGGTTTTCAATCAGCCCTGAGGCTGAAAATACGGACAGTTCACTGCAGTGGGCACTCCCTACTGATGTTGTGCCCTGCAAGTATTTGCAAACTCAGGAATGACTGAGAACGCCACAGAAGTGACTACTAAAGCTATACAATATAGTGAAAATCATGCACCAAAGGGTTAATATCAATTACCCATTCAGCGAGCGTCTGACTGCTTAAGATCCTGTCAGTGTATTTATTAGATAACTAATTAACAACATAATTCTAGTTTTGCAATAGGACATCATCTGTAAGGCTTCGAGAATAGTAGTTAGGCAGAAAGGACGGGAGAGATATTGAAACACGAATTCGATAAGTGAAACAAAAGGCAAATAAAACGTTCTCTTTCAAATGATGCAATTCAGAACTGGTATAAATTGAAGTAAAGCAATGCAATCAAATATGCTGTTATGTTACACGCTCCAGGAATAGAAAAGCTGAAAAAGAAAGAAACGGGAGGAAAAATGAAATAGAAAATATTATTACGAAAAGTGGGTACCTAAAACGTGGTATTCACGACTATGTAATTGAACTCTACAGCTGAAGAAGATGATATTTCAGGGAAAACTATTTTGAAGTTACCAAAAGCAGAAGTCAAGTTTGAGGAACAGTTGTTTCTTCAGGTAGAAAAATTGTCGAGGATGATATTAGAGTTTAATGTCCCGTCGACGACGAGGTCATTAGAGCTGGAGCACAAGCCCGGATTCGGGAAGGACGGTGAAAAAACAGGGCGTGTTTTTCTCGAAGGATCCAGCCTAGCATTTGCCTTATCCTTTTATGGAAACCGATGGAAATCTAAGTCTGGTTCACCAAAGAGGGATTCGAACTGCGATCATCCTGAATAATAGTCCACCTGACTCGGTGTCTATAAAGAGAAATGTTCTTATTTTCTCAATACATACCCCTTGTTTCCATTTTTATTTCGAAAACATACACAGTGTGCTGTCAGACTTCACAAAGAAGTTGCGCAATAGGTAACACTATTAGACAGACTTGATAACTAACACTGCTTTTGGTAAGACACATAACTACCTGTATACGACTTCCGATTTCATCAATATTTAGTCTTTTAGAATCTGTAGCACTTGGTTTCGAATACCGCGACCTGGGATGTAAAAATCGGTAGTAAATTTTTAAGAAAATAAAATATTTCCCTAAGTAGATCTGACTATTAATTCTATATTACTTGATTACTGTGATTATTTAATTGATGTTACTTGGTTACTGTTATCTCACTATGGAAAACACGCACACTCGCACGCACACACACACACACACACACACACACACACACACACACACACTCACACAACACACATATACATAGACGCAAATGTTATACACGTATGATCGCCATTTTTCGTCGGAATGATAAGCCGCGAGAGAGTAAGGGACATGGGAGCTCTATACTTTTTTGAAGCCCCTTGGACTTCTATGAGCGTAATACCTTCAGCAGACAATCTCGTTGGATGTTTACGACGGATGATTTCTTTGAACTATTATTACGCGAGTGAAATCCACGACAATTACACTGTAGTGGAGATTGTGTTGTTACTCTGAAACGATGACAGCTAATGAAAGTTAAGTTTAATTTTTACTTCCTAAGTGGCTGAAGGTACATGATATTACTGGCACAGCATACTGATTTTAGAATTACCGTAATTACCAGATGATATTAGTTACAATAGAATCTCTAGCCAAAACAAATTTTCAGAATTAACTATATCGCCAAATCACTACTGTACCCAAAAATGTCCGTTTAGGGGGTTTTACTACAATCTCCTGAAAATGACAACACAACCGAAACCGTACAGAAGTGAAGAATCCAGAATGAAAGCGTATTTTAACCCTCCTAACTGCAGTCAGTGTGGCAGGCCATTGTCGTGCAGAAAAATACCACGAGAATACCGCAGATACAAATGATCGCACTAAGTAGCCCCGGAACGAATTACAAAATGTAAACAGGAGTACGGGACAGCTGGGTGCTTACCAGGATCCTCATTGCCGCTGCTGGAGGTGGTAGACTGCGAGCAGGCAATGACTGATGCTGCCGAGGCGTTCCTCCGTGGTTTATATACGCTATGCTCACCACCCCTCTCCACTTCCCTGCACCTCGCGCGTGGGTTTCGAAGTGTAACGCGCTCTCTAGAGCGTAGAGCCTTCCTTCGCCTTGCGGGAGAAGCCGTTGGAGATTACGATAAGAATTCTCCTCTGATTTTTTACGTAATACTGCGGGTAGGTCTAGCGGCAGAAAGTCATCGGAAGGGTTGTGCATTTGAGGTTGTGCTGCCCGGATGTTCCGATGTAAAGTGCGAATGCAGATACAATGTCTGGACAGTTCGTTACAGAGAGATGTATAGTAAACATGTCACGCCCGTTAATCGACTGTGAACTTGAGGTACTAATCGGTGCAAGACGCAATGGTCACAGCACGTTGCAGATTAGATATCGGGTTTCCAGGGTCAACATTCTTTAGGGTCAACTTCAATATCCCACATACATAAACCGCTTCATAGAACGATCATAAGCGCTTAGCTGACAGCTGCAAGGCCATACGCGACTTTTGAGTGTGACTCAAATCGCGAATGTATAGTGTGACTCACATCGCCACCAATTTGAATGTGGGGCGTCAGTAACCCCTGTCGACCCAGACTACGTCTAGAAGAACGCACAACATACGCTACAGCAACTGAAGCCCGATAGCATGTGCAATGCCTTCCACAGTATCTTTAGTTACAGTTATCGCAGATAAGAATGATAGTCCTCACCATTATCACATAAAGAATAAACGCAGAGTTACATCACCTGTATGAAATCAGAATGAGTCGTAGTTACGCGAATTGTTTGAAGCCATCTTGAGCAACACATTCTTTCACAAATGGATAAAAAAAAATGAAAACAAAGTTAAGGTTACCAGGTGCGGAGCATATGTTTGGATTAGAGAAGTAATAGAGAGGAGAGATACGCAGGCACAGCTATAAATAATTCGACTTCAATGACTTATAAATTTGAGGATCTGCAGAAGATAAATGCGAATTGTAATGACTGGCAGTTATCTCCCAATATTAATAAGTGTAACCTACTGCGTATAACAAGGCGAAAATCCCCATTAATGTACAAAATAAATGCCCAGTCTTTGGAAGCGGTAACGTCCGTCGAGTATCTGTGTGTGACTATTCGAAATGATCTGAAATGGAATGATCAGATTATGCAAGTAACGGGTAAGGCGAACTCTAGATTGCGGTTTATTGGTAGAATCCTGAAGCGATGCAGTCCTTCAACAAAGGAAATAGCTTACAATACGTTAGTTTCGTTCAGTCTTGGAGTATTGTTCGTCTGTATGGGACCCTTATCAGTTGGGTCTGATTCAAGAGATTGAGAAGGTCCAAAGAAAAGCAGAAAGATTTGTGACTGGTATATTTAGCCATCTCGAGAGCGTTAAAAATCTCATAGAAAGTTTGAAGTGGGACACACTTACAGATAGACGACGCGCTAAACAGAAGGGACTGCTCACGAAATTCCGAAATCCGATCTTCACCTAGGATGTAGAGCATATATTATTACCACCAACTTTCAAATCGCGCAATGATCACCATTCAAAGATAAGGGAAATAAGAGCTCGTGCTGAGGCGTTCAGACAGTCGTCTTTCCCTCGCGCGATCCGCGAGTGGAACAGAGGGGCAGTTGGGGGGAATATGACTTTGGCGGGAATTGTGCCCTCCACCACACACACCGCTTGGTGGCTATCGGAGTATATACGTAGGTGTAGATAAATTTACAGACTAAAAATCCACTTCAGTTGCATGTTATTTTCTTCGTTTTTTCACTACCGATTTCGAACCTGCCCCAAATAATTATGAGAACGTAAATGTGTGGAGGTCGGGCCATGTCATTCAAAACGCCCTGTCAAACAGACGCTTGGGAACGTAGGACAGCCACTACTTCGCGCTGTCAAGGCGAGCGCCGTGGTTACTGACCCTGCTCTCCTGTGCGTTTATTTGACCTGAGTGTGTTGGCCCATGAATGACTGGCTCTACCGGCACACATTTATGTTCTCATTATTATTTGGTGGCACTTGATGTTGATGAAACTTAAAGCTTCCAAACCGGTCGTAGAATAAATTAAGAAAATTACTTGCAACCGAAAAAAACTAAACTCCTCCCGGACAGGCCATGAAGGTCCAACGGTACCGACAAGTTGCCGTGTCATCCTCAGCTCATAGGCGTCACTGGATGGGATTTGAAGGGGCATGTGCTAAGCATACCGCTCTTCTGGCCGTGTGTCAGTCTCAGAGACCGGAGTCGTAACTTTTCAATCAAGCAGCCCCTCAGTTTGCCTCATAAGGGCTGAGTGCACCCCGCTTACCAACGAAGCTCGGCGGACGGGATGGTCACCCATCCAAGTGCTAGCCCAGCCCGACAGCGCTTAACTTCCATGATCTGACGGGAACCGGTGATACCAGTGCTGCAAAGCCGTTGCCCACTTGCAACCGAAAAGGGTAATTATTCTTTTAATACGCTTCTCTGTTGCAGATGTTCACCTGATCAAATATTTTGCCTTACATGTAGGCCTACTGTATAGAGCCTAAACCAGAATGAGCAGGCAGTGATTCGAAACCTACATTCGATTTTTTATGTAACATCAACGCGCAAGATATGTACATATGTAAGTAACGAAAATGGGTAAAATGTGTTGGAGAATAATCATGAGAATGTTTTATTAATATTTACCATGAAACAGTAATTTCAACTGAAATCCACTTATGAATTATGCTATAGCGCACTATGTTATATGCATTTAAAGTATCGGAGATTACATTATGGAGATCTATTTCAGAGTGCTCAATTTTTTATTTTCAAATCTACACCGTGGTAGTTAAAGAATTTTCGGTCACATCTACTTACTGAAATTTTGATCTTCGGTGATATTACTAGTGTATTGCTCCTCACCTTTCAGTCTGACGGGCGATGAAGTCGGAGGGTCCGCAGCTCGTGGTCGTGCGGTAGCGTTCTCGCTTCCCGCGCCCGGGTTCCCGGGTTTGATTCCCGGCGGGGTCAGGAATTTTCTCTGCCTCGTGATGACTGGGTGTTGTGTGATGTCCTTAGGTTAGTTAGGTTTAAGTAGTTCAAAGTTCTAGGGGACTGATGACCATAGATGTTAAGTCCCATAGTGCTCAGAGCCATTTTAAGTCGGAGGTATTTACATGAATTTTCTTCAGTAACTGTCGCGATCAGGAAGGATGTATTTGAAGGAGGAAAACGATCCCACGATGTCACAGTACACTGATGGTGGATATGTGACGGAATATTCTTGGAGAGATGTACGATCAAGCTTGTGAGGATATCACAAGTAGTGCAAAAGCCGAACAGCCTGGATTTCTTGCCAAAACTGCGTCACAGTATCATCTCTAACGTCACTCACCTTGTATTTAAGTTGCTCAACAATTTCTAACGGCTTCTGCAAAGGCAATCTGCTGGGTTCCAATTCTTTAACACTGCTGTCAAGGAAACAGAAATTACTATGGACGTACGCCAGAGACTTTTCGATTTTAGATTCAGTAAAAGCACTTTCTGCTGCTTGTTCTGAAACTGAAGATTCACAAGCAGATGAATCACAGGCTTTTAAGATTGAAAGAATTAGTTACAAAAACCGACAACTTCACTCCATGTACCAGACCCCAGCTAGGACATGCTCATATGACATCACAGTTCTCTATTGAACGACACACCATTAGGGGCTTTCAGAAACGTTTTATTTCTATATTAAATTATTTTAATCATTTACCGTTAGCCGTCGTGCACTTCTTCGGTGATAACGTTGCAGTGCACCGTCCAGACATGTGAACTGGAGTAAATGCGGGCCGGCCGGAGTGGCAGTGCGGTTCTAGGCTCTACAGTCTGGAGCCGAGCGACCGCTAAGGTCGCAGGTTAGAATCCTGCCTCGGGCATGGATGTGTGCGATGTCCTTAGGTTACTTAAGTTTAATTAGTTCTAAGTTCTAGGCGACTGATGACCTCAGAAGTTAAGTCGCAAAGTGCTCAGAGCCATTTGAACCATTTGAAGTAAATGCGGGGGCGTAGGCCCCAGCATCCGAAAACACTACAAGAACGTTTTCGTCTTTAGTTCTCTCAGACCACAGCGTTTTAATACGAGCATCCACAAAATGACAATTGTTGAATGATTTGTGGGTTCCAACCTTTTGCAGGAAGTCAGTAGTGATTTTGAGAGCTCTTCTCCGTGGGGTTTGCCGACAATGAAGTTGGCAGTGATAGTTCCTCATGCCTGTAATGTTATGTCACCGGCTATCCACACACTGATAAGCCTAAACGCTATGACCCCACCGAGTGTCTGAATGGCTCGTGGTGTTGAGGGCACGTTATCCAGTTAGTAAACAATGTAAGCGGAAGACAGACGAATGGGCAGACGTTATTGGAAAGATAGAGGACACAAATCCGAAAATCCACTGATATAAGAGGCTTTGACAAAGGGGACAATGTTGTGGAACTGCGGTTGAAGACAAAAACCTCTGAAACGGCGACGCTGGTCGCCTGTTGGTGTGCTACTGTCGTGAGCACCTATGGAAAGTGGTGGAAGGATAGTGAAATAACGAGTAGGCAGTATAGTGTTGGACGACAAGGTCTCATCACAAAATGTAGAGATCGGAGGATACCCCACTGTGTAATCCAAGATAGGCAGCGATGAGTAGCCGATCTGACAACAGAGTATGATTCTGGAGCAGGCACAAGTGTTTCGGAGCACACCGATCAGAGGCCATTGTTGAACATGGAGCTCAACATTAAATGGTTCAAATGGCTCTGAGCACTATGGGACTCAACTTCTGAGTTCATCAGTCCCCTAGAACTTAGAACTACTTAAACCCAACTAACCTAAGGACATCACACACATCCATGCCCGAGGCAGGATTCGAACCTGCCACCGTAGAGGTCGCGCGGTTCCAGACTGTAGCGCCTAGAACCAATCGGTCACCCCAGCCGGCATCTCAACATCACACGGTCACTACGTGTTCCAGTGCTGACCCGACGATATTGTGAGATATGATTTCAGTCGGTACAGCATCACTGAGTTTTTACCGCGGATCTATACAAACGTGTCGTCTGTTGAATAAATCGCATCTCTTGTTACACCAGGTCTGTGTGGGTCCTCACACGCCGTCATCGAGGTGAATGGTTGCACGAAACATGCACTGCTCCACAGATGTAACGCGGTGAGGGTAGAATTATGCTATGGGGTACACTGAGCTGAGCTTGAAGTTTGTACCATGGCATGTTAGCAGGAAACACAGCGGAGAGTATATCATGAAAAAATAACGTGCTGAGTCTGAAATCTTTCGCATCTGCATCAGTAAAACTGGTTTCCTAGACGATCACAATGCTTCATTCTTTGCACATCACTGCAAATCACGTTGCTGAAATTGGGACTTCATAGGGCACCCTATCTTGCTTTTTGTGTCTCCATTAATACTGAAAGCCTTATCCATCGTAATCCAAGATATTCATTTAGATCAGTGCAAATCAACTGGCGTTCAAACTTTCTTCGTGGGCGGTAGGCGGTATGGGTATTAAAACCATTTTCGTTTGGTTTTCATAAAATTTTGACGTAAAGTATTTTATATGGTTTAACTAGCTGTAAATGTGTTTTATAAATTTTAAAAACTTGTTTCACTACTTTCTAAATCACTGTTACTGTGCAACAAGTGGGTGGTTAGAAAATGTTATTACTAACAGAGGCACAACTGTGGGCGGTGGCTCAAAATGGTTGACTTAGATGATAATTTCGATGCAGCAGGAGTAATCATAAACACAAATATTGTGGTCACTTAAGAAGTACTATTTGGCGACATTTTCTTGGTACATGCACTGTCGAGTTGTGAATCGATAGAAGTCACTACTATGAATACGAGAGGCACTCAATAAGTAATGAACAAATTGTTTTCCTCGAACAAGATCGGCTGGAAAAGTGTAGAACTGTTATGGCACGTCGTGGAATATTCGCGCTTCAGCTCCTATAGTTCCCTGAAGTTCTGTAAGGTGGCGGCGCCATACGTAGGCTTCAAAATGGCGCCTGCAACGGAGATGCGTCCCAAGCAGAGAGCTGTCACTAAGTTTCTATTGGCAGAAAACCATAGATTCGCAGATATGCATAGACACTGGTAGAATGTCTACGAGAGCTGGCAGTGAACGAAAGCACGGTGAGTCGCTAGGTGAGACGTCTATCATCATCGCAACAAGGTCGCGCTAACCTTCCTGATCTCCCGAGTGCCGGTCAGTCGCGCACAGCTGTGATTACTTAAACGTCAGAACGTGTGGACGCTCTCAATCGAGGTGATCGGCGGATGACAACCAGCACCTCGCTGCAGAGCTGCACGTCTCTTTGGTAGTGCTGCCACACTCGTCCGCCATTTGTGGTGATTTCATCACCGCCTAACGGAAGACCATAAAGAAAAGCGAAAGAACTTCTGTGCAGAATTGGTTAATCGTTAGGAAGCTGATCGTCACAGTTTTTTCATCGAACATAGTCACAGATGACAAAACACAGGTTCATGTCCTCGAACTGGAAGTAAAACAGCAGTACATAGAGTGGAGCCACATTACCTCTCCTCTGAAGTAAATACTCAGAGCCACAACCTCGGCCATTATAGACATGTCGATGGTCCTCTGGGATTGTGAAGGGACTATTCTGTTTGATGTCCTCCCTCACTGTGGAACGATCAACTCTGAAGCGTACTGTGAAACCTATAGGAAACTGAGCCAAAGGCCTTGCGGCAGTGGTAACAACGGTTCCCGTCAGATCACCGAAGTGCTATCGGTCTGGGCTATCACTTGGGTGGGTGACCTTCCGGTCTGCCGAGCACTGTTGGCAAGGGGATGCGTTCATCCATTGTGAGGCAAACTAATGAGCTACTTGACTGAGAAGTAGCGGCTCCGGTCTCGTAAACTGACATATGGCCGGGAGAGAGATTTGCTGACCACATGCTCGTCCATATTCGCATCCAGTGACGCCAAGAGCTCAGGATGACACGTGACACGGTGGCCGGTCGGTACCGTTAGGTCTTTCAAG